>NW_026641950.1:4800000-6000000 GCF_028554395.1 Pezoporus wallicus
GTCCAAGAGGAAAGTCAGAGATAAATGTGTACATGGGTAACCCTATTTCCTTTGAGTGACACTTGATGAAAACTATAACTTACAACCTACACAACAGCAAAGCTTTACTAGAAGCATCTGCATTTCATCCACCACATGCTGCTCTGGTGTCTTGCACCTCTCTAGCATTTAATCGAATGCCATGGAGATAGGCAAAGAGACAGACATGGAAAAGAGAACAGAATTGTAATTAAGATGCAGTAAGCCAAATCAAAACTAGTGTGAAAATATGAACTTAAGGGAGGATAATATTCTCAGAAATAACAACTGATGTTTAGCCATGGCATCAGAATGCCAAAAGCAATGGGGGCTGTCCTGAATCTTAGTTTTGGCATTAGCATGTAACACTTGAATATCCTTCCGACTTCTGGCACTGCCAGTTATGCCTGAGGACCAGCCTTTGAGCCTGTTTACTTTAGAGAAAGGGTCTTAATTCCCCCAAAATTAAAATGTCACTGGTGAGTAGTGTGAACAGAGTGGCACAGAGTATTAAAACCAGCCTTTTTAGTTTGTTAATACATACTATCAGTAATAGTTGTGGGACCTACAGCAAATATTAGGCAAAACTACTGAAGACAGTTAAGATTTCTGTTATGGGTCCTTGCAGAGTTCTTAAAATAACCATGTAATCAAGTATTAAGTCCAAATCAGTTAAGCTATCTTGGGATGCACACTGCTACAGATAAGTGATAGATCCTCAGCTGATGTAAACAGATGTGGTTCTATCGATGTGCTCCTCACACAGCTGTGGGCTTATCTTCATAATAATCCACACACTAGAAAATGTTTTTCTCCCCACTGGCCAAATGACTCCCTAGGGTGTTGTACATCCTTCTGGGAGATGAAAAATAAAGAGCTCAAAGTGTATGCAGTCTGAATTGAAGAAAATGCAGCTGTCAATGTGTATGAAAGTATATTGCCGGATCAAAATAAAAATAATCAATTTATGTCTGCTACTCTGCGTTTTTAATGGAAAAAAAAAAAAGGTATTATTTTACACATTACATTTTTTAATGTTCCAGGATAAATGGCCTGGAAAAATCCAAACATTGTTATTTTTAGCCCTGTTTTCTTTCTTACTATTTCTCCCCCCCTTCCTTGCTCCTGTCCCCACAAAAATTCAGGCCAATTTCAACCACATTTGACAGAGGAGGAGAACTCCCAACATTGTTAAGTTCCAATAACTGCCATGAAAATTTGTGGCTGGATGGAAGAAAAAAAACACGTTTGTTCTTCCAGGTAGCGTTGCCCCTGTTTGGCAAAGCCACTTTTGCTTCTGCCTGGCAATGGCCCAATGCAGGACATATGCTCCTGGCCACGTATGGGCGTGCTCACCAGTAAACCCATAGTTTCAGGCTGTGCTCTCCCTCTTGCCAAAAGGGATTATCAAGTAGAGACGTGAGAGATGAATTAGGGCTAATACAGCAGTAACATATAAACGATATAAGACACAACCATACAGGGGATGAGGCTCTGTTACTCACAGAACAGCTTGTTTTTAAAATATACCTAAAGTAGTTATTAGATTTTTTTCCTAAACATGGAATACATTTTTTCCTAGACATGGAGTCTTATGTTTATGAACTATAATCCTTGGATAATTTATCACTTTCAATAAATAGTAGCATTCGATCTTGATGCTATGGCTCTTTCAATGAAGTCATTCATCTGAAACAGGATCTATGGTATTTCCACACCAGTGCATACAATATTAACTTCTTTCAAAGGACAACATGTTAAACTTCTGTTCATATTCTTCACTGCTGAACGCATGTGTTAGCTTTACAATTCTTCCTATTATTTTGCACATGTATTTTAAGAATTTTCAAATTTGCAGGTGATTGAAGTACACACCATTTTTAATTCAAATGAAAAGTGCTTTGGAAGTGAGTCATTCAAAAAAGGAAAAAGGGAAAAAAAAGAACCCTGACAGACATGCGAGGTTAAGCTCTAAACTTCTTTTTACCTATAGGCTTTGCTTTCAGTGTAAGAGATCTGGAGCTGGCTTGGGAGTCTTGGTGGTGGAGCACGGCCCCTCTTGGGATTGGGCTCCTTAGGTCCCCTAAACAGGCCAGAGAGAAAAATAAGTGGTGTTCTGAGGCAAGTCAAGACAAGAAGCTTGTGCTGGTAGCCTTGAATTGCTGCCTGAAGCAACCTCTCTTGTTCTACTGACTGTTTGGGAGCTGGAGAGACCTGAACCCCAGCTAAGGCACTACCTTCAAATGCCTTCAGATGAATAGTGTTAACAGCCTAAGTGGAGGAGGAGCTTGTTCAGACGCTGCTTTCAGCATGCGATCAACAGCCACAATAATATAAACAAAGGTTTCTTTCGCTCTCGGGATGTGCCTAAAGAAATATAATTTCTTTGTGGAAGAGTGTGATTAAGACCTCAGCTATATGAACAGCCATGCAGTCTGACATCTCCATTCAGCCAGTGACAGAGAGGCAGAGGTGGGGATGACCATGTGCAGAGCAGAAAGGTTCCCATACAGCCTCTGTCTTTTCCACCTCCCTTTCACTCCCTGACTCGGGGACTGCCCCTTCATATGCTTCCAACTGCATCATCTTTCCTGCAGTGCTTTCATCAAGATGATTGCCACCTTCTCCAAAGGAATTTCTCCCTCTGCTTCTCCATCACTGCCCTTCTGCGGTCCACCTCTGATTTCCTAATGCTTCTGGAGCTGCTCGGTACTTCCTTTCCTCTGCTCCTTTCACTGCCTCTTCTCTTCCCCTCAGTGTCTTCTTAAGGTTTTCTTTTGTCATTGCTCACTTTCTCCTTTTCTAATTCATCCTTTGGCAACCTAAATAATTGAAGTGGTCTTTTTTGCCATCTGTAGGAGGGTGGCTACCAATTCTAAGTTTGTGTTTTTGACAATATACTTATTTTTTGTTTCTGGCATTCTCAGATTTCACCCCTCAAGTTTATCCAATGTGCAACTGCCAACATTCTCTGGCTAGCTTGCATGGCAATTTTCTCACTATTAAAATGAATAAAAAACCCCAAACAACCCTACCTCAAAAAAAGGAAAGAAAAAGAGAGAAAGAAAAGCAAACCTTGGGTCTCCTTCCTCAAGAATACAAAGGGGATGTTTCTAGTCTTGGTGGTGTACCAGGTAACAAAGACAAACCTTGCTTTATTCTGAAGTCAGACTAGACTGTATATATTTATACGTAGCTGCTATGGTGACGTTTACAGCAAATCATTGTAATTCATGTGGAATAATCTGTCAAATATGTAGGGATTTAAACATTTTGCCACTAAAAATTGCCTGTGCTTTTCTTAGTTTTATGTTGAAAATTCCACATAGTTCTTAAAACAACACTTTCTCCTCCAATATATATTTTCCAAAGTTGTATAATTGTAAATTGCTATAAATGATCGTCATTTGTGTGGGAGAGAAAGATGGCAATAGGAATGCTCGTTCCTCCTGAACAGCCTTTGTTTGAACTGGCAGAAGACAACTGATATCCTTCTGCTATGTGCATTGCATAGAAGGATAGAGAAGAGACGGAGGGATCTCTTTGTCCAGTGGTGACTTGGCTTTAAGTAAAGAGTCTCACAAGGCTGAAACTAGGAAGGTGACTCCTCTGCAGAGAATAACTGAAAATAGTTCCATCCAGTTTCACAGGTAGTGATGAGCCATGGGTAGGACAGTAAATCAGGGGTAGGAAAGAGGAGACAAGCAGATAGATAAATCCAACAGTTGTCATTTTGCTACTGATGATGGGAACAGTCTACTGGCTCCAAAATGAAACAGCTGCATTTGCTTCTATGGTATGCTGGACACCTAACTAGATAATGGAAGCTGTCCCTCTAACATGAAAGAGTATGAGTTTCTACACAAAGATCACACTAATTTATAGGTCTCATGACCTTTTGCTACAGTGCCAATTCCTGGATGCGTACAGCCAAATAAGAGAGTGAAGAGATGTCATGTGCCACGTCCTCTTGTGGTGCAAGGAAGATCAGCAAAGAGGCAAAAGATGACAAATCTATCCAGAAATAAAGATGAACAGGACAAAATTAGAGCATACACTCTTCATTGGCATTAAGGTACAGACAGAAGTATATTACTTTTTATATTGTACTTAATCCTTTGGATGAGTACCAGAAACAACAAGTCTTTTGTCTGAATGGAAGGCTTATTTACAGCTGCCAAAAATCCAAGATTTTCTTTCAAAAAAATCTCAGCAACCCAAAAGCAATAAACGTTCTGTTTCTTCAGATCCACTGGTGGAGAGCTGACAATGCTAAAGTCATCCGTCTGTTCCATAAAGATTTCTGCAATGTTTGTCTTTGCATTTGGGAGGTCAGTAGAAATAAATGCATGTTGCAACATACACTTCACACATCTGTTTCAAAAGTGAATTTAGACATGTTTAATATCTTCTGGTAAACCTTGGAAATATGATGGGCTAAATTCTGGCCATGTATACAAAGTCTGTACTTAATCTAACAAGAAAAAATTAAACTTTGTAGCTGTTTCATACAGCCAAAAGTCTACCTTTCCTGCATACCCTCCATAAAGCAGGACCAAGGATGACTGGAACAGAGGGTGGACAGAGGACTGTGCTTTTGCAATATGTATACATTGCCACTACATTTAGCCAGGGTTGTTGAACACAATGACTTCATCCATCCTGGCATGCCTGAAGCGTGACCTCAGCTCACTTTGGCTTCAGCTTCTCTTGAAGGTTCTTAGCAGGTGCTGGCAGCTCCATGGATGTGACCCAACATATATAGCTCTGTCTTCATCCAAGAGCTGGTATCAGTTTCATGCTGACCCTGCAAATTACATTTGCACTATGCGGAGTTTGTCCTGTTGTTGTTGTAGCTTGGGTGATCTAAGTTTACAGCCGACTCAAGGCTTGTAAGGAGAGCTGGTATCTTTTACTAGTCTAACTGGAGCAACAAAGCAAAAAAGCAACCCATGAGCTTCCAGAAGCAAATGACTGTCTTGCCCCTCTCTAATGGCGAACCAGAAATGCTGAGGGCCTGTGTCACTACCCAGAAATGTGCCATCGCCTGCTACTTTATTGCTATACATGTCATTTTTTCCCCACTATTCTTTCCGTGCAGTTTTAAGAGATATTTCACTGTGATGGACATTCACAGGGTACTGGTTTGAGGCAGAGCCTTTTCTTTTGTTCAGTCACACCCACAAATGTCTGTTGTAATGAGAAGAGACAGATTTGATGGGATGTAGCAGTGTGAAGCAAACAATCCTGTGTGGAAGCTTCAGGACTTTCTCCATATGTCTACCAAGATGCTTCGGTTCAGCTGAAGCCCTGCCCCTCAGCAAACCACCCGTTCAGCCTCCAACACTTCTATTTGAGCCAGGAGATCTTAATCTGCTCTGAAATCCACTGCTGTGTTTTCACTCACATAAACTTTCTTCCATATGGCAAAATTAGTGCTGGTTACAGAAGCTATGCATACAGTAGCAGGTAGTACAGGCTGGTATGAGCAGATTAGTGGATCAAACCCATTGGTACAGAGGACCAGGCATGTCCCAGAGGGGGTTTGCTTTGGGCTAGTTTGTGCCTGGGTCTGGGAACTGTTAGCTACCTGTTAGCTGTTGGAGTGCATTAGGTGCAGTCCTAGAGCACATCTGGCTTAGTTTCATCCCCAAAAATGCTTATCGAATATGGTCTTAGGACACTCTGTGCTGCGAACAGTGATTTGCATGGCAAATTGGAGCAACCGGGAGAATTGTTCAGAAATGCACTTCTGGTCTTATCTGAAACACTGCTGTAGATTTCTCTGGAGTGCACCATGCTATAGCATGGCTAATCAGAAAGGCTACATCCTTCATGGTGCAGCAGCACTTCTTTGGTTTAGCATTGTATTTCCTTTTCTCAAGGAAGGACATGTTCCTCCGGGAGACCTGAGATGCGCATAGACTCTTTTGCTTCTGACATTAAAACAAACATAATAAAACCAAATGTTGTTCTTAGAACTCATCTTATAATGAAAGTATTCTAACATCACCAGGCAAATTTTATGCCTGAGGCTGGGTTACAATGCCACGGGTCATCTACAAGTGTGCATGCAGAAACTTGCCCAGTCCAGAAGGTACTTTTTAAGCAGAAGCTGTAGTCAGACATAATATTTAGTATCTATAGAAAACGAAATACCCTATTTTTACTGTCTGGTGATGTAATAATAAGATTTCAATACAAACAAATGGGTGTGATGCATTTGCTAACATATTCCCTCCCCCCTCCCCCCCCATGAACAAACCAATTCTAAAGGTATATCTCCCACCCTCTCCCCCCAAAAAAAAATGAAGGAGCCTTTTAGAAACCTATACTATTATATTCACGTTAATGGAGTGAGAAAAAGTGGTATGAAGTATAAGGCCTACCATACTTACCCTAATGAGAGATGTTTTAATTTTTGTAGTGGAAGCACTGTGCTTTAAAAGGCACATTGAGATGTTTAATCACCTCACCTTTGCTAGAATGTCTTAATCACCACCCTGAATTTTAATGTTTTTTTAAGTACTGCAAGTGCAATTGCTCAGGAAGTGTGAAGAAAAAAACTAAGTGCCAAGAAATACATTAAGAAACCATTTTTTGTCTCTACTGCTACAGTTAAGAGTATAGCTGTCGCCCTTGTTTTGCTAAGGGCTTTCCTCTGAAAGCAGTCCTGCTAACTAACAAATGACAATAGAAAGCTTTTGTCTTTTTCTGGGGGGAATCATATTTGATTCTGCTTGCTGATTCTACCTTAGGGGTTTTATGGACACTGCAAGCCTGAAGAAGAAATTTTGCAAAGATCATGCTGATTTCACACCAATTCCAAGCAAGTTCTGAAGATCTTCCCTGTACTTCTCAGTTTCAGCTGTGCCCTGACTATGCTGAATTTCAGGACTTGGCTTTAAGTGCAGTGTGAACTATAGGAAGGTTTGGAGCAGACAGAAAGAAGTACAATGTGTGCCCGAACACATTGTAAAATGAGTAATGTAAACTATGACTATGGAAGATGAAAACAGAAAGTAGATTTCCAATGTCTTCATAAACCATAAAATATGTCCTACAAGTAAAATAAAATCCTTTGTCTATGCCAAACATTACTCCATGGTAATTTTTCATTACACTGTATCCATTTGCATGAGCCACTAACTCCCATTCGCAGCCGTCCACTGGTCTAGACAGGCAAATCTTTGGAGATCTATTCTTTTTGATGGATTTATCAGATTTCCAGCCCCATTTCCCTCCTCGTTATAGTTTCTGTTCCTTCCCTAGTGTTGTACTGGCTGCAGCGGGTAGCTGAGGTAGGTCCACACAACTAATCCAGTGGCATCAGAGCGAGGAGCTTGCTTACTTGCCTTCCCTTTCTTTTAGTCTTGTTTGAAGGGAGCCCCTGCCTTGTACTTACTTATTATGCTATGGAAACTGGCTGCCTTTGCAGGAGATTCAGAATCTGTATGGTACACACAATATCCTTACTGCTGAGGAGCACAGAAAAATAACCCTGTCAAAACCCCCTGCTCCAGCTCCTCTAATACTTGCTGCACATGCCTTTGTACAGCATGTATGTTGTGTGTCCAGCAAGCTTAGTATTGCACTCTATGAAAAACCTTTTTGCTTTAAGATTGCTAAAACAGGCTTTAATAAAGCTGTTTTCTAACACGATATTTTTTGTTTATTTTCAGAGTTCAAGAGCACAGTGCTTTGGTAGTTCTGCAGTCCCGGATGTGTAAGGTATTTAAAAATCAATTCCAGAAACCAAAGTAGTTCTATCCAAGGCACATCAAGGGCTAGGTTCCAGCCACACATTCAGGATAAATAAAGTAAAGCCATCAGTCACATTTTATAGTAAGCAAAGTAAAATTGAAGAAGTAAAGACAAGGTAATAAAATAATTAATATTAGTGGAAAATAACAGGTATACAGTAACAAGTACGTTTCTGTAGACATACCACTTAACTCTAAAAAAATATATACATACATATATGATGGCTACAAATGAGCTTGTGATTTTCTTCCAAAAGTATTTGAGCAGGAAGTAAAACATTTTCCCAGTGGATGAAATAACATTCATTTTTGCCAATCTAAGCAAGGCAGATTTAAATTTTATGTGTGTCCAACTGCTTGTTCCCCCTCAGCTAATAACCTGCCTGCTGGAACCATTTCGAATGAAAAGGAGTTCACAGTTCCTAAGCCCAGCTCTGAATATATCTGCCATGCATGTAAACAAGTAAACCATTATGTTTCTTGTTGAGATAAAGAATACCAAGATAAGTGGGGACTTTTACAAAACAAAGGGCTTCCTATTGCGAGTGTGGATAATCTTCCAGAAAACCCTGTGTTTTGGCAAATCACACCAGATTAATCTATTAGGCATCTCCTTTCATCATCAAATTTCCGCTGCCTATCACAGTGGCTGCCTTATCAAGCACCCTTTTCTCAATAGAAGGCCCATTCCTAGGATTTCAGGTGCTGGCCTTCCACGCTCGGAAAACAGGTGTCCCCACTGTTTTCAGGCAGGAAAGGTCCCTGCACAGAAGCCTGGGAAAGGGCAGGGGTATCAGCCGCTGTTCTACCTGAAGGAACAGGTAACAGGAAACTGTTGATTCAATGGGCTGAACTTAATTGGCAAGCATTAGTCAGCACTCAGCCTTTTCTGTGAATTAAAAATCCTCATAACTCTTCCAGACAAAAGTTTTGGATGGGGGAAGATACATGCCCAGAGATGCCCTCCCAGGAACAGCCAGTTCTTGTAACTCTATTTCAAGTGCCACATTCTCTTGGTGTTGAGAGCAGAGTGTCAAGCTCTACGTGGTTATGTATAGTGTCTGCGATGTTAAGCAAATTGCCTACATTCAGGAGGAAACGGATTTCAAATCTCAACTAAAGGCTAATATTCCAAACCAATTAGTATGATGGATCAGGTTTTCGAGCTCTCAGTGCCTCCCCTGGCCAGGCTTTTTTTTTTACTTCTTCAAGTTAATGAAACCGGGCATATGGTTTCTGACCAGACTATTCATCTGTGAAACAGGGCCATCCACTTGGTCACCCAGAAATGCCACAGTATGGAGCAGAGACAGAGCCAGGGGTATGAAGAATGACATTTTAAAGTTAACAGAGGAAAGTGTTTTACAAGAGCTAGTAAGTTATCTCTCCTCTTATTTAACTTTCAGTGCTTATCTCTTCTGGTCACGACAGCATCAAGCAGCTCTTGTCCTGGTGGGTGTCTCCGTGTCTGCCTGCCTTCTTGCGCAAAAAGAGCTTCCTTCTCTGCTCCAAACCCCATTCCTGAAAAACTGCCTTGCACAGACTTTAGTGTGATAAAATCAAGGCAAGTATGAAGGCTGGTGTAGTGACAGCAGGAAGAGCCAGTCTGCTCTCAGCTCCTTGCTTTGACAGCAGGGCTGCTCAGAGGCATCGGGATGAGCTCCCAGCTCTGCTCAGTGGGTAGGAAGTGTTTGATAAGCGCATGCCTGCCCTTCCGGGACTCCACAGCACAGGCTTTGTTTCATCTGCAGATGATTAAATGGTCTATGGGGCAATTACGAACTGAAGGAAGGAATAGCCAGCTCTCTCCAGGTTTCCTCAATCTGCACTATTGAATTTCTCAAAGGAAGGCAGCAGTAGCAACAGCAGGCTCAATGACTTTTCCTGAAAAATGTTCTCCAGTTTAGGATTGAGCTTTCATTTAACTACTTGCTGTTTCATTTTATTAAGTGCAAATTGTGGCTTAATAGATTTACAGTTGCCATAAACTTTGGCATCATGAAAGCTGTCAGAGTGGCCAGTTGCACAGCATATTACTTGTATGATGCTAGGAAGGGTGAACTGGACAAGCCAGGGACCAAGAAAGACTACAGAGCATTTTATTGGGTCTGCACACAGTCTTCTGAGAGGCAGATGGAGCCGAAACACAAGCAGTCACTCAGTAGTTTCCTTTTGTTCCCCTCTTTCTTAGGAATTAGAGTGGAGATGAAAGATTTCAGAAATTTATCTGCAAATGAAAAATAACACAGTTTGCCTTTTCAAGCACAAACTTCACAAATTAACCCTGCTAGACAGTGGTTACCCAAGCCCAAAGACACAGGTTTTTTTTCTGTGTGCCCATTACACTGTAGCTCTGTTCTGAGCTCATTACACTGTGTTTAGTTCCAGATACATACCAGCAAAAAATGTAGGCATACTGGAGAGAGTTCAGAGGGAAACCTCAAGGCTGATTAAATGGCAGAAGGGACAGACTCCCCTGAGAAGATTAAAAAAATGAAATAGGAATGGTTTGGTTAAGCAATGATGGGGGTGTGGGCATTAGAACCACCTACGGGCATTTTCCCTAGGACAAAGGCCACAGGCTGTGCAGTTTTTACCCATGTAATTTCAGGTAACCTCCCTCCTGGTCAGGCGACTGATTTACCATGGGTGAAAGGGAAAGCCGCTTACCTTCCTCAAACTAACTAAGTGAGAAGGACTAAAAAGAGGAAAAAAAGATATATTTTCATTTTGTGTGGGGGGCATTTCTTCCCTTCTTAATAGACTCTCCTTTGGGAGACTATTAATTTCAGAAGTAGGCAGCTTTTCCCACCAACCAGTTTTTTTGGCAAATAGCTCGAACCCCTCTGTGTGTTGCTAAAGAGTTGGCTCTTTTACTTCAGACAACATATGTATGGATCTGGGTTGCCCCCCACTCAGATATGTACAAAAAGATCTTGGAGGTCTTTGGGGAAGTCTGATGCTAGAATAAAGCAAGACTGCTACAGCTGTACTTTGTTGCATCCCCTGAGCAAAAAACTCTCCAAAGTAAGAGTATCAATGAGAGGAAAAAAAAGAGGTTGTGTCCTATGCAGGACAAACGTTTTCCCACTGTGTACACACAGGGGTGTTTCACATCCTTGGTTTACATCAGCAGAAGTCTCTATCTCCAAAGATGCACCCCAGGCATAAAGCGGTAGTCAGGAAAGATGTAAGTTAAGGGAGGCATCTCCTTTTGCAGTTCTGAAAAGTGTTTGCTTTCGAGGCCAAGTATTCCGAGAAGCACTGAGATGTATCTGTGAACTTTGCTGAGTGATGATGACTGTACAGGAGGACAATATATCAGAGGACCTAATAATTATGTAAATAGTTTCTTGGCATAATGATCCTGTGTGAAACAAGACAATTTATTTAAAAACAAATTTAATGGAAAAATAATTGTACAGTAACTGAAGTGGGAGAGTTAAATCACCCACCTAATGTGTATTCATAGCGTTCTATAGTGACTTGTAAACAGGCATGGATTTGCCAACAGGGACTGAGAAGACTTTTGCCCTTTCATTCCACCAGCACAGCTAACAAGGTTACAGCTTACAAGGCCATGGTACCCTTACAGACTATTCCCACTTTTTTCCTGTCAACAGCCCTGCCCCATCCCATAATGTGGCAAGTAGATCACGTCAGAGGGACTGGAATAGAATTATGATGTGCTGGGGTATGTTCAGAGGTGCACAAATTATTACCAATAAAACCCGAACCACCTGCTAAAAACAAATAAAGGAAGTTTATTTTCTAGACCTTCTTGTGGTCTAGCTGTTAAATTGTACTTTAAGGGAACCAAATAATGCTTCTAAGGCAATTTGTAGTTAACCGTGGAACTGTCAGTATGTGAAATGCAACCTATTTCTTCTAAACAAAGCTAAACTCTGTGCTTCCCTTGCCTTTGAACTAGAAAACACAGCTTAATAGACACAACCAACAAGACTTCCCCCCCCCAGTTACTTCATGTGTAAATTCCATTAATTTATTTCTGTAAACAGGATCTTACTGTACGAATAGAAGATAAGGGATTTAAGGGTCTCAATTCACCCAGATAATTGCAGCGTAAAACACTCTGCATGTTTCTTGCAAAAGACCATTTTGCAGTGGCTCAAATATCTCAGAAAATTGCCTAAATCGTCTTCACTTCATTAACAAATGTCATACGTACAGATTGCCAAATGACTTGATGGTGGCCATGCCAGTAGACGGCTGCCAGCACACTGTGGTGAGTGAGGCCATTTGTAATTCTCATTAACAGTTCTACCATTTTTGGTAGTATGGAAAGTGATAACACACTGATCTAACAGTCATTAAGAACTTTTTCTTACTCCTTTAGGATTAATTTGCACTGACCCAGAATTCTCTATTTGCTTAACACAAGCAGTGGGCCACTTTGATGTTATCTGCTTCTATAAACAACAGCGTACAGTTCTCTCCTGGGCTAAAACAGCTCTTATTCTACTGAGAATTAGCTGTATTAATCATTCTGAAGTCCAAGAGTGCATGATCATAAATTGTGTGCAGGGACCTCACTTAGCAACTCCCAAGACTCTCATTTATCAACCTTTTTTCCCCCTTCCTGGATATTTAGTATGTAGGGAGTAATTTATTTCTGAGCCGGTGCTTTGTGATGTCTTTCATGTTGAAGTAAAGTTGGAAAACTTCTGCAACAAATATAATTTTTCTTACTTCCTTAGTGTAAAAACAAGAATTATGGACCACAGCTACAGACTGATTCCCTCAAGTGGCCAGAACAGAAAACGCAGGCAAAGCTTCCAGTCACTGAGTTCTGAATGGAACGAACCAGACGAGGGTAACTACAAATGAGGTGAGTTACACACTAAATATGCCTCTTAGTTATTCGGTCAGAGTTTAAAAAATGTGGGGCATCTTTAAAGCTGATACCTGCCTAACTTTTTTAACTTTCTCAAGGTATAATTAAAGCAAGATGAAATCTTCAGAGAACACTAGCTTAGTTTATATTTTTCCAGAAAAGATCTGGCTACCAACGAATGATGTTTTTGTTTTTACCATTCATCAGTCATTTTCCCACCATGAAAACATAATACAAATCTGCCAAAAATGTAAGGGGGAAAAATGTTGTTCCATATCAGCCTAGACTTGATATGATATCGCGTATTTCACATTTTTAATGCAGCTGGTAAAAGACATTTATTTAAAGTTTCCCTTCACTTACAAAACTGCCTTGCAATATACTACAAAGTCAGAATGTACAGAAATCACGGATAGAGGCAGTGAACACATTTTGAGTGAAAAGATGAAAACCTCGGGTCTTAGGTAGCTGTCTTTTATCCATAGGGCTCAATTTCTTCAGCATTTGGGATTTTCCATTACCTAAACCAAGAGTGGGAACAGAGGCTCAGATTCTGCTTTTCTTGAGATGACCGTACATGAAGTATCTTCACTGACTTACTGGGGAAAGTCCAGATTTAAGTCATTTTTGATGAGAAAAGAATTTTGGCCCTACTTGGGAAGAATCACACTCATGAACACAAAAACATCTCTAACTTTCTTCCTAGTTTTACCCTGAGCTTAACTTTGATTTCAAAGCTCTCACTCTTTTATTGTAAACATGTGGTTTTTAAAGTACTGCGCTGCTCCAAAGTTATCTGCATGTGAGTTTATTTTGTGTTAAGTACTTCAAAAAATGTCTGAACATAAAATGCCAACAGAAACAGCAAAAATATAAATAAATCACTACATTCAGCAGAAATGTTTTAATTCAGAACGTAATAAAGAGAGTCAAAGTTTAAAAAGTTTGTGCCAGAGTGTAAACTGTAGGACAGTGATTTATTTTTTCCTGTAGACAGTTTTGCTGCTGCACCCAGAAGATTCTCAAAGGTTGATTAAAAAAAAAAAATATTACCCCCCACCCAACTGAAAAATGTTTATTTCTCCAGAAGAAATTCTCGCTTCTGTGATTTGTTGTTCTCCTCAGCCATTGAGAACATTTGTTTTAGCAAAGGCCAAGCATCACTGTTATATTCACAAATTCTCCCTCTCTTCCCATAAACAAGTGTTCAAGAGCTGTGATCTATCCTCACCTAGAGCTGTGCAGTCTCACTGATGTCCATAAAAGCTTGAGGGCAGCTGCTGTGAAAGCTGTCCTCAAGCTTTTATGTTTGAGGCTGCTCTAAATTCTTCCTGGATTTCTAATTAAGGAAGAGTTTGCTTCCATATTCAGGGGGCAAAACTCTGTCAGCAGTGAGGTAAGACACCTGGCTGATTTTAATCTAGTAAAACTATCAGTAACTACATGCGAAAGAATTTTTCTTTAGGACTACAGACATCTGTTGCATATGTAGAACAGCTAATGCCTATATGATGTGATGCCAAACCATCAATCAATTAATATGATGTGCCTGAGCCAGACCTACCTCAGTGTTACAAAATTCTGGGCATCCTAGTTCACTAGATTGGGTGATGTGCCATTTTGCGGAAGTAATGACTTTTTCTTCCCTGCCTCAAGACACACCTCAGGATACCTCACTCCACAGAGCACTGCAGGCATGCCTACAGTGCAGTTAACCTCTAGCACATCAGCTCACCTTTATCTAAAATACTGTGGATGGATGCTTGACGCAATCCTCAGGAGTTATTTTTGCATCACCTGTACGCTGAGAACAGTACTCCCGGCTGAAACGAGGGTAAATGGGGGCTTTCAAGTGCCTTTTCTTTAATGCATGGTCAGCATGCTTTTGACTGCTTATTTTCTCCTCCTTTGTATACTGCTGTTGCAGTGAGATTTGATCTGTGCTTATACCTTGAGCATTATCTACTGGATCCTGTGTCTGTAGCCTGAGAGAATGAAACTATCTGCTTAATTTAAGATCCATTTTAAGAAGTTAGAGCACTTCCACTGCCCTTGTCACTCAGGCTTGCATTGGCATATCTAGCAAGAATCGCACAATTTGAGTACAGCTTTTAATTAATTGAAGGCCTGCTATAGTTAGTATTAACTCTCCTGAGACACAATAACTGATATTAATTTTGCACTTTCCATTAGCTGTCACTGTATATTCATTTCTATTTATAGGAAATCTATCTTTTGTTCTAAAAGCACTTTCCCAAAATTTGCAATGCTGAAATATGTATTTGCCTATGAAAGCCCAATGTCCACATTACAGTCTCATCTAAATGTGAAAGTATAAACATAAAATTATGTTTACTGGGGACATTACAACTAACAGTAAATTTTAAAGTTCATTTAAATCTTTTTCTTTTATGGCTGTATTGAGCGGCTCACCTACATTAATAATTTTATGATAGCACAGGAGAGACCACTTAGACCTAAGGACCTATCATTGAGAACTCCCCTGCTTCTGCTTCCTGGACATATCTATGAGGGCAGATGTTCTGACAGGTAATAGATAAGGTGTCTATAGATACCTATAGAGGTCTTTTCCATATGCATTATTTAGCTGACAAAAGAATTTGACATCTCCATCCAAGAGACCAGGAGGCTATTCCACTTTTGGAAGACCTTCTTTTAAAGAATGCCAGTTATCTGTTTAGACTCTAAAATACAAGTTGTTGAAATTATACTTTCCTGAACCTTGAAGAAGGATGACCTCTGAAGAACTTACATGTTGTGGTGGTCCCTTTAAAAGAAACAAGCAAAATTTTCCAAAAATCAGTTTCTGCCTGTAAATTGCTTGTGCTGTAGTTTAGGGTTTGAGGGTAGGAAGGAAGCAGTCTTTGATCAAGGTTTGTTTTGAACCTATAAAAATGAATAGACAAAACTTGATGGTCTGTGTGGAAAATTTGCTCCCCAAACATCCTTTCCTAATGGTTCCCTTCTGGTATTTTGCTCCCTGGAAGTTTTGTTCCTGTCAAAGTGGAATACGAAAGTGATAAATGAGGACTTGAGGAAGAGATCACTTGATGGGAGGATGCAGCCGGATTTTAGTAACAGAGGCAATGTCAAGCGCTTCATTTACGATCCAGTTGTATGTTGAACAGCAGGAAATGAGGAATCTGCTCCCTGTCAGCAGGTACTCTACAGACCCAAAGTGAAAACTCAGATGAAACCATTTTGAGAGATATTCCATTCCTCAAACTTTGGCTCTGCTTTTGACATGGTGTCTCAGATTCTTCAGGGGGGTAGAAAAGAGAGGATGAATGTGGGAGGCCTTTGGACACTGTTGATGACAAAGAAATGAATAGGCAGCATTTTACTTCATGTTGCTTTTTCAAAATGCCTGATGACTACTTAGAATACTGAATTGTAGAAGACCACTAAACTACACTGAGTTTAATAGAGCTCTGAAAGCGAACTGGAATAAAACATACCGATTATGGGCTGTTGAGTTGGAAAGTGGCCAACATTGTTCGCAGGATTTAGGTGATCTTGGACATTAGAGCATTTAATATTTGATTTTTGAATAATCTCCAGTTCATTTACTGTGGGAGTCAAAAAACCCCCCAAAAAATGGAAAAGAAAAAAAGAATCCAGAATACAGAGTTAAAGGATTTTAAAAGTAAGCAGAGGAAGGAGAAGATTATACCATGCTTAATCCTACAATTTCCTTACTGCTAATGAGTTATGGGAGGATATACAGTTTTTCTAGCTTCTGAACTGTAAAGGGCAAACAGGAATTCAGGTTCTGTTGCCCTTAAGCAAAATCTGGTAATTCTATCCTCAGAATGTTCTTTGTGAAGCCCCTTCTGACTGGGAGTTCAATAAACACCTCTTTTCCAGAAGGTGTGATGGTCTTGAAACTACTCAATATATAAAAGAGACACCAAAATGTCTGCTGGATCTGCAGTTGTTTAAGCATTGGGAACTTTGTGTTGTTATTTACAGATGTAGCCATTGCTATTACAGATCAGGCAGCACAAACAGGAATTTGTGGAGCTGGTCAGGGCTCTGGCACTATTGAGAAATAAAATGCTGAGATTTTACAGCTCTTTCTGGTGATTGAATGGAACTGGTCAGAGGCAGATGTAAGTGGTGATGCAGGAGGCAGGTAGGGTGGCAAGTTGGGAACACCATGGCCAGAAGCAGAGAGCTGGAGCTGCAGTTGCACAGGCACGTGGCTTGCTTAACACAGAAGAGGAGAATGCTTGAGTTGGGCTCCTCAAAAAAGTCAGTGTTGCTCACACCTGCAGTCTGAGACAATGTGAAGAAATCTCTTCTAACATCAAAGGAGAAACAATTCTTATAACCAGAGGCTTATAATGAAGAAAACTTTTCCCTTACTATTCCCTTGCTTGTAAAGGGAGGAAAAAATTGCTACCAGTGCTTTGGTGTAGAAGGAAGGGATAGACAAAACTGATGGTAGAAGATGTTATGTCTTTGGCCAAGAAAAGCACATGAATGTGATGCTCATGACAGAAGATGAATAGACATCTTGTAACTTTTGTGCCTTCTGCCTCCACTCAGCTTTCATTGAATGCCAGCTTTTTCTTCCCCAGCAGTTCCCATGGCACTGGTTCGTGTGGATCATGCTCTTTAATCACAATTCTGTTATGCCATCATTTAGACAAGGTCTGAGTGATCCTCTTGAAACTTGTACCAATTATTGCACTTTTTAAAGCTAAGCAATCAATTATAATTAGTCCAGTGCAAATTTTTCTATTTCTTTTTTCTTTTTTTTTTTTGTCAGCTGCTTGGAATATGCCTCTTCTGCTTCACATCTGTTTCAAGACATGCAGTTAGCTTCTGTTTCCTTGGCATTCCATCTTCAGTTTCACAGCTGCATGTGTCCTACATGCTGCTGTTTTGTTCAGTGACAGCATTTAGGTTAAGTTATTATTTCTTCCTTTAGTCACCATTCTGATAGATGTCCGTGTCTGTTCAAACTCACCTAGAGATCAGGATTGAAATTTTATCTACCTTAAAACAATCTGCTACCATAGAGGACCAGAAAAACACATTTTTTCCTTTGCATTGGTCACTAATTAAAACCAAAGTTTTATGTATTTTAAAGCTATTTCTCAGCCCTAGGGGGTGATGGTGGCATTCAATTTTTTATATCAAGGGCTCAAGCACTACTAAAAATGCTTTCAGCCTTGGTTTCAGGGACTGTGCTGCTGAAGGAATGGAGTGGCAAAGTTTTTCTCCAAGTACAGATGCTTTGACCATTTTAACAGATGTGGCAGTATCTCAGCCATTATCTTTATGTCACATCACAGCACATACTCAAAGTAGGCTCCCAGAACTTGAAAAGAACCCCAACACTAGCTATCAGATCTGGTCTGTGAGAAACATTCACTCACTTAAATAAAATAAAGGAAAAGAAAGAGATTTTATTAGCATCAAACCTCAAGACACTGTTGCCATTTGAATTTCCAGTTTAACTTGAAGCTCCTCTTTGATATTCTTACTTGATGAGAGTACATGATGGCCATAAATCCAACTTGGCAATGATTCTGAAAGGTCACCTGCTGATATTGTTTTTCATGGTGTTAAATAGACTGTAATGGTCTCATTATTCCACCAGAAGGACAAGTGGAAGTCCCATTGGTCTTCTTGCTGTCTCATAAATAATTAACAGGCTGTTTTAACTGGGTATAACCTTTGTACAGAGTGGCTGAACTTCACCGCATAGCAGAGGCAAAAGAGATTCAGAAAAATATCATCCATCACTGATGGTACTAAAGCATTCAGGTAATCAAGGGGTAAAAATAGAAGACTAATAATCATGTGGTAATCAAGCAATAAAGGCAACAAAAAAATTGCCTTTCTGCAAACATCTCAATATTTTTAGCATCCTCCGATAGCCTTGCTCTTCCTTTTTCTTTTTAAATCTTCCCACATGACCACTCAGGTAACTTCTAACATGAAAAACTGTGGAACAGGTGAGAAAAAAGTTTAGAATGTTTATTTTTCTCTTCTGCCAAAGGTAAAATCTTAAAGATGAGGCCTAAATGATTTTTTTCATTACCAGCATAAAACTCAAAGCTTTCAAGTGAGGATGACTAAAATCAAATCCTGCATTTGAATATTGTAATTATTTCCTGTTTAGATAAATGGACCTATTTAACCTTCTATTTTGAGCATCTTTGACAGAATACCAGGGTCCAATACTTGTTCTAGATCTAAAACACAATGCTGAAATCTGCCACATCTCACCTGGGAACTCCTTTTTGCTTGCTAACAACTGGTGTTAGCTAAAAGGAGCCAGGTCTGACCTTGCAGAAGACATTTCATTACTACAACATAATGGGAAAGAGGGGAAAGTGCGCTTGCTATTGGATAAAGAAAAGATTGTCTGTGAAAGAAATGCTAAATTCCAGCCAAACTGCAAAAAATAAAGAGACTTAAACAACAGAATCAAAGAGAAAGGGAAAAAGAGAGACAGAAAACATCAGTCTCTCGAAAGTTTCAGTTTTACAGAAAGGCAGCCACAGGTATTCACAGCTCTGTCTTTCTAATGAATTTAAAATATTCAAATCTGAATCCCCACTCTCGTTTGGAAACACACAAACCAAACCCTGTGCCAAATTTCAGAACAATGCAATACTCATTGGCTATGGTGAGAAGACTGAGAAATTACTGTAGCCAAGGTAACTATTTCCTTTCTGGTGTGTTTTTAAACTGAAACATAAGAAAATGTATTTCATTTTTCTACTGCAAACATTCTTCTCTCCTTTGCTCTCCATTTTGGGAAATGAAAATACCTTGCATACAAGTCATGGCAAGTTCATATAGAATAAAAAAAAAAAAAAAGAGTTTAACAATTCAGCTTTTGAAGTTCACTTCTGTGTAATTGTATTCCCTCTTTGGGCCTTATAGCCTTGGACTGACGAATACATGATAGTTAGAGGAAAAGGAAAGCTCTGAACACCCCTCACAGGAGGAGATGTGGGAAAGACCTCTCTTGAACATGTGCCCTCTTCCAGGATGCCTGTAGCAGCTCCATAAAGCAATGAGCCTGAGGCAGGGAGAGGAGGCAGTATTTTAGAGCAGGAGTAGTGGAAAACTCCAACTGCATCTCTCAGACAATTGATGGGAATAGCAGCTCCTGTTCCAGACCATTAGCTGCTGGTGGCAGCATGGCTCTGAGGAAAACCATGGTTGCAACAGCCAGGGGAATCCAGTCAGGCAGCTTTTCATGTGGAGGCCAGGGAAGACTTCAAGCTGCTTCTCCCTACTGATCCCTGAACTTCATGGGTGTTAGAGGACTTGCTCTCCTGCCCTTCATGCCAAGAAAACAAACCTTTCTCTTCTAAGGATATACTCATAAAACCCACAACTTAAATAAATTAAAGAAAAATAAAATCCCAACAGGGTAAGTTTCCTATGTATCTTTTTGGAAATTCTTTCCAGTACCTGGGGAGCTCCCTATAATCAGCATTTTTACAGCACCTTCTCTTTCAATTTTCAGCATTTTTTATTAATTTTTTTTTCCCCTAACTGATTTATAGGAAAACAGTAAAAGCAGAAAAACAGCATTCAGGTAATTTTATTAAGGAGCTATAATGGGTGGTATTCGCTACCTGCATGCCACAGAACCTCAGTGGTACTTCTCAAGATGTCTATGATGTGAAGGGGGACTACTTGGAGAGATTTATTAGATTCTTAAACTCAAGTTAAAAAGGTAAGATAAATAGAAGGAAGTCTTTTCCCAGTAGACCTCAATTACTTACAAATAGTCCAAAGATGCATTGGAAACCTTATGGGTTTTATCCCAAGCTTCATTATCCTTTATGTAGCTTTCCTTAAGCTGAACAGAAGAGTTACATTCAGACTGAGGTGCAGAGCTCCCTCGCCTTGAAGGAAAATCCAAAATGAAAACAAAACCCAAGAACATTTCTGCATGCTCTCCCTCTAGCCTCCTGCATGTACACACACACAGTTGTGGAGATGTCCACACATGTCAACCTTTGTGCTCTGCCCTCCTGTTTCAAAGCCCTTGCGCACGCAACTGGCATATTTGAAGTTTCGTAAAAACAAAGTTCTTTTACTGACTTCAGGAAGTCATGCCTCATGTATAAGCAACTTCAGGAAAAAGAAACAAAACCCTATTAGTACTTGCTGACATATTTTGTGCCCTGGAAAAGAAATTTGAATTCTCTATTAATTCCACATTAAAGTAAAAGTATGCAAACCTAAAGGTGACAACTTGACTTTCAGCAACAGCAGTCCAAAGGTGATCATCAGTGCTTGCTGATCATGCCCTATTAACTAATGCGGTTTCTGTGCAACCTGAGGTCATAACTATGGGCTTTTTGAATATGCCAGATTTCCCCCATGGTCTCTAAATGTGTACTTAAACTCTAGAAACTGAGATGAGGATTTTCATTCCTTTTAGCTTAGAAAATATTGTGCTCTTACTGACTGTTACTATTGTCTACTGCATGCAGGCATGGGATGGAAAGCAAACAAACCCTGAAGATGCAGGTGTGTGATGTGTTGAAATCTGATACCTCTCACTGCCTGCAAGTAAAATAAACAGAATTGACTTAAATTAATTGTTGATTGTAACCTCAAAGTATTTTTTTCCTTTTATCTCTTAAACATATATCTATTGGTGACATTTTAAAACCCTAGGTCTTAATTAATTTTCAGGGGGAGTTCTTCCTAAACACACAGGACAGATTCTGATCTTCTTTGGCATTTAGTAGGGTGTAATGAGAGAGGAACGTCATCTTGTTTTATACTGGCTTCGAGGGATTTTGCAAAATTTCCCCATTATAACAATTACATAAAACAAGACCTGAATCTGTCTTCTAGCTGCCAGATAGCAATCATCACAGAAACTTTAAAATAAACAAAAACCCAGAGGCTACCTGTTCATTTGCACAGTGACTGCAAAGCTGCAAGCTGCCAAGGCTGGACTGAAGCCAGCCTTCAGGTCAGGTTTACATTATTGCCAGCAAAGAAGAAAAATCAGGTCCTGAAGAAAAAAAAGGTACTGTAGTTAATAAGGAATTGAAAAAATCTGATTAGCACATCTGCGATTAATCAAAGTTGTCACAAATAATTCAATAAAACGTAACTCTTTGCTGAAATCTATTTTGACTCAGTTTACAACAGCCTGAACAATTGTGCTCCCCTTCAGAAAAACAAACAAACAATTTTCCTGGCAAACAAGGCAGTATTATTTTAACCCTACAAGGGATGACAGTTTCTGTGTACATATTACTATGAGACACAATACCTAGCACATAGGACATGTTTCCATACTACTTACAGAGTAGATTTATATATTTCTTAAGGGCTTGTATCCTTAACATGATGAAATGAGAGCCTACGAGACTGAATGAAAGAAAGGTGTGTTTGGTTTGGTAAGCACCTGAACGAAAGGCTGCCAAGTGAAGTTTGGGGCCTGCTGGAAATGTTGTACATAATACAATACGCTTTCTCAAGGCTCTGTGTTTGATCAAAGCTCCTGTGTGGTTTTGGGAGAAGCTGTGTCTATAAGGAAATCCCTTTTTCATTTCTTTTTTTTTTTTTCCTTAAATTATTTCATTTGAACATAAACTCAAAGCTCTGAAAGCTTATTTTAAACCTTAAAGATCTCTTGCAGCTTTTCATAAGAAACTATAACATCAGTAATGATACTCTGGCTTCCTGAATTTCCCTTGCATTTTTCTTGGATTCATTATTTTTCCCTCTCAAAGAGACGAAAGTTAGCTCTGTGGTACAGAACGAATGCCCCTGGGGTTTTAGTGGGGAGCAAGCCACCCTCAGGGACTCAGAGAGGCCATGATCCTATGCAGCATTGAGAAGCTCTTGGAGAAGAGGGAAATTGATAGATTCAGAGATTTAATAGCAGCACTCTGATCCTCATCTGCCTAGCCACAGGAGGAGCTAGAGTAGCAGGAGGTCCAGCTCTTCCAGCTCCTGCTACAAAAGGAGAGTCTTAATGCAATCAAAATGGCTACATACAGCTTCGTTTTCCATATCTTTCGTTGCTCCTACCCCATCCTATATTTGATATCTGCCCCTTCACCTCTCTAGGTCCATGCCAGATCTGCAACACGACTGTCTCCACCTGTGAAGTTCTCCATGAAAGGACTCCATTATAAGGACCAAAAGAATAGGGATTGTATGAAGAGAAAGCACCGTCTATGTGATAGAGGGATCATGTTTGCACACATATAAAGCAGTGAAATACTAATGGGTTCCAATCAAACATCCAGCCCCATTGCCTCTTCTTTTTATTATCTATCCATGACAGAAATAGTATTTTCAATACGAGCACATTGATGTGTGACAACACCCACTCTAGAACTCTAAAGATACAAATATGACTCTCTTAGCGCACACTGCTCTGCCTTGGCTCTGCACAATTGCTTCTTTTTTTTTTTTTTCTATTTTGTTATGTCACATCTTAATTCAATGTTTAGTCCTGCAAACTACTGAAAACCAAAATGTATGAAGGGCACAGTGTGTAGAATAGTACCTCAAAAGTACAAGTTCTTATGAGAAAGGACTATGCTTGTCACATCTAGAAAGCATCTAAAACACTAATATCATTGTGCAAAGATAGGAAGGCTAATAATAAATAGAGCACTGAAGATGAAGTGGATGTATTTTATAGCATTAATTTCACAGGACACAATGGAATACCCTTAGGATGGCTTTTACGCATCATTGTAGCAGATTTATCTCATCTTAACCAAAGCGTAAACAAACAAGAGAAAATACAACAGAGCTCTAAGTATGTTGTTAATTTCATATAACAGAGTGCAGTAAAATTGGGTATAATGTTGTTACACTTCTCTACAACCACAACTTTGGATGTTGTACAAGTCTTGGAATAGCACTGCTTCATGGATAATAATATGGACAATGACTATCGGATCCAAACTTTGGTGGATATTATTATTAGAGATGCGAATATTCCCAGGAGGGCAGCCTTTATTATTGCTCATGGATACATTCTGTAACTCTTTTATATATTGCTGGCGGAATGTCTAGGGTGGAAAATTGTGGACAATTCACATCAAGCAAAATGTGCAGGCCAGGAGTTTTGCATTAACATATCTGCTAGCCTACACTGAATTTATAACCCCTTAAAGCAGTACAAAGTGTTTTAGTATTGGATATAAATTATGTATAAAACACGCAGCATGAACTGTTGTCCCTGTACTAAGGTAGGTACACCAGGCATAAAAAATAAATGACAAAATGTACAATAATGTTAAGAGGTCAACTTTAAACTGACAAAATCAAGGAAATGCAGAATTACTGCTGAATCCCTCTGTCACTCATTTTACCCCCTACTCAGTTCACACTGGGTCATCCCACTTATTTCTGAGCTAGAGTAAAATCTCTGCTGACAAATAAGGAGCAAGTAGGAGTCACCAGCTTGAGTACACATGGGCAGGTGATGACTGAGTACTACTTCTACTGACCTGCTCATCATTCTCAAGAAAAAACCCATCCATTCTCGCAACAGATACAAATTTCTAGATACAGATACAAATTTCCATCTAGGAACATTCTCCTTCTAAGTGTTGCTCCCTCCCCTCTTACTGTATCTGTGTGTGTTACACTCACTCAATATTTAGCCTATCACCTTTCTTTAAAACAAAAAAAATATTCTTGTAAAATGGAACCCCAACATATTTTTGCCTTAAGGAAATTACTAAGCTATAAGTGGTAGCATCTCTAAGCTGTAACTGATAATATTTCAAGTCATTCAGAGAGGTTGGGGTTCTGGGATAAGTGCTTCTTTCTTCAAAACACAGGGAAATATGGACAAGGGGAATAAACAGATATTGCCAGAAGAAGAAATATGTGATACTCAATATCAAACCAAAACATCCCTTCAAGGTATATCTCATCAATTTCCTAAGAGCAAAATAATAAAAGCAACATCAGCGTCAAAGATGTGAAGAGTGAACAATGAAGCAAGGTTAGCAAGGAAAACTAATTATAGGTTGTACCCCAATTAGACATTTGGATCATCACAGTTGTGCCACCACTGAGCACTAACATATCAATGTTCATATTCTGGAACAGAGGTGAAAACATCAGAGCTGAAAAGTAACATTACTTGTAATGCTGTATCATACTCCTGTCTAAATATGAGTATATTAAACATATCCATGCAAACACACATATAGTGAACATAAGCTGTATTTTAAAAGACTCATGGGGTAGACTTGGCTTCGGATTGGTAAATGGGAATATGGAATGCAGCCATAAATTTCACATTCAAGAGGGACTAATGTGTAACTCAGCCTAATTGGCAGCTCCCTCCAGATAACAGGTTTTCATTCTTTTCTGTTAAAGAATTGCTCTGCTTTGCATCAACCTTATTGACAGTGATTAGATCAGCACCCAAATTACTGAACATTATCACACTCAGTAACTTGTGACTGAAGATGAAAGATGTTCAGCTGAAAGGCTTCAAGTGACAAAGATCGTAAGAAATTATTTTGCTTCAGGGAGCAACTTAAAACATAATTTTAGTCCCACCTGTAGCCATTGGATAGCAGTATGGTCTAGTTTTGGAGAACAAAGAGGCTCCTATGGCCATATGTAAATAATGACATATTGTAATCTAGTTGTTTTGTGAGCCTAATAATCCATAACCTCCTAAATGCCAGTTACACATAGAAGATTTCAGTTATATCCTCCTGTACCTAAGTAAGAAATTGTCAAATCACTTGACAAACCACTGTGCTGAGGCACAGTGCAGACTCACTCAGGTTTTCTAAAAGGTTTCCACTTTTGTCTGCTACAAAAGAGTTTGTAAGGAAAAAAAAAACAAACACCTTCAGGTCTTACTTTCAGTGACTAAGATCTTCACAGGTGAAAAAAAAAATGCTGACACTTGCAGGGGTAGTTGCTGCTGGGGGGGAGAACAGGAGCACACTATTTTAGATGTGGTTGTGTGAAGATGCTGTGTCCAGCTGCTGCTTTTGGAAAGCTTTCTCAAGTTAGTTAAATCCAAATGTTTCTTTCTGCTGTATTTCTACAGGGACAAATACATGCCTGGCACATATACTACATTGAGAAAAGATCGATATTCATAACACGAAGCTCACGGAAGTGTTGATAAATGTAATTCAAAACACTTAGAACAAAAACTGTCAAGTTCAATTTTCAACACATTTGTGGCACTAAAGTGACAAAGTTTGTGTGGGCCTAATCAGTGTGCTTCCACCTGTGTTTTAGGTTTGAGGGTGTTTTTTCCAGTGTGGGTTATTCATACTTGGGGTTTTCAGGTCTTCTGTACTTCTTACATTGCTATTTGAAAGGTGGGTCCTCCTTGTACACAAGAGAAAAGGATCTAAGTGCCCTGTATGTAGCAGCATGGAGGCTTAGCAGAGCTGTTCCAGCATGTCCTTTCTACAGTCATTACAAGTTAGGTCCCTCTCACAGTGCCATGTATAAGTGAAGGAAGCATTTTCTGCTTTTAGAGTAGTCAAGTCTTGAGGAATGCTGAACCAAAGACTAATTAATTGTGATGTCATGCAAGCAGTACAATTTCTCCTGATTTACTGGTGAAACTCCAGGACAGCAAAATCTGCCCTATTGCATTCTGGAGACAAAGTTATTGGAAATAAAATGCTGAAACTAGAAAGGTACAGAGGGGCTTGGTAACAGATTATGATGTTGAATATCCACCCTCCTTGGTTTTGGTGGTGGGTTTTTTTTTGTTTGTTTGGTTTGGTTTTGGCTTTTTTTTTTTGTTTGTTTGGGTTTTGTTGTTTTTTTTTTTTAAAGAAAAAAAAAAAAAACCAAACCAAAAAAGGCTATTTTCAGATTGTTTGTTATAACATGTAATTTGGGCAGAAATTTTGGTGTTTCCTGAGAACACCTGTTCCTTTCCAAGATTCCTGAAGGGAAGAGTAGCTTGAATTGAAGAGCTCCTTGAAAAAAGATGAATCAATAACCCAATGAGATAAGCTTGTTTAGGCCAGTGATTTATGAGGGGGTGTTAGTTGGATGTACTCTATAAAGATTTAGGAGAAATTAAGCTGTGATTTCTATTTGAAGGAATAGTAAAGGTACAACATGATGTTCAAAATTATTTGAGAATGCAGCTAATTAATCCTTCCTCCCAAGCCTAGAGGTCATGAATGAATTAGAAAAAGGGTTCCCTAAACCCCTGGTTATATGGCAATATGGAAAAAGTGTTGTGCTAGGAGAGGAATGGTATGTGCAGTGAATTTGCTCATGGTAAGTGATACAAGCAGCCAATATGGAAACATGCACAAAATAATCAGTATAGGAGCTACCTTTAAGTTCTGAGTGAGTGCAGGGATTCAGCCACATTTTTGACTTTTCTTATTTGAAGTATTATAGTGCTTTAAATGCCAAAATATAAAATCTGTTTTACAAATGTCCATTTTGTTACAGTCTTTCATGAGGGCATTAAGGCTTTCAGGTGCAATAAACTACCCCTCTTTGTAACAACACCCCTTTATAAACACAAAGCAAATCATTATGTGGAAAGGGGAGAAGTTAAAAGCCCTAAATCTTCCATTCCCAAGGATACTGTTACCTTCAGATAGAATGTATTTTTTATGTATGTATTTACTGCTTAAATGTAGTATATTTCCATTGGGTTTAACTGACAAGATTTTAGGGAGTTCTTTATTACTGATTTATGTATATACATACAGACACATATATGTTCAACAACCCATACACTTTTTTGCTTCTGTTTCCCAGCATAAAATTATTACCTTCCCTGGAACAATGAAAATGAGACTGCTTTCTAGACCAGTGACTACTCTTTCTTTGAAGAGGCTCATAATAGGATGCATGAAACATCTGGAAGAATTAAATCAAAGAGTGATGGAATGCCCACTGGAGAACACATGTCAAACAAGAAAAAGAGTCTTGTGGAACAAATGAGATTTTACCCTGAGAATTAGCAAGTACAACAGCTAGGCTTAAAGTTGGATTGAGACAAAAACTCCTAAGAGCCCTATTGATCCAGTTTTTAAAAATCCACTGTGCTTTAAAAAAGAGGAGAATTTGTGTAAAGTAGCCTACAAGCAAAAAGTCTGTTTTTCTCATTCACAGCCACTATTCAGAGCAGTTCCTGAGATTCACAATAATCCACATGTAGAGAAGGCAGTCTGGGAGATGGATTGCATCTGATAAGCACACTGTTCACTTACAAAAATACTCAACTAGAGCCCTAAAGCTGAAGTGGGGAAGGGACCATCAGATTCATTAGACGTGTAGGGACCCACAGACAGAACAATAGAACTTCATGTTACTAGTAAGGAGAGAGTAGGATTTGTTATTCCTTTTTAACTGTTGCTTGCTCATCCATCTTGGTATGGACAGCCACTCAGAGACAGCTAGAGTGGAATAAAGATCAACAACTCAAGCTGCTTATATATTTATTGAGGAAAGAAAATTCTCCTTCATCTATATTCTAATAGGTAGCTCCACTCAATCTTGTTCTATTTCTGTCTTTATATTCCAATAAACTAAAAAACTTCTGGAAGCCAAGTCGCAAAGAATGAAGAAGAATATGATTGGCCATATGTGACTTTGGATGAAGCAAAGTAGGTTTTCAAACCCCTTATTCCTTACTGGACCAAAGGCAACTCAAGAGAGCAGTGATATATTTTTTCCCTATGTTTCTGAAGTTGTCTTCACCCTCACTCGATGGAAGAGAGAACAAGAAGAGCTGTGAATGCAAAAAGCCTGGATCTTGGATTGGAGATACATTTGGTGGCTGGATTAGTTGATAGAGTTCTAAAATACTTTAGGTCTTTTGGATTTATTGAAAAGAAAACTCAAAAAAACTTGTTGCTTTTTTGAAGTGTGAGGTTTTTACACTATGGCTGGACTAATTTGAGAGGAAGTTGGTGTGAGAGCAGATGTTCTACTCTGGGTAATGCAGAATGTATTTGCAGTCTGAAAAATGCAAAGTGAAACACACCCTTTATGCTTCTGTATCGCATGCAGTGGTCTCCTTGCCTCTTCAAAGAGCCATGAGATTTATAATTACAGAGGTTCTGATGCTTTTCTGTCACTTGACTGTGTGGGGAGGGGATCACCAACAGTTGTATTCATGGCAAAACTTGGTCT
Organism: Pezoporus wallicus; assembly: GCF_028554395.1. Taxonomy (NCBI): domain Eukaryota; kingdom Metazoa; phylum Chordata; class Aves; order Psittaciformes; family Psittacidae; genus Pezoporus; species Pezoporus wallicus. The sequence continues at coordinate 4,828,789 of NW_026641950.1, forward strand.
GTTGGACCTTCATTCAAACTGCTGGATTGCTGATAAATGAGAAGAAAGGTGTACAGTAGGAAATATTTTAAGGATAAAACTGACTTTTGGAATCTTTGTGGAAAATGAGCTTCCTCTGCAGACATAACAAAAAAAGTTATTTTCACCACGGTTAAATATTGAGACAATATGAACAGATATCTGAACTGTATTACCGTTAAAGTGAATAGTGCAGTTTAGATACTTCAGCCTACTGCAGAAATCCCACTGACTATAGGTTCGCACACTGGACCCTTATGTCTTTTTTAGCACACCAGCTTCCTAGACTACCATTCCTATGATGTTTTTTTTTTTTCCTTGGAAATCTTTCTTTACAGCTATTTTTCATGCAAGTTAAGGATTATTACCACTTTGTAGACCTTCAGAAGCATGTTCCTACATTTGTAAAAGTAAGTTTCCTGACATGCTGGTTCTCTGCCTTCCTGTTAGCAAGTGCAAATTGTGCCAGAAAGACATGCTGCTTTTCTGTGATCACAAAATTAATTGGATTTGTCAGCAGGAGTCTGATTTATGTCTCCTGTTCAAGTCACAAACCTGTAATCAGTGCTAAAAAGTGGTGGTTGATAGGTCAGTGTGATGAAATCTTTTGCTAATGCCTCACCTTTAGAGAAGCTTCATGCATTCAAATAACCTAATTTTCTTCTGACTGCTTCACGTTTCTCTAACAATCTCTTTTCTTAAGATGAATTGATGATTTGTTCTGCTATCAGCTATCTACTCTCCTAAAATTCAGTGCTAGAAAACTGTTCTTTTCCCCCCTTTGGAAATGGTGTATTTATTGTTGGAAATATACCTAATAAAGGTGCTCATGATGTTAAGTCTGAAAATATTTTTTACTGCCAGTTTTGCAAATAACCTGGAACATAACAATCACACTGTGCTTTTTTCTTCTCATACACTAGGAATTCTGTAAATTGTTATGAGTCAAAAATGATACATTCATAATAATAAATATTTGCCTTTAACGTCAGCAGACACTGTGTTTAAAATGCACAGGCAAGGAGTAGTGGCAACTCACAGGTGCAGTGTTTACAGAATCAGTGTCTTAATTACCAGGTAGCAATACAAAGTATACTATAAAGTAAAACAGAGAGAAACATTTGAGAAGTTTGCAACAGTGCAACAAGTAATTTTGCAATTTAATAAAATGAAATATTACGTTTGCTTCTTTGTAAAGACCAGTAACATTCATAATGCCAGTTGCCAACAAATGAAAGATCTTAATGTATTCCAGTGAAGTTTCTTTCAACAGAATTTCTGCTTCATAAGTTTTCTAAACAAGAAAGCATCTGAGCTTCTCCAGCATAGAGCTTTTAAAGGCTATCAAATGGCATTTGAAACACACACACACTCTACACACCAAACTCTGCCTCTCATTCCCCCCCCCGTGTTAATGGTACAGAGCGTCTCACAGTAATTAAACTAAACCCTGAAATCTTGACCATTGTGGTTGCTAAAGATCCCATGCACTTTTCAGGAGAGGAGGGGCACTAACCACAGTTTCCTCCACAAATTCCCAGCCAGGTAATTGCACTCAGCCTGCCTAGAAATCACCCATCCAGCTTCCACTGAGTAAGCTCTTTTCACTCACCCTCTTACTGAAACTGCTGGAGGGCATTGCATGTGGGGGCTGACAGCTGTGTTCTGTCTTAATGCTCTCTCGCTTTGCTGAATATGAAAACACTGCTACCATAACACAATAAAATGAACAAAGTGACAGAAATACTTTTGCCATAAACTTTAGGAATAGCAAATAATCTAATAAAAGCATTTGTAAACCAGGCCATTAATCTTTACAAAAGATTCTGCTGTGTAGTAGGTTGTCCTCTGTACCAGATAACACAGAAGTAAGGTGAAAAGTTGATGATCCCCAGTTCACACATTTAAGTGTACACATTTCATCTGTATTAATTGGGGCAAGACAAACAAGAGCCTGTACTAATTTCAAAAGTCACCTATTCAGTAAGGCAAAGAATTAGCAAGGAAACTCTGCCATTCACCCAGATATATTTTCAAGCATGCTTAAGAAAGCCTCTTTTGCTTTCTACCTTCTTGTGACTTGATGGGAGCCTACAGGAGACCAAGATGTTCAGACAGAAATTCGATGATGGAGCTCAGGGTAAAGAGACACAGCTTCCCAGATACACTCCAGAGATATTTAATAGGTTCTGTCATAATCCATATGTTTTCTTCAAAAAATAGGAATAAAAACCAGCTGCCTTACAATAAATTCTAGCTGCAGTATAAGTTAATTTTAAACTGATGTAACATTCAGTCAGTTTTCATTTAAAATGACAGCTGATATCTTTGCCAGAGTAAGTGTGGATTTGTAAAAACAGATGACAAATGGTAAAATGTTTTTTTCATCAAGACAAATACTTCTTTTTAATATGGAGCTTTTAGATAATCAATTAAGTGTTTGTCCTGGGTTCAGCAGTAGCAGTCATTTTAATTCCTTCTTAGTAGCTGGTGCAGTGCTGTGTTTTTGACTTTCGGCCTGGGAACAGCACTGATAACACCGATGTTTTTAGTTACTGCTCAAATGTTGTGCCTGACCAAGGACTTTCTGAGTCTCATGCTCTGCCAGGGAGGAGGGAAAGCCAGGAGGAAGCAGAGACAGGACACCTGACCCAAACTAACCAAAGAGGTATTCCATACCACAGCACGCCATGCCCAGTATATAAACTGGGGGCAGTTACCTGGAAGGGTTAGATCACTGCTGAGTCAGGCTGGGCACTGGTCGACAGGTGGTGAGCAGTTGTATTCTCTTCCCTTGTTGTTCCCCTTATCATTATTATTATTAGTGGTAGCAGTGGTTTGTGTTATACCTTAGTTACTGGACTGTTCTTCCCTCAACTAGTGGGAGTTACATTCTTTTGATGCTCCTCCCCATCCCTCTGGGAGCCCGGGGCGGGGAGGAAGGTGGGGAGTGAGAGAGCGACTACGTGATTCTGAATTACTGACTGGACTTTAAACCATGACAGTGTTCAAGAAAAAATGTCTTTACACTCGTCGCCATGCCAATGTATTACTAAAGTACTGTATTTTTGGACTCTTGTCAGGAACCGCTCAGGGACATGGGATAGCAGGGATTGTAAATGGTGCCTGACACCAGTTCTGCTGGCACAGGCCCTGAAACAACATGCTGGCTCTGGTGGCAGAGGGGTGGCCCAGCATGGACAGGCACTTGGTGCAGTACCTGCTGACTCCAACTGCAGGTGTTAAAGAAGGGATGGAAGCAGCAGACTAGATTCTGTTTATTCATTTATTCCTACTCTTCTAGCCTGAAAGAGGCCTCTGTGACATTCCAAGCAATTCAGACATTTTTCAGACACCCTCTATAAATAGCATCCCCCCGCCAAAATCCAGATCCAAGCAACCAAGATCCACATTAAAAAATATAGCAGGCAACCCACTAATACTCCTCATTCCTACCATCCAAACCACTCTCAGCTTCCCAGAAAGCTACAGCTGACTGAGGAAGAAAGTAGGTTTGTAGTTTGTCCCAAAGATCAATGGACTTTGACTATGCAAGCCCAATGTTGCAGTAAAAAAGTCCCCGTAGGATGGCATGTCAGAGTGACTGGGACAGAGAGGTCATTTAGACCCATTTTGATATCTTAAAATGTCTTCAAAGTGCTGTTTCATCTTAAGTCTCAGAAATAGTAGATCAGACAGGTAACTATCATGTATCCCCTCTTCTTGAATCAGAAGATTTTTCCTTGTTTTCCTGAGTTGTGGGCCTAGTTCCTACAGTAGTAAGGCCTCAACCCTTAATCATGGTCTTACGCCTGGTAACAAGGCTCTTAAAACCAACATTGTAAAGGCTGTCTGTACCCAAACAGACAATCTGAATGGTGCATACAAAAGCTCTAAACTAGGTTTGACCAGTCAAGAGAGAAATTTGGGAGTTATCATTTCCTAGATGAATACACCAGCTTAGTGTCCAGGACTGGTTTTAATGCCGTATAACATTAACAATTGCGGAGAAAGAATTAGGAACAGAAAACACAATTATGCTAAATCTGATGCTCCCATCTTTTGAATACTTTGCATACTGGCAGCCCTTTAAACTAGACAAGGGTGGCTAGAGGCATACACCAACTGCCATGTAGTGAAGGGTAAAGTAGGGTAGGACTCTTCTGGGAAGAGGGTTGTCTGTGAATTCCCATAAAATACAATAGGAGAGTTTGACAGAGGTCTGCAAGATTAACAAATATTGTTTAGAAAGTAAACAGAGGATGATTATTTTCTATAATAACAATGCACTCAATGCAATTATTAGACATTGCATTTAAAGAAAATCTAAGGAGGAATGCTTTGACCCAGCATATAGTTAAATTATGTAAACCATTGGGATGGGATGTTGAGAAGGTCAGAGACCTGAATAGGTTCACAAAGGGACGAGACAAGTTCCGAGATGATAGACTCATCAATAGAATTGCTCATATTTAGCCACAGACCTGGAAACCCCTAAACTCTTCATAGAATCATAGAATAGTTAGGGTTGGAAAGGACCTTAAGATCATCAAGTTCCAACCCCCCTGCATGGGCAGGAACACCTCACACTAAACCATATCACCCAAGGCCTTGTCCAACTTGGTCTTGAACGCTGCCAGGGATGGAGCATTCACAACTTCCGTGGGCAACCCATTCCGGTGCCTCACCACCCTAACGAACTTCTTCCTTATATCCAATCTAAACTTCCCCTGTTTAAGTTTTAACCCATTACCCCTTGTCCTATCACTACAGTCCCTAATGAAGAGTCCCTTCCCAGCATTATTATAAACCCCCACTTCAGATACTGGAAGGCTGCTATGAGGTCTCCACACAGCCTTCTCTTCTCCAGGCTGAACAGCCCCAACTTTCTCAGCCTATCTTCATACAGGAGGTGCTCCAGTCCCCTGATCATCCTCGTGGCCCTTCTCTGGACTTGTTCCAACAGTTTTCCATGTCCTTTTTATGTTGAGGACACCAGAACTTCACACAATACTCCAGGTGAGGTCTCACAAGAGCAGAGTAGAGGGGCAGGATCACCTCCTTTGACCTGCTGGTCACGCTCCGTTTGATGCAGCCCAGGATACGGTTGGCTTTCTGGGCTGCAAGCGCACACTGCCGGCTCATGTTCATTTTCTCATCAACCGACACCCCCAAGTCCTTCCCCACAGGGCTGCTCTGAATCTCTTCTCTGCCCAACCTGTAGCTGTGCCTGGAATTGCTCCAACCCGGGTGTAGGACCTTGCACTTGTCATGGTTATACTTCATAAGGTTGGCATCAGCCCACCTCACAAGCGTGTCAAGGTCCCTCTGGATGGCATTCCTTCCCTCCAGGGTATCAACCGAACCGCACAGCTTGGTGTCATCGGCAAACTTGCTGAGGGCGCACTCAATCCCACTGTCCATGTCAGCAACAAAGATGTTGAACAAGACCGGCCCCAACACAGATCCCTGAGGGACACCACTCGTTACTGGTCTCCAGCTGGACATTGAGCCATTGACCACAACCCTTTGCGTGCGGCCGTCCAACCAGTTCTTTATCCACCGAGTGGTCCATCCATCAAATTGATGTCTCTCCAATTTAGAGACAAGGACGTCATGTGGGACAGTGTTGAACGCTTTGCACAAGTCCAGGTAGATGACATCAACTGCTCTACCCTTATCCACCAGTTCTGTAGCCCCATCATAGAAGGCCACCAAATTGGTCAGGCAGGATTTCCCCTTAGTGAAGCCATGCTGGCTGTCACCAAGCACCTTGTTGTTTATCATGTGCCTTAGCATGCCTTCCAGGAGAATCTGCTCCAAGATTTTGCCAGGCACAGAGGTGAGACTGACTGGTCTGTAATTCCCTGGGTCATCCATTTTCCCCTTCTTGAAAATGGGGGTTATATTTCCCTTTTTCCAGTCATCGGGAACTTCACCGGACTGCCATGATTTTTCAAATATGATGGACAGTGGCTTAGCAACTTCATTCTCCAGCTCCTTCAGGCCCCACAGATGGATTTCATCAGGTCCCATGGACTTGTGCACGTTCAGGTTCTTAAGATGCTCTTGAACCAGATCCTCTCCTACAGTGGGCCTAAGGTCTTCATTCTCACAGTCCCTGCATCTGCCTTCCAATACTTGGGTGGTGTGGTCAGAGCCTTTGCCAGTGAAGACCGAGGCAAAGAAGTCATTCAGAACCTCAGCCTTCTCCAAATCCTGTGTAGCCAGTTCTCCTGAGAGCTTCCTGAGGGGGCCTATGTTCTCCCTAGTCTGTTTTTTATTTGCTATGTACCTGTAGAATCCCTTCCTGTTATCCTTTATATCCCCAGACAAGTTTAATTCTAACTGGACCTTAGCTTTCCTAACCTGGTCCCTAGCTTCCCAAACAACATCCCTGTACTCTTCCCATGCCACCTGTCCTTGCTTCCACATATTATAAGCCTCTTTTTTCCTTTGAATTTTCCTCAGCAGCTCCTTATCCATCCAAGGAGGTTTCCTGGCCCTCCTGCTGCACTTCCTTCTAGTTGGGATGCAACACTCCTGAGCTTGTATCAGGTGATCCTTGAATACCACCCAAGAGTCTTGGGCCCCCCTGCCCTCTAGGGCTATATCCCATGGAACCTCACTAAGCAGGTTAACCTTACTAAGCAGGTTGAAACTAATTAATTGCTGTAAACTATGAAAATGTACTAAGGGATGGATTGCTTCCTGTAATTTGTATTTTATACTCTTCTCTATTGCAACTGACACCATTAAGACTATGCTGGGCTAAGTGGACTTCTGGTACAAAAAACAAAAAGAGAAAAACTTCTTTTTCTGAGTGGGAGATGGAGCGCAAGAATGAACTGGCCAAATAGGTCATGAACAGAAAATGAAAAAACAACTGCAATTTTAAACAAGCAATTTTTGTGAATAAGCAAAAATTGGACATGCTGTCATGGAGAACTCTGCTCTTGCCAACATAACATGAAAAACTGGTTTTCCCTTCTGGTAGGTAAACTTAACCTTGAATAGGTGACCTCTCTTAACTCTAAAATAACTGTTTTGCCTCTATAAGCTTCTGACTATGCAAACCTTATACACATGCTTACCTCTAAGTGTGTGAGTGCCCCCTTGAGAGCCACGTATCTTTCTCCTGCGCTGTGTTGACATGATGTCCACTGGTTTCCCTTTCCAAGTTGAGTGAAGTGGGTGTATCTCACATGTAGATGGCCACTATGCAGCACTCTTTCAGTGGGTAAGAAATTTACTACAAATTTTTCTGACAAAAATCTCAAAAGTATTTCTTATTAGTCGCTCCAGGATAGTTAATACTGAAGCAGCAGTGAACTCATATAGTGTTATTTATTTGATTGATAGAACAAAAAAGGTTGGGATTTTTGGGGACCCAAATGCAAGCTTTGTTTAACTATTGAGCTGGTTGGCAATGGAAAAGGATTTTCTTTATTTTCCATTTCTCTTTGCCTGTCTTTTCTGTCTTTCTGTCTTTTCTTTCACAGATAGACAAATTCATGAAGTTTCAGACCCCTGGATTAGGCAGAACCCTGGGAGCCAAGATTCTTCTGACCCTTTTCTATGAGTAGCTACTTTACATTACAGTAATATGCAAGTGACAAGAAAGGGTCATTATTTAAATGAAAGTACATTGTTTCTTTCTGAAGTTTCAGATCTTCAACTGGAAGCCTGTTGAATGAGGTTGTTTATGCTAAAAGAAACACCATCTGAAAATGAGTGCCCTGTGACTCTATGTTATCTTCTTTCTGGAGTCTGAAATGCGATTTTCAAGTGTGCAAGAGTTCTGTGATAGGGGAAGTACTGCAGTAACTTGAAATAAAGAGAAAGAAAGGTCCCACCTGCACAGGATGGGCACATAGGAGGGTCACAGCAGTGAGGAGTAGGATAGAGCTCAGGTCTGCTGGCTCCTGTGTCAGGCATGAGACTCTCGCTCCTCTTCATCTACTGTAGATATTGCATTCTATTCTTTATTGAGTTCTAGCTGCACAAACAGAGTTTCTTCTACTGCCACTTAACTCCAGCTATTAGTTCAGGGGAGGCCAGTAGCCCACATTACACACTACTGGACAGTAGCCAGTAGCCCCAGGAAGTCAGACGACAGAACCACAGTGATTCCTTCTACCTTGAAATCTGCAAATATTTGAGACTTATAAAGGAGCCCCACTTAACAGTATTAGGAGTCTTAACCAGTGTAAAGAGCTCTGAATGCACAATACTGGGCAGATGAGAGCTATCTTGAGTTTTGAACGCTGCCATTTCTAGGCTATGATGGCCATCTCCCATGAACAAATATAGTAAGTGACTTTGTGATGCTTGTGTCACTGTTCTCCAGATGATATTGTATCTTTGTCTCTGAGTAGCAATAGTTATCTATTACCTTCCTGGATAGTAGCAGCATCCACTCTTCCCATTTATGTAAAACATGTCATTGGTGGAGACCTAGCTGATATCTAAATGTGTTGACAGAGACTTAGGCTTTCTGAGCTTTCCATGACGGCCTATGTCCATGTTGGTGCTTGACTTGACAAAAGAAGCTTTCAACTTTGGTTAAGACAAGCCCCAGAAAGAAATGTCAGATGGTATGTGGAGCCTGACCCATGTCTTTATGAGAATGGACTCCTGTCCTTGAAAATTAAAATAAAAATGTTTATAAGGAAGTTGGTAAGGTAGAATAAATCCCTCTAATTGAGTAACCTAATCTTTCAAACAATCTTTCTCAATGCAGTGCTATTTACTTTGGATTCAGAGTAAAAAAGGAGTTGAAGGACCTATGGGGCTTTAGGTTTCTCAGTAAAGTGGTAGCATTGTAGGACAGGGGCAGAGTCTGAGATGGTATTTACGGAATATAAATATCTGTTAACAAAGCATGAAAAGACAGTTATGCAGCAATGATCGCAATGATCGCTCTCTCACTGTGGGAATTCCTGTGGAAGCATAGTTCACATCACTTTTCGCTCCTCTGTTTAAAGCAAGATGAGACTAAACATGGTTGGAAAACTCTTTAAATATAAAGGCTCTCAGTGGAGGCTTTAGGAATATAGAGAAGAGACAGCAATTGGTTTGCAGCTGCCCCTACAGAAGGAAGATCTGCAGAGCCCCGAAGGATATCTTGTGAAAGTGCTTCCCTGAACTACTGAGTTCAAATGAATGCCAGAATTCCTTACTTTTAAATTCCTGCACTGTGAGAAATTCTTTGAGTGTCCAGAGGCTGCAAACTCCAGCGTCCAGCCCCAGGACATAGCCTCAGTGTCCCCCATCCTCTCCTGGAGCCCTGTGCCCCAGCAGCACCCTTCATCTTGACTTTCCTCTCCACACACATGGCATGTGTAGGATTAGACAGAGAGGAAGAACACAAATCCCCACATCCAAACAGTGCATTTCTTCTTCCTGAACACTTAGTCTTTCCTCTCTCTGCCATATCAGAGGTGATCACCTCTGCTGCGTCTTCTCCTCCATGTATTTTATTCCACTTTGCATTGCTTAATAAAGTTATTCTCACTGTCTGCAACCCCCTGAAGCCACAGAGGAGGGGGCAGTGAGTACTTAGTCCAGCTATGAGGGGAGACTTGGCAGCTTAAATTTTCATTTGTTTTAAGAGCACAGAAGGCATCATTTTGGAATGATTTGTGGTAAGGAGAAGGTATATAATATCTTCATTTACTTATGATAAGACCAGGACTGCATTCATTTACTCTTCCTAGTGGTGTAAGTTTGAGCCATGCATTTAAACCAGTGGAGCTATTTGAAATTTACATTACTACAAGGGTATCTTAACTTTGCATGTTTATTCATGATTGTTAGGCACAGTTTAGTTTTAAATGCATTAATATCACCAACCCTTTCGTTTGACCACCCACTGTTCACAGAAGAATCGAAGTGGTGGCGTATTTCCTAGCCCCAAAATTGACACAGATACTGATGTAGATATGTACTGCATATACCCTTCAGTTTGTGTTTCAATGCTACTTGGATATTAAAAGCAATGATATCAAACCAGATATAAACAATATGAACTAAAGTGATCCCTACTTTACAATAAATATCTGCCATGCAGTTACAAGGATTAACTGGCAACCTAGTATTTGTTTAAATTGCCTGCCAACTGTGTTTTGTTCTTCTTTGAGGGATCCAATATGTGTATAATGCCTTCTGTTAAGTCTGGATGACTCTCTTAAATGGAAAATGCACCCTACTGACCTCATTTGAAATAGCTGTTTTGACTAATATAAATTTACTGCAGAGTAATTTACATTTCCTAGCTGTCCTTTTGATACTATGTTTACTGAATGTGACAAGTTTAAGTAGATCTGAAGTGGATAATATTTTTCACCATGTTGTTGCTTTAATTGTTACTATTCAAACTGCTGCTTAGCTTCCAAAATGAGCAGAAATGCAATGTAAAATATAACTTACTGACTCAAACTGCTGTCAGGCATCAGTCTTCTGCCTAAACAATACGGAACTATTTGGTTACAGTGTATGTATTCAGTATTTGCATTCACAGAATGCTTTGTCCTGTAAATTTGAAAGACCCAAATGTACATGGCAGACACTCCTGTCCACAACAGATGCAAGTGTGAGAAGGAGGCTAAGTCAGTTTGCTTAGCTTGTACAAATACCAGTCACAGTTACTTTCCTGAGTGTGTTGCATGGCAAGTCCCTAGAGGATGTAGGGAGCAGGCGACATTAGCTCTGAGAAAAGAAGATTTCATTTTTAGAGAGAAATGCTCTTTCCTTGGAGTTGGAAAGAATGGTAGGTTTGAAGGTCTTCAGGGTTACAATCAGGATTATAACTTGTAGACTTACTTGTGGCTTTTACTTCATCTTGAAAAATCAGAGCTTGCAGCTTGTGATTTCAGCTTAGATGGGGATTTGAGCAAACTGGTCTAGCAGAAGGTGCCCCTGTCCATAGCAGGGGACATCTAGTTGGAACTAGATGATCCTTTAGCTCCCTTCCAACACAAACCATTATATGATTCTGTGATATGGTTCTATGATTTTTTTTCCCCCTTAATTTTTTCCACAAATGAAATAGTGGAGAATCACTATTTCCAGTTATTCTTACATGCAGAAACTGTGACGATCTGTGGGTCTGGTGGGAGGGACAGGTAAGGGGAGTGACAGCTCTCTCTCCAGGAGAGATGGGGGACTTTAGCACCACCTTCATTTGCAGTGTCCACCACAGGGTAAGATCTTACAGGGATAGGTCTGAGCTCTCCTATGAGATGAGAAAGGTTGGATGAGCACTCAGAGAAGAGAAAGAGAGCACTACTAGCTCCCTGAAAGTTGATATCGTACTACTTCATTGGCTTTTTTTCCCAGCAGGTTATATAAGGTCCCATCAGAAACATCACGTTTCAAGAGTATCAATAAAAAACCCTTAGATTTTTGTCATAATGTAAAATGACAGCTTCAGTGATGTGGAAAGAACATTGTATCTACACTGTATTGAGATATGCAAGGTAAATTTAAAATATAATAATCTAGTATTTCAATGTAGAACCTTTTCACATTCTTTTGTAAAACTTATTATGGAAATGTCTATATTAGGAATGGAAAACTGGTAATACAGATTGAATGCCAGCATAAAAAACTACTAAAACTGCTATGGCTTTAGGTTTAGCACACTTACTCTTCAGTGTATATTTTCCATCTGAGTTCTCTAGAAATGTTTGAAGCATCATATGTGGCATCCATTCTATCTGAATGAAAAAAGCTTTTATTTCAATTGCTATCACTTCTGTTTTCCTTTAAAGTGTGAAATGACTGCTCCAGCCAAGGTGAAGCCATTTATGAAAGTTTCAAACATTTAAGATTAAAAGATGCAAACGAGACAGATTTTCCATAACTTGTTGACCAACCTGAGCATAAAGCCATCATATCAGCACATCTGACTTTCTAAAGCCCAGTGGATCAAACGGTTTTGTTGTGTGACCAGAACAATGAGAGACTTACAATGTGATGACTAAAGATAAATGCTACAACTGGAAAAGCCTTACTGAAAACTCCTTGTCTTTAATCTATTAGATAAATTACACAGCTGTAACTCCTTACTGCTGTTGCAGCTGTTATTAGGAATAATTATTTGTGTTACCAAAACAATTAGGAACAATGACTAACTGTGACTGCAGTATGTGAGGAGTCCTTCATCTTCTTCCCTGCCCCTGAAGTACAGCCTGTGCCCCAAAGAGCTCACAGTCCAACTGCAAGAAAACTATACATGAGTGAGGTCTGGCCACAGGCCTCACTCCTGGAGCCGTCCCAGCTTTGAGGAAAAATGGTGAGATACCTTCATGGGGAGCAGAAGAGAAAATTTTGCTGTTACTTTAAGAAGCATAGAATTATTAATTTCAAAATGTCCCCAGCAGATGAGATTGCAACTGCATACTGCTCAGTAACTCAATCTAGTGGTAAGGGAGAGGTATAAGTAGGCTGGAAATAGGGTATGATGGCCTTGAAAGTGAAGGTAAGTATTTTTTATTCAATATATAAAATAGAAGTGAGGGACTCCATAGAGCAGTTTATGAAATCAAGGGGATCATGAAATCTAAGCAGATTATCACATCAAGGTATTGCCAAAAGTTATGATGCTACTACAGGTTATTTGTCAAGGCTAGAGAGGGGATAATTGTAGCAACCAAAAAGAGAGCTTGAATGACTCTTTAGCTGTCTGGCTAAATTTGAAAGGCCATTAGAATCTCCACACAAAGCAGTAAAGTCACAGATGAGCTTGAGTGAGAGTTTCCATTAGAAAGTGCAACTTAGATCAAGGAGCAGTAGCCTCTACAGCAATCAAAGGGTATTGTACTATTTCCCTTAACTTTATTGAGTGTGACTGGCAGATAAAATGAAGCATGTGGTTCCTTTTAAAGTCCTGGAAAAAGCTATCTTGCTAAGGTACATACAGGTGATATAGATCAAAAATGAATTCTGATGCCTGGGAAGCAGCAGTTTAAAGCTCTTCTAAACTAAGTGGGAGCTCTAAGGTGGGAAGTGGGCTTTCAGAGCAGGATAGGTGTGCTATGCTGCTCAGTGAGAAGAGGAACAAGATTTTCTTTGGTTGCCTACTAACTGGTTATTATTGCTTTGCTATTTTGGCTTACTAGCAAAGAAGATAATTTGCAATCTGAGATTTGAACTATTGTGGTAGCCTTGGAACTTCTCCATATAACTGGCCTAGAGCTAGTTATGTAGGTGTTAGCAAATGGCAGAGTAACTACAGTTTCAATTTAGGCTAAAGGTATAGCGTATGTGACTTCTCAGCATGGAGATGGCTGGTGACTTTACGGATTAGGTTTCCTAAGGGAGAAAGGACCTTTATGCTTCTGCCAGACTCTTCAAATAGACAGAAATGAGATAAGAAAAATGCCCACCTACTTAAAAGAGGAAAAGATCAAAGCTAATGCTGTATCTAGTGCAGAATGAAGCAGAGTTGGAGAGAAGGTCTGAGGGTTCTGTTAATGTGCTGAAAAGGCAGCTGGACCTATGGATGAGGTTGCAGTTTGTTTGGTCATTGGGATATTTACTTGCACTGCATTTGAACTAACACATTGAGCTCCTGTGCTTAAAAGCTTGTAGTCTAACAAAAAACCACCCCCCCCCAAAACAAAACCAAAACCAAAAACCACCCCCAAACAAAACAAAAGCTCAAAAAACCCAACAACTCAAAAAAAGAACATAAAAACCCCGAAACCCTCTCTTTTGATTTCAGTAATTTTTTTTATACTGCATTAAAGTCAGGTTAAAAATTTCTTGTAAGCTTTCAAAAAATTAATCCTTGCATTTTTGTCCATTTGACTTCCAACTCTTTAAGCTATCACAGTAGTCATTTCAAGCAAAGAACTTACTTAGGTTCAGAAATCATGATAACTTTAGGCCAATGGCTAATATAAGTTAAACTAAAGCAGTATAACAGACTTTTATGTCATTTATACATTATTCACCACTCTGTCACATTGCAAGCGTGTATTTGGGGGAAACAAACGAGTTTCTCAGCTGCAGAAAACTGTTACATTCTGATACTTGAATTAGGGATACATATCTACTGTGACCAGCATCAAAATTGAAGTTAATCATGTAGAAAAATGTAATGGCATTCAACTTCTGTCTGCAGAGTCCATATATGAGCAAATTGGTATTATCATGCCTTGATAAGGAGCATTTACACACTCAAGTTAAGCATTTGAAGGACAATGGGTCCTTCATATTTCTGAATCCCTAATGTTAATTGGCCACCAAGACTGTGTAGTGAGGGTATCAGGTTAATCTCAAATTATAGTTTTACACTGAAATATCACTAATGTAAAAAAGAATCATTTGCAACATGCCAATAAGAAAAATCTGCAAGAGGACTTTTTGAATTGCTGTGTGAACTACTGAGAGCAACCTCAGTGAGAGGAGTTCCATTAGCTGCAGTTTAGCTGGGAGCTATATGCAGACCTGGATGCGTTCATGATTTCACTGGGAGGGAAGAGGTGACCTGCACACCAGCACACATTGTCACACAACACATGTATGATGGAGAACTGATAGGCTATAATCAGGCTCTGCTATCCTTGTTCCAATTCACTTCTGAAGTTACTTGTACTGGCTCTGGTCTCACTCACAAGGGTATAAAACAGAAATAAACCCAAACACAGTACACGGTTCTACGAGGATAAGAGCAAGGTTACTTTTCCTCAGACAAGCATGCAAATTGACATTCATATCCCTGAGGTTCAAACACGTTTTCTAGAAATTTACTACTATGTTTTATGTCTTATTTCAGTACAGTTTTACCAATAGGAACCCAGCCTCAGGTGTGCATTGCACAGAGGCATGGAAGTTATAGAGGCTGACATATATCATGCTATTATGAAATATATTTTTCTAAGAACTGGGACAGGAAGAAATCTCTTCCATATGAAGACATTATGATTGCTCTGCTCTTAAAAGATTATCTGAGGAAAAAAATACCCCAAATTGTGGCATTGGTATAAGTGATTTATATTAATTTCCTACTCCAAAGAATGAGCAAACATTATACTAAGGAAACTGGAAACTAGAAAATTTAAAGTACTCACTAAAAAGAAAAACCCCACATTTATTGAATAGACCTATTGTTTAAAATGAGAGCAAAAAGTAACTATCATAGCTATTCATTGCTGTCTATAAAAGTAAAATTTTTTTTTCATTATAAAGAAAATCACTGTGAGGATTTAACTTAAACTATTTTAATTGACAAAACTAGACCATTTTCCTGCCTCTTGAAATAAAAAAGCTCAAGAATTATATAGGAGCTTAATTTGTCATATGAAAAGACTTAAACTTTTCATCTCTAGAGAATTCTCATTTCTCAAGTATTGATGCTCTGTTTCATATACTCCAACAGACTGGGTATGTACAAGCAGGCTTATTAGCTTTTATTATACATTATTTGGGGACAGAAGTCAGGCATGTGATGGCTTACATCTTAAAGCAAAGCTTTCAGGAGTGTCAAAGATGAGTTTGTCATATTTTCAGCTGTATAGCTAGAGTTTGCTTTATTACTTTAGGGCTGGATTGTAGGAATTTTTTACATGGATGAACAAAGGCAGGGAGGAACAAGGACAGTCCTCTTTGTGTGGCCTGTACAATTGCACTTACTTAGTTTAAGGAAGGAAGTGAGGTCTCTGACCCTGCCTTGCTCCGCACTGTGGAGGGTACGCCATCCCAAAAGCAAACATTAATTGGAAGCCTGTTTTAGTTAGAAAAGGAAAGACACAAAAATTGGGTGTATGTGAAGGAAGCAGAAAGAAAAGTGAAAGGGAAAGCCAGTGGGGGTAGGCAGGTTAGTGAGAAACTCCGAGTGTAATGTCTGTGCTGTTCAGGGCTGTGGTGAGGACGGACTTAGAACATGATGAGCTAGGACAACACATTTAACAACATTTAACCAAATTTTTGAAGGGCTGACAGTGCAAAATGTTTGGGTGCAGAACAATTCCGGATAGGTTTGAAGAGAGAAGAAGGAGAGAGAGAATGGGCTTATGTTCATCATGGATCAGATCACACAAGCTCCCACCCTCTACTGTGTTTTTAGATAAAACACCTTTGAAATGGGTACCTGATAGATCATCCCTGCTCCCTTTTTTCTGTCTACTGACCAGCATCCCAGCACCATTCTCCAGTTGCCTATTTGTTCTGGATGCAGCTGTTTTTGCTTAATTCACCATTATCATCCTTCTCTTGCCAGCACTGGAAATACTCATAAACTCCCTCCAAGAGTCTATCTTTTCTTCTTTTTCTCTCTGGTTCAGGTTTTGCTGCTTCTCTCCCTCCATTCACTCTAGAAAAGGTTTTCCAACCCAAGTGTCCTTCAAGAAATATGATCTCTCAACTGTAATATTATCTGAAGAAGACAGCTGGTTTATCATCCTTACCTCATATAATTGCCCCCAAGAACACTTGCAAATCTGTTGCCTATTTATGTTTTAAGGGTTCCTCCCCCAGCCCCGAGGTGGCTGAATTTTGGGATTTTCCACAGGTGATAAGTTCACACACCAGAGAGGCACAATGAAGTGTGAACAGTTCAATTGCCAGCGGGGAAGAAAAATTATTATAACCTGCATGGTTTATAAAGCTTTATATTTGGAAATCATATACTCTAACCCCAGCCTTCCAGGTAATTAACTGGCAGTATAGAGCCAGTGGAGGAAGTGAATGGTTTTTGGTACTCATACACTGTATTTTACTTCCCACAGGTCTACATCATAACCAAAAGCATCTGAACATAAAAGATTCTGCAGCATCTTCAGACACATCAGCAAGCCTCAGTAAAATAGCTGAACCTTGACTCGGCCCCTTAGGAGTTGTTATAAAACCATTTTTGCAAAATAAAGTAGAAGGATGGGTGGGAAAAAGAAAAACAGATTTTGTCACTCACGAAATATGCTCAGATTCAACCTTCACTAATCCCATTGTGTAAAACATACTGAAAATTATTAAGAGAAAGCTTGCAAGTGTAAATACACTTATTCTCAATGAAATCAACACCATCAAACTGATTTGTAACTATTCCCTTAATACTGCTATAAACTTTATTGCAGTGAAAACACTGACTATACAGATTGCTTTCCTCTTCCTCAGGATGTGTTTCACCTTTGTGGCATTGCCACTATAAATCTCATGGTCCAACAACCCCTTGTCTGCAAGTGATTTCAAGCACTATCATAAAAACGAAACAGACAGACTTAATTTGAGTTCCAGACTTAAGGAAACTCAACTAAAATATTAGCATAATTTCACTGAAGACGGAGGAAATTGTTAAAATATGTGTATTAGAGAGTGTCTGCAATTCAATACATCTCTTAGCTGGCTCTTGGGTGCCACCCAGTGATTGATTTAACAGCAGGTTTGTAATAGTGTCTGTGGTGCGCCACAGGCCATGTTAATAAGCAGCACGGATCACAGGAGATCAGAAACAAAAATGTTAGGAAGTATAAGGAGATTCATGACATGTTAAATATGAACCTGTGAATAATAAGCTCTGTCTGATGGATTTAGTGCTTGGAGAATTTCTACGTGGAACAATACTCCTATTTGTTTCACAGACAAATTAGGCAAATGTTGTGCATGGTACTTCCTGAAAGAAATTATGGAAGCTTGTAGTCCTTTAATTTGTCGCATTTTTTTCCTTCTGAAAATGTGTAGTTATTATTTTAAGTTCATAGAAATGCTCTGCCTTCCACTGAAATAACAAAACCATTTTCATGCAGAAAGAGTACACGCTTTTCTGATGAGTGTTTTTTAAATACGTTAAAACCACTGAAAAAAATTATGTTAGTTAAATACTATAAGGGATGTAATAGCAATCTGCTAAAATAGCTGGTCCTAAAGTTGAAAAGTCCATTCCAGTAGTGTGTGACAGTCAGCCTTTGTCCCAAGAGATGCACTGACCACTGTACCGGTTCACTGGTTTGCTGCTATACCGGTTCACAGGTCCTCACATACAGTGCTTGGCAACAATGTACACATATTGATGTCGAAAACATATCTCCTACAGATAGCTATTTAATCTCACAGAAAAGGCCCAATTATTTCTAATAGTTGAGTCAAAAAGATGCATCTTATTTTTCAAAGTGGAGGAATTAAAACAACCTCTCTCAAAGCATGGCTGATTCATCAGTACAGGAGTTTTAATTGAGGGGTAAATTGTCTTTCAGAAAGTGAGGCTGTCACTAAAACTAGAAGGATGGTTTTAGAGCAAAAAAAAAAAAAAAATAGGTGAAAGAGTAGAATTGAAATTCAAAAATGGGTCCCTCTTGTCTCAAAATGTGTTGTTTTTTAGAGGGGAACAAAACATTAGGCAGGGACAGTGCAAAAGGGAGAGTTTTATCCTGTGTATCAGCACAATGCCTGGCTGCTGTGCTACTTACCAGCATCTCTTCAACTCCCTTCCCTAAAGCAGTTTGCAGAAGCTTAAAATGTTACATCCTGCTTATGGTGGCTCCTTTGAAAGGTAGGTACTCTCTCTCCAATCTTAAAGGGAAAACCTTTTCTTCTTATGTTCACGTTAGCTGGGGTAGGTAGAAACTACCAAATTAATAAGTTAATTAAGCATACATGAATGCTGGGAAATGAAAGATTATGACCCTAATTTCATATGCCATACAACAGCATGTTCTTTGTGGTTTCTTCGAGGGCTTGTCAGAGTTTATTTGGTAAGGAGACAACTTTATCTAGAGATATAGCATTAGATATCATGTTTTGTACAGTACTTTTCATTACAGAAGTCAGCTTGATAAAGTAAAATAGAAGTATGTTTTGGGGAGGCTGGTAAGTGGCCAGCAGGTCCAGTATTAGCACCTTCCACCTCCAAGCAAAGGAGGTTTTGAATTTAATACCTTTGGGTTGCAAAGAGAGAACAGGATTTTGTCAGGCTAATCTCATTATGCTTGTAGCCATTACAGTCAAAATGAGTTTCCTCTGCCTTAGTTTGGGTTGGAGTCAAAGCCAGTTCTCAGAGGAAAAGGGTCATTACATTAAGGTAGTAAGTTACTAAATTGAGCTTCCTATTATATTGGGGTATGTACATTCATGTTTTCTTTAACCATAGTGAGATGAGATGAATAATCCAGGTATTGTTTAGTGATTGGAGTCCAACATTTTGGTCTGATGAATGAAATACGAATAGACAATCAAATGAAATATATAAAAGGTTAATTGTGCGAGAAATGGACTGGGACCAAGATCTTGCTCAGAACACTCCCACACTTCAAGAAGATGCAGCGTTAGGCCAGCACTTTGTGGCTCAGGCTCATCTGAAATGAAGTGAAATGAATAAATATATGTCATAGTAATCAATATTCTTTTGGCCACAATCCTACAAACATATGTGAATAATTTTGTGCATATGAGTTCAATTACATTATTCGTATGCACAGTGTTAAGTCAGATATGCAAGTGTTTGCATTATTGGAATCCCAGTTTATGGATTTCATGAATAGCCAAAATCTACAAGGAAAAGCTCAAATACCACAAACGTTCATGCAAGTGAGTATTTACGCAGAAGAATATAACCCATGCATAAAGTTGTTTACATGCTTATGCACATCACTCTGCAAATCAAGAAAAGTCTCACATGTTGCAATATTTTACATTATTAACATATTTAATTTGATCAAGTGTAGTTAAATATTCATTAATGCAATAACTAGTGTAGAGCCTTTATTTAATATAAAGGACTTGATATATCATTCCTAAATTTTGGACAATTCGCATGAATTCAAAATGCCTTTTTATTTTATTCCTTTTGCGTCAGGCTGTAAGAAGTTTTGAGCTGTTCCAGTCTAGATTCAGGATACAGAAATGTTGGTTAATAATTTTCTAATTTAGATTAATACAGTCTTACCCCATCAGTGCCTGACTATTGCAGCAGCCCTTTCCACACTTCTTTACAAATGTGCAAAGAATTGTAATATAATGATTAAAACACATTTTTATATTGATAAATTCCACTGAATTCTAAGTAAAAAACAAAGAGGGTATAGGCAGCATGTGTGTATATTAGTTCGGTAGCATTTTGTGTGTGAAAGAGAAGAGAAACTTGTGAGGCCAGGAGAGAAAACTGGATTAAGCCCTGCAAATGAGGAAAAGTTTGAAGAGGGAGTTTTTCAGTTAGATGATGGTTCAAAAAGTACAGTTTCCTGCAAAAAAAAACCTTTTCTCTTTGGCTCTTGCCTGCAAGGATAAGGGATTTTACTTACTCTTTGGAAGTGAACAGAAAGCACTGGATCCTGTTATTACATCCTTCTTCCCAAGTGAAAAATAAAAAAAAAAAAAAGCAAAGCAATTAAATCTATGGTAGCCATGTTAGATGAAGGTTACGTACCAGATTTAAGAGGATGTAAGGGCTCAGATACTACAGGGCTGTGCTTCTGTAGTATCTAGCTGTGTGACCACCTCCAGCTCAAGACAAGTTTAGCAGCTATGCTCCTGCGTTAGCCATTCATCCACTCAGTCACTGTTGAGAGCTTTCAAACTTTGTCTCCATGAAAAGCCAGGCTAAAGCTGTAGAAAACTGAATGCAGGTCTGCAGTGAGGTTCCTCCTGCCCAGGGTAGTCACAAATACTTGATCACAGTGTCTCACCTCAGATACTCTGAATGCCTAAGCAGAACATACTTTAGGTCAAATTGTTATTAAATCATTGCTTATCCTTGAAAAACACTTTGTTAGCAAGAAACTTTCCCCCTATCTCTCTATCATCTGCTAATTGTAACTGCAGAAGTCTTTTTTTCCTTTCCCAGTCTTTCAAACTAATATTGATTTTGCTTCAGTTAAAAATAGTTCAGTGGGAAAATGTCATTCAGAGGTGCCAGCTGAGTAAAGAAGAAAAAGGATAACATCTCATAAAGCACAGAGTAGAACTGAAAATTAAATTTTTATATTATTCTGCTACTCCTGGTGGAGCATGTTAAATTTTACATGCAAGGAAGTATGTACGATAAAATGTTGTTACGATTCCTTTTAATGCTCCAGCAGAGTAAAATTTTGTTGGACAGGCTGTTTTTAAAACTGGAAAAACATAGCAGATTTATTTTAGTTTTGTCTACCAAGGTCCATTCTTTTCACGGTGACTTTACAGTGAGGCACACTGAAAAGGCACCAAATTCAATGCAGTCTGACCCTCACTCTCGTAGTCTTTGGGTTAGAGGTATATTTAAAGCAATACTCTTTTTAGTAGAACACCACACTGTATCCCCTTCTAGCACATGAGATCACGACCCTTATGACATTAAACATTGTAAGTGCTGTCTATTGAAACTTTCCAGAACAAATCTTCCCCCCTTTTAGGAATGAGGCTTCCACACTTTAGCTGATGGACCAATGGATTGTATCTTTCTTGGAGACAGGACAAAAAACCTTGCTCAAACCAGGGCTTTTTCCTTACTTGGAACACAACTGTTCAACAAAGTTCACTGATCAAGTCATTCCAGCAGTAAACAAAATGGTTCCCAGCAGTGTGCTGTGTGCCCTGACTGACTTTCATTATGTTCGCTTTGCCTTCTCAGCTTTTCCCCAAGAAAGTAAGTTTGGGCACAGAAGAGTTTTGCGGGTATAGTTTTATCTGTTTCAATGTGCACAAGACTGTCTGATGTTAATGGTGGCAAGGTTGAAGGAACTTGCATTGCAGGTAAGGAGAGTAGTACAGAACCTTAGTTTGTAGTCTTGGAAGGATTTTTTTTCTCCCTGCAGACAAGTTTTACACCTATGTAGGAAATTATGTAGTTCTGAGGTGTAGCTGTACTGGTAACTATCTTTTGTGAAGCAGTGCTTGAGATATGGGGAAACAAGCCTACTCAAAACCTTAAAGATATGTGCTGAACATTTGAACCAATTAATATCTGTGGTTTTCTGTTGTCTGTGGGAACTTAATGTCTGTACAGGGTCACACCAAAGATATGTCAAATTTACTAGTGGCTGTGGCTGCTGGGTCCTCTAGCTTTCCAGAAAATATCAAGAGCTGAATGCTTAGGAATGGCACAGGTATAAAGTGCTACTTCAGAAGTATCATGCTGTCTCTTATGGCTCCTGGCAATTTACTACTTGGGAACTTCCTGAGCTGAAAGTTGAACCTGCGTTGCTCTGCTTAGTAACTGTTGTCAGACTTCTGTTGATGTATATTCGTTCCGTCTTCTTATTAAGCAGTACGTATTTTTGATACTTATTATGTTCTGAGGTAATTGAGTACAAAAAGTTACTTTTGAAATTGCTTCTTTTAAAACTTCTGACTGGTTATTTTTCTTGATGTGTCCTATTTTTTTGCATATGGAAGGCACTCTGGAAAGCATTAAACAAACCTGATGTGCTTATATCAGCTATTGTTGCTTGAAAGCTGTACTCTAGAGTTCTGCATTTGGTTTTAATTAGCGCATGATTCACATAGCCCTAGCACAGACCTATAAATTAGCAGAGAAGGGGCTATAACCATATGCAAATGAAAGGAGAAGTTTATGTTGCTCAGTCCTCAATTTAAAGAGTAGCACAGAGAGCTGCTTTAAACAAACTCTCTAATCCTTTGTGATCATAGATGGATTAAATGATCCATCCTTGAACTCACAAGATCATAAACCATGATTGAAACCTCTTGCAGCAATGAATTTATTCCAGATCATCTGGAAGGCAGAGCATCCTCCTAATGACAAATAGATATCAGAGAGAAAGAAATTAAGACCTCTCCCCAGGTTTCTTGGTTGAAAAGTGGATGGGGAATAAGACAACCCCTTCCCACTTTCCAAGGCTGTACCACCCCTGAAGGCAAGCAATGCTTTTGTGACAGCTCAGGCTTGTGGGACCTGAAGTTTTTGGTTCTGCTTGGCTTGTTCTATGTGGGGTTTTTTTTTTGCAGAACGAAAATATGGTTGAACCAGATTTTGATTTGCTTGTGCCATTTTGCTGGTAAACTTCACTGCATTAAATCTCTCTTTTTGACCTCACCCCCTCTGACTGAATTGAATGTGTCTTTCCATAGGGAAAAAACTCTACTGCTGCTACATTTTAAACACTGATTTGTCAACTATGTCCCTCACAGTAAGGAATGTAAGAGTATAAGTAATCTCTGTCTCCAGGTACTGTTTTAGAAATTCTACTGTAAATGAGTTGAAATAAAACCTTTCATTTATGAACATCCTCTGTAATCTGGCCCTGGTAAATGATTAGCTAGAACTGAGACAAGATCATCCACTAATTCCACATAGGCCACTGAGTGACTGACAGAGACATGCAAATAAGAAGCCTTGTTTCTCTCTGCAGATATTCAAAGCATTTTTTACTAATGCTTTCAGCTGTATTGGCAGTGCTGAGTGTAAGGATTTTCTCCTTCTACAGGTGTATATGTTTTGTTGTTTCTGAATTTGAAGGCAATAGGCATTTAAGGAAAGTCACATAAGTGGAATAGAGTAAGATAATGTGACTCCTCACCATCAACGTATTGGCACCTGTATTGGAGGAGCAAATTAAGTTATAGAACAATCAATACTATCTCCAATAAAGTTTCCTGCTAAAATCAACACAAGTCTTTTTTTTTTTAATGTTTGTGTTAATCTCTGGCAGCCAGATAAAATAGTCTCTTTTACTTATCTCCTGCTCCAACCAAAGTTACTACTACTTTACCCTAAAGTAAGGTGTAGTTTATGATTCTAAATCAATTCACCAATTATACCAAAGTAGAGTGTGCAAGAATACAAAATAAAAGATACTGTTTGAAGTTGAAAGGTAAGATATGTATGAATAAAAATGTGAGGTAAATGCTCATAAAGTTTCTGTTCACTGAAATGGTATTGAAATGGACAAGATGAGTTGAATGTTTGTCTTATCAATTATCCAGGAAACTTGCCCCTTTGAATATTTCAGCTGTGAATTCTGCTGTTGGGATTCTTAAGTCCATTTATTAGGTTTGTTCTTCATGAGGCTCTACAACCCACTGTGTAAGAGTGTCACACAGCTTGAAAATTCCTTTAAAAAGGAAGGGTCAGGCAAGTATACTTTAAAGCCTAACTTCATTTGTATAACTTTAGAGCCACAATGTTTGTGTACTCTTAACACATTTAAGAGTACATTTCTTAGTATGAACAACCAAACAGAGTGTTTTGGAGGATTTCTGTTCACATTTATGTCTTTCACAGTAACAGGAAAGTGTCAGAAAGTTTTTTTTCTGTATTCCCTGACCAGTCCATTGAGCACACTTGAAGAGAATGCAGAATTAACATAAATCTTCATACTGTAGAATAGGTACAAATAGCTGTACAAATTGATGCACATAACTTTTCGGTTTATTGAAACAGCATTAAACTGGATGAAAACAGACAAATGTTTATCTGCTGAGTGATATTGAAAACTTGCACCTTTGAATGTTTTGGCTGTGAATGCTGACAGTGATAAATCACTCTCCAACAGCTGTGGACAGCTGTTTAAGTCTGGGGTCTAGAGAGCTTAATTGGGGAAGTGTGTTATAAAATTAAAGTGCCAATGGCTCATTAAGTTATGTGGCTATTTTTTGCGGCAGGCCAATAATACCACATTCCAGGCTTTGGGAAAGGACATGCCTAACTCTCTGTTAATTAAGGGCTTGTCCAAGAATGCAGGTTTGCCAAACTGCAGTGTTTTCATAGGAGAGAACCTGTGAAAGAAGACTCAGAGGGAGAAGCTATTTACAAGTAAGAGTTTATTGTAGCTAGAGCAGATTTCCATCTCTTCATATACTGATGCTCTGGGCACATTTACCTTGTTTATGAACTACTGGGATATCTTAGATACAGAGAGAGGACTATCACACCTGCTTTGATGAATAACCATTTATTTGGAGAGACTGAATTCTTCCCACAGCAGACATATTTATGAAAAAAGCCCACACAACCCCTTAATGCACCCCAACAGCATAGAGAAAAAGGTATTCCAGTGTGACCAAAGGACTGAAAAATAGAGACATGAGGGAAGCAAATTAGGTGGAGGAGGGGAAGCCTGTTACAGCTGTAAGGATTCTTTGCAGGAATAGGTTGTCCTCTTTTAAATACCTTTTTTACATTGATTTTTTATACAGTAGGAATTATATTTGGTTATTTTAATCTCTAGTGGGCTACAGAACAAGGGTGAATCACTCTTACTAGTAGAGTTATGGACTCTAGTATGGGAACAGGGGGATTGTGAACTCCGACTGCCTTATTTTGCATGCTCATTGCAAACATGTTGGCTACAGCCTGTGCTGAGTGCAACCAGCTTCACAATCCCTCTTCCTTGGAGGGGTTAGAGGGCTACCAAATCTGTGTCAGAAGATTTTTCTCTGTGGCAGCAAAGGGCTAAGGCCACAACTCCCCATAGCAATTCAGCTTAGAGACAGGTTGTGGTATGCCCTCTGTCAGAATTGCCCTGCATGAACTCCCTAAAATAACTACAAGTACAGAAGGACCAAAACATAATCAATGTCATCAGAGAGATGATCACACCAAATTATTAAGCAGTCTTTCAACTGACAATGTGGAAATTTGAAACCCATTCTCACCAGTTCCTTAATTTCTGCACCCAGATATTTTCCTTTGCATGTTAATTAAGGATTTATGTCAAATTGTAGAACATAAAACTCATTCACCCTCTGTCTTATTCTTAAACTGCTTACTTGAATTGCTTGGGATTTTCCCTATTCCCCATAATTTCTTTGATGACATTTAGCTAGGTGCTTTAGTAAAGTGGGAAGTTTGGTAGCTGTTTCTCTCTTTGCCTCAATCCAAGCATCTTTTATAAGATCAACTGTCAAAGACATCTTGCCTAGAGATATTAGACACTTTATATTAAAGATATTCACACTCACCTAAACATAAATGTGAATTAATCCACTGATTTCGGTGCAGTTATTCAGGATATACAGCAATAGAACATAGTTCTTGTGAATATGCTGAATATGCAGCAACAAGCAAGATATCTTCAGGTGTTTAAATGAAGGTGATTTAATGGTTTGGAGCATAGCTGTCATTCTGTAAAATTGTAACATGATGGGAAAAGGATGGATTATTTCTGCGTATGGCAAGAGAATATTCTCTGCAAATTTATTATTGACCTCCTTGCTGGTAGGCTGTATTTCAATTTTATTGTTAAGTGTGAGACTGACTCTACTAATGAATTTGAAGCATCATGCTCCTGGTTAGAAAATCCCCAGTTGCTTCTGCTGAAAAAAAGAAACTTTGCAGTACCTAGGGACTGTTTCTAATTTACTGTAGTCTTTCCTGTATATCTAACTCAGAGAAGTCTATTTCTCTATGGTTCTAAAGACCAGCTGAAGTGTTTATTCACATGTTGCTGTTCTGTGAGCTATTTATTGTTGCTTGTAAAGACTGAATGGATATAATGTAAATATTTTCACAGAAAGTAAAATAGTCCTTTTTGACATCTAATTAAAACAATTCTGTGTTCTATCCATACTTTAGAAAGATATTGCACAGAATGAAGCTCAATACTGAAGTAGGTGTATATATATATGTGTATCTATAAAGTTATTTTCTCACTGATGGGAACATAGTTTACTCTGTTTTTCAGTTCTAACATTTCTATATTGTGACAATCATCCTTGTGGTTGCTAAGCGCTGGTTGAGCTCCCTCCCTTGAGAATTTGTTGATGTGTCTCATTAATCAACTGGCAACAACGTTTTTGAACAATGTAAGCTAGGAAATATCTGTACCTCTAGTGAACAGCTGGCAGAATGATGATTTCCCATGCATTAGTTACAATGCTTAGTGCTGGAGTACATGGCCATTCTCCCTCCCAGTCTTTCTGTTGTGTATTTTTAATCAGAGGATGCAACCAAGATCATATCTTCACTGTTATTTAAACTTTGGACTGCTACCAAGGCCTGACTTGCCGATGTCCATTTGTATTTGTATTTGAAACTCTCTCAGGGGACACCCCTGGTCCCACAAAGAATAAATTGAGCACTGTCATTTCTCACAAGAGCTACTGTCACTTCCCATAAAACCAAGATTTCAAGAATCAAGATTTCGGTACTAAAGGTCTGTCAGATTATAGAATCATAGAATCAGCTAGGCTGGACAATATCTTTAAGATCAAGTTCAACTCTTACCCTGGGATTGCCAAGTTCTCCACAAAACCATGTCACTGATGAAGGCTTTTACATTCTTTATTTGTTAATTAACACTCTTCCAACAAAGTACAACCTGTCTCTGTTTCAGTGGAAACAGTATCAGTCAGCTCAAATCTCTTTCAGCAATGAATTAATGTAATCTTTTTTACTCTGTGCTGACATAGACAAAGAGCTGTCGTGGGGACATGCAATTCATCTCATGTGAAGGATTATAATGAACTGAAGAGAGGCAGCAACCTCTTAAAAGGCTACTGCTCTTCTGCAAGTGAGCGTCTGAGTACAGGCTGAGTTTCTGCATGGCTTACTCTATTATTTTCCATCCACATAGTCTTTAGGGAGGGAACATACTTCCCCTCTGTGGGTTAGACAGGTTTGTACAGGCATGTGATTTTTGCTTGCAGATGGTCCTGACCTTGGCCAAAGTGCATAACAGAAAAAGGAGTTGATGTATAGCCAAGCATATTCTGTAGGCATGTTCTACACATAAATTTTGGCTGAACATTGCAAAATGCGGATGCTGCAGCCTTTTAAAGCTCAGGTCAACAAAAGCAGCAAAGTACTGGACATGCCTCAGTGTAAAAAGATTAGGAACTGTTCTTATTTATATTTGGTTTTACTAAAGAATGTGTTGCATGCTACGTAAGTCATGGTTTCAGTGTTCTGTGTTTTCCATCTCACTGTAAGTTATTAAGAGGACCTCAATGTTCATTTTGAGAAATACTAAGAAGAAATATACTTTCCAGGTATTGTAATACAATGTAAAAAAGACCTCAGAATTCTCTGGTATTACAGCAAAGGAATTTGCAGGTGTTTGGGCAGCTTGAGTATACTTAAGAAAATAATAAATTGGATAATCAACTAAACCTGTCTGGTGTTATGAATTAAAAATATATGTATTTTAAAGAAAAATAAAATGATAAAATGCAAGTTAAGTACAGCACAAACAAAAAAGATATTAACAGGAAAAAACTTTGCAATAATAAAAGGAACAAATACATTTTTCAGCTTTGCCAAGTGAATGATAAATTGGAAAGTGGGGAAAAGTGAAAGAGTTACTTAAAGGTCAAGTTCAGCTTTGGAGCTGTAACCATATTCACCTTTGCTTATGTTTGCTCTTTAAATTGAGAACTTCAAAAGAGCAGACTGATGATTGACATTAGGCAGACAGAGGGACATTAAGGCTTCTTAAGCTGATTTTGATGATATTCAGCTATTTGACAACATTCTCCTGCCTACATGTTTGGCAATCAGAACAAAACCAAAGTGTTTTTTTTACAGCATGGCTTCCTGGGCTGGTGTTGATGTTTTCAGTCTAATATAATATCCTGAGAAGTAATCATTTTCACTTTTAATTCTCTCCTTTCAATCAAGACTTGGGAGCTTATGCAAAGGAATTTTCATGGTCTTTCCAAGAGAATACTATTGCTATGTATCCCTAAACAGAGAGGAAACCTCAATAGAGATAAGTTAAATATATTGGTCATTTGTTTGAGCTAGAGCCTTATGCAGGTAAAGCCCTTACCATGCTCACTTCTCTATGCAGTAAGACACATGTGCCTAACATGACGTCCCTGCTAAAATGCTTTGCTGTGTTGACAGCAATGGAACAGGAGGGATTTTGCTGTGTTGATACACTGTTCTGACCATAAAAGTCACATTTTCCCCTGTAGTTCTGTAATTTTCTACTAAAAGTGTTCCTTTTGCAATGCAACGATTAAACTGCACTCAAGTAATCAAGGCAGTCTAAATCATGCATATATTTAAAAGGAAAAAATGAACTGACAAAAAGATATATGTGCTGAAACAGTAATTTCATACATACCTTAAATTAACAGTTTTATATAGGGCATTGACTTTCAGAGGTTGTTACTTTTTGCAACCTGTTCTTTTTCACATGTAAGTTACAGTATTTCTGTAAGCTCAGAAATTTTTTATTAAACCAGTATTTGAGCACTACAGAGCTTTGAAGAACTCTCCTGCAAACTGAACTAAATCTCTTTTTCATGGTTTTACTACTGCTTCTCCAGCACAATGTCAATCATTCTTCTCTCAGCGGTCACTAGCCAGGTTATTTGTGTGTTTCCACACTGCTGCATCACAAAACATCATGCCCACTTGCCTCAAAAAGATAATATCTAACACATATGGAGACTGCCTTTGATCTCCACAGTCTATCTGGAGGTCACAGACCTGTCTTCTCCTCTCCCTCACTTCAAATAGCCCCTTTCATTTACTGTGAAACTAAACATTGGAAAGATAAAGGCAGTAAAATAAAGGCCTTGATTTAATAGTGCTTATGTGTTTAGCTGTTTCAAGGTAGATTTTACTCTCCCAGGTCACGTTATTAATTGCCCTGCTTCTCTGCATCATGGCATACTGTATTTGTTTTCATGCATGCAGCCTTCAAAATTCAAGCTGCTGTTTAAATCAATACGTGCTTTGTTCATAACTTAATAGCCATTAAGAGTCTACTAATCAATTTGCAATAGTCAGCACTGAATCCACGGTGAATTCACACTGAATTCTGTGTGAATTGCATGGGAAAGTCCGGTAATTTTGCTCACTGTTTGGAAAACAGATTTGTATTTATTAATGTAAAGCTGTTAATGCAGGAGAAGTACATCAGTTGATCTTGTAAATTGTGTTGAAGATAAATCTGGATGGGAGACCATAAAGACTCATCACAGCTCTGCAGGCACCTCAAGTTCTTCATGTTCTCACTCTAATGCTCAAAACCTCCTCAGTTATCACCACTCCAATTACTTACTGACACTTGGTAGGTATTTATACACAAGGAGCTTATCTGCTTAACTCCCTTCAAGAAGACAAGCCAGTAAGAGTTTTCTAAGCATATTTAATAAATGAAAGTTTTGCAGGAATTATCTTAGCAGTTACTGGTTTGTTTGGGTTTTTTGTTTGTTTTTGGTTTTGTTTTTTTTTTTAACAGAGGTTAACTGAGAAGGAATCAGTTTTCCTCTGTACTGTTTTTGGGCTTAAACAACTAACGTCCAGACCAGTCACCCAAATTCTGTTATCTTCAATAATGTAAAAATCCAAGCTTCAACAGAAGGAACCTTAGACATGAGGTCACTGCATATCTTGTAGGAATACATAAGTGGGCATAAATGATATTCCTCATCCATAAAAAATTGTATAGAGACAAGGAGATCTGCCTTAAAGCAGAGAGATCTCTCTGACCTCACAACTTAGAGGTTAGGTCACTCAGAATGTGCATAGTAGAGAAGCCCTGGTTCTGGGTCTACTTCTCCTACAACTATTTGGGGATTATTTCTGATTTCATGTTAAATCTCTATTGGAAATAAAACAACCTTATAAAAAGTCTGGCATTCTGATACTTTCCACTCTTCTTAGCAGATCATGTACTCTTTCTCTTACAAGTTTGTTCTGGCCCCCTTCAGTATTTTCTATGCACTGGCTGGAAGAAACGAGAGATGAGCTCCAGAATACCCTCTGGGTCCAGGAAACTTTTCAGAGAGGTGAGAGAGAGAGAGCTGAGAAGGGTGGATCCAGGCATCTGGACCACTCACACCATGCATGATGTCTTCATAGCTAGAATATTAACTGTGAGCTGTGTCCATCTCTTTTCTTTCACCTGATCAGTTTTCAGAATAACTATTACATTGTTCCATTTGACTTTAAGGCAAGTAAGAAGTCACCTTTGGGAGAAGATTTTGCACCAGGATCCCATGTAGAGGGCAAATCATGTTGGAAGAGGGTGAGATTTAAAATGCTTCTCAAAGCTTGCTCTAATTTAGTGCCTGCTCATAACAACGACAGGTGTCTGTCTCCTCTGAAAATTCATCACCTGAACAGACAGCTGGAACACATCTGGGAGCAGGTGCTCTGGAGCAAGCACAAGGCATTCAGTGTTGCATCACCTATGTGAGATTCTGCATCCACTTCTAAAGGACGAAAAGAAAGATGCACTTATGTAACACTGACAAGAGACAACTGTGTTTGTGCATACTCTCTGCAAGAAACTGCTTTACACAAAACAAATGAAGGAGTCTCCTCAGTCAGCAGTGTGTAGAGTTCTAGGATAGGAAAAATAAAAGTTACTTTGTGTACATGTAGATATTTGTATATCACACACACTATCCTTTAATTCAGATTTTGCCTACAGAACATTAACTTCCTATGCTCCTGTTTTACATGCAGCTGGATACAGCTTTAATCCTTTTGGTCAACAAACAAACCAGAGTTAGTTCTGCTTGTGTCCCAATAACCTGCTGAGAAACTTTGTTGAATGCAATTATAAAGCTAGATAGAACTGGAGGTATTTCCATCTTGCTTTTGTGGCTATAATAAATTTTTGATGCATTTGTTTCTCATGATAGAGCTAATTGTTCTTTTTTAGTTTTATAAATCAGATATCTCTTGTTAATACATTTCTGAGCCCATCACTTCTGTATTAAGTCAGGGAAGAGGTGTCAGCAGATACTAATGATCTTTCTATACACTGACAAACTTTGCTGATGAAAGCAAAATCTAAAGTAACATTAATACTTTAAGTGGTATAGATTGTTCTATGTGATATTTAAACACATTAAGGGAATGGCTGAAGAAAAGGTTGATGAGTTTCAATGTGAGAAAATGTTAAATGATGTATTAGTGAGCTAAAAATAGCAGTGCTGCCTGTACATTGCTGAGTAAGAGTGGAATGCAGAGATAAAGAAGGGAACAGGGTGGGTTGGAGGAATAGATATATGAGTACGGAGTATGTTGCTCAGCTGTAGAAAAAAAGGTCAATATGAAAAAAAGAAAAGCTCTGCTTGGAGAATCTTCCTCTGAAGTTTGTGCGTCCAGATTTAGGCTATTGAAGTGTGAGAAAACATCTACAGAAGGACTGGAAACTTAGTAGAGGTTAGTGAGGCAATGGTTGATTTTTCAGAGTTTAAGCCTAATACGCAGATTATATCCAAAGGAAAAATAACAAAAATAATTAAAGTCATGGGAACTGGAGAGACCTCAATATGAGGAAAGATTAAATATGCTATGACTATTTTGTTTGGAAAGTAAAAGGAACTAGGGCATCAGAATTAAAAATAACAATAGCCAGAAAGCAATGTAGTCTTTCCAAAATTTAAAGAATGAAAAATAACAATAGCCAGAAAGCAATGTAGTCTTTCCAAAATTTAAAGAATGAAAAATAATTAAAAGGCACCAGATAAAGAATAGTGAGCTTAATATACTATTCATGCAAATAACAAAACCATCTCCCTGTTTTAGAATGTTATTTTTAAAAGTGGTTTAGTAAAATTAGAAGGAAAAATAGACATACATAAAGAACATAGAGATTTCCTGCTTCTGAAACCACAAGGACAAAACTAGAAAGGATGAGAAAAGACAGTCTGCTCCATGCAAGAAAATTGTCATTTAAAGGCAGTTCTCAGCATGAGATGATATTTTTGAAGACAACAGAGCTTCCAGAAGTAAGGCCAACATTTACACAGTAGCAGTTAACTTTCTCATAGCCTAGAAAATGCATCCTTTCATGCTGTGGGTCATTCAACATAAACTAAAACTATTTTGTACTTTTATTCAGTTAATCCAGATGTTATTTTGACACAAACATTTGCAGCCATTTCTGAAAGAGTGTGACAGTAGGGAGAAGGAATCAAAACGGTATCTGTTGACCCCTCACATTTTTCTGATGTCTTTCTGAAAAAAAAAAGTTCAATAATAAAAAATAATATCCTGTGACTAATGAAAAAGGCAAAAGAAGGTGATATCCCACGCTAGAAGTGCAAACCTAAAACCTAAAATGATATCAAGTATGTTAAATATCAGAACACAAAGTGCTTCAGGATTATATAAATTGAAAGTTACTAACAGGACTTTATCAGGGTTGCTAAATTCCAGCTCAGTCATGAAGACTTACAGAAAATCCCCTTCTGAACTTGGAGGTTTTTAGTTTTCCACAACTCACAGCAGTTACTGTGACCAAATGCCAGTGCAGAAGTGAGATCACTGCATAGTGAGACCCCTTCATCCCTTCACTGCACACGGGGTACGTGCTCTGTCCCCAGGGTGTGCCGAATAGATAGGGCAGGACTGTGCTGCTGCTGGAGGCAATCACACCACATAACACCTGTCAGAAACTAAGCAGGCAACATTTTTAACAATCTTACACGATTTCAGCCAAAATGTATTAAAGACCAATTTGTGCCAATTCTTGTGGCAACACTGTTTTTGTTCTAATTCCTTTGTGGTTATATTTATACCCTGCAGGGGATTATGATTCAGAGATGCAAAGCATCTCTTTGGCAGGTGAGGCCTCCATTTTTCTAGATGGCTTGTTAAAATCAGCTTTTATATATGGAGCTAAATATTTATATGGGCAAAGATTTTACTGAGTAGCTGCACAGTGTTTCCCTTGCTGTGACCATCATTATTAAGACTTAACAGAAGATCTGTCTAAATTCCCACAAATGGTGGACTGGAGAGGGGACACTGGGAAGCTGAACATGATAGTCCTTTTTCCTAGCACACTACTACTGTTATTAAAGCAATATTCAGGCAGCCTCAGTGGCTGACCTGACATGCATCTTCACTCCAAACAAATGCCTGGAGGGCTACCTGTCAGGTGATGGAAGTGCCTCCATTTCAGCCATGGAGTGGGTGCACTCCTGGTCATGACAGAAATGGCCACTAGCTTCTTGGGAGAGGAGTAACAGTGAGCAGGCTATGGGACAGCCTAAACATCAGCAAGTTGTATTAACCCACTAACACTGAGATTCATTCCCCTTGCAGTCTCCTGCTTTATTTACAATAACACACAAAGAAAAGCAGAAAAATGCCCCATATTGTGACACAAGATCCCCACTTTCATAGATACCTGAGAAGTTCTTAATGGCTCCTTCTTCCCTATTTCAATGAGAAGAGAGAAGGCCAGTATACCTTTCCTTTTTTATGTTCCTCCTCAAATGCTAAATATTGTTCCTCTTCCTGTCCCAGATTTTAAAATAATATACTTGTTAGCTGAGAAATTCTTGCTGGTCACAGGCTTATTATTCAATAAACTAAATCTTTTTGTCTTAATTCTTAATGTTGGCCTATCTAACAGAGCATTGTCATCAAAACAAACAAAGAGAACAAGGCTGCAGAGCAATAGTTATTTTCAGCATTCAAACCAAGTTCATCATTTCAAGGGCTGACTGAAGTGAAGAGGAATTCTCTTTATAACTCAGTGAATGGAAAACTGGTTCTGAAGTAAATGAGAACATTTAACTGAACTACTCACCATAAACAGCTTCCCCCCCACCAGAAGAAAGTAGCCACTGGTAAATAATTTTCCCATAGCTACAAAACTGGTTTGTAGAAGTTAACTTGTTCAAGGCTAATCAGGCTAATTTGAGGGAGAGGAAGTTTACCCTCCATTTCCCAACAGATTCTCTCTAATTTTGCAGTCACATTGACAGGTGGCCTCATCACTCAGGCATTACAGACCACCTTGAAGATATCAGCACTGTTGGCCTTTGAAGTCAGAATAATCAACAAGCTACTTGATACTCTATCAGATGAAATGTCCCTGTCAGAAAAGGCTGGCTCTCAGGTGTGCTGACTGTCTATCGAAAAGAAATAACTTGATACAGTTTATTATGGTACAGATTCATAGACCTTGTGGGATACTATAACAGATGTCTTTTTAGATGCATTTCTTCACAACGTTTTTTCAAAAAAATATTCTCAAGCCATATTTAACAGAAATTATAATATTCCAATTTCCTGTCTGCAATATTCCTGTGAAAGACAGGCAAATTCATTAGGTATGGTTAGGGTCACAGGTGAACAGATTCATATGACATATCCACGTACAAACCCTGTCAAAGCCTTAATTCAGATGTAGAAGAGTAGACATTATTAAGAAAATCTCCATTGTTTTACAGTGGTTAACATTCTGGAAGCTGCAGAAATCTGGAGCAGATTACTTTCACAAAAGCATTTTCTTTTACATTTAGGATTATCCAGGATAGTAGGAGATTTTTTTTCTCAGATTTACTTTGACATCTCAGTATATGTTGTAATCCTTGATTCTAATAATATGACTTGCATGCAACAAATATTATATCTTAAAGAAGCTGAGCAGAATCCAAACTCAAAAATTGTTGCCTTAAATTCCATTTTCACATTTCCATATAAACATTTACTTTCAAAGTTAAATATTGTCTGGAAAGACTCAAGTGCTTTGCAAATCTGTAGGACTCAGTGAGACTGAAAAGTAAAAAAGCTGGATTTTTTTCCAGGTTTAACAAAATTTCAGCTATTGAAGTATAACGATGAACTGCCTTCCTACTGGACTAATATTTTGTAATGGCTTCAAAAT
This sequence comes from Pezoporus wallicus, assembly GCF_028554395.1. Classification (NCBI taxonomy): domain Eukaryota; kingdom Metazoa; phylum Chordata; class Aves; order Psittaciformes; family Psittacidae; genus Pezoporus; species Pezoporus wallicus. Next base: position 4,864,278 of record NW_026641950.1, read on the forward strand.
TGTGGGAATAGTTCTTTAAAAAGTTAGAGATCATTCATTATGTTTAGGGAAGTTGGAGTTGAAAGCAATAAAAATAAAAAAAAAATCAAAAAATGTTTAATATCTCCTTGTTTAATTGAGCTTTTGACTAATCCATAAGATTTCTTGGGCAGAAGCAAATAAAAATATTTTTTTCAACAAGTTTCAAGTCTAGCAATAGTTTACATCCAGGGCTGAGAAAGTTATGCTACGGCTCTGTCTATTTATATGACAGGCAGGAAACTCTCTTTTCCATGAGAGACCCTGGCTTGTTCTAATAGTAATTATTCATCAGGAACAATCACAGAATGTTCATTCAGTAGTAAACGGTCTATTTGATATCATTAGAGCAGCTCAAGGACTTAAAACCAGCCCTCTCTTAGTGTGCAGGTGCGTTAGGTCTTGCAGTCTGCATGCAGAATCACACTGGAGTCCCTGGCAGAGGACAGCTGCTCTGATTTATGAGACATTTAGAAACAGTATTGCTCCTGTTATCTACACATAATCCCTTAAATTTATTTGACAGCTAAAGCCTGAAGCAACACCACTGGACAAATCTTCAAGTATCAACTTTGGTGCTGACAGTGAATACAGAAAAGAAAGGAAAAAAGGAAAACTGGAAGGGAAAAAAAAAAAGGAACTTACTTAAATATAGAACACTTTTCTCAAGGGAAGATTAATAACCATTTTCATTGAGCAGCATTAATGATTTTTAAGCAACTTGCTCCTGTAAGTAATTATTCTTCATAATCTCATCTCTTGTAACAGCCATTTTCATGGTAAATGATGTATTGGAGATTTTCTGTGCATGGTGAAAATAAATCAAGGAAACATACACAGACAAACATTCTGCAAAGATGGACTACCTGAAGCAATTCTGTGGATTGACTACAGCTGAGGCTTGTCACAGAGGCCTTGAGTGATGTAGCTGCTGACTGCAATGAAGTTTTATCAGAGGTGAATTTGATGCACTATGTACAATGCAACATGCCTGACAGGCAGGAGAGGAGCCCAAATGATGTGCATGACAGATAAGTAGGGATAAAAATCAGGAATGTGTTCCGAATTTATTTTAGACAAGCATCTGTTGACAGTCTAGATTGGGATTTTTGGTTAACAAAACAGAGAAAATGTGCATAAAAATGTAATGAAGAATGCTGTGTCTCAGTCCTAGAGAAGGCCAGGACCTACAGGCTAATTGAGAAAGACAGGCAAAGGTGACAAGAAGGGGCATTTGCTGTCTATGCAAAGAATTGGCTTGGTCTCAAGCTGCACGAGGGGAGGTTTAGACAGGATATCAGGAAAAATTTCTTCACAGAGGGGGTGATCAGGGAACAGAGTGCCCAGGAACTGGTGGAATCACCATCCCTGGAAGTGTTCAAAAACGGTGTGGATGAGGCCCTCAGTAACATGGTTTAGTGGTGGACTAGGCAGTCCTGGGGTAATGGTTAAACTTGATGATCTTAAAGGTCTTTTCCAACCTTGTTGATTCTGTGATTCTACAGATACACAGATCTTTGTGCTGTGGTTGAAAACAGCTTGTGAGGCTGTAGGGCAGGTGCCCAGAAAAGGTGCAGACAAGTCTCATGGTCACAGGCCCTGACTCTGAATACCTGCAACCATTCAGTACAAATGCTGGACTAGGTACAGTGTTTTTATGGACCTCCTAGTTGTGATTAAAGTAGAACTAGTTGGAGATATGAGAGTTGCAGCACTAACAAGGAGATGGTAAAGTTTAAGATTCAGAGGGAACTGAGCAAGACAATTAGCTGAAAACAGCTCTGGGTTTCAGGAGACTAGATTTTGGGTTGTCCATGGAACTGGTAGGCAGGATCCTGTAGGAGTCAAAGGAGTCATGGAAAGCTGTCCAGTCTTCAAGGACATCATCCTCAAAGAATGAGGATGAATCAAACAAGATTCCATCCAACGAGAATCATCCACGCTGACCTGAGCAGGCAAGAATATGGGCATGCATGGCAGGAGGAGGGCTGGCTGAGCAACTTGAATGAGTTTAACTGCTAAAAAGAAACATACAGGAGACAGAAGTAGAAATAGGCAACCAAGAAGGAATAGAGAAGCACCACAAAAGCAAGCAGAGGTGGAACTGGGATGGCTAAAAATTGGTTGGGGTTAAAACTGGTGAGAGATGTGAAGCAAGAGCAAGAGCCTGTGCAGACATATCGATAGCAAAAGTAAGATCAAAGAAAATGGGACTCACTTCTTAATGCAACAGGTTACCTTCTGCTGAAGGACATGGGAAAGACTTGGGTATCAATACCTTCCTCACATTAGTCTTCACTGCTCACAGACCTCCCTGGTCTCTAAGCATTAGAGAAGATTTCACGGGAGACATACATTACTCAAAGCAGGGAAGATAAAGTTAGGGACTATTTAATTAACCTGGACACGTACAAGTCCATCAGACATATCAGGAGGTATTCAAGGATGTCAAAGGAACTGGCTTAAATCATTGAAAGTCATTTGATATGCTTCTAACAATTGTGGTAATCTCCTGCTTACTAGAAAAATGTTAAATGCAACACCTATGTCAAGAAACAGTGAGGAGGATGATGTTCATCCTAAATTCAGTGTCTGAGAAGATTGTGGAGTGCATCCTTCTGGAAGCCATTTCTAGACATATGAAAGACCAGATTACTAGGAATAGCCAGTAAGGATTTATTAAAGAAAATTAATGTCACCTAGACTTCAGCAAGACCTTAAACACTGTTTCCGACAGGGTCCTTGTAGCTGAACTGAGGAGAGATGGATTGAGTGTGTGAACTATAATGTGGCTGAAAAACTGGCAAGACGTTTGGGCAAAGAGAGCAGTGGTCCGTGGTTACAAGCCCATTTGATATCTGGTGGTGAATGCCATACTTCAGGGACTGATATGGCACTATTTATCCTCCTGTTCATATTCATCATGCTCTCAGATATCATTATCAATGACCAGAACAGTCATACAGAGGAACTTCGGAAAGTTAAACAAAGGGAAAATGCCAAATCCTTTATCCAGCATGGACTAACCCCATGCACCAATACAGGTTGGGGCCAACTAGGTCAAATGCAGATTTGCAGAAACGGGATCCTGGAAGGTGTCAGTTTGAATATGAGTCAGCAGTGCAATCTTGCAGCAACGAAGGCTGCCTGCATGCTGAAGTGCATCAGAAAGAGCATAGCCTGCAGTATTTGTGAAGTCATCTTTTTCACCCTGTCTGGTGTATTTATATGAATACGTTCTCAAAATCTGCAAATTGACTGGTTGTTGCAAATCCACTTGGTCAGACCTGAAAATACATACCCACAATTCTGGCAAAAGTCATCTTCTAGAGGTATATCTATAGCAACTGAGTGAGCAACCAAACTAGGATCATTCTTGAGCAAGCTGCATCCCTAATTCACCTGAACTTTCTGAATGCTCTCATCATCATCCATTTTGATCTCTACAAAGTTTTGGTGGGCAAATTTGTAATATTACATACAATTTCTATATTTTATATATTCTGTTCTTTTTTTTTTTAGGCTAACTCTGAGTCTGCATCAGCACAATTCTGAATTCTGCATGAGTTCAGAATACGTAATTGATTGTAAGTTTCAGTCAAATGCCAGCTGTCATCTCTAATAACTTATCAAGCATAACAGGCAAATAGAGAAGTTTTAATAACAAGCGAAAACACTGTCGAACTGAATTTATTTCCAGATGTGGAGAGGGCGGCTTTCACTTCTTCCTCCAACAGGACTGGCGCTCTAAGGCCTTTCAGCATGATTTTTAAGGCATTCATTTGTTATGTAACATCCATCAATTATAAAATATATTTATGAGGTCTTGCTAGCAGTTGTTAACAGCAGTATTGCAGGATCACATTTACAAGGCCTAATGAAATGGGAGAGCAAGAGTAATTGGATTGAAATTGGTAAATGAAAACTCATTCCAGGGGGAAAAAAGATGCAAAATTGATGAGGTCTGACGTGTCATCAAATGGTGAGGATTAAATTAAGATCCAGTGGAGACATATACAGTGTTTATTGTAAGTGTTTAATTGCAAGAATAACAAATGTCTCATAGAAATGCACAGTTAAGCATTACTTCTCTTTCCACTACTGAATGAAGTCATGTGGATAAATCTTTTCCTATCCTCAGTATTTGTCCCTCATTTTTATGTGGGTATTTTTTCTCTATTTGTAAAATATGAAATATAAAGTAAAATGTGTTTCTCAAAGAGAAAGTTAATTTGGTGGGTTTAAATCAGATGGTTGGAAAAACTTTATCTGTATTCTTAGGAGAAAAAACAAATGAATTCTAGCTCATTCTCAAATAAAAAGGCAAGTTTTGGAAAAGTTAGAATTAGGAGAAGTTTGAGGTTTCCACACCCTGAAGAAAAAACAGTTGTTATTAATAAAATTATTAATAAGTGAGCTGAATTTTAAGGTTTTCAGTTAGCACCAATTTCTTCTGGCAGGAATAAAAAATTATTCCAGTGACATAAATTGCACTAAAAGCTTAGGGTGTCTTTGGAAGAGCCTGAGTGGACTCAACAATGATTTTTTTGAGTAATTATCTCTAGCGTCAGCAGGTTTCTTTCCCATACTAATCTAAACTCATGAATCTATGCATCAGAAATTTAAGATTTTTAGTCAATTGACTTCATTGATGAAATCAAATAACGGCAAGTTGACGAACTGTGATGTAGTCTCAACTTCATACAAGGCTAAGATGCTCTGTTTTCAGGGTTGCTAGGCCTCCCACCTATTTACGCAAATGACCAGCCTCACCAGTCATATAGATTACTTACCTGAAATCCTTGTCTGCACTATAGAGCAGTAATCAAAATAACTAGAAACTACTGTTCAGTGCATCTTAAGTGAAGGTGTTGGAAATATTCCACAAATGCCTGATCGACAACCTCAGTACTTTGCCCTTAGTCCTGAAGTGACTGTTATAAAACTATGACAAAATAAAGCCCAAGCAGCTACAGTAAGAAGTACAGTTGGTGTGATAGTAGCTATGAATGGTGCAGAAGAGTAGTAGCTATAGGTAGTATCTATAAGTGATGCAAAAGAGAAAATTATGGTTTATCTAGCAAACTGACTGCAGTATTACCCCATGTTTTCCCAGAAACAGGCAACAGCCAACAATGTTGTATGGATAGTATATTCTGACTGTTGAACAGCATAATAACAGTAACAACAGAATAAACAGCAGAAATAGATTTATTTTTGCTGCCTGGAGCAGGTCTTTATGAAAGATGTCTTGCCTATCAAGACATTTCGCTTTAGAATAGGAAGCCACAAGTGTGATGAGCACAGTAGGAAATGAAGGAGGTTTCTCCAGCTACCTGCAATGAACTGTGTCTTCTGCAGCATCTTGACAAGCACCCCAGGCTTGCTGGATAAGCCATCATACCAGGATGCACAAAAGTGCAGCTGTGGACCTCTGTGGATGCTTGTGCCTTCCAGTGCATAGTAGGTCAGCTACAGGAACTTTCTATAGAATATTGATAATAGTCATACAAAGGACTCCTGTAATCATGTCACTCATGAGAAATCACTAGTCTGAACTGCTGTCCATCAAAAGTCAGAAAATTTTTGCTGATTAGCTCCACATTGAGGGTAATTTTTTTCTCTGCAACACAACAGTACTCAGTAGATTGGTGGTTTAAATAGAGCACTTAGTTTAGAAAGACAGCCACTCTTGATTTAAAGATGCCAAGTGACAAATTTACAACATTCCTTGGAAATCTGTCCCAATGGTCAATTACGACTTAAAAAGTTGTACCTTATTTCCAAATTTAAGTTCAGCTTCAAGCTGATTGTACCATGCAATAGATTTGTCTCCCATAATGAGGTTTTTGCAGTACCGAAAATGTTGTCCCTGTATAGGGATTTTCACTTCTACTGTGCTGATGTTGCTGTGAAAGGGAGGAAAATGAATATAGAAAAGGCACACATTTTGAGATTGGTGATTTTCTCAGTCTGTAACACTAGCTACTTTATTTCTGAAACGCCATAGCAGCATAATGTTTGATCACTCTGGTCACGAAAGTCAGCTCAGAACACACTGAGCTATGACACTACATTGCCAGGAATAACAAGATGTTTACTTTATGCAGTCCAAACTGAAAACCTAGCCAAGATGGTGCTACTACTGTGAGAGCGAACAGCAATGATGGAGCAGCTGCTGTTGCTAGGAGCTGGGACAGGCCCCCTCTGGTACCAGCAGTCACCAGTGCTCATCAATATCTTCAGCTGCTGCAAGCAGCAAAACTGATTTGTCACCTGCCTGTCTGTCCCTTCTTGACCACAGGACCTATCTCACCTACTAGAAAAAAATTATGGATTTTGCTTCTGCAGCTGCGAAGACTTAAGCCTTCATATCTGACGTTTTACTTTGGAAATACAACTGCTAGCTCTAACGGATGAAAGAAAACAAAAATCTGTTCCTAATTTACTAGCTGATACAGTAAGCACATTAATTATATTACTACTATGTTAGGAATACTGCCAAAGTGGATTATACTTCTCATGAGCTTGCTAGGTGATTACATAAATACCTCAGAATATTTACACTGAAAAGCCCTTCTCAAGCTGCCTGTTTTCTGAATGGTCATTTCACATCAAAATCTGTCAGCAAGATAGAAAAAGTACAGACAATACCAACTTGTCTGTTTGTTTAGATTGTATTTAAGTAATTTTTCTGTGTTTATTCCTATTCTGTTTTCAGATTAACACAGCTGTTTTGCTCAGGAAAATCATTACTCACCAATCATAACAAAGAGGTAGTAGCAAGGGACAAAATATAAGCAAGTTTACAAGTTGTTGGATTCCAAATAGAATGAAAGGAAGCACCTAGGGCACTATCCCATGCTGCAAGTTGACATGTCATTCCGCAGCCTCTAGCCTGACCTTTTCGTAACATCAGGTGGAAAACAAAGAGACTATGCTGCTAGAGCAGCTGCTGTACCTCTAGGCAGGTAACAGTATCATCTTCATGAGTGACATCTATGTCTCGTTTGTGGCATGTCAGGATGTCCTTAAAACTCTGCTGATCAAAACGATGCAAGATTTTCATGTTGACCTTGAGGTGATGATCAAATACGGTCACTTGCAAACTGCACACGAGGAGGCCAGCCGTGCAGCAGCAGACCTGTTAGAAATTTTTGTTACGTGAAAGGTTCATTTATATCCCGATATGTTTATCCTATTTTTCAACAGGAAAGCACTGGCATCTTTGATAATGATTCTGTTTCCATAAACGTACTCATCTGTGTTATTTTAAATCTGATTGCTTCTTCATAGAGTTTCTCACAGCCTTCTCCAATTATGACCTGTTTAACACAAAGTGGTAAATATTTCTGTTTCATTCATTTATTTAAAATAACACTAACAATTATACTTAACAGTCAACAGACATATATTCTGCACTGCTGATACATCCTATTGTTATCTTTGAGCAGCACTGGAAGTTGACGGTTTAATAATATTCTTTGTTTTGTAGATTTCGTTCAGTTACTAATCTGAGGTAGTTCTTTCCTGTCTTGATTTATTCTGTTAATCATTAGGTATATTTCATAGAAATGGAATCCAGAAATGTGGCAATGAATAGGTCAGCACTAGTATTTGTGTAATATGTGCATTTCTGGAAAACAAGAATTACATGGCCAAAGAAAAAATGTTGGAAGGATTAAGACTTACATGATTTAAAAGGCTTTAACAAGCTATACCACTCTCATCTGGAGCAGCAATATAACCAAACAGAAGGGTTAGTGATGTACAGCTGTTTCACCATCTAAAGAAACATGTAACTAAACATTCTAAATTGTGCTTGGCAGATTGGTCTTTCTGCCAAGAGCGAGGAATGAGAACCACAAAACTCAGTACTCAGAACAGTAAGTTCCTTAAGCAGATGATACTAAGAAAGGTTGCACTGTAAATGTGTTGCTTTCTTGAAGACATAGGCCTTTCCTAGTTATAGGAAGGCTTTCTTTTCCAGTTGATTTTACAGTCCTCAGTCTTCTGGAGCTAGAGCGCTAAAGGTTAACAGAATTAGAGAACAGGTCAGGTTGGAAGGGACCTCAGGAAGTCACCTAGTCTAACCTGCGGCTCATAATGAAGTCAGTGCTTGAGGCAAGTGCTTAGTGTGTAGAAGCCCAATGGAAATCTCTGTTCAAAGACATGACAACCTAAGCATATCCAGATGCTCCAAGCAGTTATGAATAATTTACTAGTGGAGGTATAAACATAGATCTCTAGATCCAGAGTCCTCTTCAACTGGATGACTGTCCTGATGTTACAACTTTAAGCAGAGGGCCAAGACCTGCTAACTGGTTATCAAAGCTGGCCTGAATTTTAGCAAGTTAGGAGGGTTTTTTTTTTACACTTTGAAGCAATTTCACTTACTCCATGTTCTCTTTCCATATTATTCCATAATCTTCTCTTTCCATCTTTCTTTTCCCAGTATGTTGCCACAGTGTCCTTATGCCATTCTGACAAATATCAGCTAGAAAGTGATTCTAAGCAGTGAATACCACAATGTTGATTTCTGTAGGAATAGTAAACACATGGAAATAAAAGGAATACAAAATAGAAGACCTGTTTAGAGACCAACTGGATAATCTACACCATTCAGGACCTGAAAGCTAGTTATTGTAAAGTCTTCGTAAAATATACTTTTTTCTTCTTTTTGAAGAGGATTTATACTGTGAAACCTCCATTATAAATGCCTCACTTTGAATGAGGTCTGGAACTACATTATTTTGATAAAAGTAATTTCTTGTATTAACTACAGGGCACTGGCATCCTACAGAGAATTAAAATACAGGTGTCAGTTGAGCCTTCTCAAAGTAAAGCCAGATATTTTCCTGCGTTGACAAAAGAAACTTGGGGGTAAATCAGTTATAGATCATTTTATAAAGCTAAGGGCCAGTATACTTAAAGCTCAGATTTTTACAAATAACAACTTCAAGAGCAGTTTAAGAATTTATTAGATATCAAAATCTGAAATTTAATATAAAGATTCCAAGAGGTAATTACTTACATGAACTTACCTGTTTATAAACCAAGGAAGGATATGTAGGATAGGAAAATACACCTATATGGTAACACTCAGCTAGGAAATAACTATGCTATACACTGACCCTTGTAAAAAGCAAGTCAGCCCTACCTACAGGTCAGTGCAACTTTAGAACTTACTAATTACAGATTTTTTTTTCTTTCCCTCAGAAGGAGAGGTCTTAGAATAAGAAAATCCTGCAGTACCGCCTTAATGGTCAGAAAAAGAATGAAAACCACCCCTCTCACACAGTAGTCTTTTTGTAAAGACTGGATGGAAGCCGGTCCCTGGCAGTTTGGGATGGGAAAAAAAATTAATTGTGTACTGAGACATGAGACAGTAATAACTCACACAGGCTTCACTGTGTCATGCCAGATAAAATAAAAGTGAAGCCAAGTAAGAGAGAGCTGCTGATGAAACTAGTGCCATCCATTTTTTTCCCCCACCAATTGGAAAGACCAGAAAGAAGAGAACAAAAACCCTAGGTACAAGATTATTCCTTCCACTCTCCCTATGGCTAATCCAGCTAATCCAAGCAAGAAATACAGTTAATGCCTCTAGGAGATGTTATTCTGGTTGGGTGAGCACACAGACCTGGACTAGGTAATCCAAGTGAGGATAATAATTTTAAGAAAAAATGTGAACCTGTGCTTTGTGTACAGTCTGCAGAGAGCAATTATCCTGCAAGAGCCAGCTGACATGGGATATTGAAGAGGAGAAAGATGATGGTGGGAAAAACATATATAATTTATCAACAAGCTTTTGGTGCTTAAGAAACTCTTTTCAAGTCACAGACACATGCAAAGGAGCACACACATGTAGTATCCTCTTGTTGATATTTCAGGTTTTCTATTTCTTTAACCTAAAACAGATCTTCCTGATCTGTTATTAGAACAAGAAAAACAGTAAGAAAAACAAGGCTGTAAAATCTATCTTACCATGCCTGCATTTTTTTAACAATGTAATATTAATAAATGTATGATCCCCTTGTCTTTAGCATTCTTGTGGCTGATGAGAACCAGAAAGTGAAATCTGTCAGGAATTTGTAGTAAAATAAAAATGACTGACAAAAATGCAGCAGAAACCTATAAAATTGACCACTGGTTCATTTTGAACACAGCTGAATGAACATCTCATAGTTTAAACTTCTACTCAAGTTCTTGACATTCTATTCAAATAATAAAAAGAATGTGAGTCAGTACCTATAAATCTCTGTAACTTTTTCTAAGATGAAGATACAACTTTAATATTACAGAACACAGATAGATACATTTTGTACCCAAATTTCATTCCTGCTCTTCACAAAATATATCCATGTAGACATAGTTTAAGTTTGCATGGATACACACAGAGAGAAACCCATTTAGCATTATTCAGAAGCTGACTGAAATATATAATAGTTGTATTTAAATATAACTTGTACTACCCTGAAAGAGACCGAATTCTTTCATCTAAAGTCAATATCCATTAAAAGCATAAAAGATTCCTAAAATGACTAGTAGCAGTATAGTGTACGTCTGCACTGAATTAAAGAACCAGAACATTAGAAACTTCTTTTGAAAAATAATCCTATGAGAAATATAATGTATTTCAGAAGGGAAGATAGTACAGAGGTATTTATTTTTAAAATGTTCCTAATACTTCTCTGAGTACTTCACTTATCTTACTAGTGTAATCAAACCACCATTTACAAGGAAATATCGTATATTCAGGTTCGTTGCTGAAATAGTTAAAATATATTTTGAAGGTAAAGGTAGTAGATTTTGAGTCATGATCTCAATTCAGAATTATAAATTAGCATTCACGTGCCCCACTCAGAACCATTACAGCCAGCACTTTTAGTGCCTTTTCTGTGATGACTTCCAACTTCTACTGAAAAGAATGCAATGAGTTGCTGAAAAATAATGTGAGCTTCTAGGAAGCTCTTCACCGCTTCCTAGGTGGCTGCAGGGAGTTAGATAATCTAAAGGTAATCAGGTGAGTAGGAAAAAAAATTCCAGGTACAAACTTATTTGATAGAGACAAAAATATTGAAGTGTTTTTAAACATCTTAAGAAGAAAATTAATGTCCAGTGCAATTCTGACCAAAAATTCGTGATAAGCAATAGTTACATAAAATCTCACTACTTGTGACTACGTAGGTACATATAAGAAGATCAAAAAATAATAAATTTCTAACCAGGCTAGCTCTGTGTTTTTCATTTATATAAGTACCTGAACCCATACTTTGTGTATCTGTAACTTAGAGACATTAGCTATTTATTCATATGTTCAGAGCTCTCCCTCAGCAGTTCCATGAACAGGCTGAGGCTGCTCAAGTGACAGCTTTATGGAGAGCTGTTATTTGCCTTTCCACAAATGACTCTTGCTTGTGTCATGGTTTCATTTGGAGATTCTTTGATCACGTCAGATCAGAATATACCCCTGACGGGTACAACATATAAATCAGTAGTTCACAGAATGTCCTGCCTTTCCCGCAGCAAGTATAAATATTACTGCTGGCAACTGGTGTAAACACAAGTGAATATCCTTTCAGGTGTGCTCTACAGAAACCCTCAGAATATTTATTTAAATGTTGCTATTTCCCTGTCAACTAACTTTTTCATTTGTATGTTTTAGCAAAGCCCGTAAAATCTTACCACAGCCATGTGAAGCCTTTGAATGAATGTTTAAATGTCCTATTAGCAGTATTCACTCTGCTCTCATTTCAATATACCTGAAAACCTGGCAGGATGTACAAAAATGAGGTTCCATGTTGTTTATTACTTTCGCTTTTAAATATGTCAGTTAAACTAACTCTTACACCAGAACCTCACCTTTTAGATACCCCGCTAGGGTTTGATATTCACAGTTTTTATGAGGTGAAAAGATTTTCTTAAAGCTTTCTGCAGCTGCAACATTTCTAAGCAAAGGTGCAAACACAGAAACTTTATGAGCCCCACAGCCCCGGCTCTGTAATTAAATGGAAATATTTCTGAGCTTCAGGAGCACCTGTTCCACACTCTTCAGATATTGCTGTTTCCACTGGTTTTCAAAATAGAAGGAGATGTTCAAGGGTGTCTGTGCCAAGGTTTTGCAAGGTTTCAGAATGTCGGGCTGGATTTTGCGCTTGTCTCACAGGGACATGTGCAGCAGGAGGATCTGGCTTCCCTCTAGTATGGATAGAAGGATCATGGCAGGGACAGGTCCTGCATAATCCCAGATCTGAGACAGAGGGAAGAAGCTCCACTCTGTGAGTTGTACTAGGCAAGGCTGAATGAGAAAGTATCAAAAGAAGAAGAGATGAAAGAGCAGTACTGCTGAAGGGTGAGGGCATGGAAGGTGTAGCTGTGTTAACATTATTTGCACTGTTAGGGTTTTTTGACTCTTTTGTAAGTAATGCTGCCAAAGGAGGCATCACTTCCTTGTGAGGAAGAAAGATGAAAGAGGCTTTAAAGGCAGTACTGACTGATTCCCTATTTAACACCATCACCCCTCCAAGCAGCCTGGTGGGATTGTCGACAACCAGTCCAACACAGTTTAACACTTGTTGCCAGCCTTTCAAGCAGCAAAGCATCCTTAATACTGAGAGAAATATTCAGTAAATCTAAGAAGACTTGGACATGGAGATCACCAAGATAAATTAAGAGAAGGGGGAATCTTGATTACTTATTTTTCCAGGAAACTTCCTTATATTTCTTCCTTGGAAAGAACAAATTCAGTTGTTTTACATTGTACAATGCATTTAGTCCATTGGAATATAAATATGTGCCCAGAAACAGTGTCCAAATTTCAAATGGTTTTATTGGAGCATTCACAGCAATGTAGGACCTTGCCTTTATCTACTAGGCACTCCTTATTCACACACTGCTTTGACAGTCCAACTAATAGAGCATTTTAATCCAGAGAATGAAATTTATCCCCCCCCCCCCCCCCATGTCAAGTCATCTTTGCTCAGACTTTCCCAGGAAATTTAGCTTGATATAGGCATCCAGCATCTCAGGCCAAACAATTAAAGATTTGGCAAACAGAAGAAAGCTGTCTTTTAACAGAAAGTTTTACCTAATTTTAAATAAAGACATAGCAACCATAGCTTTATAGACATTTGAATCAGGAGCACACAGTCCCTTGGGGTGGGAAGGAGGGAAAGACAAAAAATTTTGAAAGGTGGAAAAATTTATGCAGCAACACTATTTTTAAAGGAGATGTCCAAATAAGCAAGTATTACTTCAAACATACCAAGACCTGCATCATATCCTAGATCATGAGATATTATTTCTGCTATGAACAATTTTTGACATCTAGTGAAAGGACTGGAATTCCATTTCTCATGAAAATAGAGCACAAGTATAAGAAGGAACTATTATTAGCCAAGACTCCAGAACAATATTAAGAAGAGTCTGGGAAGATCATCAAATTAATCTACACAGATATCACCTTCTGAAGAGCATATCTACCAAGAAAGTGGTTAGGGCATGGAATATGTCAGTTGATCAGGATTTAGAGGAAACTCTTGTATAGGGAACATTCATGAACTTAGTAATGATCCCAGGTGATTAAGAACCTATGGAGATATTGCAGCTGCTTGCTATTTTCAGCAAACACGTTTCAGCCACACAGCCACAGGTGTTTCCGTGTTGGAAGAGGACATGTGCAACTCTGTGTATATCCCAGCAAATCCATATGTGGTGCAGGTCACTGCTTCATTACTATTCAGATGTGTTGAAATCTACCACAGAGATTTAGACATACAAGAAACACTTCTAACGACGTGCTCTCTCGTCTTTTATGCAAGCACTCAGCTGGTAGGATTAATCCAATGTGTTTACAATGAGTTGCACATGTAGAGACTCAGAACCAAGTATTTCTGTCAAAATACATCTAAAAAAAATTGAAATCTGTCTTTAAAGTATGATAATTTTGCCAGTTTTCTGGTAATTTTTTAGGATTCTGGAATTCTGTGCAAATTGAAAAGTCTAAAGTTTCCATGAGGCGGAACATTTTGTGCAACATTTTCCATTGATTTTAAAATTTTCTGCTAAGTTCCATTTTATAAAACAAAATGAAAAATCAAGATGGAAATTAAATGTTTCTGTTTTCCATAACTCTGTGTTTCACATAACCTGAAGCAACAGTCTGAATAATCAGCAATTGGAATAATTTCCAATTTCCCCAGGGAAGTTGTAGATTCTCCAACACTAGACACTTAAGATGCATCTGGACAGCCTGCTGGGACATCTAGTCTAGGTCATGATGTGCCTAGAAAGGTTGGACCAGGTGCCCCTTGAGATCCGTTCCAGACTGGTGTTCTATGATTCTATGACTCTTCCATGAAAATGTACTGCTTTGAGTCCAAATTAAACAAAATTTTGAAGTCATTAAAAAAAGAAATATATATGTACACCTACATTCAAAGTGTATCTCTATATAATATATAAGCATTTAAAATATATATTTTTATTTACAAAATTGATATTTATTTTCTCCATCTTTGAGGTTTATGAGAAGAAAGGTGCTTTCTTTCTATCTCCTAGGCAGGAACTGACCTGTGCACATTCAGACCTACACAGTACCCACTCAAAGTGTCTCCTGGAGCTGCACTTGAGTGGGAAATCTCCTCTTGTCACCCTTGTAGAAATGAGGAGACTGTAAGGAGGGAATAGAAAAAGCAAGAGCAGCTGTATGATCAACTGCATTTGTGTGACGGGCACAGAGAGGATGTGAGCAATACCTCAGCCACTAGCACAGAATAACCACTCTTATGCCTTGAAACCTAATGTGGCTTTCATGTTCCTCAGTCAGTCCATACTCACAGAACCCGAACACTTGCGCTAAACATGAGTGCTCAAATTCTGTGTACCTATCAGAGGCCTCATTCAGCATGCATTGGAGCCAGTGCTCTACAAACACACCCAGACCAGCCTTCAGTGAGTGCTGCACGCCTCGGTTTGGCCCATGCAGAAGTCCCTACCCTTCAGGAGAAAATGTTCCTAAAATATGTGAATCCACTCGCTTTGTCACAGCTGTGATATAAATTGAAATTGCTACAAGTCAAGCACATTCTGAGCTGGAATTTCAGCACCTCACTTATCTGAAGCAAAATTTAATACTGGCAGCTAAAAAACAAACATCTGCCAGCTCAAATAGACTGTAGAAGTAATGTTCTGAAACACAAACACCTTCTGACAGTTTAGGGAGTCTGGGCAGAGCTGGTAGCGACAACTACAGCTGAGCTGCCCAATGCCTACCATTATAAGATGCCATTTATAAAACTTTGCCAAGCTTTAACTGTTTGGTCTGAATTTTCCCAGACAAGGTATCTGTCTCAGGCTGACTTATTTTGGAAAGTTTCATTAAAATGGTTCAATCATTTCCAAATAATTTAGAAAAAAGCGCAATGTTACGTTCCTGCTAAAACATAAATAAACCATACAATAACTTTGCTGAGAAGTTGTAAGATACTTGTGCTTTGGAAAGAACAGCCTCAGCATCCAGGACACGCGTTTTGCTGATGCTGTAAAAAGCTAGATACAGTTTGCCAGGACACAAACTTCTTAAAAGTTTTAGTTTGTTTTGTGCTTTGTAGATGCTTATTCAAGACTCCTGTGTAGCAGCTGAACTCCCATGAGATTCATTTTCACTGAGCACAATCCCCCATCACACTCCTCCAGCACAGCTGTAGCAAACTGTATGGGGAGGCAGTTTCACCTATAACTAGAGCTCTGGCTAATTCAGAGTGTAGAGCTCAAAGCCAGCATTTTACACCCAGTCTCCAGGTGGGCAGCCACTAAATTTCTGTCCCACTAAGGTTCACACAAATGTCAGTGGTCGCAAATGAAAAAAACATGGGACATCTACACAAGCATTTGAATCATGTCCACTGTCAGCAGATTTCTATTAGGGAAAGACACCACAGACATGCTGATGAAACCAGATGGTTTACTTATACATTGTATTTGCTGAATAGATATCAGCACTGAGGAATAGGGGTGGATTAGCACAATGCTGTGTCCAGGTAACTGAACCCAGCATCTCTGTAGGTCATATTAGCATGAGCCCAGAATGTTGCTGTGTGGTTCCCAGCTCAGAGGTTACTAGTATGTGACCAACTGGAAGCTTGAACAGAGGAATTCAAGAGTACTTTAATGCTGCTGTATGTACCTTCTTTTCACACTGTGTCTCCACACCCCGTACTGTGCGTGAGTGTGGATGTGACTTGGACATAGGTAAGGGTATTTTGTCACTTAGAAGTTGAAAGACTCTTTAGGCAGTGCCTTTGAAACAGAAGTAGTTCAGATTAATTGTACTGTGTTCTGAAGGACACATTTAAAGTCATTCACCAGAGGCTGTTGTTTTCATAGCAGCACAAAAGAAAATTGTCTTTCCTTATTTGAAGGTTGATCTGGAATGTTTTGATTTTTCCTAAAAGATCTGTGTTTGTCTCACTTGTGATATTCTTCTTTTATTGAGACATCAATGCAATTCTGAGCTTTTCAGTACCCCAAAATGCTTCAATTTAGCCACAATTTATTAGGTGTGGATCAAATCTGCCTAGATGAGATTGTGTGATTTACTATACCAGTACCAAACTAGACATTTCTCAGGGTTCCTTGCCAGTTTTAAAATTTATTACTATGAAATCGTCCTCCAGTTCTATTTTAAAAAAGATGAGTGTCACCATTGAAATACTATCTTGCATGGTGTGTGAGAAAGGATTTAATTCTGTGGCATCCTCTGTCTGTAGATGATAAAGAACCTCTCTAAGGTCATAAAGTTTAAAGTTTTCTTTCTAAATAGCCTATAAGGCAGAAAAACACGATCCCTATTCCTTTCTTACAGGAACAATATTCCTGGACTTCTTTGAAGATCCATGCAAAGGCTATAGGAGGTCTTACCTCTTGATTGCCACTGCTGTCACCACACTATGATTCACCTGAAAAATGTAAATGTAGTGATTTACAGGACAGGAAAAATGTGGATTTATTGCACGCATCATAGCTCTGCTGCAATGGTAGTTCTCTAGTAAAAGTGTGAGCTTACTTTGATGTATCATAGCACAACATGACAGGCAGTAATTTACATCAAATGGCATTAGATGTAAGAGGTCAAAGGTAAAATTTTGTCTCTGCAGTATGTTTTGCTATTTGATACTTGCTAGACAAGACAGGTAGGACCTGCAAATGTGTGCCAGTATTTTGGTTTTGTACAAAACCAGAAATAAAATTGATTTTGGGGGTCCTACTGCATTCACATGACCTGGACCAGTGTCTGAAGGACATTTACCTGAGCCCATATAATTCAAATTTTTTTTGTACTAATGGCTGGTTTGAAGCTGGTGTTCTCAGGGAGCAGAATCAAAAGGGAAGCAGAGGAGAAAAGGATCAGCTAACAGGCTCCCAACTGAGTGGCAAGCTAGGCATAAAGAGACAGAGATATCTCTGTGTGTTAGTTTTTCTCTAGTAAGCTGAATAGGCAGAGATATGTATAAGGAACGGAAACTCTTTGTAGGTCATTCTGAAGAAAAACAATACTGGAGAGAAGACCCTCCTTAGGTGGATCCTCTGCCAAATCCCACACAGATTTAAGCAGACTGGGAAAAGGTGGATGCAGTCTGCTCTGCTGCTTGAAGAAGAGAAAAAATCTTTAGGAGGACATGTCTAATACAGTATCTGTACTGCAAATGACTGAGGAGAACGGGGTACCATGCAGGATTCACATGAGCTGCTGGGATCAACAGCTTCTGGGAAGCCTTTGCCAATGTCTTAAAAAGGAAACCTGATTGTAGTACAGTCATCACTTACTCTGAACTGCTTTGTGTTGTGCAGCTGAAGCCCAAACCAAGTCTTTGAAAACAGAGCTACTACATTTGTAAAAATTCAACATCACATTGCAGAGAAAAGACCGAAGTATTTGCTTTGCTGTGCTTGTGCAGTTCAAGACCCTGTCATCTGAAAGGCAGCTTATCCCTGGAGGAAAAGACACCAAGTGGGTGGCTTTTTAACCTCACTCCCCTCCAGTACACTCTTTTGAAAGGCTGGATGCAATCACTATTCTCTCAAAGGGGATTGCAAGGTTTAGCACCTGCTTAGTCTACAGTCTACCCAGACACAGCTACTAACACAGCCAGCCTATGCTGCTTCTGCTCCAAGCTACATATCAAATACTCAGGATTTTCTATCAGAAGATGAACCATCATATTCCTAGATATAGGAGAATGATGAAAAAGTGACTGCAACTTTAAAAACATTGTTTTTTTCCTTAAATATATTGTCAGACACACAAAGTGTCATTTTGGGAATGCACAGTAAAGACACTAAGGACAAACTTTTGCCTTTGGTGCAGTATGTGTAGGATCACAGGATTGTCCATTCTGCTCTCACCGTTCCTACCAGTATTTTATGATCTTTTTCAGCTGCAGTTTTCAACAAGTATTAAAAGGTACTTTTATAGTGTCCAATTTTGAAAAAGATTAAGGTGTGTGCTCATTTGAAAGAGTTGCTTTAGCCTTCCTCCACTCCTTACAGTGTTTAAACATATGTTTGTGGTCAAATAGCTTCCTGTTAAGCATAGGCCTCATTGCATTTGTGGATTGGAAGCCTTATAACTTAAGCATAGTAAATAAATTGAGATTTTATAGATATTGATTAAAAAGAAAAAAGTGAAGTAGTTTCTTAAAACTTAGGCATGGTAAAGTCAAGAGAGAGCTATAAAATATCAGGTTCCTTGTAGCTGAGCCTTTTATTTTCCATGACTATGTTGGCAGCAAAAAAATAAAACAAGAAATACACTGGTGTATTTCTTCTGAGCAGCAAGAAACGTGTTCCATCCCACTGAGCCCAAATTCACTGGTGAGAGACTGACAAACTGAAGGAATCAACACTAACCAGAAAGAGCACGCATACCTCTGCTAAACAGCTTCATAAGTGACTGAATGGATGAATTCTTTGTCCAAATCTTAATATCCCATGTCTTTATAAAAGCATTTTATTTTACAAAAAGAAACCAAAAGTATCTAAAGTATTCTATATTCATAAAACTGTTGTGAGTACAGAAAAAAAGCTCACATTCCAAAAAAGGAGGGTTATATGTAACCTAAATGAGGAACCAAAGTAAAATGTATTTTTATACCTCATCTGTAGATCTTAATGCTGAATGCTAATTAATCTACAAGGGTTTATCAGAATACTAATGAGTAATAGTGAGAAGAAAGAGAGAAGAACCAGAATATCTGGAGAGAATATACAAAGCACCCAGAAAAAATACAAATTTTATCCAAGTAATATGCCATCGGGGAAAAGTTACTGATGAATGCTCAATATTTTAGAATTTCCTGCTTTCAAGACATTTGTTTTCACATCCAAGTGTAATTAAACTGCTTCATCTTGTTTTCTCTTTCTATCAGAAATGAAAAAAGAAAAAGAATGTAAAGAAGACCCGTTGGGTTTGTGAAGCTTGTAATTTGCTTGAGAATTCAAGTAGAGTTGCAAGAAAACCTTACAACAAATCCTCCTGACTGAAAAGTGTTCATTAAATTGTCAGAAAATTAAGCAGTCACCCTCTTCTCATTTCACCTACATCCAATATATCCTCATATCCTCCCATTTTCTTACTGGTTGCACTAAACTATACCAATCAGATTTTCTGTCTGACAAAAAAAAACAAACCAAAAAATAAAAATACAAGACATAATTGTTAAATTTTGGGTTTATTTTTGGGTTTCTGCTTTTTTTGTATCGTTGTGGAAACAGATCAATTTAAATTCAGTTAATTATTATTTGATTCTGAGAAAATACAACTCCCATTACTCATTGCTAGCTTTCAACAATAATATTTCATTGTAAATACACTTATTTTTAACTTTTTCCTGATTTGGTATATGTTTCCTGATCTACACACAGTGATTTTTCTAATTGCCATTATTATATAGGATTTTACTTTTTTCAAAGTAGTTTTTTGTAGTTTCATTGCAGCAGAGTCTAAATTTTAAGGTGCAATCATAACAGCCACAAGAAAGTCATTCAGACATGTGAAACGTCAGAATAATAGCTTCTTCTTGCAAAGGAGATGACTTATTCCAGGTTCTCATCATTTAGCATGCAGCAGCAGCCAAAAGAATCCAGGACAGAAAATAGATGAATGGGAATGATTTTTAAACTGATCCTTTTCATTTTAGCTATTAGGTAAGGATTTTCCAAAATGAATGAAGCCATTGTCAACCTGCCCTTATATTTCCAGGTTGGGATTGGTGGTTTTTTTTTTCCTAATTTGTTTTTTTTTTTAGGGGGTGTTAGTAAAGGCTGGGGAGAAAAGCAGTGTTCAGGATGAAAACACACAGCTTTCAAAACCAGGAGAACAATCTGCTCATATATAAACACAGTGGGTCCTTTCCTTGGGAATAAAGGCACAATGAAACAAACAAAACAAAGAAATTGTTATTCACCTATGAGAATGCCACCCACTAAGTCAACCAAACAGCTCTCCCCAGGATAGGTCTGACTCGCTGACAATCTGGTCCTCTGTCAAGAGGATAACCTCAGTAAAAAAATCTAAACTTTATCCTCCACGGTGCATGAACATATACAAACCAGCTATTTACAGATGTTCGTGGAAGTCAGTGACAATGTCCTGAAAAGGTACGTTTTAAGTCTCCCCAGGTGGAATTTCTAAAGAGCTACTTGGACAAATTCTTGAGAGCAGTCAGAGCTTGTCTGCACCACCCAAGTGGCATCTGTGGTAACAAATCACCTATGTACTGCTGGTCAGGAGCCCTCTGCTGCTAAAAAAAGCCCACTTTCCTGGCATATTCATGTCCCTGGCAGGTAATTGTTCCCCCTCCAACATCCAGCCTGGCTGGGGCAGTGATGCCAGAGGGCCATTTTGCCCATTCACAAGTAGCTGTTTTTAACATTGACTAGTCTTAGGTCTGAGACTGACCTTCGTAAAACCACAGCTGTCCTATCTTCTCCTTTCACCACAGCAACTATAAAGCAGAGCACTGCTTAGTGCAGAAGACACCATCACCCACTGTGTCTTCATTATCTCTCTGTCAGTGGCAGCTGTAAAGGATATCTCCTGGTGACATCACTCTTACCCAGTAGCAAAATTTCCAGGGGGTTAAAGGAGGAAGAAAAATCCCACACTTGTACTGAAGAAGCTTTCAAGGTGTGGGACTGAATTAAGGGAACTCATTTCATATTTTTTTAAGACTGTTGGCACACACTTTTGAAACCTTTTTCCTATGCTCCAAAGTCTCCATTGATTTGATTCAAGCTTACTAGGATTTTTTTTTTTTTCTTTTTTCTGGGATTGGTACAAGAACATTAAAAATCATCCCAAATAGGGTAGGGTACAAAGTGTGAATAGAAAAGTTAGATTAGCAGAAGGTTGAAAACTAGCTTTAGAAACTGGGAAGTACTCACCCATATGTGGTATTTCAAACAGGCAGTTCTGGATTAATTCTGCTGAGCAAAATACTTATGTCATACTAGTATCTTTGCAAATAATAATTGCAACTCTCAATTTTACCAGGACTTAGACATCTCCACGCAATTTATAAACCAACCTGAATGCTTGAATTTCTAATATATCCTCTGTATTAAAAAGTAAACAGTATTGAGAGCAGGTATGATTTCTTGTCCTTTTTCCACTCCAGATCCTGGAGGGTCTCCCACACTGGGCTTTATTATGACATGCAATGGTAAAAATTAGGTAGAAGCAAGGCAGCCAAGCCCTGGCAATACTGACTATTGATCCAGCTGTACAGAGTCAGATTACTTGGAAAACAGCCCTTCAATTTTTCACTCCAGTGATGCTGCAGGGCAGTTGCTTTTAGGATCATTACCCTTGTCTGTAAAATGGAGGAATGTGAGAACGTGTTTGAGTAAATTCTGAACCCATTTGAACTTTGTGGGTTTGAAACTTAGTCCTAGAGTCAAGTCGTTGCTTTCCATGAACACGTCGCCTCCACAGCTAACCAGGGCATTCACACTGTGACTGTGGTTTAGCTGATCCATAAATCATCCATAAATCACCATAATGCTGTAATGAGTGTACTGGGAAGTTGCCAAAACCTTATCACATATGAGAGTTTCTTTAAGATAAGAAAACTCCAGAAGGCACATGCTTCCTTATTATACTAATTGGCAAAGACATTAATGTCACTGATGTACTAGCATGTACTGTCTCTTTAGCAAGGCAGCTCTGCAGTGAAGAATACAGGAACACATGCAGTGTTTGGGCAGCAGAAGCTTTAACTTTCAGGGCAGAAGCTTAAGAGAAAACAGCCATAGGCCAACTAGTGCATGGTTTGTCCACATTCATGAGATTCCCTTTTATTTCTGTGTCCCACAATATGCTAAACAAGCAAAACAAATCTCAGTTAAAGGTAAGAGTGACCTTAATCCGTGAAAACTGCCAAGTAGCAAGAGTGTGGGCAAGTCAGACAGGCAGTAATGACAAGAATCATGACCAGTGAAAGTTGTGTGGACATTTTGATTGAGGAAAGTTAGATGAAAAATACATTCTCCAAACATTTTTTTCTTCCTTTTTTAATATCTGATTGATGTTAACTTTGCCTCTGCAACAAAACAGGGTTTTTTTGGATTTGTTTTTTTTTTTTTGGAGGGTTAGTGTTGTCTCTGAGAACTCAGCCTCCCATATCTCAGGAAACCAGATCAAACAAGTCTGGTTTTCCATAGACATTTCATTTTAGGAGATATTTATTTGGAGAAGACATCAACACAGACGGGACAATCCTGAGACAGATACCTTGAAATAGAGAAACAAATATTGTGAAACTACTGAAATAAAATTAAATGGATGGAATTCAGAAGGTGTAGAAGTGCATTGTAAAAGGAACCTGCAGACAAAAAGGCAGATATCTCTTATACACAACTCTAGGAAAGACACTTGATTGAAATGAAGCATAGGCACCTGGGTTTAAGACAGAAATCAGGGCATGATTCTGAGACTGAGCTGCTGGCTTAACTTCTGAAGAATGTAATGAAAAAGACTATATAAGGAAAAAGAAAAGAAAAAGGGAGAAAAGTTAAAAAATGACAAAAGAAAGAAAGCCTCAGGAGTGGAGAAAGTCTGCATGAGACAGCAAAACAATTCTTAGAATCAAACAAGGAAAATATTTAAATTACCTTCCCAGTTTCAGTTATACTGAGCACATGGAATGTCCTCAGAGGAAAGAAAAGAGTGGATGTCAAGATACGAACTCTGGCTCAAGAAGTTGTTGGTTTAGACCACTGACTGCTGGAAGGTGGGAAGGTATGTCAGACAACGACCCCTCTGTGTTCACACTATTTGTTATATTCCTTCACTAAGCAGTTGCTATTAACCACTCTCGGAGACAGATTACCAGACAATGTAGACCTTCAGTCTGACCCTGTGCTGCACCTCTTAGCTTTTAAGACCAAAAAGTGATGCATGAAATAAACCCAAGCAGCAAAGATTTAAACACAAGTGGCCATGGTGTATAGATATTTGGATCTATTAAAAAGTGCATGATCAAAAGCCGAATCCCTGCTGTGAAACCAAAATTGATGAGAGCAGTCCAGACATAGAGCTCTGATTCAGCTCGGCTTTCACACTACAAGTTGTAAAGTAATTTATCACTGAAGAAACCCACATACTTGTAATGCATTAGCAGAAATTTCCCATGAATAAAACAAAGGATTTTAGTTTGCAACTTTCCTTCAAGCATAAGAAGTCTCAGGATAGTCTCCCGTCCCCCATAAAATGAAGAACAAAGATTAATTTTCAATTAACGCAGTAATTTTTACAGTCAAGCATAACAAATAAGGGAACAAATTTTCCAGATGTCTGGAGCTCCGGAGGCACTATTGCTTGGACTAGGCTGCCCTCTCTTGCACAGAGGGAGATCTACACCTGGATGTAGTGCTAAAAAGATGTGAGGCTGCTGTGCGCTGTACAGGAGGAAGGGGGGTATAAAAAGTCCGTTCTAACACCAGAACTAACCAAATGAGGCCATACTACTATTTAAAGCGGATACTGTGATTAATTAATACATTTATGACGGTTTTAGAAAATATTTCATTTCAGGCATTTTACCTCTGTAGGTTCACTAGGCAACAGAGTTCCCTCCTTGTAGACTGCACAATTTGTGCATGAAGCCACCCTACCTTAAATACAGAGGGTAAAATACACCCCACAGAGTCTTTTGTGTTTCCACTTCGGAGGGAGACTGGAAGATCTAAACCTTAACTGCCCCAACTGCCCTTCCTTCAGCCTTACTCCACTCCCTCC
The DNA here is from genome assembly GCF_028554395.1 of Pezoporus wallicus. Taxonomy (NCBI): domain Eukaryota; kingdom Metazoa; phylum Chordata; class Aves; order Psittaciformes; family Psittacidae; genus Pezoporus; species Pezoporus wallicus. Next base: position 4,888,597 of record NW_026641950.1, read on the forward strand.
ATACACCCCCCCCAGTCAGTCATGACTTTTATTAGAAACCTGTTGAATCCTAACCCCTTCTGTGCTGTGCAAAGTAATAAGACACTCCATAAATTGAGGGACTTATCCCTTTTTTTTTTCTGCAGAACTTTGTTTTTACTTGCCACAAAATAGCAAATCAGGGAAAAAAAAAAAACAAAACCAAAACACCAAAACAAACAATACCCCCAAATCAAAGTTATCTGTTCGGGTCATTAACTTTTATAATTCTTCCTGAGAAATGAAGCAAAATTAACTTTTTTCTTTCTTAGGTCAGATGAGATGATCATTTCTATGGGGATTTCCTAGACTTAAGTCTCCCTGTTTTCTAAATTTTGTCATAAAGATGGAGATATTGAATGAAGAGGGTATATGAAGAGTTTTCTGTTGATAGTGACCTTTTCTCTAGCTCTAGACTAGCTTTATGCTGGAAAAGACAAATTCTTAAGGGAACATATCTAACAGCTGTTTCTCTGTGTAACTATATGATGTATTATGACCACTATGTCTTGTATCTACTCCTCAATTAACTCATTTTTGTTAGGCTTCTGGCTATTGACCCAAATTATCATCCTTAATTTCATTCTAAAAGCTGGTAGATTGACTGAATAGGATTTCAGGTGTTAACAAAAGTTAAAATGGCAGATCCTTAGGAAAGAAGCAGTCAAAACAAGCTAATAAATCTATTTCAAAGATAGGCTTTGTGCTACTGAATAAAGATCAGAAATACAAGATGTATGAAAGAACCAACTCGCACAAACCCTCTGAATACCTCAGGCAAGAATAGAAGATCTTGTTTGGTTTGTCGGGGTTTCTTTTTGCTGTGGTGCTGAGCACAACTGAGTGAGGCACAGGGGCAGAAGATATTCACACATAAGATGCAGGTAGGCGAGTAGCAGAGCTGCAGTTTAGGCAGTGCACCGAACCTTGACTTCACACCCCTTAAGACCTGGCCAGCATAGCTACGGAAACTTGGTGGTAATAGGTCATTATCAGATTACCTCCCACCTTGAACCAGGGGAGCCAGAAAGGAACTGTTGAATCACAGTTCCCTCTTTGGTCTTCTAAGGCAGAGACCAGTCTAAATCTAGACCCGCTTTGGGAAAATATGAATAAAATGGCAAAAAACTGCAATGGCTTGAGCTTTCTCACTGGGAAAAGAGTTCCCCATGCACACAGCCCTTCATTTTTTCCCAACAACAGTGTCAATTAATGTTCTGTACAGCTAAGCATTTGCTTTAACCACACTGCTTGCAATTAGCAGTGTCTATTAATACTAGGCATCTGAGACCTGCAGGGTTTGAGTAAAAAGTGCCAGGGCTCAAGTGTTTATGAGCAGTTCATATACAGCAGGAAATTTCTTGTTTTTCTTGAACAGTTGTCCTGTCTCTACTTGCCAAAAACTGCACGGTGAATAGTCATTACCCAATTTAATAGAGATGTGGGCTAAGATTTCTGCTACCTGGTTTTACACATAGGCTGTGGTTAGAGGGGAAAACAGAGAACAGTCTCATTGCTTCTATGTTGGTATGTAATTTCAGTGAAAGCAAGAAGTTTAAATAAGCTACTCTGTCTACCATCTTAAAGTAAGCTTTTCAATTTTTTGCAATGCTTTGGATTAGTGATAGATTGGAACAAATTCTGCAGATCCTACCATCATCAATTTTTGTGTCAATTCAAATGCTACCAGGTGAATTTTGCCTTTCATGTATATGTTTAATTTTGATTGCCAGTATGGACTTTTGCTTGATATTTCATTTTACAACACAAACAATTATAAAAGAGGAGCTTTGTCTTCTCCCTCTCTTTGTTGTATCTTTAAAAAAAGCCTTCCATACCTTCTTAGTACTACATTTATGATAATTTTGAAATATTGGGTTTTACTCAAGATAAGAATGAGTTGATTCTAATTCACCAGGAACAAAGTAACTCCATCACTATCCTGTTTACCCATATGCTCTACACACAGGACCACAGACACCTTATGAAGCCAGGCATTAACACTGTGCTAACAATTTGGTATATCATACTGCTGTTTGGTTTTGCATAGTTTCAAATATATGTTTTGAGTTTGTTTTGAGTCTGCTCCACAGACTAGGAATTAGGTGAGTGAACAGAGCTCAGCACACAAGGCTCGGGGCAATTTACTACGTAACACAATGTTCCTTAGAAAACAATGGCAGAAACTGAAAGTTTCCTGAAGAGTGAGAAAGACTATCTACAGTTTCGTTTTATAAAACTCAGCCCTCCATCAAAATATCTATTTATATTGTACAGATAAAGCCTATATGGAAAAAGGATTTGCTGTAGTTCTTTGGGTTATGTTTTTTATTTCTCTTTACCTTACATCTGAATATTTGGAGTTGGTCCATTCTGATTATTTTAAAGTCTATGATTCTCCATATGTAAAAATTCAGGGAGGGTTTTATTTCCCCCCAAGCTTCAACAATAGTCATGTTAAGAGTTTTCAGTTAAAAATTGTGTGGAACATTTCCTTGTCCTGCTGAAAGAAACAATAAGTAATATGTGAGGCCATTTGCTATATGGCTGTCTAAGAAGAAATTACTGAGGCACAGATTAATTGTATTCATTTGCAGGTTAGATGTGGTCTCCTCTATGTATGTCTTCTTCCCTGAAAACAGGCATTAATCATCTCACTAAAGCCAGATCAATATGAAGATTTGATGGCCCTGAGCACAGCTGGTCACCGAAGCAGCTTCTCCTGCATTGTTTAAGAAAAGCTGGATTTATATGACTGGGTAGATTAGGAGAAAGAGGTGGAAGATAAATTAGCTTCAGATTTGTGTCTCATTCCTGGCAGACCACAGGGGGCTCCAGGGATCAGTGCCTGAGGGTAAGTGGATTGAGGATTAGTAAAATAGCTGGGAAAGGACAAAAGGAGGACTTACTTCTTCCATACACCCAGGGAGCAGTGAAAAAATAACCCCCTACTTTCAACTTTCAACCTAATTTTTCCTTCTACAAAGTTCCTGGAAAGCACACTGTGGTGGGTGCAGGAGAAGACTTGAGAACAACAACAAAAAACAAAACAACAAAAAACAAAACCCAAAAACTAGCAAAAACCCCAAATCGAATGAAATAGTCAAGGTCTACTGAACAAAGGAAATCCCAAAAGTCAAGGCTTGGATGACTTGGCATAAGGCACATATTTTAAATAGCTGCTGCAAGAAATGCAAAAGGTAGTGGTGGATTTGTCATCTCTTGCTGTAGTGAGATGGGGACCAATTCCTCTCTGAAACATAGGCTTTAGTCAGACTAATCTCTGTGGAAATGGAAGTAAGTAGGAGCCCATGATTTATGAGAGATGCTAGTGTGCCTCTTTTTTTTTAATGTAAACTCTTTAAAGTTGAAAGATATGGTAAGAAAAACCAGACAGTTTCAGACTGGATAGATGGTATTTGCCCATGAGGTTGGAGGATGGAATTGCTTTTCCCTTTGAGATTTTTGTCCTCCCTGAACTTAAACTAATTCTAAAGGGAAGGAAGGTTACAAAGGTAAAGAAAAATATTTGGAAGATTCTTCAGCTTTCAGAAGTAAAAAATAGAAACTACAAACACAAATCCTGTGAAGTGTCAGACTGCATAGAAAACCCAATAGTTTAAACTTAGAAGCAAACGAAACTGATACAAAAGGCACAGGTAGCTAGCTGCAATAGCTTTCCACTCCAGCTATAGCACCAAATAATTTCCATTTTAGCTTCTCAATGGCCTACAAGAGACTGGCAGACTTTCTGGTCTCTGAAGCCACTATTATAATTAAAAGTAATTCAAATTTCTAGTAAAGACAGCATGGATAACACTTCCTCCTCCTCCCTGAAGGTGGATTTTGATGTACATTAGCAGGTGTTCTGAGATTACTAAATTGGCATAACTGTAATTCATCAAATAAAGAGAAGGCTCAGGTATCAAAATAGTACTACAAGCACAACAAAAAATCCCTTAGCCTTTAAATTTCTGTAACTCATGAAGTCTTTTGTTCTTAAAGTTGCTTCATGCGAGGATGGAAGCAGTAGGGAAATAAATCTAGTTGTCTGACTATGGATTAAGACCTGGAATGTGCAAAAAAAGACATTTTTTATGCCTTTGAACACTTGAAAAGCACAATTCCCCCAGATGCCAACTGCTGGGCAACTGAAACAATTTATCTACCTTTATCTTTTCTTTTACTGCTGTGTAATATATTTCTAAGTTTCATACATGCCAAATAGAGGGATAAACATATGCCTTTTTTTTAAAGAAGATATATTATTTTATATTATTATGTTTTGCATGATCTATTGTGTGGTGTCCCTGCGCACGGCAAGGCAGTTGGAACTAAATGATCTTAAGGTCCTTTCCAATCCTAACTATTCTAAGATTCTCTGATTCTCTGATTCCATGATTCGATGATTCTATGATTTTATGATTCTATATAGCAATATCTGACGTGATATAATAGCAAACATAGCATTGTGTAAATTTAAAGAATAATTTTGACAAGGATTTCACATAAGCAAGTGATTGGGATACCAGAAAAGTTTCATTACTACTTTTAAGTAAGGTACTTTGGATTCTGAAACACTGAAAGGCTGTTTTTCAAAGCAAATTTTCTCCCACTCACAAATGAAATAGTTTTCTCACTCCATTGATGTCCTTACCAAGCATATGGGCCAGATAAAAAGGAAGGGTGAAAAGTGTACAGGTTTAGACTGGCAATTCCACACACTGTATTAAAACAGAACATTGTACACTGGGTTTTGGTAGTTTTGGTGATATATGCAGGCACTATGCATCTCTATCCCCTGCATTTTAAGTACTTATTTTGAAAATATGCTTTTTATTTATTCCATTTGATTAGGGAAAAGCTGTTTTCAATTCTTCTGGAGGTTTCAATATATTCTTTCTCAGATTTTTTTTTTCTCTCCTGAATGATGGGGTTATCAAATTTAGTATTAGCCAATATTTTAAAACTCTAAAATAAGTGGTCTTGAATAAATGTTGCAAATAAACCCAGTTGTGGTGTAAAACTGTAACTGGCATGATTTCAGGCAGAACAACATTACACCAAGCCATGAACTGTGGCTCGTGTGAGTTGCATGGTTTAGTCTAATAGAGAAAAAATCATAGCTCATTTTACCTTAGGTTTTTAAAAATGACAAAATATGAGCATACGAGTGTTCAACACTACCCCCTTACAAAGTTTATGTTCTACTCCCTTTCTTTGCTTGAATTCTTCCAAACTTCATGAAATAAGAGCCAAATGATTGGGCAAATTACTTCAACCTCCAGTTAAACTTCACATGTTCATATGCTGGTTGTACCATTTTTCCCACACAGCCAAAATGCATCCTCTTGAAAGATATTTTTCACTACAATAAATTCAGTCTCTGCAGAAAAATGCCTTCACATTAAATGCCTTAAATAGTGAATTGCCAGACATAAAGGATAACTCTAGCTACAAATGAATGTAAAAAAATGTTACTGTTAAGCTTAAAAAGGTCATAGAAGTACATTAAAGTTCTAGTATTATTTGATTTGAACGCATTTGTCTACACGTGCTCATGCAGGTCCATATACCAGGCACATTAGCTACTTGGGGTTCCTGATACGCAACTTCACCAAGTGGCTCTAGAGAGAAGACAGTGCATCCCTTCTTCCCATTCCCAGCAAGCCAGAGGGAAGCTGGATTTCACACCCCCACTAGGGTCTTCAACGTTTACCTCTGGGACAGCAAGCACATGATATTCTCCACCAGCGCAGTGAAATCCTACCACATTATGCTGCCACATTTTGGAAGTGTTGCAGTTTGGCAGTATCACTGCTGACCTGCAAGGTTTAACAGATATATGCAGGTTATGCCTGCCCAGTATAAATAGGGAAGGTGCAGTGTAACCGAACTCAAACTGCATAACTACAATATGTCAGCAAAATAATTTACATTAGTGCCAATGACTTAGACTTTCTTATTAAATCTGAGGGTATGAGGTAGGTTTTGCTTATTGAAACCCATCCTTTCAAAACCTCATGCTCTTATACAAGTTCACCACTCGTTGTATGTGCGTTAAGACAACTCCACTGCTTTTTAAGGCCGTTTTTGAGGGCCAGCAACATCAGTACTGTTGAGTAAAATATGGCAAGTGCCCGTGAAGTAAAGGGGGTAACCTTTTCTATTTTTAAGAATGAGACACCAGAGGAAAAAAAAACAACAAAAAAACTAAAAACTAAAAGCATCCAAAATAGGTGCTTAAATTAGAAAGGAAACTATTTCCTATACAGTCAGTCATGAAAAGTAGATCTGTCTGGAGGATAAATCAGCAGACTCCAGTTTCTCTGCGAATGATCATAGCTGCTGTCTAAATGATATACCTGAAAATAGAAGGGGTGCATACTCCCCATAGTTTTGAAAGCAAAATATTGGTTGGTGACACTTTACTGGAAACTGGCAAACCACATTGTAAATTTACAGTTTGATGTTTAGAGGGACAATTTTTTTTATAGAAGCATAAAAATTTCAGTGAAAGATTTTTTCTTTTTTTTCTCACTGACTTGAATGGAATATACACAATCTGATACACAAATGGCTTCTGAAATAGTGCAATAATGTCTTGTAATTTTTTCATCACTTCAGTTATGCACAGGAACAGGTTTATATTCTGAGAACCCACTGGACATGAGGTACTTTCAGCAGCCACAGTTTTAGGATGTTCTACTCTTGAAGAACTGAGCTGAGATTCCACAGCTAATATCTTGAATATCATACTGAAATCTTTCTTGGCCTTTTCTTGCTTTCTTGGATCAAAACCGAAAAGAATAAAGATTCAACTGAGCATTAAATCCCACAGCAGGATTTATTACAGTGGCAGAATGATTGCTTCAGGCAAACTGAAATACCAACATATGTAAAAAATCTCTGTTGTGTTTAGCTTATGTATAGTCCTGAATTATAAAAACTTATTCTAGGATAAAACGTGCTTTTATCCTGGGGTCCATTGTGTATGGTAACATAGAACAGAAATGGAGAAACTGGAACTGGGAGGAACCATGTGTCAGAGATGTGGGACCCTGGGGTGATACACTGATTCAGAAGTAATGTACTCTGTCCCTTACCAAGATGAAGACTTGTCACCTTCTCTATCCCCAGGAGTACACCTAAGAAAACGGGAATGTAAATGATGATTCCATATGTCATCAGACACCCTTAGTTATCAGTGGACCAATGCTAACAAGATACGATGAAACAGATAAGAGGCTTTTACATTCTGATTCACCTACCAGGGAGAGCAACCCAGCTTTTCACCTCTGAGTATTTCATAGACTATATGAAGTGGGCGAAACAAAAGGCTCTGACTACCAGCTCTGCAAGGGCTGTTGCAGTCTCAGACAGTCCAAATGATTTGTCCAAACCTATTGACTATAGATTTAATCTGCAACTCTGCCTGCACAGATTTCTCCTTTTTGGAAGACTGTTTTCTCTAAAGCAAGATGAAAGTAGTTTGTTAATGAACCTGTCACAGTCTTTCCACTTCATGCTAGGGGAATGAGTGCTGGAAAATCAGGAAAATCATAATTAAAAACAAAATATATTAGAGAGGCAATCATCACCTCTCATCTGTGTTCTATCTGTGCTCCCACTGTGCAAGGAGCATTATTTGCTCCATACAACGAACCTGTAGAAGTGGTTTTTAGAGTTTATTTTGTCCAGGAAATTGCTTTTCAGAATCAGGAACACATTCCTAATGGGACACAGGTTGATGTTAAGCACTATCAGGGCAAGATGAGTGATGAAGTGGGCCCTGTTTTAATAAAAGCAAGTGGTAATAGGACAAGGGGGTATAGCTTTTTACTGAATGAAAGGAAGATTTAGATTTTACTGAAAGAAGGAAGATTTAGATTAGGTATTAGGAAGAAAATCTTCACTATGAAAGTGGTGAGGAACTGTAACAGTTTGCCCAAGGAAGTTGGGTTGCCCCATCTGTGGCAGTGTTCAAGGCCAGGTTGGATGGGGTTTGGAGCAACCTGGTCTACTGGAAGATGTCCCTGCCCATGGCAGGGGGTTGGAAACAGCTGATCTTTGAAGTCAGTTCCAACCCAAACCGTTCTATGAGTCTATGTTTTAAATCTTAAACAAAGGCAAAGTAGGTAGAAGTGCTTTTTCTCAGGAGCTGAACAAAATTGTTTCTGATGCATTAAAATTACTTTTTTCACACCAGTGAAAGTTTTCATGCTGGATCACTACTACTAAGATGACCTACAAGAGCAAAAAGAGATAAAATCTGAATGTGCTAAATTCTTAGAATGAACCCTATCCCACTAATGTCAAAAGGATTTTTGACAGCAAATTTTCATCCAAGTCAGTATTTCATTACTACATTTTCCAGTCAAATAGATTTTAGCTTATCTGCTCAGAGTTAAACTGAAAAGGTGAAGCTACAAGGAGACACCTCAGATTTCTGGGATGGTTATTTAATAAGAAAGACCACAGAGTCACAGTAAACTGAAAAGGTGAAGGTACAAGGAGACAACTCAGATTTCTGGGATAGTTATTTAATAAGAAAGAACACAGAGTCACAGTAAACTGAAAAGGTGAAGGTACAAGGAGACACCTGAGATTTCTGGGATGGTTATTTAGTAAGAAGAACACAGAGCCATAGTAATTCTAGGAATCCTTATAGTGCCATTTCCACGCTTTCTACAGACTGGTACTGATCTGATACCAGTAGATTTTGCTAGCTTAAGTCACTATATCTCTGTTGAATCAGTCTCTGGATACAGCAGGAAGAAAACACTTCTATATTTTTTCTTGATCTGACACAGATCTTCTGGCTTAAGAAGATCCCTCCTCTACATTCAGACTGTATTCTGTATACTGTGTTTGGAGAGAGAAGACTGAAACCACTACCTAGGATGAGCAGCTACAAAGTAGGATAAGTCGTAATAAAAGAAGTTTTATTTATTTAATTCCTGTTCAGGCTGAGCAGCTGTCAGGTAGGACAAGTAGCAATGGGCCAAGTTTTATTTCTTTCATTCCTTAGTTCTTAAGGCAATAATGGGAAGAAATATGAAGTGTCTTGTGCATTTGCTATGCTGGCCATTGTTGGAAAGTTGCCAGCTTCAGGTCTGTGGGAATGGATGAGGCTTACATTCCTATTGCCTTGGCACACAGCTGAAAACAGCCACACTGTACAGTGCACTACTGTGATTGACTCCTATCCCTCCCAACCCACACATGCCCCCTGCATTGCTACTGCTGTGTCACTGCAGTTGTCCTGTCCACAACCCTTTTCAGGGCTGGCTTTGAGAAACTATTCCTCACTGGATGTTGTGATCACCTGAAGTCAAGTCAGCTTAATGTTTCCTCTCACAGTACTTTATTTGGGTATAAAACCAGTATTTAGCAATTAATGTGTAACACTGTTTACTCCATTAAAAATTTCAGAAAGTTATGCAAAAGTGTTGTTGATTCAAGCAGGCCTTTTGTACTGAAGCCACAGAAAATTCTCTTTCTCTCTTATCTAAGGTGAAAAAGGAGAGAAGAACTAAAGCAGCCGGTCTATAAAAACATATACACAGATTGTCCTACTATGACTCTCAGTAATTAGAGAACAAACTAGTAACAAAATATTGCACTGCTTTAATTTTTATTTTTTATTTTCAGGTTTTGGGGATTTTTTTTTGGGGGGGGTGGTGGTGGTGGTGGTAGTTTTTATTTTGTCTTAGAAGGTCTGAATGGCCTTTGGAGCCAAGATATGCCCAAATGCCATCGGACAAGTGTGGTGCAGAGAACTTAAAAGGTCAGTATCACATAGCCAGAAAACTAGAACACCCCTCATCTCATTCCAACTGCAATATGCAGCTATCTTTTTCCATGCTGACCGTTTCAATCTAGTCTACAAGCTTTCATTACTTACCAAATAAAACAGGCAATGTAAATAGACAAAGTGCATCAGAGGAGCCTGCGCTGAAAAATATACCCCATGGGCAAGTGGCAGAATCCATGGTCAGCCACAGCACTGTGTCCCCACAAGATGTTCCCAACCTTCCCAGAGGAGATGCAAGACTTCCCTACAGCTATAAACCAGACAGGGATGAGCTCTGGAGGGGTGACATGTGTTTTGTACACACCACAGTGACTCCCAGGCAGACGCATGGTGCTAGACAGGCCCATAGGTGCGAGCTGGACAGTGCAGCCTGGGAGGCTCTTTCACCTTAGGATCACAGAATCACAGAATGGTTTGGGTTGGAAGGGACCTTAAAGACCATATGGTTCCAACCCTCTGCTACAGGCAGTGACACCTTCCACTAGACCAGGTTGCTTAAGGCCCCATCCAACCTGCCCTTGAACACTGCCAGGGATGGGGCAGCCACAGTTTATCTCAGCAACCTGTGCCAGTGCCTCACCACCATCACAGTAAAGAATTTCTTCCTAATATCTAATCTAAATCTACCCTCTTTCAGTTTAAAGCTGTTCCCCCCTTGTCCTATCACTACATGCGCTTGTATAAAGTCCCTCTCCAGGTTTCCTGTAGGCCCCTTTTAGGCACTGGGAGCTGCCCTAATGTCTCCTGACGCCTTCTGTTCCCCAGGCTGAGCAAGCTCAGCTCTCTCAGCCTGTGCCCGTAGCAGAAGTGCTCCAGCCCTCTGAGCATCTTTGCTGCCTCCCTGCACCTCGGAGCGGCGGCCACCTGGTGGCGCCCGCGCCCCGCCTGAGGGGCGGCTGCGCTGAGGCTTGAGGCGGATCTGCCTGCCGCGCTCGTTACCTTTGCCCCCCTTCTCCACCCCTACACAGAGCAGAATCCGGCTTTTCCTCTGTCGCTCCGTCGGGCGGGTCGTTGCCCGCTTTCCCTTTCCTGGTGGCGGCTGGAGTTCAGGCAGGAGGAGGAAGGGGACAGCACGGGCCCGAGAGCCGGTTCTGTCACGGTCTGGGAGGCAGCAGGAAGCGGGAGCCGCCGGCAGGCGCCGGGCCCGGGGCTGGAGCGGGCAGCCCTAGCCGGGAGGGCGCTGCGAGGCCGGGGGAGGTGAGAGGGGGGCACTGTGACGGCTTTAGAGTGGGACAGGTGTGCCGAGTGCCTTGAAAAGAGGTGCCCGCGCCTTGCGGAGGGTACATGGTAACTTATGCTGGTGCTTTAGAATAATGATTGTGTAAGAACGTATCTGAGAAATGAAAACAAAATAGCTTATAACTTCTTAACACACAGTGAAGGCCTGAAATAGGAAATTAGGGTTGTTACGTTGCTTTGATGCTTCTTGTACAATAACATTTTACTGTTAAACTGCACTCAGAAAAACTGGTCTGCCTTCGTTCGATCCCGTGCTAGGCTTGCCACTGACTTGCACACGGAGGCATATATTATGAAGGGGCTGGATGTGAAACCTTAGATCACTTACCTGTTCACCAGTAGGTCTACAGATTAATGTCAGGATTTTCATTCATTTAGCTCCTGATGTTAACATCCTAATCAGATGTAAGGCTTCTTTGTGCTAGATACATAAAAATGAAGGGAAGCATGGTCTTTGCCTAGGTAAGCTCACAGCCCAATCTAAACCAAATACAAAACACAGGAGGTTCCGTGAATGAAAGACTTCAGTTGATACACAGAGGCTATGTCTAAACTACCAAATAGCGTAAAGGGCTGTTCTTTCATTACCAAGATTGTCCTCTGAGTTTGAGGCCAACTGTCCTAGGCTATCTTGTGTCTGCTTATGGACATACTGCTTATGTCTGTGCACACTCAGACTCCAGAATAAAATGGCTTGATGTAAACTGTATATTGTGAATGATCCCTATCCATTGCTGAGCTATGGATGTAAGCTATGTCTTAGCATTGTTTGGGAGAATGGCACACAGCCCACACCAAAACCACAAACCATGCAGACACTTCTCCAGCGGTGCAACAAAACAGACACTGAAGCTGCACTGCCCAGGAATACTCCCTGACACCCTTTTTTTCCCACTTGTGCCATCACCATGGAGCAGGTTTAGTGTAGGCAAAGGTACAAATCGTAAAATGGGTATGTGAATACTGTGTTTCAACTCAGACTGAGTCTAGATGCAGTTCCTTTACATGGGGAGTGTGGGAGTGGAGATTCTCAAGTGTCAGTCAAATCCTTGGTACCTGTTCCAAAACTTGAAGTGGTGATCAAACTGATGGGAAGTTTGGCAATACCAATGGTGTTAATAATGGTGTTAATTTATAGTAACTGCTTCTCTTGTACAAACTAAGGCTATGTTCAGATGATACAGTATGTACAGTTTATGGAGGAAACCAGTGTGTTTTTACTGCCAGTGAGAGAAGGCAAAAAGCATAAGTAGGTTTACCTGCAGAGTTGTTCCATCCTCATCAGGAGGGCTATATCTAGCCTAGAAGGGGATTTGTTTTCTTCTCTGTGCAGCCTGACAAACAAAGCGCTTAATGACATAATTTGCATCTCAAGTTCAGGGTGAATTATATAGAATGGAAAAGAAATGTGAAAATGTTGTACCCTGAGATGAAGGAACTGTTCTGGATTGTATCACAGGATGAGCAAATGTCTCAAGCCAAGTTACTATGAGAAGTAGATTTGTACCAGGTCCTGCAGTTACGAGTGTTTTATTATGATTAATGGCTTGAGAAATAATCTTCAAAGCACATGTATGACAGAGTCACGCCTTAGCCAGTACAAGACAACTCAGGCCCTTCTTTTAAGAGTTTCAGGTCATGCTTCATCAACATCACTGTCATCCCATTATACTTTAAACTCTTAATCCAAGTATTTTTGCAGGCAGTCAAATTTTATACATATGTCTCTCCATGTATTTGCTGACACCAATTTTTAGTTATTTTTGATGGATGGGGACAAATTTACTCGAGGGGTTATTCCTCATTATGGTCTACCTGTACATTTTGGTCTGTTAGCTTCTGTCTCCAGTTTCTCTTATGTGTAGAAAGAACTTCACCAATATGGCAGTTCAGCTTTAATCCAGAGGCCCTACAATTTTCTCTTTGTTTTCTGTCCCATGTCAAAATGTCATCTTCTCCAAATGCCACACATTTTGCTCTGTTTCCTATGAAATATAGTAAGAATTGGGCACAACCCAAACAGATGTGACATGTATTCTTCCTGTGCTGAAACCTGGCTGTGATTCTGAGGTTGGGTAGCACCAGAGATCTCCCTGCATACAGAGGGGTGGTCTTTTGTAACTGCCACCGTTCTACAGCTATCCTAACAGGCCTTGCAAATCTCAGGCATGCCCTATAGGTAGCATGAAAATGTCACACCCGGGAATATAATGTTTCCTCAGGACTTCCTAGGAAATAGCAGTGTACTTCTTATCATTTTGCTGCCTTTGAAGTTACTGATGTCTCACTGGGACCCAGAGGAGGAAGATGAAAAGTGGTTTCCAGGGTGGACACAACCAGTCTGATCTAAAAGAGATTAGAACAAGTCATGCAAGGCACTCTCTACTGCTTGGATCAGGAACCACAGGTTGCTGCCTGGAGCAGATGACTTTAGTATGTGTATTCAGTATTGTCCCAGAAAGGATGCAGACAGGTCCAGACTATATGTGTGCCAGAGTACAGGTAAAAAGATTTTACATTAACCATCTTTCCAAGATCTCTCTTCTAGACAGTGGAAAACATGTACGTATGTTTATTTTGAGGGTGGGATGAGACACTTCTACAGAAATCAGTGACATTGCATTTGTTTTGGTTTTCCCCATAGCAACCACAGACTATCTCTTCTGATGTCTTTTCTTGAGGCTTCCCAGAATATTGACCTACTGCACTCCTCTTCAGCCATCTTCATAGTACAAGAGGAACTTCCTGAAGAAGTGAATCACAGGACAGTTGCAATCTTTCAGCTCCCTGTTGCAAAAGCCTTCTGACTCAGTTTGGTCCCTTTTCCTCTAGATGGCATGCCCTCTTGATGGTACTGAGGACATGAACTGATTTGAACTCCATACTGCTTATGTTCAAGGAATACAGTAGTTCCTTGTGCTGTTACAGTCTTGATTTTCTATGAGCATTCATGCCTGTGTTTACTTCTTATCTTTTACTGACTATGGGATTTACAGTGCTAATGATGTTGCTTCTGCCATCACAGCAACTTGAAATTAAAACTAAAAAGTGCTCTATTTGTTTTCAGGATTATCATCCATTTTTCTTATTCTTCTTGTTATGATGACAATTCCTATAAGCTAAAGCTGCTGTTTTTCCATCCCCTTCATGCACGCGATGCTAGCTACACAGGCCTTTTTAACCTCTTACAAAGTGATGCAATCCTTTGCTCTTGTGACTTTTTGTCCCAGAGACTGAATAATTTGTTTGCTTGGATTGGGGTTGTGTCTGGGTATATATTCTGACTCTCAGCTCTGCCTACTTTGTTGTCATAGAATACTTTTCTTGTCACATTTTGAATTCTTTTTAACTGGAAATCTGAATTCTTTTGCACAGTTTCACCAGCATGAGCAGATTGAGTGATTTCCTTTGCTTGCTACATTCCAATCACATGATTAAGCTTAATTATAGTTGTTCTCAGAGTCATCACATGTTTCTAACCTCAGATCCTACCAGACTGCCAACACCCCAACATTACAGGAGTGATTCTTCAGCCCTCCATCAGCCACAAGTTTTTCTCAGTTTTGCCTGTATTGCTGGATAGATCCTGCATGAATCATTTCAGCTGTCTTAAGTTTTGTAGAAATTTTAACTCTAGTAATATTCTGATGTGCTTCATTCTACTTTTTCAGTCATTTTTTACTAATTTGCATTTACAAAGTTTTCAGAGCCAAGGAAGAAACTGAGACCTGTTTCTCCTTAGTACCTGAATCCTAACCATCTGGCACTGAGGGACCACAAGTCTCTGCGTAATGTAGCAACTGATCCCAATGCACACTTGTCAGAATATATTAAAAATGCCGACCTAGGTATTTCGGGTTTGGAAGGCAGCTCAGCATCAGTCCTCTGTGCACTGCAGAAAACATCTGTGTGCACATCTTTCAGCTGGAGTAGAGTGTGATAAACACTGCCCAGTGGTGGAACCTAATTTAGATATAATTGCTTTTAGTCTTGGTGAGAGTTTGTGCTGCCATACCAAATGCAAATTACATAGAATTATCTATGTGTGGAGAAGTAAGTATTAGAATGGCCAGCTTTTTGTGTTGTTTCATTCAAATAATGTAATTTTATTATTTGCTTATAATATAAGGTTATTATAAACTTGTATTAGTGGGTAGCTGTAAATCCCGCTTATTCCTTTTTATCTTACTTGTCTCATATAAAGTTAGGTCATTTAAAACCTGGCTTTATCCCTCCCAACATTAGATATTTAACTAAAACACTAGATGCTTAACTGAGTCATGCAGCTTGTCACCTCAGGGTCCTTCTAGAGTCAATGAAGAGAGACAGAGTAACTTTCATGTAGAAACTGAGATCTTAAAATTAATTCCTATAACTCCCACTTTTACATGAGAAACCCCTATGGCAACTGTACTTCTTACATAGATAAACTTTGGATTCTGAATAAAAACTGAAGTTTCTCAGCTAAGTAAAGGTGACTGATAGTTCTTTAAATAGTGCACGTGTAAAGTCATTAAATGGGAATGGTACGGCTTAAGTATTTCTTAGATGCAAACTATGTTACTTTTGCTCAGATCAGAATTGTTAACATTTTCAATACGGAGGATGTGTTTTCGTTGTGTAAGCATACACATGTATTGGAAAGGAATGGTTTTACAATGGAGACTTGAGCTTTCTGGCTAATGATCTATTCTATCAGAGTCCCACATAAAATACAGACAAAACAATTTATATCAGCCTAAAGTCATAAAAATATTTTTGGGAGATGAGTGTTTCTCTTTATATATGAACTGCCTGCCAGGAAAGTCAGTGCAGGTATTCTGCCTTTAAGATTTCACATGAAGCAGGTCTCAGCTGAATATGGGTCACAGATGAATTAACATTTTATTTGTAAAAGAGCTTTAGCAAGATTTGTATACCTTTATGGGATCAAGATGAGTTCCCTTTGTACTTTGTGCCAATGAAACAAAGATATCATTAATGTAACACAAAAATCATTAAGCATATATTGCCAAATCTGATAAAAATGCGTGTGTTTCTTACCTTCTGTGCTTGTGGACTGTAGAAATGTGAAGTAATTTTTCATTTTTAGTCTCCCCTTCACCCAGCTCTGTAACTCATACCCAGGCAAACAAAACACTCATAACTTAAAAATGAAATCAATTTACTGTGTCAGGATGGCAAAAAAAAAAAAACAACACCAAACACAACAAAACCAAACCAAACTAAAAAAAAAAAAAAACAACCAACCAACCAACCAAAACCCAAAGTACATTATCTTTCATCTTCTTATGGATTTTGTTAATGCTTAAATATAGTATTTTAGAAGGTTTTGGTCACCTTATTCATATAAAGCACTGATCTAAATTTCTTCTGTTTGTGAGTTTAAAAAAAGTATTTAAAACTGCATGCATGTATTTTTGGTGTGTTTTTATAGGTGTAGGTGACATAATATATGATCTACCTGGCACTCATCTCAGGACAAACCCACAAGGAGCCTGCTCAATTGACTGAGCTTTTTCCTAATCACGTAACACCTCTCACTGAGAAAGAAGAAGAAAGATTAATTTACTTTTAAAAAATAATGTTTATGAACCCAAGGATTAAGATTAATGGTTTAAAATATCATATCCTTGTTAGGGAAATCCAAACATACCTCATTGCCATATTAAGATAAATAAGTGTACACTAGTACATGTATCTCTGTATAGAGGCATTTAAAACAAATAATTGAGCCTTACATAACATTTGCTGTCTAAAAGCTGTAATTTTCTCTCCAGATTCTGACCTGAAATGTCACCTGTGGCCATTGTATACTTCTGTTCTAAAACTACTGATAGTCTTTTGAGGCACCATCATCATCTTGATGTACCTATTACAATAACAAATACTGTAAGTGCATTCATTATTTTATGAAGAAAGAATTTTTATGTATTATGTAGCCACAAGATAAAAAAACAAAAGTATTTGAGAGCATGTAGTACAGTGCGTGGATGGAAGCAATACTGTTTTTTTCTTCATGTTACCCTTCTTACTTCCAATTTTGACCTACTGTATTTACTTAATATAACCATTTTGGATTTGGGAATTTACCTTGAGTATTTTTTTCCATCATTTCACATGGACCTTTCTATACTGTTAAAAATTCTCCATGCTTTCCTTGTTTTTCCAGTCTCCCAGAGTCGTTAACCAATTACAGCTGGGATCAAGGCCAAAACCAGCCATGTATCACACTGAGATTATCTCAAGTGGCACCTTAGTTAAACTGCTGAATAATCTTTTCTCTAGGGTTCAGATAAACATTGGTTGAGTTGTCTTATACCTTATGCCTTTCTAAAGGTCATTCCTTTTTTGACTTACTGTTCATATTCTTTTCTTTCTATAAAGCTTCCTAGAGAAGGTTAGTTGGAGTCATAGAATCATAGAATAGTTAGGGTTGGAAAGGACCTTAAGATCATCCAGTTCCAACCCCCTGCCATGGGCAGGGACACCTCACACTAAACCATATCACCCAAGGCCTCGTCCAACCTGGTCTTGAACGCTGCCAGGGATGAAGCATTCACAACCTCACTGGGCAACCTATTCCAGTACCTCATCACCCTAACAGGAAAGAATTTCCTCCTTATATCCAATCTAGCCAAATCCTACCTCAGCTACATAACTATAAATTGGAATAGCCCCCTTTTTTTCACAACCTTTCTCTGGATAAAACTAGAAGGTAAATTAGGTTATGG
Source organism: Pezoporus wallicus (assembly GCF_028554395.1). Lineage (NCBI taxonomy): Eukaryota > Metazoa > Chordata > Aves > Psittaciformes > Psittacidae > Pezoporus > Pezoporus wallicus. The sequence goes on from NW_026641950.1 coordinate 4,906,405, forward strand.
TCTCTGTACAGCTCTCCCTCAAATCACTGAAAGCAACAGTTTCAGCAGATTCTGGGCTGAGCCCTCATTTTATTTTGCAGTGTCTTTGGACTATTTTACACTTCAGAACAAGAAAAAAAATTTTTGCAGTTCATCTAGTTGAAAGACATTACCAATAGTCAGTCTTGAGCTTCTATGCAATATTGCAAAACAGAAATCCATAACGTGGGATGACCTGACAAGAAACCAAGTTAAACTGGTCCTCCCTAAGAAAATGTTTCTTTCTCCTGGCTGCTTAAATGAAGAAGAAGAGGCTTTTTTTTTTTTTTTTCTCTAAAGCAATTCATCCTTCTCCCTTACTGTCAGTTAACTGCTGATGGAATATTTTGAATAAAAGAAAATCTTATTTTAGGAATTTTAATCTTAAAACAGGAAAAGTCTGCTCCCAAGCAGGAGAACTCAGCTAATTTTCCCACTGCACAAATACAAATAAAAGCAAAATAGACTACAGGTGGAAATGTAAAATGACAGCAAAAGAAGCTATTCCATTGTCTTTCATGCTATGAAGCAGAAAAAACTACTGACATCTATTTCTTAATCTACATTTATTTTCCTGATTCACTTAAGAAACTATGGCAGTGAATTCTCTTGTTAAAATGTGATTTTTCCTGCTAGTTCATATGGTACTGTACCTCTCATGGCTGTTTTAAGTGTTCTTATCTGGCTGTTGCTGGAGATGTAGCTGTTCTCAAGAGTTGAAGAAGATAACTGTGTTTACAAAAGCCAGTTTCAAGAACATGCATTACAAAGAAAGTTGTTGTATATTGATATATTATCAATACTGACGCAGCCACACACTATCACAGTACCAATAAGTCATTGTAACCAAGCTTTTAATGTCATTTATAAAAAAATAGAGTTATTTACATTTGCAACTTCTTTAATGGCATCCTTTTTTATTACAGCATTTGAATCAGTGAAGAAATGTCACCAGAGCTCATTTGAGGATAAACTTTTCAAAGATAAGCATGACAGTACAGGGAAAAATGTTTAAGACATTGTGAATTCTTGTTACTTTGCAGCAGCATACAAACTCACACTTTACAACACATGCACCCTGGCCTTATGGTAAGCAGAATTCCCTTCTGGATTAAGACGAGGAAACTGCCACATTTCTAGGGATAGTTCCACACTCTTACATGTGGCACTTCAGGACATAACCAAAGGAATTATTTTTGTTCCAATGGACAGAATGTAGCGACTTAACACATTTTTTTAAGAAAACTCTGGTTAAAAGGACAAAAAAAAAAATAAAAGTATGACTATACTTACTGCATAGTTGCAGTAAATCAGATCCATGAATACAAAAGCCATCAAAATATATTATACATCTGAGTTTCAAAGCTACTTTAAAATACTGCTTTGCTTTAGAATACAAATAATACTGTTTGGGGTTAGTTTGTAGAGTTGCATTTTGGTCCATGCTGTTAATTCTATACTGTTATATTCTTCTTCCATTAGTTCAAGAGCCTCAGAACAACAGGTCCTCAGGCAGTGGCAAGAATGATGAAGCCAAATCTCAGGCTTCAGCTGCTGCAGTCAGTTCATAAAAACTCTAATTTCAATCGCATCCTTTCTTTACTGCTTTAAATAAACTCCCCTCAAAACTCTAAGGGAAAAGAATGTCAGGGACACGGATTTAACACTGTTAGAGATGGGGGGTTGTCCCCATCTAATCTTGAGCCGATAAATCACAGCTCTTAAGAATATCCAGTCCATACAAAGGAAAAAAAAAAAAAAAGGATCATCAGCAACAACAACAACAAGAAAACAATTTACTGTGACTATGCGGTAGTTCCACATAATCTGCTGGCAGTAGAAACTTCTTTGCTGTCAGAGTCAGGTCTTCCTGAAACCACAAATGGCCAAGTCTGTAAGCAAAAAAAAAAAAGAAAAAGAAAAAAAAAGGTATTTCATATTAAAAAGAACGTTTATCCTGGTATGAAACTGGAGCTTTATTACTGATAGATGTCTAACTCTGGTTCAGTTGCAAACACGTCATCGTGTTTTAGTCCCTGTGTGAAGCACAGAGAGAGCAGAGTTCCTCTAACAATTTTTTTCATTATGTTTTTCATTGTAATTATATGCTGTGCAACAGGGCTGCCATGATCAGCAACAAATCGTTCTTACAAAAAATGCAACCATCCCCTTGCTTTGCAACTGTTTGCATCATTTTATAAACAAAAAGCACATAAAGCGTCAAATCCCAAACACTGCACCACATAGGCAACCGTTTTACCGCTGTGGCACGCATCAGGCACTAGTTGTGTACCGATGAACTGGCGACGGCGTGCCTGTGCTCCAAGCCAGCCCCCAGAGCAATTACTCCTTTTTTCTGACATTAAGCTTGCCTAATGCCCGAAGAATTTATTTCTTTAGGGTCCCCTACGCCGGCTCCCCAGCACGGACACACCCGCCATCACCCTAAAACAGACCCGCCTCTCGGGTCTGAGGAGGATTACATGGATTTGCGAAACGGTCAGGGCCGCCCCGCGGCTCCTTCCCTGGTGGGCACGGCCCGGCGGCGCTGCCCCGGGAGGTGCTTTGCGGAGTGCCCCGAGGCCTCCCCCATTAACCCCGCGGGGACCCCCTCGCCGCTCATTCGGAAGGCGCCGGAGCCGTGCCCGCCTGCGCGCCCCTCCGCACCGTACCAGGTTGACGGGGTGAACGTAGCCGTTCTCGTAGCGGTCCTCCTGCAGGAGCTGCCGGAGGTGGGCGATGTAGCTGGACGCTAGGCGCAGAGTGTCCAGCTTGGAGAGCTTGGTGTCGGGCGGCACCCAGGGCAGGCTCGTCTTCAGCCGGGAGAACGCCTTGCTCAGCACCCGCATCCGCGCCCGCTCCCGCGCGTTGGCCGCGTTGCGCTGGGACTGCTTCCCCTCGGGCGGCGGCCCCCGCGGCCCCGACACCGCCTTCTTGCCCCCGGGGCAGCCGCCCCGCGCCCGCTTCCTCTTGCAGCCGCTGCCCGCCAGCCCCGCCGAACAGCTGCCCTCTCCATCCTCCTCCTCCTCGTCTTCCTCTTCCTCCTCCTCCTCCGCCGCCGAGGAGTTGTCCCCCGAGGGGTAGAGCTCGCCGCGGGGCTGACGCTTGGCCGGCGGCGGGTAGTCCAGCTGCAGCCCCCGCAGGTCCATATCGGGCAGCTCGTCCGCCTCGCTCCCGGAGCCCGCGGACATCGCCCCGGGAGGGAGGCAGGGAGGCGGGCGGTCCGGAGGGGGCGGACGGCCGAGGCGCGCCGGGGAGTCGGCGCTGCGCCGGTGCCGGCGGGGAAGGGGGGGTGCGGCGGGTGCGCGGAGGGGGATGCGCCCCTCGACAGTGCTATATATCTGGGTGTCCGCGGAGCGAACCATCTGCCGGGCGGAGCGGGGGAGTGGGGGCACAGAGGAGGGGTAGGACCTGGCGGATCCCCGAGCTGGGGGCGGCGCTTCTCCGCGCTGGTCCGCGAAGACGAACCTGTATGGAGGGGACGGGGATGTCTCCAGGTGTATGTGTGCCTTGATGAATAACGCCGCCATGCGAAATGAGCGCTTTCCAACGGCGACAGACCCCGCTCCTCACCTTGGAGGGCGGAAAATACCCGCGGGGCTCGTCCCGCGAGCGCTTTTGCAGGGAGAGGGGCACCGCTCGCCCAGCGGCTGAGGCTGGGCTAAGGCTAACCGCAGCCTGGGGCTCTGCCGCTCCCAACCAACCTGCATCCATCCCCTTCCCCTCTTGCCTTTCCTTCTGGTCGGGGGATTTTTCCAGCTCACTCAACCTCGCAGCCGAGTGGTGCGGCAGGACGGGGCCAGGTCTTCCCTACCCGCCCTGCTCCGAGCGGTGCCGGTGCCTCTCCCCCGGAGCGGGCAGGGACAGCAGGGTCGCGGCACCCCGGGATGTGTGTGTGGGGGGTGGGTGGTTTGTGGGGAGCAGTGCAAAAAGTCATTGGAAACGCGCGGGCTGTGTTTTGATGGTGTCAGTAGCTTTGGGAGAAGCTACAGGCGCTAGCGAGTGTCCGAAGAGTTCTCTTTCCTCAGAGCAATTAGTTAAAAGCCAGTTAATTGGGCTGCGTAGAGGTCTGTGTCACAAAACAAATAAAACAAGATAATTTTTTGAGGTATTTGAGGGTTGTTTTTCGTAACAAGTTCCGTACTACAGCTTTTATGGAGTTCACGGGAAAGTGGGGTACCCAGCATCCACTGGAAATAATGATATGCAAAGTAATAGGGGATATCAGTAAATAAACAGACAATTTGTGTCCCTTTCATCCCCGAAAAGATTAATTTTTTCCGAAATGAATGATTGCAGTCTGGCTCCTCGCTGGCCTTCACGGCCCTGCCTGGATACAGTTAACCAGGATAAAACCTCACTTCGAAGAAAAGAACCTAATGACTACAGCAGGTGGAAAGAACTTTTCCCTCAGTTTTTGCTCCCGGAGTTTTCCCTTCCATTTCTCAATCCCGGCAGAGTGGAACCTTCCCGGCTGCTGCAGCACAACTTTCCTGGCACCGTCGGCCGCCTTTTCGCCCAGCGCTTTACTCTTCCTTCCCCGCCAACCCTGTGGTCTTACCGAGGGCCACTTAACGCTGTGTAAACCTCGGCTTCACCCGCTAGGGCTACAACCACATCAGAGCCGGGTTTAACAGCGACCTTTCCAAGTGAAACTTGACATTTCTTGAACCACCGAAACAGGCAGCTGATCTTGCAACTGGATCTCTTGAACTTGGTTTGACACTGCGATGCTCCGGCGGGGTCCCGCAGGCTCTACTGTGAAAGGGCAGCGCAGTGGGCTTCGGGCTTGCTCTGCCTCCCCAATTAGCCTGCATTATCCCTACATATATATATATATATATATATATATATATATATAAAGATACTGGAGGGGAAGAGATATAGGTTTACTTTTTCCACCCATCTGGGTTGTTTATACAGGTGCGGGCTGAACGCTTTCCCTGCTAAAGATTAATGGGAGAAAGTGCAGAATTTCTTTAAACAAAGAATAAAATGGTACCCAGTCTTAAAAGCCGCAATGGCAAATCTCACCTTTCGCGCCTACTTCTGCCTCGGTGAATTAAAGGTGACGCATAATGGATACTTCGCCTCATTTAAGGAAAGGATTGGGGATGGAGGGGGCGGAAGGGAGGGGAAATAGCCAAATTCCCAGGTCGTCTTTGCCTGCTTCTTAGTTGGTAAAGGAAATGGGAAGTGCAAAGGAATATATCAGGACTGAGCCTCAGGGGTTACTTCGGATTTAGACCCAACGAAAGTGAGCAGACCTAACTTCTCTCGCATCCAGCAAACTGCTGCGCCCCTGACGAAGATATCATTTTCAGGATGAAGCCTTTGATGGGGCCAGGGCATTACATCATGCTTCCATTTGTCAAGACTTTTATCCTTTCTGCTCTCTGTGTGCCGAGTAGGGAAAACACCGCTGGTATACCCGGGCAGCATTTTACGCCCGTTATCAGGTGCGGCGCATTTCCCGTTTCCCTGTTAAAGGGTAAACCCCAGATGTGATTGATCCATGCCCGGACTCCAACGGCAGCATTCTCCCGGGTTTCAGGGTCCGCCCCTGGGTGCTGTGTGCAGTGCTGGTGCAGCAAAACCCGGCATGTGTGTGAGGGGAAGGATCAGGAGCTAAACCAGCTCCTGCCTGGGAAGGAGCTGCAGAGAGAGCCTGCCCCAGGGGGCTCTGCTTCGGCCACCGCTGTTGGCCCTGAGGCGACAGAAAGCAGATTCTCTTTGTTAAGGGGACATCCCCACTTTGGGGATGCTCACTGGTACGGAGAGTTTTTCCTCACGCTTTTCCAGAAGGCATCGTAGTAAATAAATGTAACCAATCAAAAGCATAGAGTATTCCGTGCAAACCAGGGTTCTCCTTCATTTTTGCAGAGAATGAGTGTGTTTCGTGCAGCGTCTGGGGACCGGGGAGGGACGGCGCGGCTCCAGGCCGGGTGGAGAGCAGATAGCCGACAGGTATCTGGGATGAGGCAGAGGAGTAGAACCCTTTGATTTTCTTCTTGAAGTTTAAGAATAAATTATAGCAAAAAGGAAAAAAAAGTACCCAGAAGCCAAGTCTGTAAAATGCAGGTTATCTCCGAGGGTAGGAGGGGGAGCTGTTAAAAGCCTCATGTCCTTCGCATTCTGGGGTGTTGGCAGTGACAAAGCAGGGTGGAGGAGGGAGATGATGTGTACTCCGTAAAGTGCTTTAAATAAGGCTTTCCTATAGCATTTGTCCTTTCCTCGAGCTCGGCAGCGTTACTGAGTCACTTCGCTCAGACCTAAAAGCGCACTTAGCACTTTTGGGGAAAGACCTCAGTGTAACAAGGGCGGGTTTACCCATTTTATTCATTTTTCGCAGTTGTAAGGAGGGCAGGATATCTGGAGGAGGGGAGGACAGCGTCTGTCAAACGGCTCAGTCTTGATCTCTCCACGAGCGTCTACTGCACACGGGCAGGCTGAGTGAAAGGCTGGCAGGGCATCTGCCGCGAAAGGGATGGATGCTCGGCATTGCTGGTCCTGTAGCAAAAGCAGGTGGATGAATTATAACCTTGGCTCTAGGTGGTTAGATGCCACCTAGAACAAATGAGCCTTTGCATGGCTCTGTATAGCCGGTAAAGGCACCTGGTGAAGGGAGAAGTGTGCGGTGTCCCTCATCTTTCCCTCCTAATCCTGCCTGCATAAACTGCTCGTACCAGGACTGCTGCTCGCTGCAGCCCGTGCCGCGTTGCCCTGTCCTTAACCAGAGGTCTGGCCAGGGGCGAGGCACCGCTAAAGGATGACCTTTCCTGTTATCGCTTCGCAAGGTGGCAGCGCCGTGGTACCCGTGTCCTGGTGCTCCGGCAGCCATCTGCCTGGGGTTGCTGCTTGTGAGCTCCCAGGGGTCTTAGGGACAGGGGTCCTGAAAGCATCGCGGTGGCTGCAGGAACAGCCAGCCCGAGCGGTTATTGGAAATGACTGTTTGTGTGCGTTTGGGGGGGGGGGGCTTGCTAAAAAAAAAAAAAAGTCTTTCCACCATATAAGAAAATTAGAAAATACTCAGTGTGTCAAGCCATGTCAAATAAAGCAAACAGGAGACAAATGAACCCCAGGAAGGAAAATAAAGTTATAAAAAGGTACTTAATAGGGTTTAGTTTGCTTAGTAAGGGCGAACGCACTAAGCCCCAAATCAAGGGACACACGCTCAGTGATTCAGTTGGATATGGGACTTCAACCAGGGGTTAAAACCCTCCTCTGCACGGCCGACACCAGCTCGCGGGCCAGAGCTGCCCTGCTCTGCTCCCCGGGAGGGGCCTGGCGCTCTCCCGGTGTGGCCCCTGCAGCGCTCTCCCTAGTGTGGGGGGAGTCAGGGCTTGGGCGACCGTCGGCCCGGCGAAGGCAGATCTGGGATCCGGGAGGAGAAGGCACCCTCTCCGGCAGTGGGGACGGCTGTATTCCCAGGCGGGATAGGGCGGAGGGTTTTGTTCTCCTCCCCCAGAAACCCTGAGCGTGAGCGGGGTCATGCTTGTAAGATACAATAATAATAGTGATAATGATAATAGCCCCGAACCCACAGGTTTGTCCTTCGAGCCGCTAATTTGCCGAAATGGGATCCTGTCCCGCAGCACAGGGAAAGAACATCTTCCCGGAGAAAAGACGTTATTTACTCTTTTCCCCACATTTCCAGTGCGATAACAACAGCGAGACATTATCAGCTGTTAAGGATCGCTGTTTTCCCGGAGTTTGTCCAGAAGAGAGTTTTATTCAGGTATACCCAACTTTCAGCAGGGCTTCCCCTGTGGAATACCCAGGCAAACTCTCTAAATACCTCCTGGCGCCAGAAGAAAGTTCTCATGTAATGGATACCTGCTGGTGTGAGAACACGGATTCTGCTCACTCTGTCAATCAGCCGTAGGTGGGTGTGCGTGTGTGTTTGAGGAGATGGAGATGGGGATTTCTTTTAATTAAAAAAGAGAAGTATTTTTCACTAATTCCATTGTTTTTTAATGATGCTTGGAGATGTGCTCTTGGCCTAAAAGCACCAGAATTAATGGTGCTGTTTAAGCACAGTTTATTTCTTCCCTTGGAGCCAATTAGCTGGAATAACAAGCAAACATCAGGCAAAAGGAAACACTGTGTTAGTCTCCTTGTGTTTCACTCTGAGAGGGAAGACCACCAGAGCAAGACGGATGAGATGGGGAGAGATAACACCATTGCAGCACTTCATTATACTTGAGCGCTCCAGCGCACTCACTGGCTTTGGCTGGGCTACAGCAGAGCAGACGGAGGAGTGCGGTTCCCCCAGGAACTGCTAGCAAAGTCAGTAGGGGCTCTCAGACGGGGACACAGCCAGAGAGACAGCTTCGTAGTCAGCAGAAAAACACTGCCCAGGGTTGTCCAGAGTCAACCCCCCCCCCCCCGGCATTCTGGCATCTTGTCACCAGCTGTATTGAGGGAAAGCTGAAAAGCGCACACTGTACATGCAGGCCGCAGTCCCAACAAACTCACACTCAACTATCTGGTGAAATTATTCCTCATTTTTTTCTTGGGAAAAAATTTCCGATGGAAGGCTGCCTCCTGACTGAGGGAGGTTAGCATCTTGCAACACCTTACTTCAACTGTGCTCAGGCTTTCAACATTCAGGCCATGTTGGGATAGATGTTCTTTCTCTTATAAAAAAGACAGCATCACTCTGGCTGTTCCTTGTTCCCCTTTGCAGAATGCTGTTTATCTGAGCATAATATCAACTTTTCCAGCAATTTGAAGTGGTGGACCTATAATGCACCTGAGTTTTAAATTCATAAAACTGCAAGTGACCACATCTCCCACTACTGGGCTAATTCTGGACCTGAGACATGGTTCTAACAACAATTTTAAGATGTAATAGACATGTTTTGGTTTGTTTTTCTAGAATTCAATCTTGACATATATAGGTAGGTCTGTATATAAAAGGAAGATCTTACGGTGTTAGGTTAAGAATTCAGCTATGATGTTATAACACCAGTTTTCCCACTTTCTGAATGCTTGTTTCCATGTGCTACATACTATTAAACCAGAAATTTTGTTCTTTTCACAGTACTGCTAAAAAGTGCTCCTACATCTGAAAACACTTTGTAACTGTAGTAGTGCTTTAAAGTTTAAGTAGCTAAAATGTTCCAGAGTCTCCCAGGCTGCTTCCTGACATGATATTGCAATATTCCTTTTGTAGATACTTCTGGATGACTGAAGTTGAATTCTTTTGCAGTTTATTTTGTGGTCTTTCTTCCATTTTATTTTATGATTGTGGCCATATTCATGTACATGGCCTTTTTTAATTGTTATTATTATTTATTTCTTAGGACAAAGAATAACACCTGAAAAAGAGAATGAATATTGGAGCCATAAATTACAAACAGCAGTGAAATAGCTTTTGTAGATGTAGCCGTCATAAGCACAACTCAAATGGTGAACATTCAGAGAGGTTTCTGTCTGTCATTCATGTATCTAAGAACAAATCTCATTATAAGAAAAATCTCTCGAGACTTCACATAATGATGATCAGATTTATAGGAGACAACCCCAGATGATTTAATCCTGTAGAACATCTCTATTAACAGAATATTAAGTCTTGAACCAATGACTAGAGATCTGGAGATCTCTTTCTGCTTTCTGGAGACCTCTTTCTGCTTTCTGGAGACCTTTAAACTTTGCCTTGTTTCTTTGTTAGTTTTTTGTTCATGGTGACACAGGTGAGGTCAGACTTTTGTCCTTTACCTCTCCTTACTTCACCACTTGAATTATATTAATACCTAGTTATTGAGAACAAGCCAGTCAGCAGTTAGAAAATAAAATGCATCTGGATTTATCTACAATTTATTAAATGAAATGGCCATTCTGTCAATACCAGGGTTCTTGCAAGTATGAACCTATGCTATTAAAGAAAACCTGTACACATCATACAAGAGATTTTTTAGAATTATTACTTAAAATTAAACAGAACAAATTAGAGACATTCCTTGTAGTTTGAACGGACATCTGCAACAAGAAAAATGATAATACTGCTGATCAAGTTCATCAACTAACATTAAAAATTACACAGCCATCAACTTTAACTGAGCTCACACAGTGACGCAAGTTGAAATTCTGATTCACAGTGTCTAGGTCTTTTCCTGTGGACCTTGGGTTAGAATTAAAAAACCTTCATGGCAAATAAGTAGAATTGCATTTGGCATAAATCTGGGGAAAAAAAAGAGTGCTTGACTGAGGACCTCTTGGTGCAGCTAAAAATATACAGTAATGGATTCCACAGTCCTTCTGAGAGTGACACTACCACAGACCTCTCTCAAGGATGTTGTTCAATGTGAAACCTGGGTTTAAGGACATTTATGAACTCTCTCACAGATGTACTTAGCATAACTTAGATAGTCAGCAGTATATAAAACAGTATGTATTAAATAACATGTGGCTTTGGAAACAAGCAGAGGCTGAGATACCAGTAAGTAAGTTTCTCTTAATTAATTTTAACATTCTTCTACTGGGGAAAAAAAAAAAAAATGACAAAGATTACTTTAGAAAGCACCCAGGGACTTTACAAAAGTAGTTTTGTCCACTTTGAGGTGGAATTGGATCTTCATAGTAACTACTGCAAAAATCCCTTAAATTCTGAATACTGCATTTTTACCTTCCCTTTAACTGATCATTTCTGAGAAAGTTTATCAGGAACCAATGGAATGGTGTTCTGGCCTTGTTATCCAATCTTGTGTGCACTTGCAGTAGGGTACTGCATGGCATGCGTTAAGACTTAATTGTTGATTTGCTCACCCTAACTTTAAAAGGTGCAAGTGCAACCTGCTCATAATTGGTAGTTAAAGGAAAGTACACTTGCAGTTGACTTATCTTGACTATTATTACTTCCAGTTCTCCTTTACCTCTTTCTTAGGCTGTGATTGCAGCTCGAGGCAGGTCGTTTGACATTGGGTTGCTCATGAGCGGTCAGGATCCCATGCTGCTACAATGTACTGGATGCTAAAAAGAGTAAGCTGCTGTTTTGGTTTCACGAATCAGAATCTTACTCGATGTTACAGGGTCAAATGGAGAACACTGCCTTAGACACTGCCAGTACTCTGCAGCAAGATGACAAGGGGCAGGATAATGATAATGTGATTGACAAGGCAGAAGTTAGTGTGACCCACTCAACTGGAAATAATGCTTCTAGCAAAGTGTTATGATTGCTTTGGAAAGTATTAACTCTTGTTGGTCTTTGTACAAGTAGACTGAAGGCATACATCTATTCTATTCAAACAAAGCACTGAAGGAGTCAGAAGTTAAACTGACTGGTTGTATAGGAGGAAGTATAGCTGATATATCTATTCAAGTATGATGCTCTACTCATTTGTATGTTCGTTGCCTCAGATTTCCAAGTAAAGCCAGCAATATAGCACTTTCCTTACAATTAAATTAGAAGAACTTTGCAAAAAATTACTCACACACTAGAGGATTTGTAAGTTTTATATGTTTATCTTTGTATTTTTCTTAAAGCCTCTGAAAATCCTGGACATACAAACCTTTCAGCAGACAATCTTAATATCATCTGATAAAAATTAAGAGTTATCTGATAATTTTCCTTTCAACCTAATACCAATGAAGAGACAGAAAATTGTTTGCCCCGTCCCAGTCCAAGATTTACAAATCTCAGGGATCTGAGATTTCACACACATTCACCACCAAGTCTAACAACTTCATAACTGCTTGTGAAGATAAACCAAAGAAGATGAGAAGATTATTTAATTTATATGACATCAGTGCAAGGTTTAGTTTTGTTGTTGTTTTTTTTTTAATTTTGATACAGAAGTATTCTAACCAAACCCACATGCAAACCAACTTTGAATAGAAGACAGGAATTAGGTCTGTTAAACATTTGCTTTCTGTTTCTTCAAATTATGGCATGCTATCTAACCTACCAACTTCAAGAAGCTGGCCTCTTGGCAAGTCTACTTTTACAATGTTTTGTTTTACGGTCTCTAAAGCAAAATGATTAAGACAATTTGGACCAGTGATAAACACATTAATTTTCATAGTGTTGGCTGAATAAGGAAAGGTGAACTGGTGAGCTGACACTCTTCCCCACAAAATCAGAAAGACTTAGAATAGCAAAGCATTTCAAACATGGAAATTATCTAACCTTGAAGCAGGGAAATCATATTTCTTGATATAGCCATTTTTCTGGATGTCTTCTTTATCAATTTTATTCAGCCTAGGAGCACGGTGTTTATTGTTCTTGGAGAAATTCCACGGTTGCTTAATGAGCAAGAGTCAAAGGTAAAAGCAAAGGCGAGAGCAAAGGCAAAGTGCTTCTGTCTTTGAGAATTCTCCTATGATAATGTGCTTATTTCTATCAGCTTATAAAAGGCTCTGAAAGCAGAGAGAACTACCTAAAAATGTAACTTAGTGCTTTGGCTAGAGCTGTCCTGATCTTACTGCTGTGCATTCTGCTTTTGTTAGTGCTTGATGTACAGACCCAATATAAAAGAAGAGCTTCATTATTTGGCTGCTGTTTGTAAAAATGAAAGATGAGTAACTCCAGGTCTAAGGAGAATTGGTGGGGTATGGATACAACAGATAGTTGATTGCTGTACTTGGAGGAATGATCACCAGGTTCAGTGAGTTTATCAGATTTCCGGACTTGTAGTAGAATATGAGTAATAAAAAAACCACAAGCTGTGAATATCAAGAGATATTCAAGCACTGAATATCTCTGCGAGTTAAAAAGGTGCTTTTAAAAAGACTGTGACATCACTATCTGGTAAAAAGATGGGGCTTCTCCATTCTAGCCAAGCAGAAAGTAACAAGACCAACTAACAGACCTTTGAAGAAGTAACCATTATATTCAAGGTTGTTATTTATCATATCATGGAAAGACGAACTACTCAATGTGCTTACCTTAAAGAGCAGGTCAGGAGGCAATAAGGAGGCTATAGGTATGGTTTCATATGACTTCAGAAAGAAAAGCTTCACAGTAGCATCCTGCGAAAGGTTCATCCTAACCAGAGACTGGAATTACAGAGCAAATGCTGCAGAGATTTATGTGGTCTCAATGGATTGTTATTAGTATTTGGAAATTGCACAATATTACTAAATAGATATAGTGACAGGAACAGAAAAAAAATTTGAATGGGTTATGTTGCAGATTGGAACAAATATATTGATTGTATATTATTGTTCACCAATGCCTGCATCCTTAACATAAGTAGAAGCATTGAAAGGCAGGTCCTAACGTAATTTCTGATGCCTTTAGTGAAACAGATTGTTTTTATCAAACCTACCCAAAGGATTTATCATATCTAAGATTCAGCTGGTACCAAAATAAGATGCAGGTGAAGATAGACAATGACCACCATAGTCAGAAGTAGTCAGTTGTGGTAATGATGGGTAAGTTTTCCAGTGAATAAATAAACATATATTTCACTTTGAGAATATGTAAATAACTTTGGTTTTATGCTACACTAAAAAAAAATAAGAATAGTTGCCATCTGTCTGGAGCAAGTCCAACTGAAGTGAGAAAAATAAGGTCATGTCCAAGATCCACGAGGCTAATCCTTTACATGTTTTTATGTAAATCACCATGGTTTTAGGATGATAGGATGATTCAAGGGGGCCTGTTCTGCCATTCTTTACCTCAATACTAGCACTTACATGAGATACATAGCTAGTACCTCTGTACTTAGCTGTGTGTAGCATTTGAGATGTCGATAAATTAGCATAAATTTTTTTTAGGAAATAGTTCATCTCAACTAATTTCAGTCATCTCAAGGTTTGCTATCACAGCTCAGCTAGTTAGGAGTGAGTGGCAAGAGTTATAGTTTATAGGTCAAAACATCACCTCTTAAATTTGTTACATGAAATGTCAAACTGTGGGAGGCGTTCATGAGGCAGCATACCGAAATACTGCACTGACATCCATTTGTTTCTCTGTGTTCTTTAGATTAATAAGATATTGAAGCTTAGGCACATTAAGGCAAAAACAGCCTCCTGTTCATGCCTGAACAGGAAAGGAAGTATGATTAGAAAGATATTTGGTTTTGGAAGAACTTTGCCTTTCAGCAGAGGCAAAGATTAGTGGGAAACTAAGCTTTGTAGCAGAAACCTTTGTGGCCTGTACTTTGTGTCTCTAGGACTCTATCATGAACAGCAAAATTGGAGTAGAGCATGCTATGCAATATAAATATATATGTAAAATTATGTTTCTTTCAGTTCCTCTCTTCATCCTTGCCATGATGAATAATTGTATCTGAACAAAAGAATATTGACTGCCATTTTCAAGCAGCTATGGTATTCATCTTCATTCATAATATATTTTTTAAGGTAAATTCAGGAAGGATAAAGTAATCAGGAATAGGATAACACACTCTGCTTCACCACCCCTGCTCCCTCCCAGTCTTGCTTTTTAAGCATATAAAAAATGAATTTAAGAAGAAAGAATAATTATATTGAGTCCTAAAGTCTACTCAATCCTTAGTCTTAGTGGCTAAAAGTGTCTAGAAGAGTGTAAAAATGTGGCAAGAGTATGGTGATATTCCTCAGAAATCTCTCTGTACAACCAATAATTTGTGTTTCAGTAACTTTCTGAGCCAGAAATTTAGTCTTTAAATGTAATAGACCTTGACAGATTTTTCTTCCATGAGTCAACTTTGGAATCCATGTACACTTTTACCATCCCAGTATTCTGCAGCCTAATTAAATACATACTGTAATAAATCACTTTCATTAATTTAAGAGTAAAGGTGAATTAAGAAGCTTATAGGAGACTCAGGCTGCTGCAAAACACTCTAAATTATATGTGCAGACTGTGTTGTCTGCACTGGATGTATGCAGTAAATCCTCTGTGCCATATTTCCTGTGAATGTGAATTCTAGTTGGGTGGGACTGGTGTGGTGGGTTTGTCACATCCAGCTCAGGACAGAAGACATGTCTTTAAATGTCTTCATTTAAACTGTGATCTGAGACTGAAGTCATAGAATCATATAGTCATTTAGGTTGGAAAATACATTTAAGGTCATTGTTTTCAACCATGAATCCAGCACTGCCAAGTCCACCACTAACCCATGTCAGTAAGTGCCACATCTACATGTTTTCTAAGTACTTCTGGGGATGGGGACTCCACCACTTCCCTGGGCAGCCTGTTCCGATATTTGATAACCCTTTCAGTGAAGAATTTTTTCCTAATATCTGTTGTAAATCTCCCCTGGCGCAACTTGAAGCTATTTCCTCTTATCCTGTCAGTTGTCGCTTGGGAGAAGACTCATACCCAGCTCACTACAAGCTCCTTTCAGGTAGTTGTAGAAAGTGATAAGGTTTCCCCTGAGCCTCCTTTTCTCCAGGCTAAATAACCCCAGTTCCATCAGCTGCTCCTCCAAAGACTTGTGCTCCAGAACCTTCACCATCTTAGTTGTCCTTCTCTGTACATGCTGCAGCACCTCAGTGTGTTTCTTGTAGTGAGGGGCTCAAAACTGAACATAGTATTTGAGGTGCAGCCTCAGCAGTGCCAAGTACAGGGGAACAATCACTGCCCTTGCCCTGTTGGCCACACTATTGCTGATACAGACTAAGACGCTGCTGGACTTCTTGGCCATCTGGGAGCAAGCTGGTTCATGTTCAACTGGTTGCTGACCAACACCCCCAGGCTCTTTTCCACTGGGCAGCTTTCCAGACACTCTTCCCCAGGCCTGTAGCATTGCATGGGGTTGTTGTGACCCAAATGCAGGACCTGGCACTTAGTCCTACTGAATCTTGTACAACTGGCCTCAGCCAGTCTGTCCAGATCCCTCTGCAGAGCCTTCCTACCCTCTTGCCTAATTTGGTGTAATCTGCAAATGTACTGCGGGTGCACTCAATCCCCTCATTCAAGTAATTGATAAAGATATTAAACAGAACTGGCCTCAATACTGAGCCCTCGAGAGCACCACTTGTGACCAGCTGCCAACTGGATTTAACTCCATTCACCACCATTCCTCGGACCTGGCCAGCCATCAAAGCCATGAGCAGCCAGTTTTTCTAGGAGAATGATGTGGGAAATGGTATCAAAGGCTTTACTAAAGTGTAGGTAGAAAACATCCACGGCCTTTCCTTCACCTTCTAAGTGGGTCACCTTGTCATAGAAGGAGATCAGGTTAGTCAGGCAGGAGCTGCCTTTACCCATGCTGACTGGGCCTGATCATCTGGTTGTCCTATGGGTTATAATCCCTTCGTAATAAAATTTTGCAGCACACATTTTTTGCCATCTGAAAAGCAAGCCATGACAGCACTCTGTGCCTAGCTTGGTGCTACAATTACCTGTACCTCTGTATTTTTCCACCTTTCCAAGGAAGACACACCGCATTGCAACAAAATTCCAGAAAGTCACGCTACAATCAAAGGCAATGACTCAGAACGGTTTCACAATCACCAACAGTTTGGGTAATTTTCTTGTCATAGCTGTATGTTTTTAAAAAATATATTTTCCCTAAACACAGTTTATGTCTTGGCTCTGAAAACATATGGAAATACCATATGCTTTCATTTACATAATCCCTTTTGCCATTTTAATTAGTATCAGCCAAGAAGTTTCTGTATAAATTGAAGATCCCACTCTCCATCACTGGAACATTAACTCATCTTTGTTTTTACTGTTGAAAACAGGACTGCAGGCTTCAGGGAATTAATTTATTTAAATTTAACAAATATTCCTTTATTTTTCACCTTCTGTTGCCAACAGCTGGGCACTTGCTTCTAGATAATAGATTTCAAGGATTTAATGTATCAGTTTTCTCTTTCTGAAGACACCTATATTTGAAGTTTCTCCACAGAGACTTCAGTGCCATCAATAAAACACCAAAATATTTGGGGTACTTTTTTTTTTTTGTTATGAAAAAAGGGGTTATTAACTTAAAGGAAAAAGTAAACACTTTTACTTCATTGTCTATAGATTTATAAAGAAGGTCAGGAAAAAAAGTCCATTTTTGAGCAAAGTACTTTTCTATATGGGGACATCTGAGCTTCCTGTTGCTAATCTTTTGTGATACGTACAAATCCTTATTCATTCACCCAGTTAATACCATTTTCTTGCACACAACTATCCAACACATGTATTCTATAAAAAGTGTCTCTCTCTTGCATAGGCTATCAAGGTATATCAGAACAAAAAAATCTTCACAGTGAGACACTTCAGGAGACTCATGTAGAAACAAGGCAAGCAGTTACTGTACTTCAGTCTGGCTGTAAGCTCACTCTGAACACCTTCAGCCAGGCTGTAAGCTCACTCTGAACACCTTCAGCCACTGTGTGAGTTTGGCAAACTCCAGCACTATCTGAGAGGCCCAGGCTGCTTGGCTGCCTTTCTACTCAGTGTTGCCATCAACATGTCTGTCCCTGCAGGTAGGAGGAGGTTTTCTGTCACTGAGCTTTACAGTTCAGGGGATCACACACCGAGATCCAAATGCTTTAGTGTGCATGAAGAATCATTCACATGGCTTGTTTTCTGTTTTGCAGCTCTCTTCTGCCTAAGAAGTCAAAATACTTTATTTTTAGGAAGAAGCAAACACCAGCTGTTTTCTAATACTCAGTATTGCAAGAATACTTCATATTGCACGGCCCAGCAACAGATCACAACTTTTCAAGATGAGGGCCATAGTTTTTGTATTGCTCCCCTTTATGGGATGCTCTGGACATGGAAGCAGAGATAACTTTGTGACCTCATGTAAAGCTGCTGGCACCCAAATGTGGAAGATGACCACATGGAACAAAGGAAAAGAAATGATGAAGGAAATTTCCATAGCATTTCAAGAGACAGACTGTGAAAGAGGAAGGAAAAGTGTTGAGGAACCTTCTGTGCCATCACTGGAGACATCATATGACTAAACTTGCTTTTTATAGTAATCTTTCACTGAGTCCTGAAAAACAGTTGATGGATCTCATTCAGACTGAGAGACCAGATTTCAGAAATTATCACTACAAAGTGCTATTCAGGGAATGGTGCAAAGTGCTCTTAATTTCACCCTTTTTGTTTATTCAGGTTTTTTTCATTAAAGTCATTTAGAAGAAGCAATTACCAGTATAAATAAAACCAGAAACAAAGAATCTCTGGTACTGAGGTACTAGCAGAAATGAAAATATATATTTCCGGAGATGGGCAGGGTGATACTTATGGGCAGGATAGTGTCTAATACTGCCTTCCTCTGCAGTTAATTTATGTAAGTATGCTGTGTGCACTTGTGAAGAGATTACCCTCACAAATCTGCTTGAGCATCCTACAGACCATAAAATTCCCACACAATTGAATGGATCAACCAAAGAATTGAAAGGTAACATTAGACAAGTATGGGCATATTTCTGTATGCATGTAGTTCATAACTTCTCGGTGCAGAGGATAGGGAAGCAAAAAAAGATTTATTACTATCATTGAACAGTAAAAACCTCAAGTCATGCAGTCTTCTTAAAGAAGGACCAGACTTGTGGGGTGACTTGCATCAGCACATTTCTGTTAGTTTCTGGGATAAAACTTAATGGAACACCATTCTAAGAATTTCATCTACAGAAAGGACCCAAAGAGTGTAGTCTTCTATGTCCACCCTCTTTGCTCATTTTCTCTTGGTGGTCAAAACCTTTACTGAAAGTACAAAATACTTATACAGGTCTCCCTACATGTAATTGATGGGCTACTAATAGTTATTTATCCATTAATGTCTACAATTTATGTTCTGGAAGAAATGAATAAATTCAACCAGATATAAAATTATGAAACTGATTATGTTAAATCTGAAATCTGAAATACAAAAAGCCATGACTGAACAGCTATAAAATACTTTTGTGTTTGTGTGGTCTAAACAAATGAGCGCCTTGAGAGTGAATATTTCTCCTCATGTCCGTCAGTTTCAGAAGACGAATTTTACTCCAGTTATTTCAAAATTAAAAAGTGATTTGTTGCATTGGAAAAATTTACATTTGGCTTGGCTTGGCTTGGCCATATAGCTGTGGTTAAAACAAATGGCTTGCCAAAAATCGATTTCCTATGTCAGGCCCAGCCAGTATGGACACCAAAAACAGCTCTTGGGGAAATCCAAGCAGTAGCTGTTGCATTTATACAAGATTTTGATGGATCCTCAGGGTGAGTAATGTCTCAGACCTTGATGCAGCTTTTCTTGTGAAGGTGGGTTTCCTTTTTTGCAAAATACCTTTGCACTGAACTTGGCTGAGAAGACAGCTTTCTAAACCCACCTTTCCTAAATTGAATCTTTCACACATGCTTCTAGGTGTGATTTCATGATCTGATTTGGACCCTACAGTAAACTTACTCTTCAAAGTGTTTTGTCATTAGCAATGATTTGTGATCACACATGCAGCCCTTTTCAACACACAGCTTCATCTCTTAGTCTAAATAAATGGCAAACCAAAGCTTAAAAAGCCTGTCCTGTTTTTCCTTTCACAGTTAAATAAACCCTTGTCTCTCGGCTTCACAGTACTATCCTGGGTTGCACTGCTCCAACTGCTGAAAGAACATGAAACCTAAATATTCCAGTTTGCTTTCTCAAGAGGCGTCTCACATGCCAAAATCAAACAGGCAAGTTTTGTGGTCGTAGAAATATCATTCATAATGTCTCTGTGGCCTTTTGTCACTAAGGGTACATGGCTTGTTAGACATGCATTACATTTCCAAAGCAGTTCTAGTAACAAGTTATTTTTGATAATCCATTCACATAAATTCTAAAATATCTGTTTATATTCAGCCAATTCAACTTAATGCAGTTCAATGTAATTGCTGCATATTGGGAAGCATCCTGAAACTTCTCTAAAGACCACATTTTCTGCTCGGACAGCAAATCTAGAACCATGGTCTCAAATGTAGCTAAAAGGATCTTTAGTATCTTGTATATTCAGGCTTAACTGCATGCATGACTTTCCTCATTGTGTGTGTTCAGGCTATTTGCGGGCTGTCCAGCAAACATGGACATATAAACGTGGGGCCGATCTAGGATCACACCAACCCCCCATTTTCATTTGAGACTCCTCCGAGTGGTGCAGAGATAATTTCTCAGCCTGATATCATTGTTTTTTAATTCTTGTATTTCCTTCTTTGCTACAAAAAACCCCACATTTTTTTCCCCAATTTGGACAAATATTTACACACTTTTTCTGCAGTCTTGGTCAGGTCTTCAATGTTACCTACATCTTTCAACAATGAAATAGATGCCCCTGGGGTTGTTTTCCCATATGCGTCCATACTTTTACAATGGTCCCATTTCTGCATTTTATTTTCTACGTTCTTGGTTCTCATCTGGAGATAATTAAGATCTCTCTAGGCTAACCAGATGGTCTCTATGCCAACAGGTGAATATTTGGGAACACCATTCATTTTAATTCCATCACTAAAAAGATGGCTACTGAATTTAAAATTCTCAGTTATGCAGACATGACTGGCTTTTAGATAGTACCTTAACAAGATGACAAGAAATCTAAGCAATTTTTGTCACCCTTGTTTTTTCAGTCTGTTGCATGCCTTCTGCTTCTGTTGTGATTTCTCTCATCCTGTCTGGCACACACTCAAACTGTTGGCATTCATTGATTTATTTCATCCATAGCAATGGCTTAAATAATACTACCGGTTACTTAATACAATATCAAACTTCTTTGCATGTACTGTCTGAAGACAAAAGGCAAGCACATTGAACTGTTGAATAGCACTGTGTAGATGCACCATTTACAGTGATACTGTGTTGATCTTCCACAGGTAACTTTTTCAGCATTTCATCCTTGGGACCTATGAAAGACTGTCTTTTTTACAAGTAACCTAAAGGAAAGCTCATGATTAAGCATTACTAAGCACCATTGGAACTCTGATAGGAGTCGTGGTTGCTAGGCAAACGGCACCATACTCCAAATTAAAATAAACTATTATGGAGATGAAAGAGACTCACTTAGGATCTGTGACTAAGCTGATTAACGGCTGATACAATAGTTAGTTGTGGTAAAGGTTCACTGAACAGTGTGGGCAGTTCAGGATTTCTATATAAATTCAGAGCTCCTAATAGAGATTGTGTCACTAAACTGTGTGCTGACCTTTTATTTCGGTACATCTTTAGTAAGAAGCCTTTGGCTGTTCGTGGTGTCTTGTGTAGCTGTGACATTACCCTTCTCAAACTCATATAGAGTGTGTTAGTGATATTCAGCATGTAACTGTTACATACTTTTTTCTGAAGGAATATATAGTTTCCTTTGTGATAAAAGTCAGCAACAAGGGTTAATAAGCAATTGAAAATGCAATGATCATATGATTCATTACCTTAATATAATAAAAAATATAGTTCTGAAGTTCTTTGGCTTGGAACTATCCTTTACTGGTTTCGGGAGACATCTTATCTTGGACATAATATTATGGGTAGTTGAATATCTATTAGTCCATTAAAGGAAACAGAACCTTGTTGTTGGTTCAAAGTATTTTATCTGATTAGTGCAGATCTAGTCAAGAAATATTTTTTGCCTTCTTGAAGTAACGGTTTTGCCAAGTTAGTTGCACACCAAGATAGCAACCTCTTAGTCCATGATTTCTCTTGATTATTTGGTGCTTGGCAACTTTTGTGATATGTGATCAACATTCCATTAACCACTGTTCTCATGGCTTGGTCTTTATATAATAAAGTTCAAGATGATTTACAATGATTCCTCTAAACTCTGTGACAACTCCTATCTTTTTCTGTCTGTGCAGCAACTGTTTCTTAATCGGGTAGAATTGTTTTCTCAGCAAAGGGATATCACCCTCCTGAATCTGCTTATGCTTCAGATGTCAGTTTTGACGTATCATGTGCTCAACAGTGTCTTAGAAAATGCTGCCTAGAGACAGCACAGATTGTTTTGGTGCACTCTTCATTACAGTCTGCTAATGCTTTAATCTTGCCTATTATAACATTAAGTTGGTGCTTTAAACAAAATTCCTCAGCTTCCTTTTCTTAAAATTGGGGCAGTGAAACAAGAGCAGAGAAGTTTTTATTACAGTGGCTGTTGCTGACTGCTCTATGCTGGGAGTATTGGACTGAGGTTGGTACAGATCAGCAGTGCTACTATAGGCAAACATCAAAAAGAATGATCTCCTTTTTTATTACTTACAGTGGTAAAATCTGGCAGTTGTAGCAGGTACGGGGTCTGATGAGGACTTCCTGTTTGATGAGCCTTTCAGTTGTTAACAGGAAATTGTCCAGAATACCATGAACAGACCTTTTAAATACTGCTGACAGATTGCTCACCTGGGCATATCTTCCATTGTGGTAGCTGATGTATATCAAGCAGATTTGTAGACTCTGATGGGTGTGAATGTATAACATCATCACAGAATCACTAAAGTTTGAAGAGTCTTTCAGGTATCACCTAGTCTGCTCAGTACAGGTTACTAAGAGCCAGTTGCTCAGATACGTATCCAGTCAAATTTTAAATATCTTCAAGGATGAAGACTCCACAACCTCTCTGGGCAACCTGCTCCCGTTGAGCACCCTCACAGTACAAAGGATGTTCTTACACTGAATTTTCCTGTATTTCAGTTTGTGCCCTTTCATCAGAGGACTGGAGCACCTCTCCTGTGAGCACCACCTGAGAGAATTAGCTTTACCAGCCTGGAGAAGAGAAAGCTCCAGGGACACTGCATAGCATCCTTTTAGTATTTGAAGAGGACCTACAAGAAAGATGGAGAGGGACATTTTATAGAGCAAGAAGTGACAGAACAAGGGGGAACGGCTTTAAACTGAAAGAAAGAAGGTTTAAATTAGATATGAGGAAGAAATTCTTTATTGTGATGGTGGTGAGGCTCTGGCACAGGTTGCTCAGAGAAGCTGTGGCTGCCCCATTCTTAGCAGTATTTAAGGTCAGGCTGGATGGTGCCTTGAGCAACCTGGTCTAGTAGGTGTCCCTGCCTGTGGCAGGGGGGTTGAAATTAAATGATCTTTAAGGTCCCTTCTAACTCAAACCATTCTGTGATTCTATGATTGGCTCTTGTCCTATCACTGTACACCACTGAGAAGAGTTTGGCTCTGTCTTCTTTACCCATTCCCCAATCAGATATTTGTACACAGTAATTGCCCTGAGCCTTCTCTTCTCCAGGCTGAACAGTCCCAGCTTTCTTAGCCTCTCTTCATATGACAGACCTTCCAGTCCCTTAAAATCATCTTCTTTACTCACTGTTAGACACATATTATGTGCCAGGTGTGGCCTCTCAAGTGGTGAGTAGAGGGACAGGATCACCCTCACTTGCTGGCAAGGCTTTTCCTAAGCCCAGATGTCATTGGCTTTCTTTGCTGCAAGAGTGTATCACTGACTTAAGGTCACCTTGGTGTCCACCAGAACCCCCAGGTCCTTTTCTGCTAAATTGTTTTCCTGCTAGATGGCCCAAGCCTGTACTGGTGTATGGAGTATGTATTATCCTTGTCATGAGCAAAAAGGTCTTAATGCAGTGAGTATTTCCTTAATTTAATTAATTGCTAATTAACACAAGCTTCAAATCCCTGTTTTGGCTTTAGAGAAAGAAGTCATAAAGAATGAATGGTGTTTGCTTAGGTGAAAGCACCTAAGTAAACACCTCTCCTCCCGCTTCCTAGCTTTAGTGTCCCCTATGTTCGCTGCAGAATGGGGTTGTTTGTTTAACGGTTTCTGTTTGGCACTGTGCTTATTGTGCTGCACTTTGCTTTCTGCTGGCTTCCTCCTTCACCTTCCTGCCCCACATTGTTTTTTATTATCCCTGCCCCAGCATGGGTGGCTGGTGGCTGCAGCCCTTCAGTGTTGTACATACGTGTCCTTAGCCCCACACCCTACCCTTTTAGCTGCCTGTTTCCTAAATCATCTGCTGAGAGCCCTCATGGTTTCCTGTAACTGCCCCAAGTTCTGGTGCACACCAGGATGCTCACATCAGTGCCAGAGCCAAGGCAGCGCATGGCCTTCTCCTGTGCCTGTCATGCCTACAGCCTTCTGCTAATCAGACATTGCTGCTCATGTAGAGGGGTTTGCACTTCTCAAGCTCAAGGATTTGCATTTCCCTTTGCTGAACGTTGTGTGGCTCCTGTCAGCTCATTTCTCCAGCCTCCCCAGGTCCCTCTGAAAGGCAACACATCCTTCTCCTCCCAGTTCTGTAGAGGGTGTACTCCATCCCATCTTTCAGGTCATTAAGATTTTAAGCAGGACTGACCCCAGCATAAGACCTTGGAGGACAGTACTAGTGACAGGACTCAGGTGGAATACATGCTGCTGATCACAGTCTTTTGAATGTAGCAGTTCAGCCAGTTTTCAGTTCACTTCAGTTCATTTATATTGGTTGGTTGTGTGGACAGCAGTGTCAAAAATCCAGCTAAAGTCAAGCTAAAAACATTCAACGTTCTCCCATCACCCACCAGGCCAGTCATCTCATTGTAGAAGGCTATTGGATTGGTCAGGCATGAGTCTCCCTTCAGAAATCCATGTTCATTAGTTGCAATCAACTTTTTTGTCCTTAATATGTTTGGAAATGGCTTTCAGGGTTAATTGCTCCACCACCCCTCCAGGGACAAAGGTGAGGCTGACTGGTCTGTAGTGCCCCAGATTCTCCTTGTCCTTCTTGAAGATATGAATGACATTTGATTTCTTCCAGTCCACAAGAACCTCTCCTGATCACCACACCTTTTCAAAGTTAATTGAGTATGCCCTTGTGGTGACATCACCTGGGTCCCTCACCATCTATGGGTGCAGATCACCAGATCCCATGGACCTGTGGGTGCCCAGTTTGTTTAAATGTTCCTTAATGTTAACATCCTCCACAGAGGGCAAGTTTTGCCTGCTCTAGACTCCCACACTCTCAGGGCTTACCTGCTCTAGACTTTCAGATCTCAGGGCTTCAGCTTCCTGAAGGCCAACATTACCAGTAAAGACTGGGGTGAAGAAGGCATTGAACACATTGACCTTTTCCAAGTCTTTGTCACCAGGTCTGCTGCCTCATTCAGGAATAGGTCCACATTTCTTTGTTTGAGTTCTGTATCTACAGAAGCCCTTCATGTCCCTTGCCAGATTCAACTCCAGAAGGGCTTTTGCTTTCTTAGCCCCATCCCTGCATGCTCGGACAGTGTCTCCACATTCCTCCTGGGTTATCTGTCCCTTCTTCCACTTCTTGTGTGTTTCTTCTGTGTGCCTGAGTCCCTGTTATACTGTAATAGTGACCTCTGCTAAATGCAAATGAACTCTGAAATACAAGGGGTTTTAAATATGTTTCCTTCACACCTGATTTTCTGTAATCCCTTAAAATTTAAGGAAAAAAAAAAAAAGGCTGTGTTTTCAGGACTGTGTTTCAGCTCCTGTAGTGGAATTTGTCACATAGAACTGGTAGGTCTTTTGCTTTCTTGTTATCCCATGAAAAACAATCAAGAATTTTTGTAAATTTATCATATTCAGCACTAAGGGAAAAAAAACCCAGCTGCTGGCCAATTATTTTCACTTCTTCAATGATAGACCATCTAATAATAAGGTTCATCAATACAATCACAGGACTTATTAATAAACTAGTTTAGCCTATATTTTCCAATTTGTAGCACCCAGTCTTATGCAAGAAGGACAGGAACTCAAATAACAGGAAAGGACATCTCAAAGGGCTTGATCTCTTCTCTGTGGAATGAATTCTAATGAAGCTAGAAAACAAGGCTGCCTTTATGGAGAAATGAGAAAGGACATAAAAGTAGATATTACCCTACTACAACAGGGAAAACTTGGAAGATGGCCAAGAACTTTTCTGTTTGTGTATCCATTAAAGAAAATTTCTTGATTGTATCTCATGAGACCTAAATTAAGGAAAACATTAAAAAAGAAAGTCCATAAATGCTGGAGAGCCTGTGACATAGTAGGTGTACATACAGTAGAAATGGCTTGGAATTCCAGTACTTTATGGGGCAATGTGAAGCAGAAGTTTTAAGATGGTTAGATCCAGGATCTCAGATTAATCTGCTGAGTTGCAATCCTGGCCCTATTGATTAAAAACTACTACTAGCACCTTAGGGAATGACAACTTGGCAAAAGAAAAGAGTAGGTTATCTTGCTATAGTGGAATAAGGCATCTTTGTTAAATGGAGAAAAGTTTATAGGCACCTTTGTCTCAGACTTGTTCCTCATGTAGCTCTTGTGTGAAACCTGAACAAAATGGTGATAAAAGATTAACCAAACATATACAGATCTTTCATGGTTAATACAATTTGTTAACACTTCCAAGGGAAATTCTTGTATATTAATGACAAAATTGTTATTGGCATAATATAAATGTGTACAATGTAAGTTTTATCACTGGTGCTGTGTGGTACAAAGCGACACTATGTGTGACCTGTCACTTTAGGACCATTAGTTTCCAAGTTTCATTAGTATGTTTTCACTCCAGTAACACTTCATTCCCTGGTAAAACATGAATTGTTTAGTTGATGTTTAGCTCTTCAGTTTGCATGGATAAACACACTCATGCATTTTGAGCAGCCTCTAGCACAAATAGTTAGAATAATATAACAAAGTCAGTAGTAAGCCCTACATCTAATTTTGTACTGAAATGCAGCTGTTTTCTAGATTTATAATGATGGACCTGATTTTTCACCCTACTTTGAGTTTATCCTGTGGAAACTCCAGTAATTTAAATGGTGCCAGACAAAAATTTGACAGAATGTGTTTGCTGTGCAACTAGCTATTCTCCATAGAGCCACTTGTGTCTGCCAGCTTTGCATACAGATTAGAAGTTATATTCGGATTATGAAAATCCGCAATAAAACTTCTCTCTATATTGTACCTAACACTGCTGAGTGCATGAAAGCAGCAGCGAGAGTCTGTGGGAAAAACAAGTCAGTCATTTTGCTGTCAAAATCTCTTATCATCATAATTGAATTTACAAAATAAATACAAAAACATGAAATAATGCCAAGAGAAAATACTAATGTGCTTGGGCATCTGTAACGCTTTCTATTCTTCACTTGACTTTTCCTCCATCTAGTGTTTACTCTGAGGATATGTTATGGATGCTGCAGGAAGGAGAGGCATTACCTAAGTTCAATATATTGAACATTCTTCAAAGCTGATGTGAAAAATAAATACCAGATAATAACCTTAACATTTTTCTTTGAGGATGATATGGAGCCTGACTATACTGACAGTGATTAAACATCCTGAGAGATTGATCTGAGACATGTTGGGAAAACCCAGATACTGAGAACATACACCTGTCAGCCAGATGTGTGTTACAGCAGCAAGGGTGAGGAAGGAAGACTGCTGATACAATTGTGCCTCAAGTTTTATTTTCAAACTTGAAAATATGAATTACAGTGAGTGCATGGATTTGATTCATCATAAAACCAACAACTGCTTCATCAAGTTTCTCTTACTTTTTCTCCTTGATTAATGCGCATATAAAGGCATAGACATGCAAACAAACTGTAGTCTGTTATGTACAGCATCCCTAACAAATGAGACACACAGATTTGAACATTAGAAGAGCTTCAATCAGTTTGAACATTTGGTTTTGTGAAGAAAAGTTTATTATTGCAGCTACTGTGCAGAAAAAGATAGAGCAGAAATTCCAGAATTTTATTTATGGAGTGCGATCTTCTGAGGGAGAAAGGCCTTGTAATGAAGTTCACCCATAAGGCAGTACAAGATGACTACACTAAAACAAGTTGTGGTCACAGACTCCATGGACTCCAGCTGGCCTGGGCGCTTCACTGTGCTGTTGCATTGGAAAGTGCTTTTCTAAATAGAAACACAGAGAGAAATGGAATTTGAAGACTTACCTGTATCACACATTTTGTGTGAGGATTGGTCTGCTCATGACTGAGAGAAAGCACGTGAGTGCCAGTGGTTTCTCACAAAGAACTTATGTGGTTTGCCAGACAAGATAAGCTCCTTCTCTCAAGTATATCTACTGGTCCCCCTGAAAAAAAATCAAATGTCTCAAAAAGCATGTTGTCTGGTTATCCAGGAGGACACAAATATTATAGCAGCAACACTAGCCAGCTGGATTTTTCCGTTTTCCTCTGGTGCTGCTTGAGCGCTTGCATATGGCCAGACTATAGAAGTGCTCTCCTGGGTCAGACCCTGTAACTGAAATGTGTTGCTCTAGTTCAGGGTTTTTATAACATGACAGTATATGAAAGTGTATTTCTAGAGAAGAGTGTAATATCAGGATGATCATGCACAAAACCTTGTGGTATTCAACCGCCTAATGCCCTGCAAGGTAAACACTGCCCAAAAGCTTTGACTGAAGAGAACAAAGGCTGATCATTTCTTCTGACCTGCTGTCTGAGTGAAACAAATGAATAAAAAGAAAACAAACCAGAAAACAAACACTAACATACATTTCAATCCCCTTCAGGATCCAGGGATGGTGGTGACTACACGGATACAGTGGGTGGTTGTAGAGGTGACTAACCTAAAGATGTCCAACATTCAGGAGAGATGAATAGCACCCCAGGTTTTGTGCACAAAGCTCAGTCTGTATGCAATCTAATCTAGAAAGAGCTGCAAAACCTGCCAAACAGGGATCAGTCTTTTCTTCAACAGGACAACAGCCATTCCAGAAAAAGACTAACTAGCTCTGGCAAGTGGAAAATATCAAGACAGAGGAACCAAGTCAGGCAGTGCCCTGAGCCACTGGTTATCTGCTACTGGAAGAAAGAGAGGGAGAAAGGAGGGGAGTCTGTAGCTGCCCCTCACAGCTTTCCGGGGGAATGCTAGCAATTCAGTTTCCGAGTCACAGCCACATGCTGCTGTTCTCCTGCAGAAGGGGTGGCATTTGGAAAAGAACGGCTTGAGTAATTCCGTGAAACTGACCCAAGTACCAACTCCCCAGGTCTGTTGAAAACGAACACATTCAACCTGCCATGCAGGATGTAACCACATGTTTCTTTATCCATGAGAGGTTGTTATATACTTGTAGGTTTAATATTCTGTGCTAGCTCCAGCCCTGAAATAGACTGAGGCTTTTAGCCTCCCTCTGGGGAAAAAGGAAAGGGGGGGGGGGGGGGGGGAAGCAGGTAGAGGGGATTAAATTCATTCCAGCTCATCCCCACATTGTCCTCCTGTGCAGTCTCAGGGTTCAGGCTACAAAATTATATTGAAGATACTGTGTATTCCAGCTCCTCAGGACTCCCGTAGGCTGAAGCGTGTCAAGTACTTTCCTCTCTTTGCACTCTAGATGCAGTACAGAGGTTGTAAATGTAACAGTGTGGGCTGGAAATTTGAATTTTGCCTCAGATGGGACAACAGAGCCACCATAATGAACAGCATTTTCACATTACTATGGAGCAGAAATATATTTGCACCAGCCTAGCAGATGAGAGATCTATCCAGAAGCAAATTTAACACTTCCAAAATAAAATAAAATAAAAATAAGGCAGTAGGGTGAGTCTGTAGTCATTACTGTCGCAGACAGCAAATAGGAAATCAGTCTATGTCAGACTGTGCAAAGCAATTTGAGGTAACTACCATTCCAGCCTTGCTGCTAATGCAATTAAAGTCTTGAATATATTGCAACTTTCTGTGTTTCCTCTGACATAGGTGAAGGATTACAGTCAGGTACAGGAGAGAATAAATACATTTTATGCAAACATTCCATAAAAATTGCTGTCAGTTTGTTTCTCATATAGTGCTTGTAAGGCCACTGGTATATAAATGTCCTGAATTCATAGGGAATCCAGTCATATTGAAATGATTAAAGCAAGCCAGAGGGAGAATTATCTGAGAAATCCATAGCATGTTATGGATGAGCTGGCATATATAGTATTTACTGTATCATAACTCATACAAATCTTACTTACTATCTTAATGAGTGACAATAACATATCTGGAACACATCTGCCCTGGAAAAGGATACATCAACTGCTCTGTCTGCTTGAAAAATATAGATATAGTATTACTCTACGTCAGCCATGCCTATCATATGTGGTATGAAATATCTTCAGAGGTAAAAGAATAAGGAGTACATGTTTCATTTCTAAATGCCCCAGACTAGACTCTGATATCCTTTCTCAGGATAAGTAACCCCTACTCCTTGAGTAGTGTTTTCTATATTGAAGGGGTTCAGGTTACTCTATGAATTAAGTCTCAGCAGGACTAAAACAATTTTCCAGTAAGTTAATGAAAAAGTATTTTGCATTGAAAATATAATTGTTCTTCATGTTCTTATGAAGAGACTGGAATTAGGAAAAAGAGAAAAGCTTAAAGAAGGTGACTCTTTTGCAAATTTAAATCCCTTATTAGGTTACCATGGCCGTTTATATAGCTGCTGTCTTTTCAACTGTCATGCATGTTTTGGCTGGCATGATTACAGTATATTCCTAATCCCTAGAACAGCATTTTTCCCATCAGAACCAGCAGCAGCTGCAGCTTGAACATGTTTATCAACACACCCACCTGTGTTTTTGTCATGGACTGCCAATGATGCCATAACTCCTCCTGTTCTTTCCACTATGTAGGTGTTTGTAGTGTCTTTCCAAAGAACTGGATTTTGAGAACTGGGATATTTCCCATTTGATACAGTATTTTATTAACTTTAACTTTGCTTTAATGGAAAAACTCCAGAATGATCAGACCTATGGCAATTAAAAGAGGTAGTAAATACATCCTGACAGTTTTAAAGAAATGTAGTCCCCAGCCCTCAACTCTTTATAAAGCAGCTATGTTCTAGAATCAGCAGAAGTTCTTTGCCGCTGCTGTGAACACTGCCCCTTTTTTTACATAAACTGGTAATATACTAAACCCAGCAGCATGTTATGGTTCATTTTCTGGCTCAGAATGCAGATAGAGTAATGGGAAAAAATTAGCTTTGTGGGCTTCTTGGATGTTTGCAATAATTCTCTTTCTTCAGTAGTTATGCTTTGTCATTAGAGAGTATGAACATTTTCATTCTTATTTGCAGAGTGATCTTTAGCCAAGGAATTATCTAATAGAACAGCTGGGACACTTTGAACTGATCTGTGAACTTAATTGAAGTTTACAATTCAGACTACACTGCTTGGCTTTGGTTTCTTTTTCTTTTTCTTTTTCTTTTTCTTTTTCTTTTTCTTTTTCTTTTTCTTTTTCTTTTTCTTTTTCTTTTTCTTTTTCTTTTTCTTTTTCTTTTTCTTTTTCTTTTTCTTTTTTTTCTTTTTCTTTCTTTTTTTCTTTTTCTTTTTTCTTTTTCTTTATCTTTTTCTATAGAAATCTTAAGTATTTTTCACCAATGCCTGTGCTCTTCAGGTATTCTTATATTAACTAAACTAAGGAACATGAGTTGGAGATAAAGATCTGTGTAACAGCTGTAATGCTAGTATTCATATAAACTGGAGTTTCAGTTTATTTTGTTCACCAAATATGGGTGATATGACTAGCCCACATGCCTTTAAATGATATTTTTCATCTCCTTACAAAGGTCTGTTCTTAGATATAAAACAGTGTGGTCTAAACTAGAAATGTGAGAAGACTTATATTTATTATCTTGTTAGTTCCAGAAGAGGAATCTACAGCCCTTACAGAAGACTAAGCAGGGTCTAATGGTAGTTTACGTGCTCTGTCTCTTAGCAGAATCATGTACTGTTTACAACTGTTTCCAAGACATGCAGGTGCATTGTGAGAAAATGAGCCACTACTGAAGTCATATTATAGACACTTAGTTACAAGTGTTTCAGTCACATAGCAAGAAATTAACAATGCTGCACTTGTTTTCTTTTTAATATTTCTCATATTTCTTATTCTCATTCTAAAGGAATGCATTCTAATCCAAGGACACATTCTCATACATTCATTAATCCTGCTGCTCTAAAATGTTTCACATGAAAACTCAAAATCAGATGGCTTTATGCGTTCCAACTGGGCTTTTGTAAAACAGGGTCATCCTTGAACTTGTCATCTGCTGAGGTATTAAATTCCAGATTTCACTCAATTACATGAACTTAAGAATGTGGCAAGTTGCCATGTCTTTCTCAACTTTGAACAAATGTTATTGCATCAAACTGTTTAGTTTCAGAAATCCCTCAATTATAAATGACCCTTAACAGGAAGTTGTACATCTTTTAAAAATTTACCTATGAAGGAATGTGAATGTGAATGTTTCTTATTGCCTGCATTCTGCTAAAATACTTTTTTTTTTTAATTCGGAGTTTAGAAAACATGATGTAGCACATTAATATTTACTTCATAGTGTATTTTTCTTCACATTGGAAAACAATATTATGAAACCTGATACCTTGTCTTTACAGAAATATTCATTGATCATTAAGATGATGAAAGCTACACTTCACTAGAGGAAAAAAGTGACCAAAAGTAAGGCAAAGTTTGAAACAAACATTTCAAATAAAAAAAAACAACAGTTAAAGCATAACTAAACATGCTGTGTTAAAAACAGGTTTTTTTTCAGATAAAACCTTAACTCTGTGCTAAAACAATTGCTCACAAACAACTCCTTCTTAAATAAACTGTTTTTCTTTTTCTGATCCAACTTTCTGAAATATTCTCCATGTCTTTGCTCCTGCAGCAGCACATAAAAAACAAGTTCACTGGATTTTTTGACTGAGTTCACTGGACGTATCTTAGTGCAATATAGCATTTTCACAAAATGTGTACTAATTATGCCATAAATATTAAAAACAAAAAATGAATATAAATGCAGACTTCATCTATCTGATGCTATGTGGAATGCTGCCAGCCAAAAAAGGGTAGATTGCTTATTAGAGCAAAGTTTTACATTTTGACTGAGAAGTTTTAGAGAAGAAAATCTGTATTTTAAATTTATATGCAAAATGTCAACATATCTTGCATAGCTTCCCTGTCTCTCAGTTGAACTTTCGGTTGAAGCGAAATGCTCTGGACAAGTGTGTCATGTTGGACAAGACCACACTGGACTCCTTCTCTACACAGGGAGGGAGACAGCGGTGTTCAAAGGGTGGTGGGTGAGCTGTGAAGGCAGAGCCAGCACTCTCCTAACTGCATGTGGAGGGAAGGCAGCAGAGCTTCATAAGTGGTTACAAAAGAACTTGGGAAGAGGTAAGGGAGTAGGGCTGGGGCTTGAATAGCTGCGGGGTGGAAGAAGGCAGCTGGTGAGGAGGACAAACCTCTCCCAAAAAAGGGAGACCAGGAGAAGTGAACAGCTGCTGCAGCCACAGGGAGCCCGGGAAACAGTAGCTGGGAAAAGACTGACTTGAAACGGGACCTTCAGAAGCTAAGGCAGCAACAGCTGAGAGGCTGCAGGAAGGAAGGGCTTCTAGGCATCTTCCTGCTGCAGGTAGAGGCAGATCAGGCAGGCAGCCAGCCACCTTGAAATCTCCGCCAAGTGGTAGCAGAAAACAGCTTTTGAGTAAATAAGACAAAAGCCATCAGGCTGTTCAGTCATGGGCCTGTGAAGGCAAAAATGGGTCCTGGACAGTCAGAAGTTGGAACCTACTCCTGGGTATAAAATAAGGAAGCTGGGAATGGGTTGGATTTCCTGTGAGAAAATGCGTATGTCTGTGCTTGGCATTCTGGCTGTCACAGGTGGAGAAAACATGAGGGGATAGATCTGGGCTGTCTCTTGGCATGGACCTGCTGGAGACACCAGACCCCTGTCAGATCATCAGCATATGAGTAACTCACATGTTTGCAAGCTCAACAAATTATAAGACTTTGCTTCTTGTAGGGAATTAAACCTGCCCAGGAAAACACTCTGAGTGTTAGGCTAACTAGCACAGTGTAGCCTGTGCCCATGTTATTAAACTCTCTCATCATCCCAAAAAGGCCAGTCTTGTGCACCTCTAAAGCGTCTAAGCAGAACTCAGATTTTAGTTCAAAAATCCCCAAATCACTTCATTTGAAAGTGAAATGCCTCTCCCCTGGCAATGTAGGCTTAAGAATCTGAAGGACTTTCAGAAGGAGGTGCTGGTGGAGTGTTTGCTGTGAGGCATCTTCCATTCAGTAATCCTTCTC
This sequence comes from Pezoporus wallicus, assembly GCF_028554395.1. Taxonomy (NCBI): domain Eukaryota; kingdom Metazoa; phylum Chordata; class Aves; order Psittaciformes; family Psittacidae; genus Pezoporus; species Pezoporus wallicus. The sequence goes on from NW_026641950.1 coordinate 4,940,299, forward strand.
TGTCAGCCGTTGGGTACACTGTAAATCCCATTGTACCCATCTCTTTACGAAAGCTTGGGCTAAGCCAATTTCTTTTAAAACTTAATGCTGAGCCAACATGCGATTTCAAAGTTAAAGATTTGAGTGGCTGTCCAATGTGAATGACTAAATCCAAGTGGGTCTAATAAATAAATAAGAAATAAAAGCCGTTATACTTCAAGGAATCAAGAGGCTTCTCCAGAAGAAGCAAAATTTAAGGGAGCTAACATAAGTAATTAGCATAGCTGGAAATTTTACATTAGATTCAACATGCATATTTTACTGACTATACTGCACCTGGGTGTATACAGAATTGTTCTTCCCTGATTGTCTAAACTGGCCCAGCACAGAGAAAGCTGTGGGGTGGGTAAATGCTGAGCTTGCTTTGGATGGAAATGAGAGTAGTGAAGAAAGGAAATTCTATTAATCTAGATTTCACATGGAAATGCTACCAGGACAGTGAGCCAGAAGTTAAGCAAAACTCTCTAATATAGTGCCCTACATCTGTATTAGTGTCCGTATTTCTGCAGAGATATTTAGCGATTTCTTGACCAAATAGATATAAAGTTCAGACATAAGCACAAAAACTTTGTTAAAGAAGCATTTTAAAATAAAGCACTGATCCAGGAACTTAGACTGTGCAAGTAGATGGTTTTGAAAATATTTCACCCTCATGTCAGCCATGTATGTCTTTTATATGCTGAAAGTGAAGTTGTAGAACCTGGTAAAAGGGGAGGTTTTAAATACTTTCTTCAAACATTGGAGCAGGTATAGACTACTTTCCTTTAATAATTCTGTAATTTATAATAAACTATTCCCTAATTGCTCGCATATTCAGCACAGCTGGTTTACTTGTTCTTTCATTCATAAGAAAGCAGTATCACAGCATGGTAGCAGGAAATAAAAAGGATTTACAAAGAACTGGTCACAGAAGAGGTCAAGTACAAAATCTAATTAAAAAACCTTTGAAATGTTATTTAGTCTCTGTAACAGTGTACTGGATTTCTTTTTGGGAATACTGGGTGCTTCAATAATTACTGACAGGAATGTATATTCCAAGTCTGTCCTTATATATAAGTGGTTTGCTTTCATTCATATAAAGATTTTATTTTATCAATAGTTATGTAAATTCTACAAGAATTTCCATAGAAAGATTTTTTTTTCCTCCTAGGTTGATTTTTTGTAAGATATTAGGATGATCATGATTTCAAACCAAACGGGCCACTGACTTCCTAGGTGAAAGTGGATCAACTGCTTGAAAAAGAATGTTTTGACCACCTTGATGCAGGGCTTTTTTTGCCTTTTTTCACCTTTTTTCTATCTAAAGAGCCACCTTACATGTTCATGTTATAACAAAAAAAGTTTCCACATCATAGTTGATAAATATAGGAATTGTAGAAACTGTTTGGTAGATATTTTGGTTTCATATCTTTAGGCTTTAGTTAAAAAACTCTAAGGTCACATTCATAGTAGTCGTTGCTATGAGACATATCCATGGAGATTAAATGTGTGATTATGTATACGATCCTGATTAACTTTGTGTATAAGTGACTTTTGAGGAAGCATAACTCTGTTAATACATCTCTGTGATTTGTCAAGGACACTTTGCCAAGGACACAAAGCTCTTAAATATCTCACAACAAATTAAAAACTTTCCAAGATGATGGGAGATGAAGTTTCTAGAACTGACTTATAAACCAATGGGAAGCTATGCCTAAGTATGAGAAATGGACCAGGAAAACAGATTTCCACTCTGAACCAAGGGTTTTTGTAACTGCAGTAGGTAGCAGACTCTCCGTACACTTCCACGGGCCCATGCTAATTATCTAAAATGAGTTATTTTTTTTAGTAAGCTTCCCTGTAGCTTTTGGCAGGTTTTTTCAAGCCATGCAGCCATAATAAAACTCTTTCCAGTGATGCCAAAACTAATGACCTTCTCTTTTTCTATTTTTTATAATGTATACATGTTCAATGAGAAAGAAGAACAAATCCCAGCAGGAAAGGTTCAAAGAGCACATAAAGCCACATAAGGCTAGAATTTGCAAGCTTTTATCAACCAAAATGGCTCTTGAAAATGAGATTTCAATCCCCCAAGAAACTCAGGATCAGGCCCCAAGGACTTCCTGCAGAGCCCCAGAAGTGTGGTAAAAGAAAAAAGTTTAATGCATTATTTAGATACATGCAATTATGCTGTTGCTGTGTTCTGTTCTTATGAGAAAAAAGTAAATGTTTTGAGTGATGTTGTTTTCCTTTATCTCATTCCTTAGTTCTTCAATATTTTCACAAGGAAAAAGGAGAATGAAGCCAAATTTTCTACGAGGTATGGGGAAAGAGATATATTACTGGATTCCTAGATTTTAAAAGGAGATGGGATAATGGGAGAGGAGAGTGAGAAATCAAGGTCTCTTTAATTTTCCTTTTAGTTCCGCTTTTGAACAACGTTTGTGTGTAGTTTTTCCTCCAGCTGATTGCACCAATGTTTTGTTTTCCTCTGTGCATTTTATTTACTTTAGTGCTGTAAGCAACAATCCCTAAGAATAGATTTATCTGTGCTTTATTGACTCAGGCTGGTGTAACTCAGCTCATCGTGTAGTTTGTACAATACAGAGGAAGAATTCAGTGACAGGGAAATAAGAAGTTTCAATCCCATAAAAGGCACTTATGTGTTAAGAAAATTTACATTTGTATTAAAATTAACTGTCAAGATTTTTTTCAAAAAGGAATAGTTCTTATTTTCACCCTAAAGTAGAAAACAAGAAGTGATATTAAAAGCAAAGTGAGTATTTTTACCAAATACAGTTTAGGTTTTTCCTATATCCTGTTCTGTGCAGGAATTTGATATACTCATTCTACTGTTTGAATATGTCCTGCTAATACAGTGTTATCCAGCTGTGGAGCCATTAAATATATACAGTTTTAAGCAAAGAATAATAGATTCTGAACATTATTTTTCAGTCTCATTTTTCCACAGCATTAAATAGGTGAAGGGGAAGTCATAGAATCATAGGATCATAGAACAGTTAGGGTTGGAAAGGACCTTAAGATCATCAAGTTCCAACCCCCCTTGCCGTGGGCAGGGATACCTCACAATAAACCATGTCACCCAAGGCTCTGTCCAACCTGGCCTTGAACACTGCCAGGGATGGAGCATTCACAACTTTCCCGGGCAACCCATTCCAGTGCCTCAGCACCTACAGTAGAGAATTTCTTCCTTATATCCAATCTAAACTTCCCCTAGGATGGTCTAGGATCAGTGTACACATGGCTAAATACTAAAGGTTATAGTTTGTTTTCTTGTCTATCTGCTAAAGTTCAGCACAACTACACTGAGGTCCCTGCCACAAAAGTACTCCCTCACTGCTGTGTGAATTACCCTTGGACTGTTTCCTGCCTGGATCTGATCTTTGAGGCTGTCTTTGATATTAGCAAGGTTAAAGATAACTACTGCATTCATACAAACTCCTGTCATCTCTATTGAGAGAAAATTTTCAGGAGGAATATTTTCTTCCATTTTGTTTGCTTTTATGGTTGTCTTTCGAGATTTTATGATTTAATTCTTATCCTTTGGCCTGACAAAGGGTTTGCCAAAAGACGTACACTGGTGTTGTGCTGTTAGCATATACACAATTTATGCGTTAGCAACTGTATAATAATATCAAGCAGGATTAATTAGCCATCTATAAATGCCCACCAATGTCACAATATCGACCTGTTACGCTGTATGCAGATAGCTAACAAAGGATTGTGGAGAAATTTAGGAAAAAAGTTTCTTCAATATCTGTTCAGTATCTGCTGGAATTGAAATAACTCTGAGTTAATATGTATATAATACAATATATATTATATATTAAATATCATTAAGTATTATTTTATTATTAATATTATATTATCAAATATTACATATTAAAATACTATATTATAATATAATATAATACAGTCAAAATGTAGCTTCAGGTGACACCTGGAGTGACTATTAAAGGTCACTAAAAAAGGGAGGCGTTGGTTGTGTACAATATCTGAATACTAACATTTTGCTTATGGTAGAAATAAAACAACCTTCCAGCTTCCCAGGAAACAAAAACTTCCTAGACTATGTCATTCTTAAATCAGCAAACATGCTATTTCAGTCCCTGGTAATTCACTCCAGGTCATGCCATTACCTAAACTGTCCATTTTATTTCTACTGATGCAAGGGGAGCAGGCAAGACTTGGGACTGAGGGAAACTGGACACAGGGGCCCACATTTCACCTTGGTGAGTTGCTCAGAAAACCTAGCTGGGACTACGGGAGTCTCTAGCACTCCTGCAGCAGCTCTGGAGCGGAGCACCTTCACATACCAGGCACTGAAATCCCAGTATCAATAACCCTGGGCACCCACTTCAGATCATTCAAGCATGCAGTGTCTGCCTGGATGTGGACCTGCAGTCTCCCAGCAGCCTGCCCCAGAGCAACAGACCCAGGCTTTCGGATGTTGTTGTCTGTGAAGAAACTAGCCAAGTTCCCATCAGCAGCTGCCTTTGACTTGGCCAAATACAAAGGGAACCCTTGCAGTTTACATCTGTGGCTTTAGGAGAATCTGACCACTTGTTACACAGGAGAAACAATGAATCTTCTTCTGTCCGGTGGAGCCTGGACTTACAGCAAGAAACAGCAAAAGAATCAGACTGAAGCAACACTTTAGCCAAAACCAGTTGAAATGAGGCAAAACGAGAAGTTAACTGAATGCCCTGAAGTGCCTCATAAAATTCTTAGCATTTGAAGACATGGGGAAAGCCTCCAAATGACTGGAGTGTTTAACAGTGAAGTGAGAAACTGGAGAATGCAGAATGCATCAGTAGATTTAAAACAGGTCAAGAAAGGTGGAAGGTATATCAAGCTGAACTTCTGCATCTTGGCTCAAGATAATAGTAGATCCATGAATCTTCTGAAGTTCAAAAGGAAGATTTCAGCAAATTACTAAAAGGTTAAAGGAAGAGACTGAGTAGCCTGCAGAAAGGGCACGGAGGAGAATCACTGCGCACAGCAGGCTCTCATAGTCAGTAGACTCCTGTTGATTGATGAGAGAAACCGAGTCTCAGTACCAGCAAGGGAGTCAGCACATAATTAGCTGGGCTCTTCTCAGGGGATTTGATTTGCATTGCTGTATATTTAACAACTGTCAGTGGATTTGCAGTCACAGAGTCAAAGTCAGTCTGGGATGAGGATGAAAGAGAAAGGAGAAGATCATAGGGGAGCAAGCTGGCCAAGACCCAAGTAAGAAGAAGGTATGGAGCCTGGAATGACAGACAAAGGGGAAGAGTCAGTGAGAAGGGAACTCAGAGGAAAGATTCTTTCAGCAAGAGCTAGAGGTATCAGGTAACAGAAAAAAATTGTTAGGGAACAAGGTGGATGATGTCACTGACTTATATATTCTTCAGATCATGAGCTATTAGAAAGAAGTATCTCAAGGAAAAAATCTCCTGGAAATAGTTTTCCTGTTTCAAAGAGATTTCAAAAGTATCTACAAAGGGCTGGTTTTGCATGCAAAAAAGTTGAATTTAATGTCTGAATTAGATGCTCCCAATCTTGGGAATACAGTGGGATAAGGCCAGACCAGGACCCAGATTCAACAAAGGAATAATCAAATGCTTGAAAAAAGCTTTGTAGCAAAAGTAACTGAAATTGTGCAAGATGAACTTCCTCCAGGATGTGGTGAGCATGATCAGCCATCTCTGAAGTCAGGATGGGCTGATATCTGAACACTTCCTTTGACTGTCTCCTTCTTCAATTTTCGTTTATCGTGCAACAGTCTTAAGAGTAACTATTTTCTCAATTAAATACTGAACCAATCATTAGAGTGTAGAAGGAAAAGATCCAACAGTGCATCAACTCTCAGTGCGTTGAGTCCATTTCAAATCTTTATGAGCAGGAAAATAGTTATTGCAGTCACTATTTCAGTCAGTTGCTAAAGGACCATAATTTAGACTATATATACACTGAAAATATGTTCTTTATGTTAGTACTTGTGGGAACAAGTTTGTATGTAACTTTTTATTTTTTGTTTTGGTCAAAGGAACAAAAGTTTCCTCTTCATTGATGTCCTGTATTGCTGAATAAAGGCTTTTATTGTTGTGTTTTTGTTGTTGTTTTTAAGAGATAATGTAAAGTATGAACGCAAAAATGCTTAGCTTTTGCACAGATCTGTATTTCATATAAAGCAGTCTCTTCCTTAACCAGTATGTTTTATATCAAATTTCAGCCCAAGTAATCTTTTAAGAGTGAATTATTCACTTTGAAAGTGGGAACTTACTTTCATTACAATCAAACAACGAAAGAGGTAAATGTTGTAAGAAGGAAATTGTATCTCCCTGTTTAAAGTTCAGTGCTGTATAATCTGTGCTGTGATTGCAGAGTGCAGGAGTGATGTAGAGACATAAACCCTTCTGGTAGAAGTATACTACTCTTGGGAGACTGCAAGAATGAAAACATTTTCAACAAGTTCCCTCAGGCTTTCCTATTTGTTCTTTAACAATCCTCATTTTCCAAAATGGTCTTTGGAATAATTAAGTCTCAAACTCTGTGAGGAAGATCTGTTAAGCTTGGAAGAGGCCATCTTCTTAAGTTACTACAGGCAATGAAAGAGTTTTATCAAATACTTAAAATTAAAAGATTGAATAGGAAAAAGGCTTAGTGCAAAACCATTAAAGGTGCTCAAATACTGAACATAGTCTGTCAGACAGGTCTTAAGCTGTGACTTAATATGGGGAAATGTCAAAATTGTGCTCATAATGGGACTTAATTCATGCATTTAATAGAATTATTTGGCAGAAAATATAAAATACTGAAAAATGCTAAGGATGATTCAAAGTATCTGGAAACCATCTTTTTTTTTTCTAAATGATAATCTTGTTCATACAGCAATGAAAGCTAAATCTTGTGAAATTAAAGCAATGAGAAAGAAAAAAGAAATAAAACTGGGTGATAACTGGACCTTTCTGAAATTCTATCTTTTAATCTAAGAATCTCTGAAATCTAACCTTTCAGCCAGCAGTCCAGACATAAACAGCAGTAGGGGTGAACAAGAACTTAGAATTTCATTTTAGATATAACTGTAAAAAACATTTGAGACAATGCTGATTATATTATCTTGTCCAAACTATACTTCTCTAAATTCTAGGGTCTTTATTTCCTTCCTGTGAACTAGACAGGTTTCATTCTTCATAATTCAAACACAAGATCATAAATTAACTATAAAATGGGTCATCATCCAGATTAACCTGTGAGTCCTTTATTTGAACCAGATCTGAATTAATCACAAATCTAAATCTTTTCCTTGGAATTCTGCTAAAGTATATTTTAGAAAAAAGGAAAGTTCTGTCAAACAACAGTGCACATACGTTTTATATTGGTGAACCATTGTCAAGATGAGGAGCAGGTAAAAGAGGATTTCTGGGGGAAGGAGGAAAGGGATAAAAAGTCTGAGAAAAAAAGAAAAAAGTCAAATGTCTTGTACTGACCATAACTCTGCATGAAAATCTTTCTAATCATAACTTAAAACTGCAATGCAAATATACTACACCTCCGTTTTGCTACATGGTGCAAAGGAACAGGAACTTTTCGGGCACAGCAAGCACTGGCACCTGACCTATTTTAACCATCTACTTTAGGCTTAACCATCTGCTTTAGGCTTAACCATTCCTTTCAAGTGGCAGCCATAGAATTATAGAATCATGGATTATCCTGAATTGGAAGAGACTCACAAGGATTGTCCAGTCCAATTTCTCACTCCACACAGGGAAATCTAAATGTTAAAGCATATATCAGTGTTGTCCAAACACTGACAAACTTGGGGTCATAATCACTTCCCTACGGAACCTGTTCCAGTGCCTGACCACCCTCTCAGTGAAGAACTTTTCCCTAATATTTAATCTAAACTTCCCTTAGAGCAGCTATAAGATATTCCCTTATGTCCCATGATTGGACACCAGAAAGTAGAGATCAGCAGCCCCTTCTCTGCTCTTCCCCCATAGGGAAGATGTAGACAGCAATGAGGTTGCTCCTTTGTCTCCTCTAAACTGGGCAAACCCAGTATCCTCAGCCACTTCTCTAGTTATGCCCTCTAGTTCTTTCACCTTTGTGGTTCTCCTTCAAACATATAATATTTTTATACCCTTCTTATATTGTGAAGCCCAAAACTGCAGATAGTATTCAAGGTGAGGTCATGCCAGTGCTAACTGTAGTGGAACAATCACTTCTTTTGACTGGTCTCTCAATGCCGATTATAACGGGATTCTAGGATACTAGCTTAGATGAAGGCATCTGCCCTGTGGGCACCTTCTCTGGGAGAGAAGAATCCTGCCTTTACAGTTCATCTCAATAAACAGCAGTAGTAATGTTGGACTCCTAAAGAAGGTACCCACAGCCCAGCATTCAAAGCAAAACCTATGGGACTGGACCACACTTCCATTTGAAAGTGAAGATGGTTACCACTTGTACCTCTTATCTGACTGCTGCTTTGAAAAATTCAAGTAAACTTATGGGACTCCTGTATATAGGGACAAGATTACTCAGGTGGGCAAGAGAATGCTTGTGGAGGGTGAGATTGCAAAAATATTGCCCTGAAGTAGCTGAACCATTAGGGATCAGAATTAATTTCCTCCTTTCACCTAATGACCACAGAGGAAGACTTGGACTGACTCAGCGGTGGCATTCACAACAGTCAGGCTCATCTTAACTGTCAGAGTCAAACTCCTGCTAGTAATTGCTAATAATAATGGATATGCATATGTAAAATATCATTTTCAACAACTAATTTGAATCCTTAAGTGGCACTTAAGTGGCAGAGTAATAAAATGATACATTAAGTAAAGGTTTTGTTAACTGGCATAAATTCCAGAACATACTATGGCAAAATTTTTTATTTGAGGTATTAGTAGGTGATAATTTTTTGAAAGATTTGTGTATATTTTTTCACAGCCTCTGAATAAAAAGGCCAAGCTATTGCAAAAAATGAAGTATTAAATTAAAATTCCACCCTAAAGTAAACATGTTTGGCTTATGCTGTAATATTTTACTTTTGATAAACCAATATATCTGTATTTATTCAGAAACCAAACAAGAAGTCCTGCGCATTTCTGAGAGCTAAGTAATTACTAAAAGTCTAACAAAATAATCTCAAAATATCTGATAAGTTTTAGGAGTGCTAGTTGAGATTCATCAGTCTTGAGGCTGGAAGGGATTGCTGTGATCACCTAGATTTGTGGCTCTATGCGCCACACAAGGAGGTGGTCTGAAAAAGATGACCATGTAATAAAGCATTCCATTTTTTTTTTTTCAAATATTTAATTGAATTAAAAATTTCCATTATAACAAGCTTTGTTGAAATAAAGGCACCAAGTCAAGGGATTTCATTTGGACTAATAAGTGTAGATAGAAAGCAATATATGAATCAGAAATGCTTCCACATATACATGTAGGAAAGCATCATCTCACCCACGTAAGTCTCCCTCATGGCTTGTCTCTAAGAAGAGTGCTGTTACAGTAGGTATTGAAGAGAAGTTGAACTGAAGAACTGAATTGAGAAGAGTCTGGATAACGGTAGTATTCTTTCTGATAGCATGTGTGGTCCTGAGGCCCCTGGAAATGAACCATAGCCGTTCTCTTGATTAGACTGGCAAAAATCGCTTGCTCCATTTTCTGCTGAAGGTTCATGTCTGTACAAAATGCCAAAAATGCACACTAATAAAATCCACCATCCCAATAATTCTGCACATACCCTCTTATTGCCATGCAGTATCCAAGTGTTTTTTGGCAGATGATGAATGAGCTTTTGTCATGACTTAAAATTAAGCCTATTTTACAACTGAGAAAAATAAGAATCTAGATAACAATTTACTGAGATTTAGGGGCTGTGCCTGAAGTGTATTCTGCGATAAGAGTCCTCCTCTACATATTCCTGGGCTACTGTCCAAACATAATAGAGGTTTTTCTCTTCTTCCTTTTCTTGACATGATAACACCAGTCAAGAAGGGACTCTACCAACTGTGTTCCTTCAAGCTCCTTTTCAGAAAGTTTCTATCCCCAGGTCACCAGACCACCATTCTGTGAAAATAAACAAATAGAAGAGTTTAAACCGGCTTGGATTAATTTTTCTCTGACAGATTTGCCTTTATATTTCCATCATTACATTTATTATATGCAAGGTCCTTAGGACAATGATCATGTCTTTTTCTAAGCTTTGCACACAACTAAGTGTATCATTTGAGCTGAATGAATAAAAGGAAATGACTCAGTTAACATCTAATCTAACTTTGATTTTTAAGGCTGCTACTCTGCCATCATACCTCCTTGTTCTTTTTTTATGATTCCAAATACATTGACTTCTATTTCTGGCAGGAAGGAGTTTGTCCATATCTTGCTCATCAATCAGCAACATCAAATACACACAGATAAAAATATTAAAACATATACACAAAACAGTCTATGCTTTTTATATTTTGACACTACGTCAATGCAAAAGAACTCTATTCAGATTGTCCACATGTGCAGATATACCTAAATTAGGCCTCTATTGTAGAAAATGAGCATGTAGACCTAATTCACTTGCCCAGACCTTGGATAGCATCAGACTTTGGATCTCCTTTTGTCTGGACTTTCTGGACCAGAACTGCTCGTAAATTCCTTAATTAAATCAGTGTCTACCTTTCTTGAATTAAACCTGTAAGAAGTTGTTTAGCCCTTTACAACAGGTCCTAAAAATCAGACTAAATCAGACTATTCATTTCTTACTTTTATTTCCCTCTGTTTCCTTTGCTTACTTGCTAGCTTGCACATGTGAGTCTGTTGTCTGCAAAAATATGCTTACAATAATCTTGCCTGTCATGTGTCTAATACTGCATGGGTTACTAATGGTTTCTGGACAGCAGGCTGAGAAACACTGCTTTTAGTTTCTCCTTAGAAATTTCTGAGGAGGTATTGTACCTCCTTACACACAACATAAGCACTAATAAGACTTAATATTGCACTATTTAATTAATTAATTAACATAAGCACTAAATAAGACTTGTAAATGCAGGTAAAAACACATTCTGCTCTTGCAGATCCAAGCTTATACAGACCACATGCTTGAAGCTGCCATTCTTTCCTATACTGTGCCATGTTCCAATTCTTTTGCCTGCAGACAACTAGGAGACTGAGAGGCAGGCAGACATTCAAATATACACACCTAGAGTTGAGAATCTAGGAGCACTTCTAGTTTTAGGTGAGTGGTTTCCTACAAGCTGTGGGCTGGCTCCTGCACTGCAATGAGATTCTGGTTTACCCCCAAGGTGATGTGGTCTGCAAGCTGCATAGGAGCAATGTGGCACTCCAGATAAGCCCCAGTCTAAATGATCAGGGAGCCGAGATCCCAGAAGGCAGCATACCGTACAGCTGGAGGTCAGTCTTTCAGTCTAAACACTTTGTGGAAGGACTGTAAGAAAACCAGTTTTGTTTTGTTTTGTTTTGTGCTGTTTTATGTTTTGTTTTCTTCTACGGATACTTTCTTTGTTTTCTTATTTTCTTCCCAGAGGAAAGCTGCATGCACACCTGTGGTTCTTGGTTTTGGTGGGTTACAGGCTCAGAAGGGTACTGGTCATTTATGAATGACAAAATTTGTATAAGAGTAAACTGAGAAGTTTTGCTCATAGCTATTTTCTGTAATGCATTGCATTGTATCCTCATGGCATGGAAAGGCTAGTACCAGCAGAAGATGACTGTGCGAATATTAAAGTTAATAAAAACCTAGTATCAGATAAATGAATTCTGTGCTAACAGCTAATGCTTGAGCACCGCTAGTGAAACCTCACTGCTGCAACTGCTTCACTCAAGCAGACTCCAAGCACAGTCAGAGGAAAGCTCAGTGAACATAGCAGGTCTTCTCAAAGATCTCCACAGGTCACACATCTACATTCCTTACAACTTTTTGTGTATTATGTAGCTTAGATTTGCTTTGTGGTCATTCTAGGCAGTAAGATATTTTTTTCATTGATCTTTTAAATGACTTGAATAAGTAAACCAGAACTATAGAATCATAGAATCATAGAATAGTTAGGGTTGGAAAGGACCTTAAGATCATCTAGTTCCAACCCCCCTGCCATGGGCAGGGACACCTCACAGTAAACCATGTCACGCAAGGCTCTATCCAACCTAGCCTTGAACACCGAACTACCCATTAGGCACAAAGAGTGAAGTGATGTCATTTTAGAGTGAGGGAAGGAAAAGAAGCGCTGAACAAAATTCAGATTTCTTTGGTCATTTTGCAAAAATGCATTGATTTGCTGACCGTTAGCCCTGCCTTGGTGTCCTCCAGAAGATTCTGCAGTCTGTGGCTGACCATCAGGGTAAACTGTTGCTTTTTATCCTTTATATTCCTAATGCATTGACCACAAAACCTTAAAGTGAAAAGCGAAAAATAACTCAGATTTCTGAACTGTCCAGGTGTTCCATGCAAGTTTCCTACACATATCCTGGAGACCTAGGACAGCTGCTGAGTAGGTAGTTGGCATAGGATTGAAAAATTAAGGCCAAGAAATGATAATCTTTGTCTTGGCGGTTCACTTTAAAAATGGCCACCCTATACATGGCTGAGGAGTTTTTGTTTTATTAGGCATTTGACTTTTAGCAGTATGCATTTATTTTCAAAACATTCTAGCAAGACCCAGGTCATGGATGTTACAGGTCTGGAAGAGTCCCACTGCATTTACTGGAATCAAAAGCACTTTGCATGCTTGTATCAAAAAACCAATAAGGCAAAACCATTTCAATTTGTTTGTTGATTCACTCTAGGCACAGACCACTCTCATCTATCAAAAAAGGTTCTCACTGCATTGCAGATACAACTTAATGCCCATAAAATGCAATATTAAACATCCAGTCCCTATAAATACTCTTAAGACTAAGCTGCTATATTTCAAACTGATTCATTCCAGCTTTAACTGGGAATTCTTTGGACTGCCAAATGTAGTGATAAAAATATATTTACTTTACCACATTTAACTATTGAAACTGGAACCAGGTAAAATTTCAGGATAATTTCTTGAGCCAAACCAAGCTCTTTTTTTTTTTTCTTTTCTAAAAGTAATAATAAAATTAACCAATAAAGACAGAATTAAAATACTATTTGAATGATGAACAACAGGGTAAAGAAGTGCAGATATGTTAATAGTCTTCTTTCTGAGATATAAAGTAAAAGCAGTTTCAGTATATTTTCACAAGATTAGCACATACCTGTTGGAAATGAAGTCTAAACAACTTCTAAATATATAATGTATTTTTATTCATACAAAATTTCCATGGGTTGTACCTCCATTTGTCAACAATGTAAGATTATCTTCACAATCATTGCATTGTTTCATAAGTTTTTGTATCACTCCTTTTAAAATAAATAACCAGAGATCAGGATTTACACATTGATTTAATTTTTTATGTCTATATTTGTGAAAGTTCAGTCCTCCAAGGATATGCTTTACTCTATGTTTTGAGATGGGAATCATTTAAGTAGAACAAGTTTCTAGAGCAAAGCAACTGTACAAACCCCCTTTCAAATACAGGAGATTTTTAGCAGAATACTTCCTCTCTCATAATACATCTCTGTATTTTTTCTTACCACAGGATAAATGTGGAAGCAAAAGATGTGTTGGTAAAGGGCTCAAATTCCTGACTTATACGATGAGCAAATATTTCTCAGACTCGCCTGCAAGGATATTTACTGTGAAATCACTGGAGTGCAACACAGCATGACTAACATCATGATCTTTAAAAAGTGTTTACAGTAGCCAAACATTCACTGTGGCTTTCAGAACTAGTAGTTATCTTACTAATTCTAAAGGAATGAGAGTAAAAAATAACGGAGGAAAAGTTTGTTGTGACTCTGCTCATCAGGGCCAAAACTGAAGGTGCAGAGCTCTTCCTGCACTGCTAAATCAAAGTTCAAGCTTGAAAATACAGGACCTATTCCCTCCTACGGTCCTTTACCAGTTACTCTCACTTTCTCCCAGCAAAGGCAGGTGACTGCTAGCTACTTCAGTCAAAAGTCCCTCAAACAAGATCTGTTTCAGGTAGATTAAAAAGACTCAGTGTAATCTGATTCATGACTGAATCTTGTCTTTATGTCAGTTTTGGAAGAAAGCGTTCTACATCCCCATTCCCCGGTGGTTTCTGTTTGGGCTGGGATCCTGCCTAAAGACATCCTCTTTAAAAGATGCCCTTCGGCTAAGTCCTGGAGCTCACATCCTGTTTTTTTACAGACAGTTCCACCTTTCCTGTTCCCTTCAACAAACCTAGACACTAATTTTAAAGACCATTTTTAAACAAGATGTTAAAAATTGACTTCTGGATGGATGAATTGAGAGGATCACATGTATAGCAGTTATTTTCAAGTGACTGAAAAATGTCTTCCCCAGGACTTAGTTACCAGAAACTTGAGCAGCCTGGCAGAGGCTGCAGCTGTCGTATTCACAATTATTTCCCATCTTATCTCTTTGGCTTTAACTATGTGGCTGCAGCAAAATAAAGTGTGAGTAATAATAGGATGTACACTGGAAGCATCCAACTCCTCATGCTGAGCGTGAGGAGAACCAGAGCTGCAATAAACCTCCCAACAGTGTGGGGCAAGGTTAAGTAGGAAAGGAGGTGCTTACAGGAGATTGTGTCCCTCTCCCTGACCCTTCTATTTACAGCAATGTGAAAAAAAGATTGTTCAGCTTGCTCCTGATTATGTGAACTCTTGTTAGGGAGAACAGTAACGACACTTGTGAGCATGACACATATCAAAGATTTTCTGTGCAAGAATCTCCAAGACAATGACTGTTAAATACCAGTCTATGAAGTCCCTATGATTCGTTGCTTTTCCTTCATGAATAAGGCTATATATCATAGTGGTTTTAAATGCTCAGTTAAAATAAGTATGAGTAAGGTAATTGTTTTTTCATTTGAGAAATTATGTTTTTAAATTATAATATTCTTTCTGATTTTATGACCTCAATTTATTCTTGTTCAGGTTTATCCAACCATTTTCTAAACTATCAGTTACATTTTAGACTTGAAATAGAAGATTTTAATAAAAAATATTTATATTTGAAATGTTCATGCAGGCATTAAAAAAAAAACCCTTGAGGTCTCATTAACTTCATTATGAGGAAAATACACTTTCAGACATAAATGGACTTAGGCTGTGTGCAGAGCCTAGACTTTCTTTCCCTGTAAAGAAATTCCATGGTTATAAAAGGCTCAGATGTTTTGTCTAGGCTTGCTTTTCCTTCAGGATTTTTAAGGAAATTAGTAACCTTTAGTGGTGTGAGATATGTCTCCCCAGTGCAGCACTGAGGAGCTTGATGCAGAAAAGAGCAGTGTTAGTGATACACATCACCAATGCTCATTAGCTCAGTGACAAATATTAGCTGGAGAAAGATGCGCTGATAAAAACAGCTACATCACTCTGATACCCCTAATCAGCACTCACTTGGGTTTCTAAAAATTTGTCCTGGATACACACATATATATATACACACACATACACATATGCATACTTAGGTTAAAATTCCACTACATTTTTTAAAGTTAAAATAATTTTTAACATTGCTGAAAAATATCAACTTTCTTTTACTATGAAAAACCTTTCTTTCACTAAAAGAAATACACTTAAGTTAGATACAGCCTTTAATATATAGCAATAACTTGCATTAAATATTTACATGATTTGGGCCCTAACATTTATAGCTTACAGCAGTTTCATGAATTTCAAGTTAAATATCCTATCAACAACAGTACAAGATACATAAACAAATGAAAACAAAGTACAAGCAGCTATTGTAATAAAGATTATTCTGAATTTTAATTTAAATTTGTAAAACCAAAAATGCTGAAATGATTTTATAAAGCTCAACACACTTTAATGCGTGCAGCTAAACATTAAAAAACCCCCCCCCCCCCCCCCCCCGATGTAAACTAGTGCTCATTTATCCGGCTGCTAGCCACTTTGTCCCCCTTCAGTGAAACATTTTCAGTATCAGCTATATTATTCTTGCAATAGGTAATCTAATTAAGATGCATAACATAGCAGTTTGGACCGTATCATTGCTCTATGTAAATATATATCCTCATTTCCAGGGGTGCCGAGATCTCATCATGCTTCTAATAGGATCATTTTTATATTAAATTATATTAGTTTTGTATTATCTCCTATCTCATTGTTTTAAGTGCTACATTCCCTGTCACAGCAGGATGCATGTATTTTGCTGCTGGTTCCCTGGGGTCTCATTTTGAACTAAATGTGAGCACTGCGCTTTTACCAGGTTACACTTATCCTGGTATAAATTTTTAATTGGTGTTTAAGAAGAACTGATTTGTCTTAACTATGATTTTGGTTATCTGTGTGAAGATTCTTTATGTAAAATAAAATCCCTATTTCCAGAATTCTTTAGCTTTGTACTTTGCCTCTAGTTAACATCTGAATCAGTCAGATTTCATCAACAAGCTCTGTACAGCAGCCAGTAAATTAGCAAGGGCAAATTGATTCAGATGACTCATTTTTGGAAGTTTCATCCAAAATTGTTATAAAAGAGACAAAATCATCCGCTGAAATGTAGTCAAAGGTGAAGATTTAAACAATAAAAGTAGGGAACTGACTGAAGCCTGGATATAAGTAAAGACAAACCTTCTTAGGAAAAGAAAATTGTTTCTGAAATGGTCAGATGAATGTAAAGAGCCAGCAAAATGTAGGCTTATAGATTACTGCTTGTGGAAAACAAGCCGGTGTTTTGTATTGCTAAGACAGGGAAGAACACAGTGTGAATTCAAGCAATTCTGCTCCGGCTGGGAGATAACTAGAAACAAACTGGGATGAAGTACCTCATAAAACAAAAACTTTTAAAGAGGCAATTCTTATGTGAGATTTCCAGTCCAGGGGCCAAGATGAGAATTTATGGTGAACCCATCCATCTGGTGCAGAAACTGAGCAAGTGTGTGACAGTTCTGCTGCTGAGCAGATTATATTTTGGCTGACCGACATCATGGCAATGAGAAATTTCTGAAGATCCTATGCGCACTTATATCAACTGGCAAAAAACCCTTTGGCAATGGAATGGGTCTGTTAGGCCTTTGGATTCACCCTTTAAACTCAATGTCAAGAAAAAAAATTGAGCTTGGTCTTTCACAGCTGTCTAGCAGCTGAATTTTTGGGTTAGGCAGACCATAGTTAAGATAAGCTACTAAATCTTGGTATGGTAACTCTTCTCCTTTCTGGTCTCCTGGGGAAGACCAGAAAGTTCTTATTGGTTCATAACTCTGATTTTGCTCCTTTAAGCTCCCTAGCGTACTAAAATTGATGGGCTTATCAGCAGGTGCATTTCCTAATATTTCTATCTAAAAATGTTATAGTCTGTTTTCGTACCACTCATAATGAATAGAGTGTATTATATGAATCATGATGGATTATCCTCGCTGAATACAAAGTGAATTTCCCTGAGCTTATTCACATTGATTAGATCTGGTGTTAAATTAAAAGACCCAGATCTCACACTGGAGACTTTCACTGTGGAGGTTCTCTAATATTTAATTTCTATCTGCCCAGTCCCATGCAGATTTAATTTCTGATTTTAAGGGTCTTAGTTTCTATTTCCTCATTTGCACCGGCAGCAATGGGCTTCACTGATTATCACTGGGACATCCTGTGTTAGCAGGCAGTGTATTGTCACTGTCCAGGTGTGAATTCTGCCATTATTAGTTCATTGCCACTTATAACTGCTTTAAAAAGACATTGACCAAGAACTGGGGTTGACATCTACCAGCTTTGAAATATCCCTACCCCAACAGCAGTAAACAACTATCTAATGACAACAAATTAACTGGAGCCCTATACTGAATATTGTACTTCATGGCTATGCTGCTAATCATGCACTGTCAAAATAAGCTCCCTTTTTTGTGCAGAAATACAGACAGTGAAGTTATTCCATGAATTACAGTTTGCCTCAGAGGAAGTTAATGTGAAATCTCTTTTCATGTCTAGTCCTTTCACTGTCTGTCAAACAGATTTTTCTTAACATAACTTAACCTAATACAAATGGTTAGCCCTAATCCAGCAAGACTGGATAGTGGGAGATATGTAACATTTCAATGTCAGGAAAATATTTAGAATCATAGAACAGTTTGGGCTGGAAGAGACTGTAAAGACCATCTACTTCCAGCACACCTACCATGGGCAGGGACACCTTCCACTAGACCAGGCTGCTCAAAGCCCCATCCAGCCTGGCCTTGAACACTTCTGGGGATGGGACATTTCAATGATTCAGAGTCAGGCTGTTGCAAAAGCAGAAAGCAAATGCCCACTTTTAACCATGGCTTGATCGTTCACTCTGGGAAAACTGGAAAAGAAACCCATGACCAGATCCCAGTCTCAGTTCCAGAGATGGACCTGGATAACTCCAGTACCATGGAGTTGACATTTTGTGACTGCTGAGGCTTTAATACAGATTTATACACTTCTGCACCGCAGTGATTAGATCTGAAATCTTCCCTATATTTAAGTAAATGTGAATCCTCCCAGCTGCCAAAAGCTACATGACACTGGAAAAGAAGGATACACAAATACAATCTTTTTCTTATTTGCTGATGTGAAAATCTATTATTGCAGTCTCTTCTGCTGTAATAATTATTGTTCTACTTTTCTTTGTTGCTAACGATTCTAAAATATTTGTATATAGAATTGATCATCAATAAAAAAATAAAATCATATTAAAGGGTAGCAACCATTAGTTTTAGCTAGCAGCTTACTCTGTACATATAAATGTGAATTAGACTAACAATTTGACAGAGTAAACTTGTCTACACCAACACATAAGTAATTTACTACACATATTTGTGGCTATCAAAAGCACTTTTTAATGGCATACTAAAAAAAGTCTTGGTTGAAAGGAAAAGAGGTATCCAAACTCTCAAAAGGAGCAATTATATGAAAATTTGTGTTGTAAATGCTTAATAGGCCATTTTTAGCTCACAGGGAATCCCACTGTACTGCTCTGACTCATAAACACTCAGCAAACACAGGATATGATACAGGGCTTTATCTCACCAAGTGGCTTCCAGTATGCGTCTGGAATTCTTTTTCTCCTCAATCATTATATATGTTTTCAGTAGTGAGCAACCTGTTTTAGAGAGATTTTTCTGGTTTTACTATGCAAAAAAGTGATGCTTTACTGCAGTGAACAATTAGGAATTCCAAACAATTTGTCTCATCAATCAAAACATTCACATTTTCAAAAAAAAAAAAAAAAAAAAGACCCCTGTCTAGCTAAATGGTCTTTTCACCTGGGGCTCATTAGTGCTGCAATTATTTCTCTCTCCTGTTTCTAACTAATGCACTGCTGGGAGTCCAGGCCAGGTGCTCCTTTCAGTGCTGTCTGCTCCCAGCAACTCTATCTGGGAGCTCCATGTCTACTCACACCAGTGTAATGTAACCTTTGGCTCTGCCCCGTTAAAATTAGAGCACCCTCCAACTCCACATTAGCAAATGGAATAATTAACAAGTAGCAAGCCATCAGTGCTTGGGTGCCTCAGATTTTGAGGGGGTTTATGCTTTTTTTTTTCTTGAGAACTGGTCACATCAACAAGTTATGGATTTCTAAAGGGCATATTTTAAAAGTGAATAATGATTTCCTTTTTTCAGTAGATTGGTTCTATTTAAAAAAAAAACATTTACATCATTTGGATGATTGAAAGTGGACCAGTTCCCATCCTTTACCCCAGGAGCACGAATCTGGAGTAGTACTGTTTAACTGAAACTGCAAGTAACAGTAAGGGGTTTAAAGGACTTAACTAAACATGCCAGGCAATAGAGGACTATTGCACGTATCAGAGAATCTGATGCCACCTTGAGTCTGAGAACATTGCTTGACTCATTCCTTTATGCATATTTCAAACAGAGAGCACAGAATCATTAAAATACAATGCTATTGCTTTCCAGTCCATTACTTTTCAATTTAGAGATAAACTTCTATTGATTTCTGAATGTCTGTCAAACAAGAAATGAAGTTTATGACTCTTCCTGGTTCTGCCTTCACTCACAGTAGAAATACTCTGAGGGACCACTGAAAGCAAGGAGAAGAGACCAACAGAGCGTTTACAGACTGGGAGCTCCAGTAAGCTTTCAGTCCAAGCGTTTCTTGGAGTTTCCATTATTGTATTGTATCATAAAGTGATGTTGTGGTTAAAATTATTATGTACATCAACATTGCAACTACAAGTTTAAGTATAGATGCTCCCTCATGTTTCACTTCTCTCTAGTGCATGAAGGTGCTCCAGACTGCTTAGAGCTTGGAATTAAAAGCTTGTGTCAGATTGAAATTTGTCATTGGGAGCTGCACAGATAGGCACATAGATATGTGGATGGTCTACTGAGTGTATGAGCCGTATCACCTACTTTAAGATATAAAATGGGCAGGAAATTAGATAAGGAAAGACAATCTTGGCAAACTTTAACACAGGCCAATCCCGTCTCATTTGCCCTGATGCTTTCCATCTCCAACCCGAAGAGCTCTGCTTAAAATCTCTACATACAGATGCCATGGACTAATAGAACCATAGAATGGTTACCATTTAATGGTAAAAATGTTGTTAGAAAAAGATTCTCATTTATCTATTATTTAATGAAGTATGCTATAGACAACTTACATTTATATTTTTGCTTTAGTCATTTGGGTTTTCACAAAAGAATTCACAACAGAGCTTTCTTACCTAAGAATTCAGAATGGCTTGGTAACTGTGCTTGGCAGGCCTTTGCACTGCCATGTCTTCTGTATTGGCCCTACCCGATAATAGATACTGCAGGGAAGCACAAATTATCACAATTGTTGGAATATGGAATCCAAAAGATTGTTGTGGATCCCTAGAAAAGGAAGAAAAATGTTTATGATAGCTCTAGTTTTATGCTAGATTTTGGATGACAATAGAAGATTTTATTGTATATTATATATATCTCCATGATTCAACCCGCAAAAAGAATCTGTTAGATTGAATGCCTAGTGACAATAATTTACAAATGAAAAATCATCACAGACCATTAGGTTTAATAATAAAAACGGCTATGAGTTGCATGTCTGAGTGCAGGTTTAAATCCAGCTGTGTACCTAAATGGAGCAGAAAATTTCACTTCAGGACACGTATCAAATCAAAATCACCTGAGTGCCAAAATCCTTTCAGTTGGGGGCAGTTCAGATCCAGATCTGGATTCCAGCTTTATAGCCAGAGCTTCTCATTTGACTTAAGTCTTTATTTCCTTAGCTTTTGTGGATTTAAATTAAATCACTTGCATACTTTCCATTCTTTCATGAAAGTACATGTATTAATGTGTTTCTTTACCTGCTAATCCGACTAGGACTGAGCAAGTTCACAAGAAACACTTTTAAAAAGGTGGCTCTAGATTTAATTGCTAATTTCATCATGGTGATGCTCGTTTTGTCTTCACCTTGCCTAGCAGGCCTCCAACGTAACATATACCACTTGTTATGCAAGATCCTACAAGTGATTTATGGAACTCAGCATGTATTTTATTTAAGGGGAAAATCACAGCAGGGACAGATTTCATGCCTGTATGTGGCCATTTCTTAGCTCGCCTACTAGCTCCCTCACAATAAATGACACATGTGCAACTCCAATCATTTCTGTGCTTTTACAAAGTATTTGTAGTATTTATATGCAGACAAATGAGACCCCTGGGTACGGTTTGGAGTTCATGTTTGTAAATTTGCAAAATTTCATCTCAGGTGACTGTCATAAAAACCACAACAAAAATTATATTGAAAATTGTCTTAATGAAACAGGAAAGAATGAGCAAAGAAAAAAAGCTGCTGAGAAAAACTGATAGTGTCTGATGCATTAAAAATTACAACTGCAAAATATTATAATTTTAAACCAGACATTTTCCTGTGTACCAGAGCTGAAAATGGACATTAACATTCAGAAACTTAGCAAAAGCTAGTAGACTTGAACTCTTGCCACACTGAGGTTATTAAAGTTTAATATGTAGGGAAAGTACTGAAAAGTACTGAAATTACACAGCTGTGCATGGCCAGAGACTTTTCCTGTGCTGAGCAGAACTAGCACTAGTCCCTTTCAGTCAGTGGGACTAATTGACCGAGTAAAGTGATACCCAAGATGGATAGTGGTACCTGCAGATGACAAAAAGTCAAACACAGGGAGATTTGAGGCCCCCAGGGTCTGTGGAAAGACACTGACTAGCCATTGGGTCTTTAAGTAATTCATCTTTCCAGAGAAGATACAAAGGACATGAAGAAGGTGAACTTGTTGCCTCTTGATCTGGTGTGACAACATGCAGCACCCTGTCTGCTCAAGGTACTGTTGAAACTGTAGGTGTAACTGGTCCTGAATAAGGAATATAACTAGTGAGGCAGGAAAGAGAGAAAGCCCCCGTTGCTGTGCATACAGTGCTGTGCAGGAACAGAAGGCTGTGCTGTAACCGTCAAGTTTCCCCCACTTGGAGGCCATCCCAACTTGGAGCTGCTCCTCCTCTGGCATCAGACAAATAAGATAAAACAGATAAGATTTGCAGTGGAAGGTAATTGCAAGCATGCTTATGCAACCCACAGTGATGGCTGTGGATGACCCAATATGGGTCCACAAGATTCCTTGGCATTAGCAGAAGCATGACAAACTTCGTGAATTAGTCAAACTAGGCATGAGAAATGCCAATCTTTACTTGGTTACACTACTATAAAATAGAAATATCTCTCAATTTACATCAGTCTAAGTGAAAGAAGAAGCTGTCGCAAGATAACAGAAGCAGATGATAATGTGAAAAGTGGAGTAACCCTGATAACTACCTCCATGCTTACACCATAGTAATGGAGCTGATAATTATTGTAAAGCTTCACCAAAGGGCAGAGGAAATGATAACGCTGTGCTCTTGTCAGCATTTCATCACTGTGGTGCATGCGTTCTGGGAAGCTCTGCAGAGCTTCTACCAGTTTTATTCACTCACTACACAGGTGTGCTTTGGAGCAGTGTATGAATGCTGTAAGAAAAGGAATAGCAACTG
Organism: Pezoporus wallicus; assembly: GCF_028554395.1. Lineage (NCBI taxonomy): Eukaryota > Metazoa > Chordata > Aves > Psittaciformes > Psittacidae > Pezoporus > Pezoporus wallicus. The sequence continues at coordinate 4,963,382 of NW_026641950.1, forward strand.
GAATAGAAATCAAGCTGGGCTTGAGAGCTGCTAGGAGAGTGAAGTGCTGGCAAGATTAATAAGGGGCTTTCTGGAAGAAGATTTTCTGTATATTTGTACAGGAAATCATGATACCCAAAGGAGTGAACAAGTAATATAACAAAGTAAAAGAGCAATATTCTTACCTCTTTAGTGTTTCTCAATGCATTGTGTGTTCTCTTGGGTGTTTGATGGTAGAAACTGGAGGACAGCCCACTTCCAGTGTTATTGGGACTTCATATAGAAGAGAAATCCCTCATATGCTATAGATACAAAGAAAATATTTGTGTCATAGGTTATGAATTGTTGTATAAAACACTGTGTTCATCTCAGCTAAACCAGCCCTGTAAGTACAAACTGAATCACATCCTGTAAGGGGGGACAGTAGCAGGGTGAGGGAATGGCTTTCTGCTGGAATAAATTACTATGTAGTTGGACTAAGGCTTTTAAGGGAATGCAGATTTCTGTCTTTAAAAACACATGTGCAGGCAGGTCAAACCTGATTTAAATGAAGTATTGAATGTAGACTCTATGAGGGTAGACTAAGTCTCGTTTGCATTTATATAAGGAATATTTTGAGTTATTAATAAAATTGTTTTCCCACAAACTGCTTATCTTGGACATCTCTGTTTTCCTCCACATTCCCAGAAGAATGTCTGGAAATAGGCTGTAGGACTGGAAGTGCTTATTCATAGGTGCTATAGGGTCATAATTCTCACAGGACAGATAACAGTATCCTAAAACTTTGATCATGGTGGTAAATAGCACCACACTTAGAGTAAATTGCTGCTCAGCATGGATAAGCATGCAGTTTGGGTGGGGCAAGTAGGAGCATGGCATGGTGGCAGAAAGCAAGCTTGGAAAGACTACTCACATCTCCAAGCAGCAAGGAGAGAGTCTGAGACTTGCACAGTTGCAGTAGCTATCACGTAGGATCACAAATATATATCCAACAAGATCAGTCTCCTACTGCTGCAAGGGAGGATGTTTCTAAGACCTCATTCCTTCCAGTCATCATCTTTCTCGGCTGTGTGCAAGTGCCAGAAGCAACCTGTCTGGATAGCAATATTTCCAAGAATGCTATTAGAGTCCACTAGGTCATTAGACCCAAGGGTTCACAGATATGAAGATAGGCTGAGAAAGTTGGGGCTGTTCAGCCTGGAGAAGAGAAGGCTGAGTGAAGACCTCATAGCAGCCTTCCAGTATCTGAAGGGGGCCTATAGAGATGCTGGGGAGGGACTCTTCACTAGGGACTGTAGTGATAGGACAAGGGGTAATAGGTTAAAACTTAAACAGGGGAAGTTTAAATTGGATATAAGGAAGAAATTCTTTACTGTAAGGGTGGTGAGGCACTGGAATGGGTTGCCCAGGGGAGTGATGAATGCTCCATCCCTGGTAGTATTCAAGGCCAGGCTGGAGAGAGCCTTGGGTGGCATGGTTTAGTGTGAGGTGTCCCTGCCCATGGCAGGGGGGGTTGGAACTAGGTTATCTTAAGGTCCTTTCCAACCCTAACTATTCTATGATTCTATGATATTTTCTTTTCAAGCTGCCTTCATATTGCAATGCTGAGAAGCAGTCTGCACATTTTGTATCATTTCCAATTTATCTCTATCAGCAATCGTGAATATTCATATTTAGCATAGAGTTCCCACCACTGATGTATTAGGCAGAGGAAGAAATAGTAAAGCAAGTTCCCTCAGATGGTAAATGTCAACATTTTCAATGCCATCATTATTTGTCTTATACATACCAAATCCATTAAGTTTACAAAACTGCTGTTATATTTTATAGAGTCTTAGACTATAAATCTCTTAAAATTATGGGATTTCAAAAAGGCCTGGAGAGAGCTGGGACCAAAGGTCTCTCATTTGGTTTCTATGATTTCTTTTTTCTTTTAAATGGCATAGCTATTTTTGAGCTTCACAAAAAAAATTTAAGATCTATTAAGCTGGACTGAATGTAAAGAGCTGATCTTGAGAAGCTATAGCAACATCAGCAAAAGGATTTAAGCTGGTGTAGGAAATAGAGCTGGATAATCAAACCAAAATTCCTCCATGACACAGGAAGTTTAGAAGTTTACTTGTTTCTTATCAGAATCTGTTGAAAATTCAATTCACATTGTAATTATGATTACTGCAGTATTTCACAGAGACTAAAATACTGGAATGGCAGAAACATCGGATAGAAACAAATTGCTACAGAGATTTTTTAAATTATTTGAAAGATCTTTGATCTTTTAGATTTGTAAACTAACATAAATGAGGACGTAAATGTTTCCCTCTTTGCTTTGTTTATGTGTCTAGATTTATCTTTCAGAGAAGTAAGGTAAATGTTTCTGTTTTTAGCTGAGTAGTAGTTTTTCCTTTAAAAAGATTCAATCTGTCCTTACCAGTTATTAGCAACATCTTGAAATAAGGTTCTGCTAATTAATCAAAAACTTCTTGTGAGCTCAGACAAGCCAGCCCCAACTGACCTCTAAAGCATATGAAAGCACAGAAGTAAAAACAAGAATTCCTTGGCCAAAGAAAACATCTTTATTCTTTTAATAGGCATGGAGGAAAAGACTGCTTAGTGTGGAGAGCTCCATACAGCTTTTAAAGTTTTAGTTGGAGCAAATGAGGCCATGAAAAAGCAGCATTTTTAAAAGCATCCAGGCCCTCACTGAAGTCAGTGGTAAAATTTCTTTTGCTTCAAAAAAGCAGAAGATGTACCAGAGCAGGGCAGATGTGAAAGTCTCATTTTAATTGTGCTGTTTCCATTACAAGTGTTTTTCATGCCAGGAAGAGACCCTCTGTGGGAATTTACAAAGGCAAGCTGTAGTCTGCAGTTTGGTGTCAGTATCCCACATGCCATTATAATGGGAAGAATGGCTCTCTTTCCCACTCAGCTCAAATTGTTTCTTGCAAAAAAGGTAGACTGTCTTTGCAGATACAAATTCACCCTTGTTTTCAGGATGAGCCTAGAGCAAAACAACAGCAAATCCCTGCTCAAAGTTAAGGGAATGTCTGTATTGGGTAGAGCACTGTCATGGAGCTAAAGAAGTTTCTGTTCTTAATTTCTCCATTAGTTTCCATGTATATTAGCCCGTAAGGAAGCATGTTTACAAGATAATAAAAGCTATTGAGTCAAAACATCCAAAATTTAAAAAAACCTATTCTTTACTTTCAGCACATTGGAGAATGCAGTCAAGAGCCTCCTAAACTTCAGAGATTTGGGTAAAATGGTCTCGAAGCAATAAAAAACACCTAGGAAACTATTATCATCTTGTCATCCAAACTTGAAGGTAAGGGAAAGCTGCATACAGTAGAGTTCAGCTTTATTTCCTTTGTGCTCTGTCAACAGCCTAGTCCAGAGACCCTTATACAGCTGTCCTGATGCAGCAACCAGTCTGTTCTTTATATACCCTCATGTAAATTCTGAGAACACCCAGCAGTTCATCTCATTTAGTCCTTTAAAGATTTTTATAACCACTCAGGAATGAGTGGTTATTTGGGTCCTCTTGCACCCAAATGCCTCTACTGAGACAGATTAACCCTTTAGGCCTAGCAAATAACTTTCTGCTTATGGCTTCCACGGCCTTTGGTGGGTCAGAGTGAAGCAGCTTGGCACTATTTGAGAGAAGCAGCACCACTGCCTCATACCATGCATTTGCTTTGATGTGGGGCTCAGTCCTCTCATCAGCCAGAACTGAGCAAAGTGACGATTCAGAAAATTTGCACACTGCGTGAAGAGAAAGGTTTTATGGGAATAACTGTGTCCTGCTGATTGAGGCAGGTCAGCATCTGGAGAGCTGTTAAGCACTGATGCTTGGTCTCTTCACAAAGAATAAATAACAAGCTACTTGCTGGTGTTAACAGCTTTGGGCTAGGTTTTGTCTTGGACTGCGTGGACAAGAGGTAGCAAATGAGAGTACAAGCTTCACATTGCACAGGTCGTTGCTGCATGACAAGAAGAGTGAGGGCATCCCAGCCAGCCTCTCAGCAGGAGTCACCATTCTCTTTCCAACAAACTGGATGGGCAGTGCCTACCTCTGGGACAAACAGTCAAGGTCAGGAAAGAAACTGTATCTACCTTCCCAGATTTCACACACCCAGGGTGATTCTTAGTATAAGACTGTCTTTCCCCGTTTAATTTACTATCAGTATTTTCTTGAGGAGACAGCACACACTTTCCTTACTCAGAGCTACCGCCAAGATGGCACTTTTAACTTTCAAACCACTATAAGTCACTCCAGTACAAAAACAACTTCTGAAGAAAGGCATTCACTTTAAATCAATATTTTTTGTGCTTAAAAAAAAGAAGGAAATCTTCTTTCAAACTTGAAAGAGATGTATTTGCTGACTGAGAATACACAATAAATATTTAATTTATGTAGGGTTTTTTTCCTTTACTTTTCCTCTGTCTTTTCGAAAATGGAGCTACTGCAGATTCCAGTCATTCCCCATATTTTTTTCCACCCTCACTGTATCAAAATCTAAAAAAAACAAACATGACTTTTTAAAGTATGCATATTGTTATTTAAAATAGATTTTTGCCTTTCTTATATAGAAGTTGGCTGACTTAGCTTGAAAGTACCACCTGTTAAAAAATTATTTACTGTTATGGAAACAGTCATGTGGCTCCTCAGCCTTAATTTAGAGTATTATCTCCAGAGAATCCAGGACCCTAAATTTAAGGATAAACTAAGGCTGTTTGTTTCCCTGAGGAATCTGCTTTGCAGATACAGCAGCAACTGTGCACTAAAATGGCAGCAGTGTCACAAGTTCACTTGTATGCAAGACTTCATCTGGAACTGCAATGCAGCAGCAAGCTGTTGCGCATATGCCCAGCGTATTGTTACCGTCAGGGTAAGGCAGTAGGTAAGATACTTCTAATTTAGTTATAAAATGACACAAAGGCTCATTAAATAATAACTTTAACAACTCTGACTTTGAATGTTCTAAACCAAGCTCTTCAAATTCAGTTTTTCTTCTCAAAAAGCCCTTGTAAGATGCTACACCAGCAGTGGCATAACCTGTCATTGCCAGCTCCCCAACAAAAATCTGTTTCCACAGTTTTTAATTCTCTTTTCTTTTCACTTCTGAAGTGGAAGCCTACAGTCACAACTCTGATAGTTTGAAGCCATTTGATACTACAGTATTTATCCATTATTTGCTTTGTTTACCCAAGGGAACATTAAGTGCCATGCCTCAGAACAGTGAGGTCTGTAATACACTGATGCCTTCAGTGATCTCAGGCAGAAGTTAGTATTTAGTTAAAGAATGAATAGCTGCGTCACTAACTTGGGAAGTCAGTTTTGAAAACTGCCTGCCCCTGCAGGTGCACATGTAGTTATTTGTCATGGAAACTGTACAAAGGTGAGAACGTTTCTGACAAAATGAGGATTCGATGTTATTTTAATTAACAAAAGATCTTTTTCAATATAGACAATGCGTGTTTCCTTCTCCTCATTCTCATCCTCCTCCGGTAACTCCGTGAGACACATCTAGGGATACGCAGTTTGCTTGCTTAACAAGCCTTGAAAATATACACAATAAATTTCTGATATACCTTTAATCTTTATTCATATAAAAGCACATGTCTAATATATATTATTGTTGTGAGTAATATTTCCTTCTCGTGGTACTTTTATGGGCAGTAGGGAAGTGTTTTACATCATTACTAAAGAGATAGAGGCTAGATGGAAACCTGAAAACCCCCAGTACTAAATCTAACACACAGCTTTGTCACAGGAGTAAACAAAAGCCACATTTTGGTAACTTCTGATAGACAGTGGGCTCCCATTGGTGTCCTAAGCTCCTCAACACTCTACAGGTTGAAGTCCAAGAGAATCTAAATCCAAGTCACCATAAGGGAATTTGGCAGTATCTGTGGCAAGCTCTTTTAGGTTGATTCATGGAATAATAGAAAACATCAACCCCACAAAGCTGTTCTCATACACTTGGTTAGGTGGTAACATGACATATTAATGTCCTGAATCATTACAGTAGAAGAGCAGAATAAGCATAAAAGACACATTAAAAAGTAAAGCCTTGACCTACTCACATTCAACAAAGGAGAGCTGTTCTCTGGTATTAAGTTCTGTGACCAAAATCCTATTAAAAAGATTGAGGTGATTTACACAGCATTGAGCAAAAGATCCCTAAAAGTGCTATTATGGCATATTTCTTTTCAAAAAAGCAAGGGAGGGTAGAGAACCAAACCTCTTGCTCTTTCTTACACTGAATACCAGAAATGTTACATGAACAGTCCCTGTGAATTTGAAACAGGGCTTGAGCAGAGAATTTCTGTTAATGGAGGAAGAAATATTTTAGATTTTTTTTTTTTTACATTTTAAAATTATGTAGCTAGTTACAGGAGAGACCGTGAATAAATCTGAAGACTGAAAAATTTGAGAAACATGAGAAAATGAGATCAGAGTTTGACAAGTAGCTTTCATCAAAACCCATCAGGAATGGGAAGCCCACCTTTTGAGAGTGATATACATGAAACCTCAGGCAAGGGCAGAAAAAAAAAATCTCATATTTTAAGTAGAAAATATAACCTGATTATTAGAGTCCAGATTTGTAGGTGCAAGAAGTTGATATATCTTCCTGGAATTAGTAGAACTATGCTAGCTGAAAACCAGCAACTTAGTATGGACAAAAATGGCTGTAGTGAGGAATCCAGGATGACAGAAAGACTGTTTGTACACATATACTTAAAATTCTTATTGTCTCATAAGAAAGAATCGGCAGCTACTTTTATGAAAAAAAACACTCTACTCCCAAATATACAACCCAACTAGTCTTAGAGAAGCAGACACTTGAAGGCATTTCTTCTGTACAAAGTATTCTAATTGTTTTCACATATGACAGATACAATTATGCATCTCACCAGTAGGATAGATCATAAATGCAAACTATGAACAATGACTTGTATTTCAATAGATAGCGGCTGTGTTTCTGTAAGGAACGTTACAGGAACCTGTGACCAAAGCTGAAAAAATAATGGCTGGTCAGGTAAAAGAGAAAACGTAAGTTCCCAATCCTGAGAAAAGAAAGAACTGGCCTTAAATTAGCTGCTCAGCTTGCTGTACCCAGCCTTATTCAAATATGCAAGAATGATTGATTTAAGAGAGTATGCAAAACTTCCCTCTCTCAGTAAGGGTACAGTTACTATTGAAACATGTGTGTCCTGTTTTAAACAATCTCCATGAAAGAGGGGAACAAAATGCTCATTTGGGCTAAAATTATTTCAGATTATGGAATTTACTGTGTCTTATTTATGAAAGTGGCTACCATCACAGATGTGAACGGTACAAATGGACAGAACCGATTGATTACACCATAGCTAAACTAATTTCACACATAATCAAGAAAAATTAACATTTGAAATATGGGAATAAGTACAGAATCAATTCAGTTTCAAGCATTATAATGAAGTTGCTCTAGATGCATAAGAAGTGCAATTAAAAGAGTGTTCCAAGTAAAAAAGAAAATGGTTTGTTATGAACACACTATTTTCTTCTTAGCTTTTTGTTCTTCTACTATCAGACAGATCATCCTACATCAGCAATATACTATTACTGCTCCACTCATTATCAGCCCTTGAAAATTAAGTTCAAGACAGTATGTGAGCATAGTAAGAGAGCAGTCTGCTGGTCTGTCTTCACAGTAGCATCTAAAAGATAATACAGTTGTCTGTGGCATAAAAGCCAATAACTAGAGAGAGTCAGACTTGCACACACTAATATCTACTTTGGAGCATGATCTAAGATTTAACCTATGCTAAAACAAAGGCAAGTTTCTTTTGAAGCCTTTTCCTCAATTTAAAATGAAATTTTAAGTTTAAAATCCTGACGCCATTGAAGTCAAGGCAGTTTAGCCATCAGCCTTCAACTTCTCTGAATTAAAATTTTCCACAGCAGTCTCCATATAAGACTGTACTGACTAATGGGCATTTACATGGTAGCAGTGTTGAGATGTGCCAGCAGAAATCAGAACTTCTCTGTGCTCTACCTGATATGCAGACCTACAGTGAGCCACTCCAGCCTTGGAGATCTGTTATCTCCACCGATTGCCAGTCTACCTGGGCAAAGCAGACTGAGGTCAGAGCAATAGCAGAGACAGGAGTGTGATTTGCTAAAGACCAAGCAATACAACCAAGTATCATCTATCCCATTTTGCTGCCATGGCTATCATGTTGTTTTGCCCTGCATTTAGAGCTTGCCCACGGAACATAATCTTTGAGCTGTACCCAGAAGTAGATATTATCTGACAAAGAACTAATAAATAGTAGCAAGATTTAGAACTTTTCTTGTACATTTTATTTTCACAGTGATGTTCTGGGGGAGCAGTTTCATCTGCTGTTGTGGGATGGAAAGACAAAACAAAGCAAAACAAAACTCTCCAAATGTAGCACCTCCCAAAGGCTACCACAGGCTGAACTGCTGGTTAAATGCACCTGGTTTGGTCTGCCTCCTAGACAAGATTTATGGTTTTTCTTGTTTGAAACATCTATGTGCAGTGAATTTTCTTTCCTTATAAGTGATACTTATAAAAGGGTTATTGCCTGAGCCCCCAGGTACTAGAACCCTCTTAAAACCTCATATGCAAACCTCATGGTGAGTGTCTCTTACCACACATGTGAAGGGTGGGATTCTCACCACCAAACTGAGGAAAGGAAGGCGTTCTTTTGCTGTGCTGCTTCCCAAGTACCATCCGGTCTCTTTAACAACTGCATCAGGCCTTCCACTAGAAAATAAATTCAACTCCTCTTTTAAGCAGGTTTTATTGCATTAAAAACAAATTAGGAACCCTTTCCTTGAGCCAACATCATATTCTGTCCCCATCTTTTTCCCTCGCTGTTCTCTGAGGGTACATTATCTTAAATATATTACAGGACAAGCATCACTCAACAAGCAACCTTACACAATCACCTGCAATTGCCTGTCTTCTGAACTGTAACTGATCTCATCACTACTTCAGCTCTTTAGCTAGATTGTAGTGAGGGACTCGGGGAGAACTGCTGTACCTCACACCTTGCTCTGGCTGCAGCCTGTGAACTGCATTGCCTTGGGCCCCTGACAGGCTCTGTAAAATCTTGTTTGCCTAAGACTACATTCTCCTCCCCAACAGCCATTAGCTGCATGTGCATCACTTTTCAGACCCGGAGATCTTGTTTGGATGAGCCTCAGAAACCTAGCCTCACCTCTTCCTGCATGGGGAAAGGTGGGTCAACATAAGAAAAAAATCTCACAACTATGTTATGTTTCTGTTAGCCTGCCAAACACATGCGGAGGAAACCAGCAACTCTTGGACAGTGAAATGATCAGTGTGGGATTGTGCTGGTGGTGTAGAGTTAAAAGACCTGGGATTTCTTTGAAGCACAGTCTAGCCCTGTGGTTGCCAGTTCAGGTCAGAAGAGCAGTTTCCTAAGCTCTACCTATCTATCATGTTGAATAGCTCATTAATGTTTCTAGCAAGGTCACTGTTACGTATCAGTTAAAACTCAGCTAAGACAGACAGTCATTATGAAAAAGCTAATACGACCTGGTATAACTGCTCCTGAAAGATAAATAGCTCGTCAGGGTATGTAAAATTACCTTAAGATCTTGGCTCATGCACAAGGAGGAGACTCGCAGTGAAGGAAGAGACTGCTCAGTATTCACATGAGCAGGGACAGAATACTGACAGCAAGAGCACAACTAACACTTTGTCGTGCGACCCCATAGACTGTTTAAGCACATTCTTCTGTGCGATGGAGATCTTTGGCTCAAAGTATTTTGGGAGATCACTGAAAGTTGTAAAGTTTAAGCAGTTTACCTGGTGCTAAATCCAGATCAAAACAAGAGCTCACTCATCATCTCTGTAGCTGTGAATGTAAGCACCTTCTTTAGGACAATGGAACGAAGAATACCTTAATTATCTGAACATCATTAGTGCTGTAAGATATGATATGATATGACATGACATGTCATGAGCAAGGTGGTGTTCTTTGAAGAAAGTCATGTAAGAAATGTTTGGGTGTGAAATTGTGCCTCATCCTCCTCCCAGAATTTTTGTTCTAGTGTTTGCATACTGTTTGCTGGGCAGTTCTGAATCCTAAACTGTATTTTATGTTTGTCTTACTGACAAAAAAAGCCCAAACTGGACTAAAGCTATTCCAGTGTGTGGTCTGAAGCTGGTTATCACAAAGTCAATCAGTCACACCTCCATATGCCTCCTCTGTAAGCCTGTGGGGTATGGAGAGAGTTATTTTTATACAAAACAACTATGGCTCCCTATACTTCTAATAAACACAAACCATGTCTCATGTTCTCATCACAGGCATAGGCAAACCACCATTCCCTGCAGCCCTGTGCAAATGTGTGTGCTGGAAACTTTATCATTTAGTGGCTTTTGTGAAACTGAGGTTTGTATTCCTTCATGTTTCTACATGTCTTATTTTCTCCATTTTTCAGGTAACCCTTTTTCTTGAACAGTAAAATCATTCTCAAATGTATGGAGAGCAATGCCCATGAAGTCTGTTTTTTCTGCAGAGCAAATTTCTGGGGGGTGATGGCATGTGAGAACTATCTGAAGGAAATGGCACACATAAAAGATTCACAGAATCCCAGAAAATATTTTCAGGGAAACCTGCAGATATTCTCAGGGGTCTCTTACAAATGACTAAGGAGGTGCTGCCTCCACTGAGTTTGCAAAGCACTTTCAGCTTCAATCTCTGTCTCAAGCACAAGGTGAAAAATCCTGTGATGTTTGCTACTACCCACATCTAATTTGAACCATTTAGCAAGGCCTCCAGCTCATTGTTTTAAAATCATACATCTTAAAACTGCACAGCTGTTCACCTCTGATTGCCAGCTAGATAACAGCTATAAAATACAAACCATAAGACAAATATTTCTGCAGATTTGTTAAGTTATAGCCATCCAAAAATATTCCCTCTGCTGCCCAATATCCAAACACTCTTTCTACTGTTAGGCTTTATGACTGCCGAGGATGGAAGTTGTAAAGAATGTGATACCATTGTGCTATACCATAAACTGCTATTTCACTAGATTCCCCAATTTCTTTGGGGAAATCTTGGGCAAAAAAAGCAATTTATGTGGAAAAAACCTAATTTATTAGAAATACCTTTCTTCTCCAATACAGTCAACTACATTACCATAAATATGTTTTACAAATATGGTGCTCTGAGTACAGACCACCCCTATTACTGCCTGTGGATTGAAACCTGGGGTTTGCCTGCACAAAACTGCTTCTCCAGATCTAACAGCTCTGCATTAATATGGTGTGAAAAACCTATATATAGAATACTTCTGTTAAATCAGATTATACTAATTCTATATGAAGTGCTTTAATGAAAAATGTTTAATGGCTGAAATACTATAAGACTGCAGTTAGAGTGCAGGTGCAAAAATGATATTCTACACTCCCTGGAGAGCAAACTTGTACATACTGTGAAATATCAATTAAAGTTTATTGTTGCCTGTGTCGGTTAAATGTCTTTTTCATGGGAAATTTTCATCTTCTCTTATGAAGCAATCACTTGGGTTAAAATGTGTGCTGAATTATGTGGGCATTTTGAGTTATTAAGGAATAGATTTGTTTTACAAGCAAGCTGTAAGCATTCTTTGCAGTTTTTATGAGGTCATCCGCATGACTTACAAATGACACTCTTGGCCAACCTTGATTCTCAGATCAGTTCATTAATTCACACAGCTGTCTTTAAAAACTACAAGAATAATATATACTAGAGTCTGGAAGAAAGGAGTGGATTTCAAAGCTGTATTTCAATCAGGGAGCCTGCTGACATCATAAACTACGAGAGGACAGCCTAAGCTGTTTCGTGAACAGCAGCAAGCTTGTGATTGAAATACAGCCTGCTTAACTGATTTCTTTTAGAATATATGGAGAAAGGATGCAAGATTTCACTTTCAAGAGAACACACCTCCCAGAAAGTGTTATCTGGGACATACGCAACATTCAGTGCTGGCAGAGGTCACCCCAATAAAACCTTATATTCTAAGGTATATGCTGCCATAGTAATGGGCAAGACCTGGATTTCATTTCTGATTCTGACATACTTTGTGAGCAATTTTGGACAGGTGTCTGATCTCCCTGTGGTTCTGTTCCATACTTCCATATTTTTGAATTGTACCTCTTCTCCTTTCTTTCCTCCCTTTTTTCTATCTTATGTTGTTAACTTAAAAGTTTTTGTGCCAGTGTCTGTCTGCTGACAGTTGTTTATATCGTAGTTAGTTCAAACTGTTGAAACGTCAAGTTCCTCCTGAAGAGCAAATAAAACCTTAAACACACTGATACAGGAAAAGAAACCCGCTAGGAGGATGCTAAAGAGAATGCAGCCTGGGCTGACAAGCTGGGATTAAAACTTTATAAGAAGACCATGCTCTCCCTATTTTTATTATGCCTCTCCACAATCTGGATAGAGAGCAAAAGTCAAAATCTAAGGAATACTTGCAACTAAGCTGGTGCGTAGTAGAAAAGGGACAATCCTCACAGAGCTTTATTCAGAATGGGATTACCAATTCTGATGATCAAATGAAGATACACTCCAAGATTTTCTCTCTTTACCTTGATTACAAATAGAAAGTGGCACAAATAGCTAACAGTTACAGAGCTAACAGTTATAGAACCTTTATACTTGGTTTTCTTTCTTTTTTCTTTTTAAGGTATTAGAATTAAGCGTATTGGTGTGTATTTTAAGCTATTTGAATTGATTAGAAGGAATCTACTGCAGATAATTAATGGAAAATACTTTAGAATTCACTTAATTCTGTTTTCTGAATGTGCGTGAAATGAAAGCAGCCATGCTGCAGTGCGGGTACCAGGCTTAAACCCTTTCCTTTCTTTGACTTTTGGGTCAATCCAAGTTGAGAGCTGTTAGCAGCTAGAGTCATTCTTTAGCCTGCATGGGCTAGGTGCTGATCTGAGACACCCTTCAGCTCAGAAAACCCCTGTAACCTCTCTTGGAGCTGCCAGCCTCAGCAGGCAGCTCATATCTACAATGTGCACACTGTTGGTGTGCTGCAGCATCAGTGGGATGTCTGAAGGTCTACTGTGGGAACTAGAATTAAATCAGCACCAACAGGACCTTGCACTGATGCTGACATATCCATTTGCCAAGTAAATATTTGGAGCTTTTCTCTCTTTGAAGCATTTTGGTAAGAATTACAGGGTTTGCCATAGCAGATTTTCCTATAGTAATATTTTAATATAAAAACATAAATGTCAATCAAGTTTGCTTAAAACTAAAAAATTTGGAGTCTAGGAAGGATTTGATACATTTACATCTAAATAACCTATTGTTGTTCAGAGAAGCCTTTTAATGAAACTCCAGATCCGCAGACAGGCCTGGTGGAGTATAACCTGGGATATCTCAGATCAGCTGGAGTATTGAACTGGAGAAACACAAATCCCACCCAGACTCCCTCATACTCGAGTCAGGGACAGTCAAAACCAACATCTTCACAAGTCTCAGTTGTTAAATGAGGCACAAGACTCCATCTCCTGACCAGAGGGCAAGAATCTGAAGGGAGATAGGAGGGGGGAGGAGGAAAAAAAAAAGTAGGGAAAATAAAATAGGACAAGAGAAAAATAAAATTATATATGGAAATTCTCTCTGAGCTCTTAAACCAATCTAATTATCTGATTTCTGTTGTAGGAATTGGACAAAGACTGGCAGTGACACTTCTCACCCATTGTAGCTGTAAATGCAGACAATTTTTCTATGTGCTCTCTAGCAGAGACTTAGGCAGGAAGAGATGGCAGGCAGCATGTGCTCACTCTGATCTTCCTCCATAGTAGACCCAGGAGCAGTTCTTCCCAGAGAGGTGTGCCACAGCTGTGCACTGTGGTTACTAAATTATCTGTCATTCTACTCAGCCTAATCCAGGAGAAAACATGGGGGTAGGAGACCAAGGAAGCCCAGCCTGTGGTGGGAATCAAGATTTCCCTGCCATGTAGTGAGAATCAAAACGAGGGTTATGGGCAGCAAACCACCGGTGCGTTGCAAAGGTGTAATAAGAGTATCCGGCAGAGGCATTGTCAACCTAGCAAGGCGTATGAGATGCTGGAAAATAAATTGTGGAAACTTGCTACTGATCAGAATTACAGACTTGTAGAAAAACAGAATTAATGGGGTCCTTCATTTAAGACATGATGCAGTTAAATACAAACAAAGGAGGAGTGTGAGGGATGCTGAACAAAGAGAAGCAGAGTTACTACTCTCCTAAGCCTCCAGGATATGACTCTATTAACTAGCCTGAAGAGAAACACTGCAAGAAAATAGCTGGGACTCTATTATCACATCCTGTAAGGAAGTCACTATGCCCATTAAAATCTATAGAGAGCCCATAAATGACATTGTAACAGTGGAAGTCACTGAAGGTTAGATATAGTCTGCTTTTTAACTTAGAGCAAGCAGGAATAGCATAAACCATCAACACTGACTAAAGAAAGGCCTGAAAAAAAATGCTGGACATATGCTTTGAAGAATATGGAAACTTCTCTACCACCAGAGCACATGGCATCTCAAAGGCTGGAAAGAGCAGAGCTAGCTACACCACTGCAGGACCTCAGGAAAGGTGTGAGGTGATGGTTTGCTGCACCTGGCACTTTTCCCTCCTCCTACCCATGCAATATCTAGCAAAATCCAGACCTGCATAATTTGAATACCAGCTACCGAGGTTATGCTATTTGAACAACTTCTCCCCAGGAGGACCTTGCTAAGGGCTGTTGCTTGTTTTCCTGGACTGTTTTTGCCTTTTTATCTTTCTCTTTATTAGTTGATTCTGTGTTTTTCAAGCTTCGCGTGTAAGACAATCCAATAGCTAATATATGAAATACACAGGCAGCCAGAGTCCTACATTTTGTTTCAAGCATTACCTCCCAAACACCTCATTTACAGTATCTTTAGTTGACCAGTGAACAGCACTGTGCTTTCTCATAATCCTGTTTGCCAGGGGCAAGGCTTCAATGTGTGTCACCTCATGTAGACAAAAGAATTTTGCAAAGGCCTTTCCAGTAGTTATTTACAGTCTATACATCTATTTACAAATATCAACCTTTAAAATTATATCTTTCAGCCTCAGATCTGCACAGGAGCTTATGAGAAGTATATGTGTCTAGATTGCCCTCATAATGTCTTTGGAAGTGTTTGGAAAGAGCTATAGCCTCCAGCTGTGCCTCTGGAAACGTCATTATGGTCCCTGACTCATTCAGGACAAGCAGGCAGGGCCTCCATCATCACGTAGAGGGTGAAGAAAGCTGGATGGGACATGGCTGATGACATTCCACACAGTGCACAACCTGTGCCTTGTGAGGATAAATGGTTTCCCTTTCCAGGACAAATCCAGTTTTTATTTTAAAACAGAATTGCTGCCATTGAACACATTGTAAAAATACCCCAAAACAAACCAAACCCCAAACCCTGTGTATGGGGCTTCCTTACTCCTTGACAGCATTGGCATTTTGTGGAAAAGAAATCATACAGGTCATAAAATGCTGTGTGCGGAAGCAGGCCATTTGTAACTGTGAAGCAGGGAAGGCGGCAACAGCACACGTGCATCCCCAGGCACCCTTTGAAAAGAATAAACCTTGTTTCTCGTGCTTCTCCGTATTTTCTTCTGGGAAAGCAGCTGATACGTGAAAAGGCAACAAAGATGCAGTGTGATTCTCTCTTCAAGTCTTTACCTTCATAGCTACTTCGTGCTCCCAAAGCCCCAGGTAATACTGGCTATGGTTAGTAGTATGGTTACTTTTTCTTTGTGGTCTTTGCTATGTTTGGCTGGCAAAGCCCATTAAAAGGAAAGAATAACATGGCTGCCCAGTATTGCTTAGCTTGTCTGTGAGTTAACTATTCATATTTAATGTTACCTATACTATGTAACTCTGCCATATAGCATTCAATCATCTGGTCTGATAGCTGGCTTCCTTGGACAGAAAATATACCTTTCCAAAATTCCTTTCTTCCATGGATCATGATAG
Organism: Pezoporus wallicus; assembly: GCF_028554395.1. Taxonomy (NCBI): domain Eukaryota; kingdom Metazoa; phylum Chordata; class Aves; order Psittaciformes; family Psittacidae; genus Pezoporus; species Pezoporus wallicus. The sequence goes on from NW_026641950.1 coordinate 4,979,392, forward strand.
CTTTGAATGTTTTGAGTGAATTTGCTGCACAGTTTGCTTTCGCTTTAATTATCCCAATGGAATTTATTGTAAGTCCCCCACACCTTTAAACCTGACACATCTAGCGGTTGAGAAGACAGCACCATTTCCAGTATTACTTTTTTTTAGCACCGGTTGCTTCCAGGAACATTTGAAAGTATTAAAGTCACCTGCTCCAGTTTTCAGCCAGTTCCCTTCCAAACTCAGACTGCTTCAGTTATTCCATTTTCCCCACTTATGTACTGTATTTCTAACACTGTGTAAAAAAGACATGACACAGGGGTTTTGGCAAGGATCCTCAGGGCTTTTCCTCCTTAGGTCATTTCCAGGACATAGTCACATGAGACTAGCAGCAATTTTAAAAGAGTCAAAGATTCACCCTGCTATGAGCATGAATTGGCTGCAGCAAGTGCTGTGCTTCACGCAGATGCCCTTGCCCCTCTCTCCTACTTCACTTAACAGGATTTCAGGCCATGGGGCAAAGCAGACAGTACTGAGCTGTTGTAACTGTTCCTACGTGACTTCCTCTTCTGCCGCTGCCTACAAGTGAGCAGGAAAAGAAAACGGCAAGCACATTTTTTTTTGCAACAGTTGTTCTAGTCTGCAGCTGTGTTTAATTAATTACGTAGGTAACTGAGATGTATAGGAGAGCTTTTGAAAGCTGTTGAGAAGAGAGCTGTCTGCAAGGTAATTATACTGTTACAATAATCCCGTAGCATTCTTCGGACTTTTCATCCTCTGACTGAATAAGAGTATAGCAAAATACTCAAGGATCCCTTACAGTTTTGAATAAACAGCAGGGAAGAGCAGTAAGGAAAATAGGATCTAGTTAGGAACAGCTAAAAGTCTTTCAGCCTGCTCACAGGCAAGTCATAGAGGATCAGATCCCAGGAAAATACACAGAGGATTTTCAGAATGTTTCCCCTCCTTCACCCGAAATATTTAAGTTTGCTTTTTTTTGTGCTTTAGGTAGCTGACATGATTCATTTTAACAAAAATACTTAATACTTATCAGAAGCACTTGGGAAAGTTCCTTGTAACGAGCAGCATTGCCAAAAGGGAGAAACAACCAGAATGTCATACAGCATTTTTACATATTCTGGGAAGAAAAATATATGTATATGAAGAGTGAAATACTGATACGACAGAGCCAACTGAAAAATTTTTCAAGGACTTATTAGCACAGAATTTTTTTTTAACAGAACAAGCTTTTATTGTCAAATATGCCAGGTTGCACCTGAGAAATTAGATTTGGAGCCGAAGGGAAACACTTAGTACTTGGTGACTTGGGAAACTTGTAACAATAGGACAAGTTGGGTGGTTCTTCCATAATATGCCATAAGACAGGTTTCTTTTCCTTTGTGTGCAGAGCTCCACATTGCAAATTGCTCATGCAGGAGGCACATCACATGAATCACACTGGGGAAAAGAAAAAGAATAAAAATGAAAAAGATCTTCCAATCTGTGTCCCTGAAAGTGTTTTTATTTTAATATATTTATTTCTGCATGAGCCTCAGTGAGATCTCAGCACATATGTCAGTCCTCAGTGCAGCTACTGATTGTAAACACACAATACCCTAAGAGGCATACATCTCCCCCAGACATATCTGAAAATAAAGATCACGTATGTCCTCCTGCAAGAGCGCAGGAGTATGGAAGAGGTTTCCCAGACAGGTGGCGGATGCACCACACCTGGAGACATTCAAGGCTAGGCTGGATGGGGCTCTGGGCAACCTGATCTAGTTGAAGGTGGCCCTGCTCATTGCTGCAGACGAATTGGACTAGATGACCTTCGAATGTTCCTTCCAACCCAAGCTATTCTATGATTCTGTATGTAAGGTGAGTATAATCAATACCAGCCTAATGCCTAATGATACCCATCAGAGCCACTTCTGCTGAAGGTCTTCTGTTTGCTGAAAGTCTTCTGTCTGCTGAACTTCCATTTGGCCAAGAAAATGTGATAGCAGATGACACTTGGTTAGCATCAAGCTATATCTCAGTTTAAACACCATAATTTTTAATCTTGCTACATGCAAAAACATGTTATCTTAGCCTATTCTTTAGAGCATGACAGATCTAAATATTACTGGAAGTATTAATTCAGATGTTAAGACACAACAGTAAAATTATTAGAAATAACACCTCAGCTGCTGTGTCTCCAAGCATGGAAGTTATTCCAGAGTAACAAAACCAAAAATGACAATTCTGTAATGCAGTCACACAAAGCTGGTTCAAATAGACATGTCCAAAGCTCTTGTATTGTCGGTTTTTGCATTGATATTCCTGTTAATATTGCAGATACAATAGATTTTCACTAGTGAAACATTTTCAGAGCTGAGTATGCAGCAGCTACTGCTTTGATAATGGGCCAGTTGCAGACACTGTAGGCAGACACTGGAAAATACATCACTTCTGTGGAATAAGTCTGTGTATAGGCAGGCAGAAAGGAGCTGTTAGTGTCATGCACTGACAGCCACTGCAGACACAACCTGCAGATTTTATTTGGCTGCCAACTGCAGACTTTCCTGCAGTACTTCAGGGTTCTGCATATCCAGCAAAGACAACATTTTTCCAAGCTAAAATTATGCCTGACACTTTCATTTAGGGCATGTCATTAATAACCTGGCCAAAAGGAAGTATCCCAACACCCAGGGTCAACAAAAAGGTCCTTAAAGCAGCTGTTGCAATGCAACAACTTCAAAATCCAGTTGGCGGTTTGCTCATGCCTTGATAAACCCCATTGATAGGGAGGGTGAGTTTGATAGTGTTTCTTTTCCCTCTCTGTCCCTCAGCTTTCTTGTAAAGGCATAGGACAGTGATTTAGGGGTATTCTCAGTGAGAACTGTCAACACCTGAAGCCCTACAGATGTAGCTCCATCCCAGCAAAATAGTTTGTGTTCCCAGTCCGACCCCATGGTGTCTTCCGAAGGTGACTACAACTGTCTTCTGAAGTGCCCTAATGGAGGCATCTCCTGCCTGAGCAGCCATGAACTTTCAGAGCTGCTTTCCATCTCTTTATTCCTTTTGGATGGTGGAAAATGGGATGGAGTATGGGCAGAAATGAGCACTGGATAACGGCTTGTTTCTTTCTCTGATATTTCTTCTGGAATTGCATTTTCTTGGTTTATAGCATGACAGCTCAACCCTCTCAAATAAGAAGACACCTGCAAAGTCAGCCCCTGGAATTAAACACTTGTCATGAAAACAGAAGCCTGTGTCCCAGGTGGGACTGGGTCTCAGTCTTCTATGGAGAGGTGACCAGCTCTGTTTAGCTTGTGTGTCAGGAAGGAAAATTTTCTCCAGCCAGGCTAAATGGTGTTGATAATTCAACTGTAACAACACAGCTCTGACTTTGTGTCAGAATCAAGTGCAGAGTATGTTCGCAGCACTAATGTGAGCAAGCATGGCACCCAGCCCCATTTGAGGTAAAACAATGTGTAATTTCCATTTCAGTTTTCTACTGCTAATCACAGCTGAAGTCAGCCACTATTTGAGAGATTTTTTACTTGTTGTGATATGTAGACTCCCCAGTGGCTGTGGGAATAAAGTAAATGAATTCAAAGGATTCTAGGATGATATCTGATAGGCTGTCTCACATGGGATTTGAACATCAACAGCGTTTCATAGCCCACTGGACAACAACTGACTGCTCTGGTAGTGCTATAACAGACCAGTTACAAAGTATAATCCTTTAATCCCTGCAGCCAAAACCCCCAGAAGTGAGGGAACAATAAGCAATGATGTAAATGAAGCAAAATGGAGAATGGAAAAAGGAAGGAGAAGATGACAGAGTGGCATGGTTCTATAGTTGCAGATGCACAGTGTCTGGTGATCCCATAAAGAAGTGGAATACATGGAATTTATCCTATTTTCTGCTGCTTCTGTAGGGTAATTTCGCATTTTGCAAAAATATCTCCATGCTGGAGAGGGTGGTGAGGCATTGGAACAGGTTGCCCAAAGAAGTGGCTCCATCCCTGGCAGTGTTCAAGGCCAGGTTGGACAGAGCGTTAGGCAACGTGGTCTAGTGTGAGGTGTCCTTGTCTGTGGCAGGGGGGTTGGAACTACATGATCTTAAGGTTCTTTGCAATCCTAACTATTCTATGATGCTATGATTCTATGATTCCAAAAGGTATTTTCCTTAACAGCTCCACCAATGCTAATCACAGATGACATTTATTAATGAACTGTATATAATACAGTAAGGCTTTGTTGATTTGATATGTAACAGGGGGATTTCAGTTTTTCTATCTCACCATCATAGTTCATGGTTCACTTGGCTTTCCATTACTGATTGCACAGCAGTGAGTGCTTACATGGTAAGTTGATATTCAGGCAACGTTTGTAGTATAATTTAGCTTTCTTTTAGCAAAAATGTCAGAGAAAACCAGGGTAGGATTCAGCAGCATGTGACCTATTAGCCCACCACAGCTTAGGGGCTGCCATCTGATGGTCCCTATCCTGTATTATACATCCACTACATGGGTGATCTTCTGCATGGTGGTGGTAGTCGCCTCTATAATAAGGCAATGTTATTTTGATATGTGTGGTGTTATTTAAATTCCTCTATGCTTGCTGCAGAGAAGATCAATTGTAGAAAAAATGAAATTTGTTGCGATTACAGTGTAAGGTTTATATTAATCTCAGGCAATTCAAATGATTTTTTAAAGGCACTCACCCTGTACTTCATATCCTATGGACAGCAGTGATTTAATGTTGAGAAAGTGCAATTTATTCTAATCAAATTTTCTTTGGAAATGAAACTTAAATTCTAATGGGACTCCATAGATTATACGCATTTCAGGACTTGAGTCATAGGTTTTTTGAGCTGAAACTGAAAAATGAAAAAAACCTACAGTGCTATTAGTGCATTTTCTCTTTATTTTTTTGCCAAAATATAACTGCTTTTGGAAATACCTTCCCAAGAGCTTTGTCTAATACATTTTTAAGTGACTCATATGATGGGACTTCTGGCGTTGTTCTTCAGAGAATATCTAAATCTAATCACCCAATTAATGTATTTTTCCTGCTATTTGAATGAAATTTCCTGCCCTTAATATTTTCTTTGAAATGCCACTTTGAGATTTATATACTTTACAGTAATGAAAAGAAAAAGATATTCACAAAAATAATTGTTATATACATAGGTTATTGCAGTAGCTGCGCCCTCCATTCAAAAAATTCCAGTTCACATTTCAGACATACTCTGATGGACAGTTGCAGCCTTTTGGCATGGAGACTGGCAAAGAGACTGGCATCCTGTCAAAGCCAGAATGCTTGTGGGTGAAATGACGAATAAGTGAGAGGTCCACTAACCCAGTGAAATGCATCTGATGGGCTGTGTAAGATCTCTTTATCTTCCAACTCCTTCTAGATTCCTCTCCCCTGCAAGGTCAGGCACTCGGAGGAGCAATTTATAAACTCACAGCTCATATTCTGGTTGCAGTTCCAGAACTGACACAAAATTAAATCAGTCTTGAGTGCAGTAGGATACAAAAATTACCTTCCCAGTCTACTGAGCCCTTCAAGACTTCCAATAAATCTTCCAGCAGCAGCATTCCAGTGCCGGTTGCCTATCTTCCTTACCTTACAAAGAGACCTTGAAATGGAAACAGAAGGGTTTTCTTTGAAGTCATATTTCATAGCACAAAAAGACATGCACAGAAGCAGCTGACTTAAGTAGTTTCCCCTTCTTGTTCAAAGTATTTTCTGAAAAGTTTTGAAAGGGACTTTTTACTTAATCCTGAGAATTCCTAATTGCTGGGGCCACACCATGTTTGAAAGCAGGAGCTGATGTCAACAAAGATCCTTTAAAGAAAGAAAAAGGCAAAACTCTTTAAAAATCTGCTGGCTAGCAGAAACATTGTTAGGCTTCATCTAATTGCATTCCTCCCCAAAAAATTGTAGCACTCCTCCCTAAAAAATATTAAACTTGAGCAAATATATTTCACTGCAGCTTAGAATTGGCACTGAGTGCAGATGAAATACAGCCCTGTATAATTATTAAATTGAGCAAGCCATAATTATCATCTCTAGTAAGGTTCCCTGGGCTTCAGAAGAGATACTCTGAGTTCTTGTCTGTTAGACCAACCCTTTCTTTTACATTTTGTGGATAGGCAGAATCAGGTCTCAAAGCTGGCTCAGGTCAGTCCAGAGCCTGTTTTTCTGGCATGTGGCCTGGCATGGGTTTCCTGTGCCATAACTGAGCTGCACTCACCTGGGGAACAAAAGGTTCAATGTGTTGGCTTATTCCCCTTTCATAAAATCATAGAATCACAGAATGGTTTGGGTTGGAAGTAACCTTAAAGCTCATCCAGTTTCAAACCCCTGCCATGGGCAGGGACACTTTCCACTAGACCAGGTTTTCCAAGCCCCATCCAGCCTGGCCTTGAGCACTGCCAGGGATGTGGCAGCCACAGCTTCTCTGGGCAACCTGTGCCAGGGCCTCACCACCCTCACAGGGAAGAATTTCTTCCTAATCGCTAACTTAAACCTGTCCTTTTTCAGTTTAAAGCCATTCTGCAAGAGCTCACCTTGTTGTGGGACTGGCAGGTCCACGGCTGTCATGGTCCTCGAATTGAGGTGCCCCCACAATGACCATTACCTGGGGACGATGCTAGCTGGGTGAGGGAGCGGGTCCTAGAAGGAACAGAGATGCCTTCGCTTGTTGCCTCCAGCTGAGGTCAGGCAGCTGCCTTGGCCTGGGTGACCAGGAAGATGCAAAACCTTCTCAGATCCTCCAGGAAGGCCACCCTATCATTTCATAAAGGGCTGCTGTCATTTCTTTGGTGTCAGGCTCTCTGTTGCTCAAACCAGCTTAAATATTGCACAATGTACATGGGCACCAGCCCTAGCACCTCCCAGACTTTGGGCCCGATGCTGATCCAGACTTTGGCCTGGGGCCCACTTCTATTTTAGGTCCAGAGCCCTCTGAACCTGTCTGTGTGCAAGTGGGCTCCGAGAGGAACTCCCACGTGAGTGACCCATGAAGACTTCATTTTGTTTCAGGCTGCTTAAAGTGTTATTGGAAAATTTTGTAAGGCAGCTCAAGTGAGTGAAAATGATTTGCTTAGGATGAATGTAACCAACAGTGCATTACTTCACATAATCTAAACAGAGTTTCAGGCACACTTCATCTATCATTCCCTGAAAGAGAGAGGCTGAGTTAATGCTCTCTGACAAATATTATGTTTCTCAGGCAGCCCTGGTGCTGTCTTCCACATTTCCTGACCCACTTTGATTAGATATATAAACAGCACGAGTAAAACACAGGTCGGGTTTTGCTGTTGGAAATGCAAGATAAGGATACCATAAAGGCTCATCAACACCCCAGTTCTCTCTGTGGGAGACACCACGCACTCGGGAGGTCAAAGATTCCTTCTCAGTGCTGTAAGATGAGTCACTTGGCTAATAACTATGATTTATAACAGTGTTTTAATAGCTCCCTGGGCTCTCTGACAAAGGCAGGAGAGGGCAGGGTGTCACACCTCGGGATGGTTGCCTGCGGGGCGGAGGGAGAAGGGAGAGCAGGGCCGACATCCAGCGACGAGTGAGCATCACTCAGAGGGCAGCCAGAGAAGCTCAGAGGGGAAGCAAGGAAGGCACAAAAGGCAGAGACACCAATGAGCTCTTGACAGTGGGTTTGTTAATGCTGGCACTGTCCTCGGAATCAAACATTAACTGTCAGGGCTTGGAGCTTGTAACAGAGAGGAAAAGGTCCATTTCCTCCATGTTGTGTTTGCTGCTAAAAGGTGTGTGACTAGTGAGCCAGTCAGTGTTACAACCCCTATAGTGGATAATCGAGTGGGTTAATTTGCTTTAAAAACACCCAAAGCCTCAACTCTCTTTGTTAATTAGCTCTGAGTGGGCCCATAGCCACATCTCTGGGCATGTGTACAAAAAAGTAATCAGGAGAAAATTGGAACATTTCTTTCCAAGCACGAAAACCTCCCACATCCGTCAAACTGCAGTTCCCCTAAAGTCAGTCCTCACTGCTTGCTTTCCCAGAAAAGAGCATTACAGAGCAGCTTGGAAGTCAAGTACGAGACATGCAGTTTCACTATATTGCTAATCCAAAGGGCACGGAGGTTAACTGAGAGCTGGCAGGAAGAACAAAACAAGAGTTTTCTCTGTATGGTTTCCCTGATACAATCATCCAGAATCATTAGATGGAGGAGGAAAGGCTTAAGACTGCGATCCAGAGAGCTGGTCTGGAGCCCTATCTTCAGATCTTCACTCGTTTCTTTGAGCAGGAGAGTACAAACCAAGTGACTAAACCTTACCCAGGCTGGTCTGAGAGACAAGCACAGCTCTGCCCCATGGAGCTGAATGGTGACATTTGGGTTTCCAGTGCCAGGGGTCCAAAATGCAGTCACCCATGCCCATGGACCCAGATGAACCTGCAGCTAGAGCTGGGTGGGCACAATATACCTCCCTGAAACATGCTGCAGGTTTCGAAACTGTATTTCACAGGGCAGATCAGGACAACAAACCAAAAATCTCAATCCAAAATAAAAACCATGAAGCTGATGTCAAAAAACTTTGTAATTAAAACTGTGTTATAGCCTCTTCTGACTTCAAACTAATAAAACTGCAGACTTTTCACAATTTATTGATGTTTTTTAAATACTGATTTTCATGATATTAATGTATATTTTGTGTTTAATCAGTGTTTACTGATCAAAAAACTCTTTCTGTGAAAAAAACATTTTAAAATGCTCCAGTGGGCATGTGCTGGTGTTTCCTTGCTTGTATCATGCAGTTAAAAGTGGTGGCCTCATGAAGATACTATGAAGCAGTATCTACAAAGCTTTTTCACATTCCTGGGTGCTAAAGAGGAAAACTATATTCATTTAAGAGTGATTTTGGTTGGGTTTTGTTTGTTTGTTTGGGAATTTTTTTGTTTGGTTGCTTTTATTTAGACAAGAAATCCCATAAGAATGATGACTGCTGTGTGAAAACATCTTTCAGGCTGTTGTCACTTGCTATAATTAAGTACACAATCCATGCATCCTGAAATTGAAACTCAAGAGTTTTATTTTTTGCATTAGGATGTAAGAGTCTATTCCTAGTGTCTTCTTTATCAGATATCCAACTTAGGTTTTCTACTGAACACTGAGATGGGGAGAAGAGCATCCCAGGGCCAGTGGTATTGTCTTACTTGGGTTATAGCAGGGTAGTCTTTTTATTTTGGTGAAATATTTGGTGAAGTATTTGATGAAATATTTGGTGAATTCCTTAACTTTTGGTTTTTAGGGGGTGGTTTTGGGGTCTGGGTTTCTTCTTCTTTTGATTGGAAAAGGAAGATAGTAGTAAACAAGAAGACTGTCACTGCTAGGAAATAAAATCCAGCCACGGTTGTGAGACACACAGAGACAAAGAAGTATCCAAGTTGTTTTTACCTGCCCCTGAAGATTGCCACACCGAAGCTCTGTGGGTGGGGAAGCTGGGTATGCACAGCTCAGGTTCTGCCTGGCCAGGCACCACCTCAGCATCCAAACCTGTGGTTAGGATGAATTTACAAAAGAGAGGGCAATGTATTAAGGGTCGATTTGTACAGTTAGTGAAGACCCTCCAGTGTGCTATGGGCTGATGCAGTAGGGGTGGGAGGAGGGCTGACAGCCCAGTCACTAACTTGGCATCCACAATCAACTGGCTGCTTAACCTGCCCAGAGGAAGCGTAAATTGGTTTGCCTAGAGCCTGCTTTAACGTTCTGTGGATTAACATGTGAAGCTCCTTGTGAGCACAGTGAGACCCTGTGTTGGGTGTCACTGCTCTGTGCAGACACAAGGACCTTTCAACAGCCTGGAGCCTTGGCGAGGGTCAGAATAGCAAAGAAAGAAATTAAGGCAACTCTTTGTCTGCACTGATAACTGAATTAATTTAGGAGTTATGAAGAACAGGCTACTGTTTTCTGTCCTTCCATCCTTCTTCATCAGAACTTGCTTGCCCATCAAATTGACTATGCCCTAATCATAGAATCACAGAACGGTTTGGGTTGGAAAAGACCTTAAAGATCATCCAGTTCCAACCCCTGTCATGGGCAGGGACACCTTCCACTAGACCAGGTTGTTCAAAGTCCCATCCAGCCTGGCCCTGGACACCGCCAGGGATGGGGCATCAATTTCAAATTGCTGCCTACATTGAGCCACCCCTGGCAGCTGACTTCAAGCTCTCTGATGTAAAAATGGGTCTTTGTTTTCAATGATCTGTGGGACTCATGCCATGGTTGTTACAATGCTGCTGCTTCTATGCAGCTATTAATTAGTCTAATGGGAAAATATGGGGGGGGAGGGGATGAAGAACCACTGGCAGGTTTGCTGGCTGCTACACCATCCCTCTACTCCTGTGCCTGAGAGCTATGCTAAAAATGCTGCCAGGTGCCAACATGTAGTGTTACAGAAAGGGCATCCACAAGGCTCTGTGACTCTGAAAGCCACTCAGGAAACATCATATGGCTTTGATTTGAGAAAGACCACACACATTACCGCACTTGCACCACCTGCTACACATTTCTTGCCAATCACTGCTTTGCTGGTTCTGATGTAGAAAGTGATCTTGAAAAAAATCTTATTTTGATAACAATAGCACAGTAGAACCATAGAATACTCGGGAATGCATATTCTTCTCCTTATACATATCCTGAGAGTGTACTGAAGGAAGAGCACAGGCCACTGAATCAGCAAAAGCCAAACAGCTGGTAAAAGTTCAGTTTCTGCAGCAGGTTAGAAGATTCCCAGTGGATTAGGGCAGCCACTTGAGACTACACTACTTTTGTCCTGGAATATATAAGTCATGCTGCAGCACCTGTTGTGTGGTTTTCCAAGTACACCCTGCGAATGGGGCTGGGGAAGACAGGGGTGTCCCCTTGGCAGCACTGATAGCGTTTCACAGACCCAGAAGTTCTGCTTGTGCTAGACAATCTGCTTTCCCCTGCTGCTGTGTGTCAGGGAAGCAGACAGGGAGAACGGCAATGCCCATGTGCCACCACATGTGCTTTGGGAATAGCACATGCCCCGTCCCTGCTGACAAAACTGAGCAAATCTCCCACCCAACCCCAGAAGGAGCCCAACCAACTTAAATTATGGATAGGAGGGTGTCAACTTAAGATGGATGCCACTAATGACAACACCAATGCTGCCACAACCAGGATGCTGTATCTTGCTTCCCTGGGAAAATGATCTTGTTGATAGAAACTGAGAAACAAGTGCTGTGCTACCATGGAGGTCCAGGCACTAAGCAGAATCTTGTTGTTGGGACCATATAGTCTACTCCTGCTTTGAAAGGAGCAGAGGTTGCTGCTCCTTCATCTAAGAATGTGCTTGGTGGGGGACTGTGTAACACAGGGCAAAACTCTGCTGGCGGTTCTCTGGATGTGTTCAGGCACCCCACACATACTCTGAAATCTGGCATAATTTGCTGGAAGGTTTATATGAACCTCACATGCATTTCCAAAGTTTTATCAGGCTGGGAATAACGATTGATAACCTGAACTATTGTGCAACCATCCATGTGTGTCCCCAGGCAGGGACAAGGGTTGTCACCTGCATCAGTAGACCTTTCAAGCATTTTCTCAACTTCTAGGCAATGTGAAGGGCAAATGTGGTGGGGAAGCAGGAAAGACTCATTGCAAAACCCAATAACTAAAAAATGGAGCATCTGAAATAAACTATCCTAAGGCTTTCCCATCCCACCTAAGTATAACAGCAAAGCAGCAATACATCCCACTCTGAGGGGTGCAGGTGAAAAGCTGGATTGGAAAGCTTGGGCCAGGGCTTGGGGCAGGCTGCTTGGGCTGGGGGAGGGCTTGAGTCCCATCCTAGTGATGTGGCATTCAGTGCCACTAAACAAGAACTGCCACCTGCAGGTGAGATTCCCAAAGGAATTATTACCTGAGAAAAATTGAGATCTCATTAAGATCAGTAGTGGGTTTGTCACTGGGGCCAGAATAACCAGGAGTATACATTCCCCCTTTTTATCAGCTGTCAGCTAATGCAGCATCATTTCAATGCATACATATCAGGAATTGGACTGACACAACCGTGGGTGCTGAACCTAAGAATGACCAACCCTGCTTTAATTTTGGTTTAGTCTCACTGGAGCACCTCACCTTTCACAAGCCTAACTATTTAGATACACTAGAAAATAAACCAGAGCTTAAGTGATGTTTATTTTTGTTTTCTTCAGCCTCTTCTGTCTAGGTAGAGGTTTTAGGTTTTAACTACTTCTAAATCCTAAGAGGGAAGATATACACAGGCCTGGAAACATATTATTACTTGGTTTTATAATTCAAGAGTTAAGCTCTTTACCAATCATTTGGTCTCTGTTTTAAAGGCTATTTTGTAAAGTGGGATTGTAGGCGTTAAAAACCAGACTTCTACATCAGCAAATGTGCATGCCGGAGCTAGGATTCTATTGTTTATCTCCAGTGTCATTAATATGTTTCATGAGTTTCTCAGGAATAATTTGTGCATTGTTGTGTTTATTCAGATAAGTGAAAAATGCTTTTATGACTCTTTTGGAAAACAAACAAAGCTCCCTGGTGACTCACAGTCCTTGTGGTGGACTACTGGCTCCATCCTGAATTCCCCCAGCACTCTTTGCTTTCACCAGTCAAACTCAAGAAACCTTGTGGCATTGATAACTGCTGTCCCAAAGAGATCACAAATGCCCTCTAAGGTAGCTTCTCTCTAGCACCTTTCATATTGTCTCCCCTCCTTTCAAAGCTAGCCATAATTGCCTACAGCCCCCAGGTTGGGTCAAGTATGCTTTATATTTGCACCTCCTCCTCCCCAGTTCGCACTCACCACTCCACATGGAACTTTCTTGACTTCTTTGACCATGTCTATAAGTTATACAGCTAAGAAAATAGTTATTTTAACAGTGCATTGTCACTTCCTAAGGCTTTCCACAGAAACCCAGCTTGTGCACCTCAAGGGAAGCGTCAGCTGTGCCCTGTCCAGGAAGAGGTACTCAGGGGTTGCATCCTCTAGGCCACCCTGTGCCTGACCTCTCCCTGTGGTGTCATCCATCATTCAACTGCTTTCAGGCAGAGAAAGCATCACAGATCCACCTCAGCTGCTGTGAAGGCAGATGGGAAAGTGACAACTGGGTTTCGTATAAGGGAGGAATAGACATCAGGAACCACCACATAGCGGGAGGGTTCCCAGTCTCAGGCCACAGATGATACTGTGGCTTGGAAGCAGAAGAGGTATATTCAGGCAGTCACCTTCACTTTCTAAGATCTTTAGTGTTAAGCAGTGCTTCTTTTTGCCTTACATTCCTGTAATGAATTTTTTGTGGGAAACTCTTTCACTTCTCCAGCTCCTTGATTATAGCAGCCTGACTTTTGGATTGCCCTCAGTCCTTCCATAAGACCCATCCTGTCTGGTCAGACAGAGGCTGAGGTGCAGGCGTCTGATTGTGGTCATCTGTCTCTGTTTCATCTGATGTAATTGTAACATATATTTTTACACCCCCCAGTACTTATTTGCTTACGTTACAGAATAACTGAGACCTTTTCAAAGCAAAATATCATTTGAGTCATATGAAGGAATGAAGAGAGTAGTGAAATCCTTTGGCCAGTTTTATAATGTTAATGAAGAAACATGAAATAACTGAGGTTTTGACATGCTGAGAAAGTATTACTGTAACTAGCAAGGGAACAAATTGTAATGAAATGAAATCAGTCTGGCTCTATTAATTATCAGTGTTTATTGGGTTGAAGTTAAGGGCTGAAGTAATGTAGAACTCCCTAGCTTTTCCTTTGTGTGTGAAACTTACTCACAAAACAGTACATGGTTTACATGACTATCAGCTAGCTCTCTTAGGGGAGAAATAGTGCCCAAACTTAGACCAGGCATGCATTTGAAACACTAATCCTGGGTCTTCTCAAAGTCAAAGGTAAGCAGGATCAGAGCATCCTACAAACTTACTAGACATCTGACATTCAAGCTGGCAACCTGCACAACCTGGCCTTGAACATTTCCAGTGGTGGGGCAGCCACAGCTTTTCTGAGCAATCTGTGACACAGCCTCACCATCCTCACAGTAAAGAATTTCTTGGGGGTATACCATGGCCCTGGGTACTGACTGCCATTCTCACAAGTATGAAATACCTGTCATCTATTTTTTATTTATAAGTATATATTGCATATACGATACATAAACTAAATAAAATATATATGTAGTATATATACATGGGTAAAAATAAAGTTACTTATTTTTACAGAAGGAATTGCGTACATAGATTCTGCCTGTAAAACCCTGGATGCTGTACTTCCTCCGTAGCATGGACCAGAGGAGTTGCTGACATTTCCCAGGAATAGAGTGATTTCCTCCTGCTTCGGCATGGTGGAGTAGTCATATGAAGAATCTGAAATACTATATTCCTGTCATCACCATGGATATGTGAAAGCAAGATCTCATTGGAGAAAAATGATGTTCTAGATGATGAGAAGTCTCTTCTTCCCAGTTTTTATCTAAAATACAATTTATATATAAATATACATATGTAAAAACCTGTTACTACAGACACCTTGCTCTCAGGACAACAAAATAAAGGCGGTGGTGCCTTCACTGAGGATGCTACCCAAGCTGAACACGTTTTCCCTCTACCTTTGAATTTCTTAATTTTTTATTACTTGTTGGAATGCTGTTTGTAATCCTTTCCTGCTTCATTTTCCTTTTAGTTTGGGTGCTTGAAGGACTTACCCAGCTGTGTTTAGCATTTTTGTTCTGGTGGCTTTCAGAGGCCTGGTGGGCACAAAAGACAGCTGGAAGGGGCTGCAAATGCAGTGGAGGAAGAAGCTTAACACATGGTGCAGGGCTCAGAGCAACAAGTGCTTCTGAGGGAGCACTGCCAGTGTCAAAACTGTGCTTGGAGGCTGAATGTTGCTAACTGAAACTGGTCTTTTCTGATTCTCATATGCCCAGTGCACTTTTAACAAACTATTTGAAGCCTAGGAAAGTGCAGCTGTCCCTTGCCTTGAGAATCCCCTTCCCTCATTAGGGTGAAGCCACCATATTTCAACTCTTCATGCATGCAAGATATGGACACAATCTTCAAACAAAATGAGGCAGACCAAATCCTGTGAAATGCTCCTTTCCTCACAACACAGTAACAGTGACAGTGGTAACTTTTAACCATGTTTACTTTCAGACATTTAATTCAACTGCAATTATCCCACAGATTAGGAGAATACGCCAATAAATGTTAAAATTCAGATCTGCAGGAAGTGAGTCATTTTAAGTAATGAGAAATAACTCCTGAAGTCCATTATGGCTATCTATCATTGCATCACTTCCTTGATGCCTTGCTGATTCATTCCCATGCACATTGCCAGCTCCAGGGATTACCATCAGGATTTAGCTGAGAAGTCCGCTTCCTGGTTTTAAAAATCTAAACGACCTTAACTGTGTCCTTGACCTGAGGACATGGCTGAATGCATCTGAATTAGACATTCTTGTGAGCACCACTGTTGTACTCAGACTGTGTCAGTGGTGTCTTGGGGCTTTTGGCCCTTTTTAGTTTCATCACATGAATGTCAATGCTACTCCCAGTTTCTCTCTCTTCATTTTTCTCCAAGTTACTGCCCTGTTTGAACCTTCTGATTTTGCCAATCCCCAGTTTCCTGCTGATGATTGTTTTAGACTGCAGTCACATCTCTGGAAAAATAAATATTAACAGTATTATTACTCATTTCTGAAATTAATAGCTTTACACTTTGCTTTGCTTCCTAAGATGTGATTCCCAATCATGAAATGACACAAAATGCATTGCTTCTCACAACTTGCAATACTTCCCATCTTAACTTCTAAACCAAGTCCTACCATTGCTGAGACTTCTCCCTGCCTGAGCTACTTGTTCAAGTGCTGAAACACCTTCTCTCATGGTTACTGTGACATGGTTGCATTTCTATAAGGATGTCAACATCTTTAACAGGTTCAGTTAAGCTTGAGTGGCCTGGGCATACATCAGCTCATACACAGTCTCACTGTAGCTCTCTTGCTGTTTATGTGCCAGAACCGATTTACACTTGCCAGCCATTATAGTTTCTCTATCATTTCAAAAGGAAAGCCTGTAAGTCTCTCGCTGTCCAGAACTCCAGGGCAAGGTTTGCTACACTCCTTTATTTTATCCATTCATTACTGATAACATGGGGCTAACTCCTGCCCACAGTGAGACCCCTTCAACAGGGCAGTCAATGTAAAGATATAACCGATGAGTACTACATTGCAGCCTGAGTGGTTCCTTTGGTTCCTTTTGCTCACAGAGTGGGGTAAAAGGGCATTAACCTAACGAAAAATCTGGCTACTTGCATTAAGTTTCTTATGCTCTATAGTTCTCAGAATCTATCAGATATTTGTATCACATGGCAATTAAATAATCTGATTCTGATGATTTCCATAGAAAGCTAAATAAATAATGTAATAATTAGCTAATGATAAAATACCTTCTGTCTTTCCAAATAAAAACTGTTGACCAAAATTGGGTTTTCTTTGCATATTAATCAACATACAGGTGACATAACTTTTCTATCCACTGCTCTTTCTGCATCTGCTGAGAACTGCACCCTCGTGAAGCTGAAAGACTGGGTTCTAATTTAATCTTTACCTTAAACTGCAGGAAACACCTTCTTTAAACTTCTGTGCTTTCTTCCAGGAATGAGCCAATTTTCTTTCTGCACAGCACCATGAGAGTCCTGCTCTGTAGGCACCCAAGGGTGGCTGAATGAACACATGCTCTCCATCTCCCAGTCACCATAAAATTTTCTTCTACCCTCAATTTATATAGTCCTGCTGCCACCACAGCAGAAATTACCAGTTCTCTGCCAATCTATCCTGATGGTAGTAGCCTGATAATGCATAACAAACATAGGAGCAACTACCTACCAATGCATTGGTAGGTTCTAGCATAAATCATAGAAGCACAGAACAGTTTGGGTTGGAAGGGGTTTCCAAAGGTCATCTAGTCTAACCCCTCTGCAATTAACAGGGACACCATTAACTAGATCAGGTTGCCCAGAACCACATCTATTAAACTACCTACTTGTATGCAAACTACCCAGTAAGCAATGTATATTTGGCAATTTTTCATTAAATCTCTAAGCGCATTTACTTTTCAAATGGTGTTATAACACACTGTGGAGTTTGGCATCACTTCTCTATGCGATGATGTGCATTGTCTTCTTAAACCTGATCCTACACTGGATTTAGACCCACACTGGATGTCCAAGCTGTCCAGTCACACTAATCCGTGGAAGAGTAGTTGCTAAGAATTTTGATAGGCTGTGAGCCTGCTACAGCTAAGTCACAGAAAAGAAAATAAACCAAAACCATGCAGGCAAGCTATGCAACAGCATTAGGGTCAGCTTCAGATGTGTATGTAGGAAGGGTGGATATGGTCATCTCTATTTTCCACCATAATGACAGCTGCTAAATGAATGAAAGAAGTGAAGCACGAGGGGGGCAGGAGAGGGAGGGGAGGAAGGAAAACGTTTCTCAAATTGTGAGTTAAATGTTCAGAAAGGCTGAAGAGTTGCTGTGTATAAATGGCTCAGAATTCTGTTTAATGGGGCTTGAAAGGCTCAATCTTTAAAACTTGAATGCTGACTACTATGCTTCTGCTGTAACTGTACTGCTGTTCCTTGTCAATTAAAACTATGCATTTAGGCTAAATTTACTTACTAAAACATGTTATCGCTCACTGCCATCTAGTGTTAATGGTACAGATTGTCAGGAATTTAAAATTACTTACCTGCCATTAAAGGAAAAAAAGAAAGTCTACCTTTTTCAAGCTCAGCCTTATCCCAAGAACGTGGACATTCTTGTTTCCATTGACAGAGGGAGCTGCAGATGCACAGTAGCTCAGAAGTCCATCCAGTTTATTCACAGGAATAGATGAGAGGTTAGAGGCTACAGCACAATTTCAATGATTACAGTTACCTTCAATTTTACTTTCTTGATCCTGACTCTCCTTACTGGTTCTCTCCCTGACTCACTGTGTCACACTAGGCTTAGCACTGAAGCTGAACCTACAGCTTCTCCTGCTGCAGCATGCAGGGCAGATACAGTGTGCTTTGCAGCACACATTCCCTATTCCCTCATTGCCAAGAGAAAACTGGAGACACCATTATGCTCCACTGTCTGTGCAAAGCACTTCTTTCCACCTGGGTATGTGAAAGCGGCGGTACACACCAGACCTCAACAGCAGAGGCAGACTTCAGGATGACTTCAGGCAGACTCTAGGGCACCCAGGAGCATATCTGTGGGCGCAGTCATGCAGCGATGCATTATGTCCATGCCCCCAATTTGCCATTTGAATGGAGTAGCCAACTGATTATTTTCTGCCTCAAACTTTCATAACTCACCTATTGCAGTCACACTCAAATGCAAAATGCCTGTGCGGATTCTGGAAGGCAAACCCAGAACAGGACTGCAGTTTTAACAGCAAACATCTCAGTTACAAGTGGTGTGGATTTATGCCACAGGATTCAAAGGTATCAATGAATCTGTCTAGTGAAGAGAAACAAACTCCAAATGCTCCATCACTTCATATTAAGCAACTGCTCACCTTAGTAATTATAATTGAATAGGCAAAACTAGCAATAACCTCCTCCTTTCTCTATTTTACAAGACAAGGATTTAGCCTCAAAACTGGGGATAAACACTTGGGCTGCAAAGCATTTTTCTTACTGAACAGCGTTGCCACACATGGCAGTTTTAAGGCACAAGTCTCTCTAATACACAGCGCATCTTCCTGTGTCTTCTGAATATTGCACAAGTTCTGTTCAATGTGAATTACCCTCTCATGGCAACCTTTTAAATAAATAGGAATCAAAATTGTTCTTTACAATGGGGTGGGTGTGCAGTGCTGGGAAAAGCTCTTGTGGCAGGCAGGGTCCTTGGGTACTGCTACCCTTGTACCCCCTGCCACTGGCCTGGACCATGGTCCCCTCTTGCACGGCTGTCCCCGTGGTGGGTTCTGGCTCATCTCCTCTGCCAGTGCTGTGGAGGAGAGGAGCCCGGCACGGCTGTCCTGGGGCTGGCACTCTACCTTGCTGTGTGCCCTGTGGCACAGCTGTCACCCAGAGCTGGTGGCCACTGCGAGCTGTGCCTGTTGCTCCAGGCAGGGGATCAGGCACTGGCTTGATGGCTGCCGTATTGTGGGTGCTGGGCTGGAGTAGCTGCGCTGACTGTTGCTTTGCCCTCAGATCCAGGGACATTCTTTTCCTTTTGAAGGTGCTGGATAGTGTTGAACAAGGCCCTGTAAGCATAGGCCAAGCCCCAGCACGTTGCCATGATTTGTCCATCTCTGGTATGGCCAGAATGACCACACACCTCATTTAAGTGTTTTACTAATTCTTCTAGATTTTGCAGTTGTTCGGTAGTGAAATTCCAAAGCACTGGAGGGGCCCACTGACCTAGATACTTGCCCATACTATCCCACACACCCTGCCACTCATGGCTGTCCAGAGACAGGGAAAATCTCTTGGTCCTCCTACATTGTCGTTTGACCCCAGACAAGACCCAAACCTGACTCTGCTTAACTCTTGAAATCAGTCGTGGGCAAAACACACTCTGTATGCGTGCTAGCATGGTGATCCCCATCACGATCAGCAAACAAGTCTCAATAGCATTAAAAGGCCATTCAAAAACTTCAAAACTCTCAAATGATGCTGTAAATGGTCTGGGAGTGGGACTGGGAGGGTAAAAGGATGTCTCCTTCACAGGTTGAGCACCTGAGAAGGAGAAAAAAAGATGTGTAATTGCTAAGCACTTCTATTATATACCTCCCAAAGTATAAAGGTGGTGACCACACTGGGAACATAAGCCAGATCAGTTTCATGATCAATGATTCTATTGTATTACAAGTCATTGCCATAAAGTACAATGAGACAAAAACCTTAGCCCAAGCCCCACACTTGAAAAGCACTTAATACAGCAAATACCGGATGGAAGTAAGATACGATATACTGAAACTGTGAGATCAAGAGGAACAACCTTGAGAGCCAATAAATCAGCATTGTGATGAGTGACTATCAATCCGGTCAGATCTGTTGTTATCTCAACCCCTTGTGCCCCACGTTGGGTGCCAAAAGAGAACTGTCGTGGCTTAAACCCTAGCCAAACAGCTTGTTCACTCACTCCCAGTGAGTGGTGCCGGGCTGACAGGAATCGAGGCCCCCCCCCCCGCCCCGGGGCTCTCCCCTTCCCCACTCCCAGAGGAACAGGGAGGAGGATCAAAAGGGTGGAACTCCCATGGGTTGAGACAAGAACAGTCCAGCAACCAATGTACAACACAGATTACCACCGCTACCACCAACGACAACAATGATAAGAGAAAATAACAAGGGAAGAGAATACAATACCACCGGCCAAGAAACGAGTCCGACCCAGAAGCCCGTGTCCTTCCAGGTAACTCCCAGTTGCCCCCCACCCCGGGCATGACGTGCTGTGGTATGGAATACCTCTTTGGCTAGCCTGGGTCAGGCGCCCCGTCTCTGCTTCCTCCCAGCTTCCCCTCCTCCCTGGCAGAGCATGAGCCTCACAAAGTCCTTGGTCAGGGTAAACATCACTTAGCAACAACTGAAAACATCGGTATTACCAGCACTGTTCCCAGGCTGGAAGTGAAAACACAGCACTGCACCAGCTACCACGAAGGAGAAATATGACTGCTACTGCTGAACCCAGGACAATGAAGAATTAAAGAATGTCTGAATTCAAAAGCAGACCACAGATTGTTGCAACCACATATAGTCATTAACTAGTTTATTAGCACTGGCTTTGAAACAATTATACTCAGGTACTTAAACACAGCTTATTTCATGTTTATTTGACATATTACTGTATATTACATAACGCACTGAATATCCAGTAAATAAATAATAAAACCAAAGTGCAGATTAAAGTAGCAAGGTCAATTTTAGGTTATCAGGAATGTCAAAATTACATTAGCAGTATAAGGGCAGCAAGTTATAAATGACTAATATTTAACATGTCATCTTATCGCTGCTGTATGCATGCTAGCATAAATAATCCCTCTGAGAACTGTGTATAGTTATCTACAGAAGACTGTCCTTCCCTTCCATTACAGTTCCATGGTCTTTTTATTTCTTACCTTTCAGGCCTGATCCTGCAGTCCTTACTCAGCAAAACTTCCAAGGCAATCTGTCAGGTTAGTTTCTTACTTGTTACTTTTTCTTTAAGCTACGTAAAGCCCATTGGCTTTCCCAAAACATCTGAATAGTAAATGATTAGAGTTTAAATTTCTAAAAATTTGGAAATTCTAAAAATATTTGTAACAGAAAATACTGTAATTAAGTACAGACCTAAGAGTATTAGGACCAAATCCAGAAACAGATCTAGGCAGAAGCCGTGGGAACTGTCAGGACAGCAAGGTTGGCATCTTGTGAGTTAGGCACTTTCCTGATTAGCCAGCCACTTTTAAGATCACAGTTTTGGATGTAGACATCTTAAGTCTCCTTAAATACTGTTTTGAGCACCTGCATCCTTTTTTTTTTGGATCTGGCCTTTTTTTATATTTGCATACATGAAGTACCACATTAACATTATGCACAGACAATAAGAGAAAAAAAGTGACCCTAACGTAAATCAGAATGATAATACAACATGATATCACAGCCATGTCTAGAAGAAGCTATTGTTTTTTTCTGTGCTTGGGTTGGGCACATTTGTTTTAACAGCTTTTAACACTGTATCCCATTTACTATTCTTGTGTTCTAACTGCCTTTTCCTAAACTTGTGCTGAAACAAATCATTGCTGTCTTCATCCTCCGCCTCTGACACTATCTCCATTTTTTGGATAATTAGTTTAATGAGGTCATGTTGCTTTTCCAACAGTGTTGATATATCTTTGAGCCTAAAAAAAAAAAAAAAAGGAAAAACAAAATAGAAAAAAATATGCATACAGCCTACAACAGGCTTTGTCATTTGGAAAAAAATTTAAATCATTAAAATTACTGATGCAAAAGACTTGCTAAATTCCATGGTTTGCCTACATCTGTAGAGTGCATTTTCACTCTCCTTCAATTCTTGTTGAGTACTTAATCCAAAAAAATACTTAATCAGAATCTATGCAGCAAGACAAAGATTTAATAGATTTAAAGAAAAAAGGGGGGGTGGGGGGTGTGGCGGAATAAAAAGAGAGAGAAAAAGAACAGGGGAGAATGAGACAGAGGGAGAAAGAATAGATTTCCCCAGCTTTTCTGAAGTGATTCTTAAGGGATATATTGGTAAGATGAATAAGAAAATAAGTACAGAGAATTCCTTCCCCAGCTTTTCGAAACAGATGATCTGTTCAAAGATGAACCAGGACACCAACCCATTTTTGGGGAAACAATCTGAGGCAGATTTACCATCGGACCAGTGGAAAGATTATGTGTATTTGCAAACCAATTGGAACTACATCAATTGTGAGTTTAAAATAACCCTTGAAAACCTCCATACACAAACTTTTAATTCTGAAATGAAAATGCATTTTCCACATTAATTCAGTTTACTTTAATGAACAAACAAGCCTGTCATCTTTCTCTGCCATGGGATAAAAATATTTCTCTACCGCACAAGTATTTTGAAGGTAAATACATTGCAGAATACAAAATACTAAGTTACCATAGTGTGAAAGCTTACTTAAAGACACTAGATACACTGAATTTTACTTTTTTAGGTACAGTATGGACCTTTTGAACACTTTAAAAAATAGCACTATATTTGTAATCTTGTTTATTTTTACAGCAGTAAAATAACACAATAAATACCTGTATTTCTGCTTCAGAACTTCCAGTTCTAATGTTGTGTCAGTGCTCTGTGCATCTGTGGTAGAGTCCTCACACCCAAAGCAATACTGGAACACACTCTAAAGAAAACATGGAACCAATCTGAAATCAGACAATATAGTCTGACAATAAATTAAAAATCCCAAATAAGTGAATGGTTAACAGTCTCCACACAATGTTAAAGTCAAAAAGTAGGTTTCAGCTATGAAATTATTTTTTGTATATTAAACATCTGTTTTCCAAAATTTGTCTAATCAGAAAATTTGTCTACCAACAACAGCTGAAATCAAAAGTAAACAAATAAAAGAAGAAATGCCAAAAGGAAGTAACTCTGTTTTCTGTCTGAATAACTTTGGTAGCTTGTCTTGCTTAATAAAGTCACAGATCACTGAGAATTCAAACACTAATTATATCTGAATAAGTTAGGACGCACTAAAACTGATTTATTGTTTTCACTGACAATAGTTAAGGCCTTATCATGATTCCACTGATGTCAGTTAATGATTGAGACTTATTAAGGCAATGTTCTTAGCAATCTGTGCACAAAGTTAAGTCAATTTTATCACATTTTAGTAAGAATTCTTTACTCTAAAATTCACCATCTTACCATAAATCCACAGTATCTTGGTCTGTTCGGATATACAGTAATTGATTCCTGGTCCACCCGACTTAAGAACCAAAATGGTAGCTTCTTCTCTAAGTTGGTGTGAAGATTAACCTAAACGTATTTTTGCATTTAAAATATGTTCTCTTAAGATAAACACATATTATCACGTGAAAATAACCATCATGTCATTATATTCAAATCACTATTATTAGATGTCAAGTCTCAGAGTATCTATGCTATATTGCAACAGTCCAGCTCAGATACTAAAATCATCTAGTCATAGCAGTATTGATTATCTTAACAGAATTAATTATTATACATAGATGTGCACTCTTATAACTAAACTGGTTTCAAAACTTCTGTGCAATGGCTCAAATAGCTCCTTAGTACACTGTGGGTCACAGTATAGAATTATAAGGCAGAAACAGTCAAGACAAAAGGCCTATTATAGCCACAGGTTTTAAGACCAAATCATAATGGGAGAGTAATCTTTCTCTCTTTAATTGTGCTATATCCTTTTACTCGATTAGGACAGTCAGTATAGATTAAGATGCCAGTGGAATGTCTGTGAGAAAAGTCTTCCCCTGGGTAGAAACAAATATGTTACATGAGTGCTTGTTCAGGAGATGCTACCAAATTGGTACAGAAATACAGATCATATGCATCTAGAAGAACAGGCTGTATAGTATAAGCCTATTGAAGACAACCATAATTCTGTTAAACATACAGAGCATTAATAGTAATGATTTCATAGTCCTATCTAAAATTGCAAGACAACATCCTTCCTGAGCACTCTGATGGCAAAGGAATATAAATCAATTAATTAAATAAGTGGTGTTCTAACAATATATGCTTCTCATAGCTAGTGCTTCTGTGGTATACTACTTACCTGCATTGCAATCCTTTTGAGTGCAGCATATTTCTGTACTTCAGCTATGTCCCCAACAGCCAAACCAATCTAAAAATGCCAAGAAAGATATAATTATTTATTTTTATTGTAGTCTGTGATTTCAATTATATTTCTTATTCATATTTAAATCCAAAATGACTCTAAAGTTAAATTTATTTTGTTTCACTTGAATTTGGAAACACACCCCTTACGTGCATATTTAGGAAATCCATATCAAGAAATGTAGATAGCTTTTTAATGCCAACTATCCATCTTCCAGTAAGGCACTAAAGAACTACTTCAAAGATTTGTCTAGAGTAACATCTCTTTTTTTTTATTCTTCAATACTGGTGCTATGTAAAAAATTTATTGACTTCTTCATTGGATAGAATCGTGGCAGCAACAAACAACTTAACTTAAAAAAAGGAATTGTTTGATTTTTATTGCTCAGCTCATATAAAAACTTGATTTCCTAAAAAAAAAAAAACAACAAAATTGATGTTGAATGGAACATGGCTGAAAATGTATTACATGTTTTCCTCCTTCATCTCCATTACCATGTTTTAGGCTTCTTTTTGTCCAGGTCAAGCTTATTAGTTAGCTTTAATACTACTGTTGACTATTGCTTTGTGTTCAGTAAAGATCTGGAGTTTGGCTTCTTAATAAAAAAATATATTGCAAGCTCTAGGTTATAATTCAGCAAGAGATGATTGAAGAAAAATCATTGTTCACTAATTTTCTTTATCAAGACCTCATAATAACACATTGCCGCTCCAATTCAAATTCCATCATGGTTACTACCTGAAGATAAGCAACATAACCCTGCAATGGTTAACTGTGGAAAAATAAAACAGTAAACTGGAGGCAAAAGGAGTCCAGGGAAAGGCAACTTTTTAATATGTTACTGAAAATATCCATTTGTTACATAGTAAATGAATGTCACGTATCAGCACTACAGTATATGCTATGTTTAGCTATATGCTAAAACTGTATAAACCTGTGCTTAACCACTTCTATATATTAATAAATAGTTTACTTACTAGCAAGTTCATAAGAAGGATTGGAATAAGCAAGGTAAATATAATGAGAACTGTGTAACTCAGGAAAGGATATGGCAATTCACTGCTTAGTAATGGATCAAGGAATGCATCATGGTAATTAATGTCTCCCAGCATCATTGCAAATGTCTTCATTACAGAAAGCAGAGGTGTGCTATACGTTTGCTGCAAAAAGAAGTATCAAAATCAAGAAAAAACATGGACTTATGAAATCTGTAAATAACCTCTTGAGATTCTTTAGTAAAAATTAATATTTATAATAATAAAAAATTAATTATGCCATTTAACTAACCTGTGAACCCAAAAGGACAAAGAAACTTAGTCCAAAGGCCAATATCAGGAAAAAGAAAACGACAGCAATCCGTATCAACGTCCTCAAAATTTCCCAGAACATCACAACATAGATACCATAGTTTTCAAATCTAAATGATAAGTAAACAGAAAAAATACAGAATCATAGAATTGTTTAGGTTGAAAAAGACCTTTAATATCATTGGGTCCAACCATTAATCTGGCATTCCAGATAGTTTAGTCCACCACTAAACTATTAAATACTGAAGGTAGAATCCTTTGCAGTTACTTAAGGCATAAGAAATGTCATTTTTCATGTGTGAAAAGAGACATTTTGCCTCTCTGAGACATTTTCAGATGGTACAAATGTCTTGTACTTTCACATCCAAAACAATGCAAGTGGTCTTATTTACAGCAAGCCTAAACCACATAATCTTATATTTTAATGGACCAGAGCAGAAGTTCTTCAAGATACTATGTTTTGTGGGCAACATGTACTCTCTCTATAGCCACAGACCGTACAATATTCTACAACTGTTGCACTTGGAATGCTAACAAACATTAGAAAATTATCCCTTTTTTTTTTGCTGCTTTTTGAAGCAAATTAGCAACCAGAACAAAGGACAACTGGCATCAAGACCTATCTACCGGCCACATGCCTGATATAAAAAGATTTTTCTGTTTATGGCACTATGAAGTATGGAAAACAAGCAAACAAAAAGAAACACACTTCTCAGGAAGAGAGGGGGAGCAGTATAATTTTAAGACATCGGTGTTTCCAACAACAGTCTGTCATCTGGCAAACTCTCCCACTCTTGGCTTACACAAAAACTATACCTCAGAACACGAATTGTCATAAAGCAGATTAAGCTACTTTTTCCCCCAAACCTGAACTTGGGAATTTGTATCCTCTGCTAGATTCAGAGACCAGATGAATGGTTTTTGCTACAACAGTAGCCACTGAGAAAATCCCCCCACAGGATTTTCCCCCTGAAATATTATGTGCAAGGCTGAAAAGATCTATTTGGAAGTAAAGTAAACCTATTTATCAGGTACTTATTAGGCAAAAGCCATTGAAGTCAAGGGAGCTACAGGTTGCTTTGAGAAGAGATGGCCTGAATGAGTTAGAAAAATGATGTGTACTACTGCTATACAAATGAAGAATATGCAGGCCAGGGAAGCATTTCATCTAGCAGAAGAAGGGATGTTGGTCAATCATGAATGTATTTTTTACTATTTAGGTTCAATCCCCATTTTGCATACAGTACACAGCAGGGAGGACACGCCCATTCATAAGTCATCTAAGGTCAGGCATGTGTAGGACAAGGTTTGCCAGCAGAGGCAGTATCATAAAGATTCTCACTCTGACATTAACTCTCTTCACAAAACTTGTCCTCAAACATTCCAACTACAGTAAAATGATCCTGAAATTAATCAGCAAATGATGTGTTTGTCTGTCAGGCCTCATGGGGGTGATTAGTACATATATACACTAAAAATCAGAAGAGCATATATGCACTGTTGTCACATACTGTCATCCTTATTATCTGAAGAGCTCCAAATCAGCACATTTTTGCAGATCAGTCGCACCTCATCTTTGTGCAAGGCATTTATGCTCAGAAACAAAGATGTTTAATTTATTAGTCTTAAGCACCAGATACAATTTTTCTCTCCACCCAGCTCTCCTGCTGTCTATAACTCTTGGGCACTATTGTACCAGTGACGTTGTTAAGATCATTAGCAAGAAATAGACCTTGTGTCAACTAAAGAAATAATTTCCTCCTTTGTAATTCTTTTAATGAACAATATGGTGTAGAAAATTAGGGTGTGCCATTTAATCTGTGAAATGATAAAGGAATTTATCTTCTCCCAGGTATTATAAAAACAGACTTCCTTTGGCCTCTTGTAACTCACATCCTTTTTTTTTTTTAAAGCAAAAGTCATTACAGAATAATGAAACATATTTTTAAAAAGACATATGTGGTGGCTTTGCTTAAGATTAAAATAATTCTTCTTGTTTCCTCAGTTGCCAAAATACATGCTATTATTCTCCATATGTAAAGCACTGAAAACTACCTTACAGTGTTGTAGATCAAAAAATTTCCTATGGTAATTAAAAAATTCCTAACCTGGAAACTTGCATAGGTTGAAAAAAACTCACAAAATATATGGCTATCACACTCAATCATTCATGGTTTAGGGTGTGAAAAATATCTGAAAATATTTAAAGTATTTTATTGTAAATTGTTAAAAACTTTTACCGTTGAAGGTAAAGCAAGAAGTTCATCCAAGACAAATATACAGCAATTGCTCCACATTCCCACTGCAAATGAGCTGGTGTATTAATAAATAAAGAAGACACAAAAATTATGCTTGTCGTATAAATTGTCCAGTCCAGTAGATTGGAGTAATCCAACAAATATTTCAGTTTCTAGGATTTAAGAGAGATAGACAGATACATACTTAAAAGTCATGCACCTTTAAACAACTGAACTCACTACACTATTCAAATCCTCTTCTCCTTTTTAATCTTTTATAAATTGGAATTTCCCTTTTTAAAAGGGAAAAAAAAAATTTCAGTATTACACAAACTGCTATGCAAACACACTGTCTGATTAATTCTATTTCTCTAAGTATTTACCTGCTGAATCAGCTGAAATATTTCTTTGCAGATTCCCAGTAAACTCATAATTAAAACTAAACACATACACACCCTTGTGAAGTATGAGTTCTGAAACAAAAATCAGAGAACAAACCAAATTAGAAAGTATTAAATTAATGCTTTTTTTCAGCTCTACCTACTACATAAACATTACATTTGTTAGGTTACTTCATATAAACTTATTACTATCTAAAGTCTGTTTTACTAACATTTGTTGTGAAATCCATGTCATGTATATTGTATTTAAATAATTCAAACCAAGTATGAAAGTTTGAGGATTTCCATGATAAACAGTTTCTGCACACTCCATTCCAATTGCTAGGTCATTAGGACATTGCCTCCTCCAGTGCATGACATTTCATATACACCAATGTTGCTCTAGACGCTCAGCCAGCACCTTGATGGATGCTGTTCAGTTCACCACTTCTCTACCAGCTGGCATCATTACTCATTGGAAGACAGGACACCCACTTCCAACTAGACAGACTAGGGTCAACATAGACGCCCTCTGGAAGCTATCAGGAGAACTGGCTATCCTGGGTTTGGAGAAGGCTGAGGTTCTTAATGACTTCTTTGCTTCGGTCTTCACTGGCAAAGGCTCTGACCACACCACCCAAGTCTTGGAAGGCAGATGCAGGGACTGTGAGAATGAAGACCCTAGGCCCACTGTAGGATAGGATCTGGTTCGAGACCATCTTGAGAATCTGAATGTACACAAGTCCATGGGACCTGATGAAATCCATCTGTGGGTCCTGAAGGAGCTGGAAAATGAAGTTGCTAAGCCACTGTCCATCATATTTAAAAAATTGTGGCAGTCGGGTGAAGTTCCCGAAGAGTGGAAAAAAGGAAATATAACCCCCATTTTCAAGATGGGGAAAATGGATGACCCGGGGAATTACAGACCAGTCAGTCTCACCTCTGTGCCTGGCAAAATCTTGGAGCAGATTCTCCTGGAAGGCATGCTAAGGCACATGAAAAACAGCAAGGTGCTTGGTGACAGCCAGCATGGCTTCACTGAGGGGAAATCCTGCCTGACCAATTTGGTGGCCTTCTGTGATGGGGCTACAGAACTGACGAACAGGGGTAGAGCAGTTGATGTCATCTACCTGGACTTGTGCAAAGTGTTCGGCGCTGTCCCACAGAACATCCTTGTCTCTAAATTGGAGCGACATCAATTTGATGGATGGACCAGTTGGTGGATAAAGAACTGGTGGGATGGCTGTTCAGCCTGGAGAAGAGAAGGCTGCATGGATACCTCATAGCAGCCTTCCAGTATCTGAAGGGGGCCTACAAGGATGCTGGAGAGGGACTCTTCACTAGGGACTGTAGTGGTAGGACAAGGCGTAATGGGTTCAAACTTAAACAGGGGAAGTTTAGATTGGATATAAGGAAGAAGTTCGTTAGGGTGGTGAGGCACTGGAATGGGTTGCCCACAGAAGTTGTGAATGCTCCATCCCTGGTGGTGTTCAAGACCAGGTTGGACAGAGCCTTGGGTGACATGGTTTCTTGTGAGGTGTCCCTGCCCATGGCAGGGGGGTTGGAACTAGATGATCTTAAGGCCCTTTCCAACCCTAACTATTCTATGATTCCATGACTCTAACTGTTCTTCTTCCATTCAGTCTTGGATGATTTGAGGACCAGAGTCTGTCTGAGTTATCCCTCTCTATTCTGTAGACAACTGCTGTCATTCTCCCATCACCCACCAGGAAGATGAGTTAGTGGAGACGAATTCTTCCAATTCTACTCATTCTGGCTTACAAATCTTTGAGAATCCCAGATTTACTGGGATGGGTGTGTGATTTTTCATATATCAGGGTATCCTCGTGAATCTTCTATATCCCTTGAGTTTATTTTCATATTTCTACTAGCACATCCTTTTTGAGTTCTTATTTCAGTTCTATGCCTTCTATCTCCCCAAAAGAACTCCATTTAGTAATAAAAATCATGATTTTGAAATTAATCATTTGAAGAGTTCACCACACAACAAGACCTTGTCTCCATTAAGACCAGCATGTTACCATTTCAGGTCTAATGACACAGGTGTCTCAGAATACATACTTCATGCCATGGAGACAGAGCTCTGACTCTCCTGTGCTTCACATGAACACATGAGTGTAATGTTATGTATGAGCTGTACTCACAGGTTCAATAAACAGCAGAACTTGCAGTTCCTTCTCTGGAAGTCTAGTAAAATGTTCAGCTTTGGGGCAATACAGTTTTCTTAAAAAAGAGAATACTGCTTACTTTAACTGAAGTAAGGAAACCCTTATGAAAAAAGGGCATCCACTAGTCACACCAATACATTTCTTTTCTAAAACCCCATTCTCCTGTAGCGGTGGAACTGACAAGTTTACCTTCTTTGGTTCATTATGCTGTCCAATTATTCCAGTTCTAGCTTCTGAAAAAAAGTTTGAGCTTTGTCTCTTAGCAGCCCTAAAGTATACATGGAGGGCAGTTTTATCCTGAGACAGGGTTCATCCTTGCTTGCTTTCCTTAAGACCCCAACTAAAGCATGATTTAGGGGAAGTTTAGATTGGATATAAGAAGGAAAGTCTTTCCTGTTAGGGTGGTGAGGCACTGGTATGGGTTGCCCAGGGAGGCTGTGAATGCTCCATCCCTGGCAGTGTTCAAGACCAGGTTGGACGAGGCCTTGGGTGATATGATTTAGCGCAAGGTGTCCCTGCCCACGGAGGGGGGTTGGAACTAGATGATCTTAAGGTCCTTTCCAACCCTAACTATTCTATGATTCTATGATTTCCATCCTATGCATATCATGAACAAGATCAATATTCATAAATTACTAGAGTAGAGCCACACTTACCACAGTGTGACTTTGCTACCTAAGAAAGTTTTTCACTTTGAGATACTGTAATTCCAAAATGGGTATATATCATTGACATTCTGGCACAACACATTTTTTTTAAATTTTTATTCTTTTACATTTATGAACAGGGATTATAGAAAATAACCATTATACTTAAAAACCCTTCAGAGAATTTTCCATCCATGTATGACTCATTTCTGCTGTCACATTGGTCACTACTGTTGTACATGAGGTACCTATATACAGACTGGTAGAAATTGTTCTGTCTTAGCCTCATACTTTATAAGCTTAGTGAAGAAAAATACTGGGCCTGCAAGGGAAAGTAATACATAATATGGGCAAAGAAAGATATATTTGAATACTCAAAAGCACTTTATTAATGACTGCTCTTTCTAGGTCAAATTTTAAATGTGCAATATCCAGTTATTTGGGTTGAAAATTAAATGGACATAGGAAACTAAAGAATCCACTGGATTCTGTCTTTTCAAAATTAAGTACATGTTAATCCTTTTTCTTCCACGTTACAGAAAGATTCACATTAGGGAAGACTTTGAAGTAACCATGTACCAGATGAAAAATTTTCAGAAAAGACTAAAAATAAGAAATAAGAACTGAAAATTATCTACAGAAGTTGCCACTTATAAAGATATACTTCAGTTCTATTCCTTAGAGTTGCTAAATCGTAATTCTAGAAATTATTTAAATAATCATACCTTTTTGCAACAAAAATTCTAACCATATTGTAGCTAGCAAGAAAACTCGGTACCTCATATTCTAATGGCCTTGCTTCATAGATATCTGTTCCATTCAAAGGTCTTCCTGGCTGTATGTGAGTGACCAGAAGAGTCAGTGGGATGAGACCGAGAGAATATATGCCTAAATTCATTAGATGTGCTCGAAACCCATAGGCCATCCTTGAAAGTGAGAACATTAAAGTTACAACACTTTATAAGTTTAGAAGAGCATGCATTCAAATGTAACAGCCAACAATGTTTTCAAGATGAAGAAATAAACATTTTTCAAAATGTCCTTTTGTGATGAATGTGTTTATTAAGCTTTACGTGGACAGAAGTGTATTTGCCTTCCTGAAATACTGTTCCTTTCTTTTTAAGTCACCGATCCTCCTATATATTTTTGTAATAAATTGGAAACACCAATAGTGGTTATCTTTGCTGTAAATATGAAAGAATCATTACTAAATGTTAAGCTACATTTTATATTATAGTCGTCAGCATATTCTAATTATGCTCATGAGAGTTTATGTAGAAAAGATACTCATTTCAGTTAATGCTATAGATATGTACATCTCAGTAAATAACTTCCAGGCACAATAACCTCCATCCTGACATGCAACATGATATTTATGTACATTAAAATACACCTACCATTTCATAAGCAAATATTCTTTACACACGGGATGACTGAGCAGCTCCATGCGATTGTGACGTACCATGGCCTACAAAACAAGAAAGCAGAAGGATCAAGCTTATCTCATCTAGCTAGCTAAGTAAAAGTCATTACAAAACTGGGTAGGTCACCTTCTTTCCTTGAATATTAGCCTAATGAAAATTAAAATGTCTGTAAGATATTGCAAAGTTCATTTGTTTATGCACACTGTCCCCAAGCTTTTACTATTTTGCCTTCTCTGTCTGCTGAGGCATCCAGCTTCTTTCCTGCTGCTCTGTTAGTCTATTTGGAGCTGCAAAAAGTTGTACAGACTATTGCCAACTATAACTCTGAGATTACCAAGCTTTTCTAGTTACATTTAATGAGAAAATATCTATTTATTATTAGACAGTATACCAAGTCTAATTGCTAACGGGAAGCCCAAAAAGTCATCAAATTAAGCCAGAAATTCTGTTCGGTAAACATTTTCTGACAAAGAATGAGAGGACAGACTGGCTATGTTTGTTTTAAGCACAGAAAGTATTTTGTAATTAGCATGTGAAAAAACAAGTTTTGTCAGATTTTCAATGCCTTACATTCCAGTAGATGTTCACTACAATGACTGGAGTATGGTTTTCTTTGATGTATTATTACCTGCATGTACAGCATGTTCCCTTGAAACATTCACAGTTGTTTAAATAAACTAAGAATTTTTGTGTAAACCTAAAGGAAATGTTATTTTTAACTTAGACTGTAAGAACTTTTGCCCATATTTCATTCCAATATACTTTAAATATACAGAGTTATAAACTTTAGAGAAGAAATATTATTATGAAAAATTCAAACCTCTTGATTTTATCTAGAGCACAAAAGCATGGAATTATGTCAAGTAAAATACAGAACTTACGTTTAGAGTGGTAAGTGGTTCATAGAAAATGTCTTCATCATCCTTTAGTTTCTTGTTAAGTGTCAAGGGACACTGAAGATATCGGAAGTTATATTCAATCTGAAAAATAAACACACAATAGCATTTAAATGAAACTGATCATCTAAGACTGAGCTAATGTGTTTAATTTTAGAAAGGTTATCCTTTAGAAACAAAAAAGTCATATTGAGTCAAAGTAATTAGAATACTGATGCATACTGATGATTGCTAGCTAGTTTGCCAGTGAGCACGTGCCATAAAGGTACACATCTGTGCCTGGAAGATTAAACACCCATTTTGAATTGTAAAATAAACAGTTCTCCTTAAATTATTAGTTTAAAAAGGTCATTCTCATAACTGCAATTTGTTTTACTGTTGACTTTGAAGAAAAGCTTGTATTTAAAAGTTATATGACTTTGATTACACAATATAAAGAATATGTAGAGTAGTAGAAAATTTGCATGTTTCCTGTTACTAATGTAGACACAATTCAACATAATCATTGATAAGATTGACAACATGGTTTCAAAGGTAACATAGCTATAGAGTGAAAGCAATCTACTAAAGATTTTAGTCAAGAATTTACGAAAAAAAGAAACATGAAAATTATTGATGACAACTGTACTACTTATGATAGACATGCTTTGGATATGCATAAATAGATCTTATGTCTTCTATCAATCACTTTTATTTTGAAATATCCATAACCTCTGATACTCAGCTTGATTGCAAGGATTAACACAGCAAAGATAAAGACTAGAGATTGCTCAAGCTTAATGCTGTACTTGTTAAAATGCATAAGCATGAAGATTACAGAAATTGAACTTCAAAGCCATTTACAGACCAAAATACAAATTTAGATCAGTCACATGCATTTTCTGTTAAGATCTGATTAACCTACAAGTGTGCCTCTTCATATGAACTTGACACAACTACTAAACTACACATACTGAGTGCTTCCTAAACTCACAACTACTAAACTACACATACTGAGTTCTTCCTAAACTTTCAAGTAAAAAATGTGTTAATTTCAGTGTCACAGAGTCAGCAAAGAGAATTAGATCAGTGGCTTGCTGAGAATCAAAAAGAGACTCATAGCTGAAGATTGCTAATACCCGATGAAGTTATTTTTAAAAGTTACCCTAATACTGAGGAGTTTCAAATTCAAGCACAGATTCAAATACAGTTATTGGTGAATAACTACTGAATTATTCATAAATCAAGTTAAAATATTGACTGATTTCAATTTACCAAGCACAGAACTATAGCTGCAACAATAGAAAATATTTAAGAGGACTTTTAATCTAGTCCAGTATTGGTACCTAAAAGCCAAGCTGATGATTTTCTAACTTTATTATTATCCAGATAATATACCACTGCTAACATGCAGCCAGGCACACTGTGGCATATTCCAACCTAAGACCATAAAATGTACTGTCTTCATAAATATTTTTCATCCACTTACATAGAAGTCTCGACTTGTCTTTTCCTCTGAAGACTCAATTATGCAGTTGTCCAAAACCAGCTTCACAGATGAATAGAAAAGTGAATTAAGGTGATACAGATATTCATAAGAAAGAATATGTTTCTACCTGAAGAAAATGACCTTCAAATACAGCAATCAAATACACAGAAGTGATGATTCAGTCAGATTTTATGCTGTATGTTTTGAAGACATAAACATCCATGTAGGAGTTACATAATGAAACTATGAAGTTTACAAGACTACATGCTACTTTACAAGTGTCAAATGTGTTTATTAATATATGCATACCAAGTCACTTGCTATTTTACTAAAAAGCATTTCTGTAGCATCATTTAACAATTAGCTCAGAAAGTAAAAATATCTCAAATCATTTTGAACCCAGTTATCTTCTGACTTTCATTAGTTCTATATTATTTTCACATTCTTATAACTCCACTGACCTCAGGAAACTGAGAACTTCCCTAATATGAAAGAAATTAAACTGAACAAACTGAAATTGTCACTAAAATACAGTTAAATCAACTTGTGAATTTATAGTGTTTCTATTTTACAATAATACATGAGTGAGGACAGCATTAAAAAAACAATGGCAAGTGATGCAATGTAACTAAGGGAGTTTTGTGTAGTAATTTCTTTAATATGTGCAGAAAACTCACTTTAAATGAATCAGGAAGATACTCAACCATTTCTAGCAAAGGACACTTATTGGCACTAGAATAGTGAGAGAATGTCACAACAGCTTCTTCCCATCTGCAAAAATGAGTTAAGATAACGGAAAATGAATTAGTTGCTTCTATTTCAGCTCATCTACTTTTAGAGTATTTGACTTTTATTTATGATATTATCTTGCAAATCACAATATGTAGCAAGTTTGCGTACCATTAATTGGAAAATCAGCCGTTTGGGGAGCAATTGTGTAACATTCTGGATGCTTCTCTAAGAATGATTAATGTTTAATTCTGTTATTAGTTAAACAGAGATGTTTCAACTATGCTAGGACCTTCTAAAAAATATGAAACTTGAACTAAAGCTGGAATCTTGGATTATAAAATTAGGTGAGTAATAACAAATAAAGTAAAATACTGGCAGTGTTCCTGCAACTGTTACCAAGAGATGCAAACATTAGGCAATGGTGCAACACTTTTATTCCTGAAGTGGGGCTATTTTTAGAAGTATTTGCAACATTTAAACCAATAATTTTGGTATCACATGTACTCACATTTTGATTAAAATTTTATGCATTGAAGCATTTTGTGAAAGGCCAAATTGACATACATAAGAGGGAAGACACAGGAAAGATTATTTATTTATTTATAACTTCTACATATTTGTTTGGTTTGCTTGGTTTTTTTTTAACAGATTATGAATACTCAGTCTAATATGAAAAACAACATGCCACATAACTGACGTCCATTACAATTATGCCATTTTTTATTTGCTCTCACTAGAACACGATATAGTCTCTGGAGTTTTAAAATATGTACTTATTAAACTACAGGTCTTCAGAAATTTATCTCCGTTAAAAACAAAATAAAACAACAGAAATTTGAAAAGCATTTTCTGCGTATCTTACCTTTTGTGCAAAATTACAGCAGACACTACATCTTTTCTCCTATTGTGTATTGCTTCATGGAAAAAAGAAGCTAGTGCTTTGTTGAACAGAATTTTTGCACCATAGTCAAGAAGTAACCTTACTGCTTTTGCGTGTCCTTCTCTTGCAGCCAGATGCAAAGCTGTGTTCTGCACAGGAAAAGTACAGCAATGCATCAATGAGAATCATTAAAAAAAATAAAATATGTATTTCAGTCCTTTCCCACACTGAAAAGCCACATACTGTTCTCAGTTGCAAGTTCTGAATACCTTTACTAGCAACATTAAAAAGTAGAATATTGTTACAGAAATTCTGACAGATTATAGACAAGTTCTTGATGCTACATCTACATATACAGCAGTGCTAAATCTGAGGAAGAAACTCAGCTGTGCGTAAGAAAAGCCAATTCATTAATATATTTTAGTTCTATAACTAATAAACTGCAAGTCATAGATAGGTAAAAAACGATGTCATTTACAGATAGAGAACACCAAAGTTTGAAAATCAGGAAGAGAAGCATCCAACTATATCCAGACATGCTCATACAATCAAATCTGCAAGCACAGTTTTATAAGGGCAACGTTTTGTTTTCCTTTGGTATTTTTATAAAAGTAAGGTCATGAGTGTTTTAGGAACCAAGTCCCAGTGAAGACGACTTTTGAAAGCATTCCCAGATTCTTCTGAAGGAAATTAAGAACTAAGCATTGGCTTCTCATTAACTTCCCAGCAAGATCTGTTCCTAATCTAATAAATGCTTCCAACACCAATTCTCAGAGAAATTAGCAGCACTTTCTATGTTGGAAACTGAACAGTTCCTAAAATGATCCCCCTATGTTTTCTGATACGGAACTGTCAGGCAGGTCCATAGAAGAGGTCTCCAATCCAGGAAATGGATTCTGTCAACCCAAAGACACTGCATTTGTCCAGACTTCCAAGAGCTGTATCTGTTGGACATTGCTGTGCAGAACACATGGATTTCAAGCAATCTGCTCAAACAAGCTATAGCTGATACTGGACTTTTTTTCTAAATCTGTATAAGCTCTTCAAATTTATGTTACTAACATTTGTACTAGATTGTTAAAATACTCTTGTATTGTAAAGCAGGCAAGAGGGATGTGTCTAACATTCTCAGTATTTTATGTTTTCCGTTAGGCTATCTGCTTTGTCTTTTGACTCCCATTTCTAACAACGGAATAACAATTTCAGCAATTATATATTAAACTAAGAAATAAGCTTTAACAGTGGTGAAACAGATAGACTTTAAATATGCCAGAGGAAATGAAATATTACACATGCAATGCACAGTGGAAATGGCATAGCATTGACATTTGCTCTAGAAGTAATAGCA
This sequence comes from Pezoporus wallicus, assembly GCF_028554395.1. Taxonomy (NCBI): domain Eukaryota; kingdom Metazoa; phylum Chordata; class Aves; order Psittaciformes; family Psittacidae; genus Pezoporus; species Pezoporus wallicus. Next base: position 5,017,273 of record NW_026641950.1, read on the forward strand.
GACAAGAAACAAATAATGCCATGTGAAAACATACCCCTTCCTCATCCACTCTGTCAGTACACTTCACATTAGTATCCAAAATGATCTGCATTGTGCGAGTGTATCCTCCGAAGGCAGCATGGTGCAGGGCTGTCCAGCCTTTATAATCACTTATATGTTGCAGTATAAAATTAGAAATTATAAAAGTAAACGTAAATGCTTCCTAAATGAAGCCTAAATACATACACATATATATACTCATATATACATATATATATACACAATCATCTCTACCTTTCTAAGGTGTACTAGTCCAGCTAAGAACACTGTGCAAATAAAGGGTTTGACAGTAGTCCATTTAGTGAGACCTCTGCAGTCACAAACAATGCATGCAATGCATATATGACAGGCCTGTTAGGTAAAGTATTTTCTCAGAATGCTTAGGCCCCTAGCTCCAAGTTGGAGCTGCAGTGGACCTGGAAGCACAGGACTTATAAGCTGAAGCTCCAGACTGTACCTTTGAAACAGGACTCTAAATTTTTGGTAGCTTCAGCTCCTAGCTTTACAGGTATGACCCTGGAAGCTTTTGCGGAGCTGCCAATGATCTGAGGACCACTGATCTGAAATCAGGACTTGGAGTTCAAGGCAAGTTACTTGTGATACATTAACCCTAAGAACCCCTATTCAGGCCTGTAAGTGAAGCTAACATCATAATATTTCCAAACTAATATTTTTTCTATCAAAAGGTTCAATATTCTTCTCAGTTTGATTTAGAGAAACCTCAGTTTCCCTAGCATTAGAAGCCTTGCTTTATAGCTAGCCCTGATTCTGTGTGTCAGGCTGAAGCAAGGCACAATAAGCTGTATTATAAATTATGTTATAAATATATTAGTATACAGAAATATAAATATACAATATAAGAGCATATTAAATATTTCTATATATTGCATTTATATTTATATAACTTCCCAGAAAATGGACATAAAATATAGGGTGATGATTCTTTTTTGCTTTAATGAATAGAAATTAATATACTTACCAGAGAAACAGGGCCCCTCTCTTCAGAAGAAACTGAACTACCTTCTCATGACCACTCTGGGCTGCCAAATGAAGAGGAGTCATCCCTTTCTTATCACCTTCGTTCAAAAGTCTTGTGTCTTTCATATCTCTTATAAGTCGCTGACATGTATTGATGCGCCCATAGCTTTGAAAGATAAACATAGAAATGAATGTAAAAAAAAACAGAGGAAAAAATGGCATTGATTCCATTGCCTAGACTGCAGTACTAACCTGGCAGCAAAGTGTAATGGTGACTTCTTGTCTCTGCTCTTAGAGTAGATGGAAACATTGAGGCTGAGTAAATTATTTACAGAGAGGGCCACACCTTGTCTGCATGCATAATGCAATGGAGTGCATCCTTCATTATCTTCATCCACTACAAGATTTTTAATGTGTTCCATCTGTTAACCCCCAAAAAACCCCAAAAGCACAGAATTATATTTAAGTAATTTATGCTGCACAGCTTCTAATAGCTTGTAACAATAGCAGCAATACTTAAAAGTGGTAACTAAAAAAAAAAAAGAAAAACTTTAGGAAAAGTAGATTTAGCAACAATGAGCATTTAATGTCTGCTGATTTGTGGGTCACCATTTTTTCAAACAACTACTCTTTGAAGAACACAGCAGTTTGCCACTTTGCAACCCTCATTGCAACGCATCCATAGCACAAGTGTAATGCAGGAGATTCTTCTTTACTGCCATTCAACCATAATACCTAATGCTGTCAGCAGAAGGCTTGTACAGAATGCAAGGGTAGTCTGTAGTTTGTGTTCAGTAGCAAAATTTCTGGCTGTCAAAAACCATCAGTTCACTGGTTTACAGTGTAATTTTATTTCCCACATTTCTCTTTCTCATCTTTATTTCCCTGGTTTTGCTCCGTACCTCATATAACACTATCCTATGTATAGCCTTTCTGAAAGCAACTAAGTCTCTGCCCCAAGTTTGCTCCACTCCTTTGTCTAAATTTTTAGTATGATCAATAATTGGAAAGTCAATGCAGACAACTCAGAATTGTCATTCTGGTTTAAAACTAATTCTCTACGTCTGCTGAAAAGGGAGGTTAAATCCTTTCTGCATTACTAATCAAAGTTGTTTACAGGTTTCAGCAGATGTTGTACGATCAGTTATACTTGATCCACGTTTTAAAGGTTGTTTCTGGAGCTCTGGAGGCTAGCAAATTTATTCTTTCAAGTGAGCTTCAGCTCTAGCAATGTGAGTGCTTCACCTCAGCATAGCCAAATACAAATCCATGTTTGAAATCCTTTCTAAAACTAAATCCAAGATTTCATTACAGTCCAGTCTATGGAAAGCTCCTGCAGAACATGCTGTAAACTATTTCAGTCCTAGAGCTTAACTGAATGCTAATGAGTACGTCCCCTAGCTTTACTGCATGCAAGCTGGGAAAATAGAAGTGAGAAGTTCTATATTTTATTGCCTACCTCTTCAGCTATTCAATCCCCAACAGCAAAATAATTTATGGGATTGTTATTCCTTTGCCTGGCAATAAGAAAACTGTATTATTGGCTTTGAAATGTTTTCATGAGAGATACGTACCTCTGCAAACTATTTTCTGTGACACTGGGCATCTTAAAAAACACCACAAACTTTTACAAACACTCCAAAAGAAATTGTAGATGCTTTTGGTCTTTACACTTTCTAGTAAAGGTAGCAGAAAGAGATAAAATGATGCTTACTGTACCTGCAGAAATTTCTCATTTAGATGCTGTAATCCTCCAGGCTGCAATACCGTCAAATGCAAGAAATTCCGACCAAGATGATCTTTTAATGATACATTTGCTCCTAGATAAATATGGAAATAAATACCAGCAATTTCAAAACTGCTGGCTCCTGACACTAACTGATGACATTTAAGACAAAGGAACAAATGTTGAACAAATGTGTTTAAAAACCTATGAAGTAATGATTATTCAAGACAGCATTATAACACAGAATATCATTTAAACACACCCCACACTGACATGCAGATTTCATAGTTATCTCATGTGTATATACATTTTGTATTTTACTGTAGAACTAAGATTTATGTGCGGCCCTTATATTCAGAGATACTGAACACCCACAAACCACAAGGTAATTTAAAGATGCAGATGACTACGTCTTCTAATCTTTTAATGTTGTAATTCTGTTACAGCTTCAAAACTCATTAAAAGGCTTATAAACAAATCGGTTTTATTACTATTAACAAGATAAAAATATAGGAACAATAACTAGCTTCCACCAGAAGTACAGTCATTGAAAGACAGCTCAAACATTTTCAAGGTGACTGTGATTACATAAAACCACAGGTAATGCTTGAAATATGCACTTTAAAGTTTAAAGATTGATTGTTGCTATAAAACATGACTATATGTGGTGTATTTATTCCACAGTTCTGCTTACTTTGTGAAGTGCTAAGGAATGCAGAGATGGAGCGCCAGTGCCATCTCTACCTTGACATATGGAGAAGCATGACATATGGCATACACATTTTTCTATAGCCTGTTCACTCTGTATTAAAAAGGGTGAAATCATCACACTAATTCTTCCTTTATCTCAGGGGATACCAGCACTGTGCAGCTGTTTAGTTCAGCTGCTTCTGGCCTGTATGCTGAAGTACTGAATTGAAATTGAGAGGAAAGTTAGACACAGTTTTAACATGTATGAACCCTGCTCAAAGGAAGTGTATTGTATGTGTATATTCCTTTTTACCTTTTGAGAGCAGTAAATTCACAATTTTCCATGACGCACAGGAAGTGGCCAACAGAAGTGGGGATCGACCTTCTATGTCAACACTATCAATATTAGCCCCCTGCAATAAAGAATTTCAAGTTTATCACAACACATGATCTTTTGTTAGGATACCTTTCCATACATTTAAATACTCAAAATATATAATTCTAACTTGAAAATACTGGGATTGAAGCTCTGGAAAAATACAAAAATTGCAGTCATTTTGAATGATGTGGTCTTCCTATTAATTACCAGAACAAGACCCTTCTGAACCTCTACTTTATGAATACTGTTCAACAAGTAATGCATTCTGAGGTTAGTATATCTTAATCTGTATAGCTTGATCTATCTTCCTTTTCTATTCTTCATCATAAACTGTATAAGCCAAATTAATTTTGACTACAAAGTAGCTGTATCAACAGAAGACACATTTTTATTCTCCAAACTCAGGTTTTTTGGATGTGACCTATCTCATTAGAGGAAGCACAAGGACTGTAATGTGATATTCTGGCAAAAGCTCAGTTTTGCAGTTTTGTCTGTTTTTGCAGTCTGTTTTGGTGCATACTCTCAGGACAGGATCGTCACTATGGTCACAATATCATTATGATCATATCAGTGAAATACTATCAACATAAGTATATCTATCTAAAAAATCACACCAACAAGGCAGTATGACGATACAAGTAAATGCATGAATGAGATATGCTTATTTTATGATGACTTAGATACATATTTCTAGGTATTGAGTTGCACATCAAACTCGATGAATTGACAGAAGTATGCAAAACCGCATATTTTATTTTAGATAGCATCCAAAGATCATTAAAAGAAAAAAAAAAATCAATGGGAGTTTTTTCCATTAACTTGAATCACCTTTGGGTCCAGTCATAATTGGAGAATTAATCATAATCAAGAGCAATATTTACTTTCTAGCATGGTAAAGCCTGTAATGTAGTAATAAGAAACATTTAATAAATGTACAGTGTACTTTGCCACAGAGAACAGGAAGCTTCCAAAGTACGCTGATGAAATGTTTGAGAGTAACACAGGGAGGACCCTTTCCCCAGTTACCTTTCAACAGGGTCAGACAATTTCTTAAAAATGTTCTTATTCATCAAAGAAACAAGGACCTTTTTTAGCCAAGGGGCTCATTCATTTCAGTGAATACAGGGTTGCAATTTCCAGTTAATAACATAGTCTTTAATCACCTTTGCATGCACAAAATCAGATACTGTGCACCTGTCAAATGTGACAACGGCCACTTTTGACATTATTGCCCAAGTCATTGAGCTTAAAATGATCAATGTGCAAACCAATTTGTGAGTAGCATTTCTTCAAAGCTATAAGGTTTTGCAAAATATTATCTGTAGAGTTTGATTCTCTGCTTTTTCTTGTGTAGCACACTGACCTATAATTTACAAAAAAAAATTGGTGTAATTTAAACGTAAATAGCATACATAGTGTGCCTGGACTATTCTGCTTACCATAGATAATCTTTTCTGTCTAGAGGAGCTAGATGTAACACTGTGTCTGTTTACAAAGGCTTTTATTTTCAGACACGACAAGTACCAAAGGTAAGATAAAGGAAGTAATCATTTAAAGCTCATGTGCATGAAAAGTGGGTATTTAATGTATAAAATAAATGAATGCTGTTCTTTATTAAAACCAGAAAGCCATTCTGAACTGGAATTTGCTATTCCTTTTCAGTAGTAACATTGCTCCACCTTTTCTTTATCACTCTCGTGTACAACACAGCATAGGTGATACATTATGCTTGTGCCTGTATTTCTCATAACGTCTTCAGAGAGGTTGTTTTGTCAGACAAGTTTAAGCCATCAAACCTCACCATTTCACATTTGAATTAAAAATAAGCATAATATCTAGTTCTGACTAAATACAATCCCTACAATGGAGCTTCTGAGAAAAACAGAACTGTATGTAGAAGAGAATTTGTCTTCATGTAATTGTCATGAAATAAAGTAAAAGTACCTAAATATAAATAAAATGAAAGTCTAATAACTTCAGAAAATTTCCTTAGCAGAGTGGGGTATATAATGATTATGAGTCTTAGTTTAATTGCTACAAATGGACACTTGGATCATAGCCAGTAGCATTCCTGTTTACATTTCTTCTTTCTCCCACATAATTATTCAGTGGAGAAATATAACCAAACTACACAGAGTAAAAATTATTTCTAGATCATGCACAAACTTCAATAGATGGCTATATGATCCCAGGACAACCTTTAGATCTTTCTACATATTAATCTTTTAATCTTTTTGCATACCTTAAAGAAAGGTTTTCTTGCTGGGAAAATCAGATGAAATTCGATTCATATTTAGCATATATTCCTCATTTCATATTCTAAAAGTGAGGATGACTAAACCAGATTGTCATATGTGATAAAAGATGTTTATTAAACCTTTCTGAATAAGTAAAATGGCAATAAAAGGTTTTAATTTTCTGTAATATTCTGTAACTGTAGAACATTAATAAGGAGCCACAACTACCATTGTATTGCAACTGTCAATTATGCATTATGAAATTATATATATCTAAATAACCTATACCTGAGAACATATTTTCCTTTATGAATTTCTCTATGCAGACCTATAGTAATAGCTAGCAATAATCTCTATAAACATGTTCATTGATTAAATATTTACCATTGAAATCAAATACTCTGCCAGTTCATAATGATCAAACAATGCCGTCCTGTAGGGAAAAATGCAAAAATACAGTAACATTAGAAGGGACAATGAAGTTTCCAGCCAAAAGGCAGCATTCTTCTCCATTTGTGCATTTTCTAATATTTTCAAATAAATCCATTTCAAACTAAAAGGTCGTGAGATACCTTTATTACCTAATCCATTTTAGTAAGTTGATTTGGTTTTTATCATGCAGTTAATTTTTAAACTAAGTTCTGTTCAGCTAATACAATGAAAACTCACTGTGAGTCAACAGGTATTTTACCAGTTTTTTAACAAATCCAGCCATTTCATATGTCAGATCTTTTGTTGTACCACACAATGTCAATATGGAATTCCATAAACTTCAGATTCAGTTTGTTCCAGGCAGATCTACAGCCTCAATCCACTTCACTGACCCAGTCTTCAAAAATAACTTCCTATACATTTTGTGTAATAATGCTAGAGTGGGGATAAAATGGCAATGGCTAAATGTATTCTGAATGTGGAGGGCAAGTTTACTTGAAAAAATATGCAAAAATATATTGATATAGATTGTAGTGACAATTATTTACTAAAAAAAATTTCAGATTTTATTCTACAATAAGACACTGAATAATATATTACAGGGAAAAAATGGTCAAAGCAGGAAGCACAGCTCAGTTAAAGCAGTCTAAATGTTTTTTTTGTAAGTCAGATCTCTATTAAATATTTTGATTCAATAAGCAACATAGAAGGACACTTCCAAGGTTGTGCTGTATCTCAAAGATAATAGTCCCCTTAGCACTATAAGAGGTAATAACCCTGGGTGTACTATAGTTAGAACTGACTGCTCAAAAAATGCATTTTTAAAATCATGTCATGGTTCCAAACAAGTAGAGATGCATCCATTATCTGTAGTAGACACCTCTACCAGCCAGGCATAAATACTGAATGCTTCACACACTCTCAAAATAAATTCCAAGATGACTGAAGAGAAAGCAAAGTCATTTTATAAAATATTTAGGTGGAAACATAACAGTAAGTCTGTGAAAGGATTAAGTCCTGCCTATGCTGCACTGCTCCCCCACTTCTCAACAAGTTAATGTTCCTATTCAATTTAGTTATATTCTGAGAAATCTGGGTGACTTTCTACCTTTCTGATTATTCTTGATAATTTTTTTCCCATTTCACAGACACAGGGATTAAAAGAATGCCATTCTTTTTTCAAGCTTTTTCCAAGGACAATCATTTTCATGGATATGACAGCCAATTATCTATTAAGTAGTGCTGTGTCTATAAAATTTTCTTCGGCATTCTGTTATCACTTTGTCTTCAGTCAAGTTCCATCACGGTAGCATTTCCAACTGTACCCAAAACTTACCTTAACTTCACAACACACTCCCCATGTAATTTCTTCAATTATCTTCAAATCATTCCACCTTATACTGTGTTCAAAGAACAATCATCTCCACTGTCTCTGACTTTATACCAATCATTTCGTATTGTAAAACAACACACAGAATAACACTGTAAAATTATTACACTTAAATGCAGTGAGACATATCTTTCTTGCAAAAATATATAGATGGGGAAATATACTATCTTCCATAGAGTTGGTAGTCAGCACATTTAACTAAGTGCCTTTCCACTACAGAAGACTGATGACATTTCTCCACAGCCTAGTGCTCTGGTTTCAAATGGACTGTGAAAAACTAGAAGGCTAGAGGATTATTACATAATCAAATGCCATCTGCAACTTTACAGTCATAGGGTATATGACTATGTATATATATATATATATATATATATATATATATATATATATACCAGATTACGACTACTGCTAGTATAATAGTCATGTATTGGGGATAAAAAAAATTTTTTTTTTTTTAAACTGTTTATATTATTCTTTATTTTCTGGAGAATGTAACCCCATTACATGAGGGCATTTGCTCCACTACCTCAGAAGCTGTTAAAAATTCCATTAACTTGTTCACCTACTATTTTAGTGGAGTAAATTTTTAATACAAACTGTTAGTGACCATATCTTGACATGGTTCCCAAGTAACTTGAACTGTTCTGATTTTTATATCAACGCCAAAATCTTTAAGATTCTCACCAAATTACTGACTCTTTCATATTGTACTAAAGCTATCCCCCGTGTGAGAGGATGTTCCAAAGTATACTAGGTAACTTATAATTGGATGCTGAGAATAACAAATAATACCATGGGTCACAATTCATAGTGAAATCTGGCAGACTGGTAGCCTCCTACCTGTGAAGCAGAGTTTCCTTATTCCCATCCACAGCATCAATAATGGATTCCTCACCAGCATAGGATGACATCATTAACTTTACAATCTCAGTTGCTCCTTGAGTGGCAGCAAAATGAAGTGCTGTGCATTTTTCATTCTGTAAATGGGAAAATAAAAAAACACTTAAATATTTAAATCCCAAACACCTAACCTCCAATCTATTAAACACTCCAGTGATCTAGCCCAGGAGTCATAATTCCCAAATGCCTAAATTTCTACACAAGTAATGAAACTTTAATCTGTAACTGAAGTAGTGGAACTTTGAAAAGATTTTAAGATTTGAGTTAATTACACTCCTAGCAATCTTTTGCAGTTGAATTAATAAACACACACACCATGACCTTTAATATGAGAGATGAAACAAAGGAAAACTATAGCAAAGCACAGGTAGATCAGTACAAATTAATAATCAAAAAAATGTATGTAATACAGAAAATGTATTATTTTAAAATGTTTATGACTTCCTTAAATGGTACCTTTCTTAGAAGTCATTCTTAAATATTTTTTTTTCAGGTTAAAAATAACTTGGTCTAATATGATATTAAACTGTTAAACGCTAGACAGTCATAAAATTAAGCAATAAATAAATTATTAGAACTGTATTTGCCAAAACATGATTTCAATTAGCTAAATGGCACAAACTACCTTTGATACATGCCTGAGGGTTTTGACTTTCTCCTTTTTAGAACAGCAACATCTCAAGTGAATGCATTGGAACTGGGTTTTCCACAATGCCTGCATTGTAGAATGAGCATTCTCAAAACAGTTTTACCCATCACAAAATCTGCAGCATAAATTATCTTCTCAAAATCTGTGTGTTCACAGAATCAAACCAATAGGAGAAGGCAAAACCATGTTTAGCCGTCTTCACTGTCATGATCTGTTTTGGCCCTGAAAACAATTTGACTAATGACAGATATTTTCAAAATCTTTATTTATCCTAAATCCGGGCCATTACACCAACAATATCACAGTAGCAGCAGTATTATCATGAATTTGTGCTTCCTTACAAAGAAGAAACTGTAAAGGCCAGGGGAAGGCTGAGGATGAACAAGAATGAAGAGAAAGAATCGGGCTGAGGATCCCATTTCTGGGAAGGAATAATAGAAGCTGCAAAGTAAAGAAGAGTTTGTGAAGAAGTATGTATCATTCTCCAGAGTGCTCTTCCAGACTCTGTCTGTGTATGAATCATGGAATCATAGAATAGTTAGGGTTAGAAAGGACCTTAAGATCATCTAGTTCCAACCCCTCTGCCATGGGCAGGGACACCTCACAATAAACCATGCTACCTATGGCTCTGTTCAACCTGGCCAACACCACCAGGGAGGGAGCATTCACAACCTCCCTGGGCAGCCCATTCCAGTGCCCCACCACCCTTAAAGAATTTCTTCCTTATATCCAACCTAAACTTCCCCTGTTAAAGTTTGAACCCATTACCCCTTGTCCTATCACTACAGTCCCTAATGAAGAGTCCATCCCCAGCACCCCTATAGGCCCCCTTCAGATACTGGAAGGCTGCTATGAGATCTCCATGCAGCCTTCTCTTCTCCAGGCTGAACAGCCCCAACTTTATCAGCCTATCTTCATACAGGAGGTGCTCCAGTCCCCTGATCATCCTCGTGGCCCTTCTCAACTTGTTCCAACAGTTCCATGTCCTTTTTATGTTGAGGACACCAGAACTGCACATAATACTCCAAGTGAGGTCTCATGAGAGGAGAGTAGAGGGGCAGGATCACCTCCTTTGACCTGCTGGTCATGCTCCTTTTGATGCAGCCCAGGATATGGTTGGCTTTCTGGGCTGCGAGTGCACACTGAAGCCGCCTCATGTTAAGTTTGTCATCAACCAACACCCCCAAGACCTTGTCCGCAGGGCTGCTCTGAATCTCTTCTCTGCCCAACCTGTAGCTGTGCCTGGGATTGCTCTGACCCAGGTGTAGGACCTTGCACTTGGCATGGTTAAACTTCATGAGGTTGGCATCAGCCCACCTCACAAGCGCGTCAAGGTCCCTCTGGATGGCATTCTTTCCCTCCAGCGTAACAACCAAACCGCACAGCTTGGTGTCATCGGCAAACTTGCTGAGGGCGCACTCAATCCCACTGTCCATGTCAGCAACAAAGATGTTGAAAAAGACAACACCGATCCCTGAGGGACGCCACTCGTTACTGGTCTCCAGCTGGACATTGAGCCACTGACCACAACTCTTCGCGTGCGGCCACCCAGCCAATTCTTTATCCACCAAGTGGTCCATCCATCAAATTGATGTCACTCCAATTTAGAGACAAGGATGTTGTGTGGGACAGTGTTGAACACTTTGCACAAGTCCAGGTAGATGACATCAACTCCTCTACCCCTGTTCATCAGTTCTGTAGCTCCATCACAGAAGGCCACCAAATTGGTCAGGCAGGATTTCCCCTTAGTGAAGCCATGCTGGCTGTCACCAAGCACCTTGCTGTTTTTCATGTGCCTTAGCATGCCTTCCAGGAGAATCTGCTCCAAGATTTTGCCAGGCACAGAGGTGAGACTGACTGGTCTGTAATTCCCCGGGTCATCCATTTTCCCCTTCTTGAAAATGGGGGTTATATTTCCCTTTTTCCACTCGTCGGGAACTTCACCCGACTGCCATGATTTTTCAAACATGATGGACAGTGGCTTAGCAACTTCATTTGCCAGCTCCTTCAGGACCCATGGATGGATTTCATCAGGTCCCATGGACTTGTGTACATTCAGATTCTCAAGATGGTCTCGAACCAGATCCTCTCCTACAGTGGGCCCAAGGTCTTCATTCTCACAGTCCCTGCATCTGCCTTCCAAGACTTGGGTGGTGTGGTCAGAGCCTTTGCCAGGGAAGACCGAAGCAAAGAAGTCATTAAGAACCTCAGCCTTCTCCAAACCCAGGATAGCCAGTTCTCCTGATAGCTTCCAGAGGGGGCCTACATTGTTCCTAGTCTGTCTTTTATTCACTATGTACCTACAGAATCCCTTCCTGTTATCTTTCACATCCCTAGCCAAGTTTAATTCTAACTGGGCCTTAGCTTTCGTAACCTGGTCCCTAGCTTCCTGGACAGCATCCCTGTACTCTTCCCAGGACTCCTGTCCTTGCTTCCACCTTTTATAATCCTCTTTTTTCCTTCAAATTTTCCTCAGCAGCTCTTATTCATCCAAGGAGGTCTCCTGGCCCTCCTGCTGCACTTCCTTCTAGTTGGGCTGTAACATGCCTGAGCTTGTAGCTGAGGACTGACTTTTGTTTTATGGATCTGCCCAAATGCACTTTGAACCTATAAAAACTTTTCATACTCACAACATCCTATGCAACCTGTGTAATGAAACCTGGCATTTTGCCTGATCTGCACCAGAGGCTTGTTTTCCTTTGCTGCTCCCTAGGTTTTGTATTGAAGGAGACAACAAGCAGTAATTATGTGTTCATCTTTTTTTCATACCACTCAGAGATGTAGAAATACCTAGGTTTTATCAAAATTATATTTTTCTCCACTCCAGATTTTACCTGTTTTAGATCAATTTGGGCTCCAAATTCAATGCACATTTTAATCATTTCAAGGTCCCCACTTTGAACTGCCAAATGAAGTGGACTGCACTTTCCATTATTGGTAAAATTGATGTGGGTTTTAGCAGAGTGACCCAATTCTTCACCTGAGAGATGAAAATAAATGAATTTTTTTTAAGCAAGAATGAGATAACAGAAGATAATAAAGGCTTTCAAAAAAAGCACATTAACTGTAGAATAATATTCTTCTCCCTCAAGATATGAACGTTTCACATCTATCGTTAAACAATGGATGGACATGCATTTAGAAAAGCAGTTAAGCTGCTGCTGCAATGCTACAAAAGTCACAAGCCCATAGGAATAATTGCATTAACTTTTTCTAAGTTTAATTACAGTTATAAGTGTTTGTTTTCATAGTTCTTTGAGAATTAAATTACTAAATTGGTAATAAATTCTGACTCTTACTGACTGCTTGGGAGCAACATAATTTACCTTTTTTTAAGAGAATTTCCATACACGTTTTTGCACCTGAAAATGCAGCTGCATGGATAGGCATGCATCCTGTTTTATTCGGTTTACATATTTTCCCTCCATTTTCAATCTGAAAAATAATGCTTGGATATAGCTTAATGACATACAGAAGACTCTGACTAATGAACATATTATTACAGATATATTCTCCTGGGTAGCTGTTTCCCTTTTTTTATGTTGTATATACATTGTGAAGCTTACATACAAACATCTTTTGCATGTTATATCCATACATCTGTACATATATGTAATTCATTTTGTATTCTCATGACCTTCAAAATCAGTTAAGTTTTTCTTAAGTTTGCCATTCAGATATATTTCTATGATATATATATTCAGATATATACGCTGTTAAAAGAATAAAGTTTCTTAGTGTCCTGCTAGGTCCATGATTAACCTTCCTCCACTGAACACACAGATCACAGAAACAGAGTAACACTGCATCAAGGGAAATAGACTCACAATAAAAAATGATGGATAGTTATACCTACCAGGAGTGTCAGTGCTTCAGGATTATCCTTGTAACATGCTACAGTTATAGGTGTGTTCCCCGCTTCGCCTTCCAAATTAACATCTGTACTGCTATGCTGGACTAAAATCTAAAGGTTTAAGAAAACATTCAGCCAAACATAAGCCAAACACAACAACAAATGCCTACTTCATTATTTTTGTTATCACCCATAGCACTCTTGCAACTTGGGTTTGTTTTCTTTCATGGCAACAGCCCACAACACATAGACACAAAAAGGAGACAAAATGCAGGGGAATGAAAAAAAACACAGGTGAAAAATGCAGGTGAGAACAGACAAAGCAAAGTAAAATTCTTTACAGCAGATAGACCAGCAGCAGTGTTAAACACTGCATATAGATGCAGAGCTTCTTAAAGTTTTATTTAACAATTTCCCCAATGCTGGGAGAAAATCTTTTCTGTAGCAAATTGCAGGTGGGGATTTTCAACTCACATTCGGTATAATGTCTTGTAATATTCTGTATTCTCTGGAAAGTGGCAATGATGTTGTGGATGCTGTTCCCTAATTCATCTATTGGACAGTTATATAAGATCAAGGGAGACAGGACTTAAAGACAGGAATCCTGCTTCAGTCCCTACGTTAACAGCTGTTACTAAGCTAGGAGCATCACCAAGTACCTCTATGACTGCTTCTAGCATTTTTTGAGAAGCAAAGGATCTGGAAATGATAATGACCATACATATTTATTCCTCTACCTACATATTTATTCAATTGTCTTTCAGTAATTCCAATTAATTTTTCTGTACAGGAGGAACTGGCACATTTTAATCACTCTCAGTCCATTTAACAACAGAAACCAAAGGAGAATTAGCCTGAATAAAGAACAGAGTCGGGGAAAAGTGAGAGTACATATTCAGTCAAAAGCAGAGCTTAAAATAACCCAAACCCAGAACTTGATATAAAGCTTATTTTTAAAATGTCATTTCAGATTTTCTTGTTCTTAACTGAAAATAAATACAGATTTTGTAAAGGATGTGAAGACAGTGACATATTTTAGCACTGAAAATCTCTAAAGGACTTTAAGTCTTGAATACAGGGATATGTTTTTCTTCCTTTTGTTTGAACAAACTAGAAAAAGATAGATACAACTTTAAAGGGAAAAGCAAGTGATGTTGTGTTAAAGTTGTATTCGCTTATTAAATACAAGAGCTTTACAAATTCTAAAATTCTATCCAAATGCCGCATATGGAGTAAAAATATTCTCATTGCACTTGGACAAATGATGATAAAGATACGCTGTTTAAAATCTCAATGCTGTTGCTATTTTTGAAGGTTCAAAATGGACACCTTGTAATGTCTTCACAAAATATTTTTGTGATTTTTTAATTGCAGCTTGAGTTCTGCTATTATTCAAATGATTATTGAAATGTTGTTTTTAAGAACTGTGTTTTCTGACTAATTTTAATCTGTTTTTCATTAAAAGAGTATGCTAGTTTCAAGTAAATGTTGATATGTATATGACTCCCTACTCAACTGTAAAAAAAAAGTAAATAAATCAAAGCATAAATATTTGAAATGACACATGCCTACATGAAATTCTGATGCTAAAAGAACCTATTTAAAGAAAATTCCTTGTCTTTGGTAAATTAAAAAGACAAATTGGAAAACTTAAAAAGAATTCTTCATAATATAACAACAACTCTTATCACAGCACAAATATCAGTATTTATATAAATCAGTAAGTTACTTTTTACTTGCTGTGCTAAAGATACAAACATTTCAATAAGCATCAGATGTTACACATCCTGCTTTCTAAACAAACCATATGAGGAGATACAGCATATATAAACAAGGTCTTCAAGTCTGCACGCAGCCAGTGTTGAGCCACTTATCAAGTCCACGTGGACTTTGGACTTACCTTAACAATTTCATTATGCAGGGACTGCACAGCCATATGCAGAGGTGCCATCATATTGGAGTTGAGAATGTTTGGATTGGCTCCTCTGCTCAGAAGCAAACTAACACTTTCGACCTGGTTTTTCTTTGTGGCCCAGTGCAGTGGGGTATTTCCAGATGAATCCATCACGTTTAATACTAGGTCAAAGGAGAGAAACAAAACCAAACCAAAACCATCAAATGTTCCAATTGCACTGAAAATAAAAATAATAGTGTCTTCAATGGAGGTTTAGCTCTGTGCTATTACTGTATCTTTTTCAGGAGAAAAAGTGAAAGATTGCACATCACACAGTGCGCTGTATTAAATGGATTAAATATTGTGCTGAATACATGGTACTGGTTAGAGAGATGGGAGGGGTGAAACACCTAATTTTAGTACTGCTTCAGTTGGTTTGACACTTTGATTTTTGAACTTTTTTATTCTGTTAAATAAAACAGTTCATAAAACATGTGTTACCTTCACAGGAAGAATCATCTATGATCAACTGCATTAATTCTATTTGTCCTCCTTCTGCAGCGTGATGCAGTGGGGTGGCATTTAAGTCATCCACTTTGGTAAGCCCAGAACGGTTCTTCTTAATGAAGCTCCGTAGCCTACAGGCACTTCCATCTGAAATAACCTATATTGGACAAAAACAGTCTAATTTTCCATTTTTCTAACAGGCAAGATGTTAGCAATGCTATAATTCTCTCCCAGGTGTTTAGTTTCATACAGAAGTATACAAATCCTGATCACACTGAACCAACAGTGAAACTCAAGACTGATTTAATTGATCAGATGAGAAACAGCACAAAATATACAAAAGATTGAAATTATCTTGAATACATAATTTTATCTTCTGTAGAGAGTTCAAGATTCTCCCTCCACTATGATAAATCTCAAACAAGCAAATTTATAACTTACTGTTTTATACTCTCTCCAGGTATGACCACATCAAATCAATTCAACAGAGAGGAAAAATTAATAATCTTGATAAATTCTTTGTCTAGGTTTTTCTACAGAGACTAATATTATGTCCTGGGCTGTCAAGTTCAGCCACTGGGTTTCTTTGTTGTTCTTTATGTCAGAGTAGCCACTAAATTCTTAATTTCTGCAGTATCCTAAGGGCATCCCATGGGCTATCATCTCAGTCTGAAACAACCCCGAGTCTTCACAGTATAATACAATAAAACCCCCTCTGACAGGTCAGCCCACTGATACCCTAATACCTCCCTGGGGAGCATGCTTTGCATCCTAAACCAACTATAGAAGGCCTGCTGATTCTTACTTTATGAAGATCTCTGAATATTTTTGTTAGTGTTTCAAGATCTATACTTGTATATGAAAAGAAGTGATGGAAAAAAAAGTGACTGCAGTAGAATGGGCAGGAATTTAAAAACAAGTATTAAAAAGTTAAGAGGGAATAAAAAGGAAAAAATGTTCAACAAAATTGGAAGAAAAAAAGATAAAAACAGGTATCAAAAGTAATGCAGAACTTCTCAAAGATATGTAAGCAAGAAAAGGGTAAAAAAAAAAAGGAAATCCCCTAAAATCACTGTTTCCTCCTCATCTGCAAAAGAAAAGGAAAACTTTGCTCCCCTGAACGACAAAGACACAACAGTTTTTGCCGTCATCAAACAAGCACACATTATGGAGCAGTCCATTCATGCATTTAGCACATGTTTAACTTCCTTCAGTTTAATAGTCCCGTTGAACTTAGTAATGTCAAAAATGCTACAAATGTGTTACAGATTTAGAACACTGGGGACAAATACAGGGGTAGCATCTCCTTCAAAAGCGCAGTCAGAGAAAGCTAATAGAAAACAGGCAATATCATTGTGGAAAGGGTACTTAAGATGACTCAACTGTCATAAAAATAAGACGTCAATTACATACACAAATACCTATACATTTTATACACATCAAAAAGCTACTTAAGAAAAACTTATTTCAGAGCCTATTATCTTCCACTCCTTCTAACTTCCTAATTTAATTTTAATGGTAGCAAATTCCAAATCTTTCTATTGATTTTGACTACATTTCACCACTCTTTACATTGTAATTTTGTGGCCGAAATAGGGCACGTTGATAATTTCTATGAACAAAAATAAGATTTTTCAGCCAATATTGCAGTGCTTCATTAACAAAATAGGAAAGAAAGAAATCAGTTAGGTGTTCCCAGTACTTTGGTTGGTCCAAAGCAGCAAAACAAACTATTTTAAACAGCAACAGCTTCTTTGCCTTTCACCTGAAAAGTTCTGTAGCGGCACATCATCCACTGGAGTGACAAGAGGTGCTGCTCAGGACTACAGCTAGCAAACATTAAACAAGACTGAAAAAGACCTTGATAGGTCTTTAAACCCATCCACATACTTTGTCAAATTTGTTTAGTCTGCTTTTAAAAAATCACCAAAGTTACCCAAGCCATCCATCCAATAAGCACCCTCTTATTTTGCTTTATTATTCTTCCCCTTAAAAAAGGTTTCCTTAATGTTTGGTCTAGGTCACCCTACCTGCAATATAAATACATCACTTCTTGTCCTGTTCTCTATGGAAAAGGGAAGATGTTCTATCCTTCCTGGTAACAATTTCTCATTTGCAGGTTTTGCTGCTGGTTCTCTTTTCCTTCATAACAGTTCCAGTGCTTATAAACTTTCCTTTCAGGACGTTTTTGCTAGATGGACTACTCATTCCCATCATGACTTTTGGACAATCCTCTAAGGGCTCTTTCTGGGGAGCTGTACCCAGGGGGGATGTGAGCCCCATAGCAGCCATCTGCACTCACCACCCACATCCTCCTTTTCCTGCTCGCCTCCTGTGTACTGGCTACCCCTGGTCCTGACTCTTCCACATAACGCCAGAGCTCTTGTGTATTCATGCCCGACGGCCAAGGTGGCTCCCAGCCTGCCTCCCACCCCTCACAGCTCTTCCCTCAATGCTCCACTGATGAGTGAGGGGAAAGGGTCTCCTGGAGGAAAGGGTGTCTGGCACACAACCTGCGCAGCTACTTCCAGAGCCCCACCTCTCACACCCTCCACCTTCATCCCTCCCTGTCCCAGCGCCCTCACACGAGCCCCAGTGTTACGCATCACTTCGTTCCACGCTGCCTGGGTGCCTCAGGAGCTCGGCTCCCCGAGACTGTCCCCTCACACCCGCCTCCCTCCCCGCGCCCCTCCGCACGCACCTTGAAGACATCCTGCGAGGCGACGGAGGCGGCATCCGCCTCGCAGACGACGCCCTGGTAGGAGCTGGACACGGCCGCTTTCTCCCGCGACTGGCAGAGCCGCAACAGAGAGCGCTTCATGGCGTCCGCCCGCCCGGCTCCGAGTAGCGCCCGCCCCGCCCGCTCCGGAGACCTGCGAGGCGAGAGACGGAGTGACTGCCGGTGCCGAGGCTGCCCCTGGCCACCCCGCCGCGCCAGCGGAGGCGGCAGGAGGCGGGGAAAGCGCCCGGAGGGAGAGCCGCTTCCCGCCGGGGCGGGAACCCCACGAAGGGCAGGTCCCTGCCGGTCCCCTCAGAGGCCACCGCACAGAGTAGACCCTGGGGGGTGCCGGTTGGGGGCTGCTGCTGCCCCTGGCAGGGTTAACAGAGGGAGAGGGCTCAGCTATCGCCGCAGGGGTTTCGAGGGTGTCTGACAGAAACAGCGGTCCCTGGAGATGTTGCACAGCGTGCAACAAGTTGAGCTCAATAAATGCGAAGTCAGGCTCTTCGTAGTGCCCCAGGAGAAAAGCTGTACTACCCCGGCAGCAGGGCTGGGCTGCTCCGGCCTCAGAGCTTGAAGACAGCTATTTGAGTTATCGACAATGAACTTCTCAACGTTTACTTTACAGTGTAAATTTTTCTTGTAGAATTTGTTTTGCCGTCAGTTTGGAGCAGCATAGGAAGGCTGTAGGCAGAGTATAGAAAGAAGCAGCACAAAGTGTTTCAAAGGGTTAATATCTAAAGTGACTTTGAGTCATTCCTGCTGGGTCTTTAAGGGAAACATTTGTGACTGGGAGAACTAACAGTTTACTTAATGTGATAAGAATAGCCTTGCCAAAGGTCAGGTAGCAGTCGGGGCAGATGCTTAGGAAAGGACACAGGAGGCACAGAGGATGACTTTCCGCCTGTGTTTTCATGGCTTATGGTAATCAGTAGCTTAAGAACCACCAGAACCAGGTGTTGCAGCCAGTACAGCCCGTTTATTAGCTGTCAGCTGGCAATTGTCCATTACTTCACTCATGCCCAATATGAACCTGTTTGTACTGTCCATACTACGACATCCTGTGGCACTAAATGCCGTAATTTCATCATGTGTTTGTGAAAAATGCTTTATTTTACTGTTAATTTCACTTAGTGCTTCCTGGTGTTTTTATTTTGAGAAATGGAGAGTTGTTCCCCAATTTTTTATCTCTGTTAGTACTCATAATTGCACAAAGTTCTTCCAGCTCTTTGCTTGCTGATGGGTCTTCATTCATATGGTTTTCCTCCCAGAGGATGCCAATTTTTATTTCTGAACATCCTTATCCTGCTACTCTACATCTTTTCTGTTTCCTTTTGGAATGGGATGACTAGATATATTCAAGCTATAGTACTAATTGTTCAATTTTTCTTTATCCCTCTCTTAAACACAAAGGTATCTGCTTACTTTTGTTTTGTTTTATGTTTTGAGTGCCACTGAACTATGTTTCCTGAGATTTTTTTGCTGCTTCACCACAATCCCTTTTCAGTGGTAATAGAATAAATAAAGAGCACTCATGCTATACTCGTGAGGGTAGTTAGTGTTATGCTTCCTCTGTGTACCCACCTAGCATTTTATCAACACTGAATTTCATCCGACTTTTCATTACTGTATCACCAAATCTTGTGGGATCTCCCACAGTCATCTGCATTTTTGGTCATTCTGAAAAACCAATAGCACCTTCCAGATCACTAGAATGTCTGATCCCAACACTGATTTTAAGGGGTCCTTGCTTTGTCAAGTTGTATTCCTATTTCATATATTTATCCTCTAACTAGATTCAGGAAATCCTGCCTGCCTGTCTTATGACAGTTTAATTTCCTTAAGAGACTATGAGGAGGGACTTTGTTGAAGAACTTTAGCAAATCCACTTATCACTGCCATCATTTATACTTTTACTCTTGCCAGTTCCTTAGAGAGTTTCACTGGAATGTGTGCAACACCAGACTTCTCTCTGTGAACACTGTGTTTGTTGTTTTTGACCCTAGAGCCTGTAACTCCAGAATAATTTATAGCAAGTTGCTTAAGTTGCACAACCTTAAGTCTAGAGATCATAAGACTAAATAGTCCTAGGACTAACTGGGTGGATTTGAGTGATTGTGGTGTAGAGCTTTGATCCTATTAATTATCAGGCAACATTAAAACATGGAACTAAAAAGTTTCTTCAGCCCACATTCTGCCATAGGTATTCATAGGCATGCATTCAACAGCAGTACGTTAAGATACATTTTTATTCTTCTGTCATCATTAATTGTGACCAAAAGAAACAGGGTCATTTTTGCTATAGCAAGAAAGCTAGCCATTAGTGCAGAGAGTCTAATTATGTGACTTGGGATTAAGTCACTGGAGGAGCTCTCTATTTCTAAACCCTTTTCTTAGTACTTCAGTTAGAAGCAGCCCCAGTTGGTGAGATTGTTCATGGTGAGGTCCCTTTCAATTCCTATTTGGCCTTGACCTTTCTGTTGCCCTTAGTCTCTTTCTGAGAAATTAAACTCAACAAGTAACAGTCTAGATACCATCTAAAGAAAATAAATCCTCTATTCTGCAAGAATCCTTACCTGGAACAGAGGTATCACTGAAACATCAGTAAGCATCAGTAAATCTCTCATCCATTTTTTCTTAAAATCCCCTGAACTGCAGTTAGAGCAATGCTGTGAAACAATAGAAGTCATGATCCTTGATCAGCCATAGTTTTACCTATTTTCTTGAATCTGATAACACTACTCCCTTCCTTTAAAATTACTGATAGTGTACAGCCTTCTAGTAAATGTTCAGAAGAATGTTCAGAGCACGAAAAATAATACAAAGGTTTTCCACTCCCAGGAGAAATCAAATGGAATTTTAAGTGGGCTGACCACAGCTTTTATTTCTGCATAATGATCTGACATAAGGAAATAATTCACATAAGCAGTCAAAGAGTAACCTTTCTTATAGCTGTTTTTCCCAAGAGTGGGTTAAAATACATTTCTACCAGTTTATTTCAAACATGATCTTGCTAATGGTAGAATAATGGATCCATTAGTACAAGCAAAATTCACTAAAAGTAATCGTAGAGCAGCATTTCATTAAAAATATGATTGTTTAATAATTAAATTGTATATACGGTAAATATGCCATATTACCATTCCAGTCCTGTAGCCTTAGTAATACAGTACTGCAAGTTTTGTTAATTTTGCAGGCCTAGGAACTGTGAATTCAAGCAAATGTCAGTAATGAAAAAGATGTACTGCATGATACTTTGCTCTGGAAGTGATTTATTTGGCAGCAGTGTTGCAAATTATGATGTGTAAAATGATATGTGGGATTTGGGGTTGTCAGTTTAATTCAGATGCTTCTTCAGATATTGATTACAGTCATCTAGAAATTAATCTGAGCTACTGCCTATACAAGCAAGAATGCACTTTCTCCTACATGTTTACGGAAACATGCTTGTGCTTACCACAGAGAAAGTTGCTACTGCCTTTTCAAACCAGCAAGGTGAATTTAACTAATATTTCATACTTATATTTAATGGATTTTTTAATTGCTTTTTTTTCTTCTTGATATTTTGCTGTAGTAAGGAACATGCTGCTGTGCTCAGCGGAAGGATTTAAGTTGTTGACAGGTATATTACATGCCCAATAAAATAAAAAAAAGTAATTTAGAAAACAATATTTCATTCTGCTACACTGCAGAGTCTTTTTATTATTCAAATGATAATCAGATATGAAACAATAACTTACAGATTTTTGAGTCCTTCTCAATGCTTTAGAAAAGAAGAAATTTAAATTGAGGCCCATAGACTACAATCTATGCTTTGAAAGGAAGTATAAATTGATCTTATGGTTAATATCAATTGTAGTAAGTAAGGGAGGTGACACTTCATGAGCATATTCTTGGTAAGGATGCTTCCAAAGGTCTCCAGTACAGCCCAGCAATTAATTACAGCTACTACTGGCTGCAAGGTAACTCCTACACAAAGGGGTCAAGTATATCCAAGTACATAAGCTGGATCTAGAAATGTTTAGGTGAATGGTAGCAAAAGTGAATGAAATCCCTGTGTCTGTGAAAGTTGGATACTTCAGAGTGGAGTTTGTACCGGTAAGGGTGACTTAGGTACGTTAGGTACCCATTTCAGACAGAAATCCCCCTGTGAAGCTGGGAGCTAAACCATCTCTTGCAAACTACCTTTAAACAAGTGGAGGAACTCTTACATGCCAGGCATCACATGTCTCCCTCAAACTAGAGATTAGAACATACTCTGTCTACTTAATAAAAACAATCATGGCAATCAAATGGCAGCTACTTTTCTGGGAGTGATGCTCTCTTCTCCTCCTGTTGAAGCTGTGCCAATGTATAGCCAAAGACTGTCAGGGCCAAAGTGCTGAAATCTGGTTCCCTACCACACTGGAGAACTTAACTTCTTGTTCCTGCTTCCAGGACTCGTTTTGTGGTTTTACTCTTGGCTACCACTGACCAAACCCAAAACCATCTGTGAAGCAGGTACCTCAATCCTGGGCTTCCCCTAACTATGGAATTTAGGAAAAGCTGAATTATTAGGCTTCAGAAACTTTCTTGTCCATCAAATCCAATCAGACTGAGGATTGGTATATATGCATTGCAGTGTTTATTATGGATAGGTTTATTTCAGTTTGGATATTGTGAAGCTATACCTCCAGTTGTGCCAACTCTAAAAACCTTGAGAATCAATGAAATACATAGAAGCATAGAATAGTTTGGGTTGGAAGGGATGCCTAACAAATGTAGTCCAACCCTCCTGCAACGAGCATGGACATCTTCAGCTAGATACAGGTGCATTGGGATATTTATACATGTAAGGTTAGGCAAGGGTTTGGTTTAGGCAAGAGAGTTTTAGATTTCAAAGCCTAAATCCTACCTGCAGTGTAATTTTTGCACTTTCTTGGTGACCAAGAGTACGTTCAGAAAAAAATCATTATTTCTTAGTGCTACTTAGTCTTTTCTCAACAGCTGCCTATTTTGCATCACCATTGCTGTCCTAACATCCATCTATAGATTTCCCCTACACAGTATATATGTTACTGTGCCTATCAGCACCCTCATTGCGACAGTGTTTTTCATTCATTACTCTGCCTACTTAGAAACCTTTTTCATTTTATCCTATCTGATAAAATCTGCCCTCTATAAAGATGTCTTAATCACAAACTCCTACTCACTCTTCTCTAAAAAGGTGGAAAGAGTCTTCAATGACTTCTGTTATTTCAAAGATACAGTAGCCTCACTGGTGGTTATTGATGTTGACCTGTTATTGATAGACATCTTTAAAGGTGGAAGTTCTTAAAAGTGACTGTATGAAGGAAATCCTGTCAGAATGCGTCTTAGTGATTCATAAATATAGATTCATAAAATATAAATGAGTTTACCATATACAGCAACAGAAAGGCAAAATAAGTAGGAATAAGTCATTATTACAGCTACATTAACGGCTTTATTTATCATTCTGTTGAATGTTTCCATGCATTCATTATTATCATAGAACCATAGAATGGTTTGGGTTGGAAGGGACTTTGAAGACCGTCTAGTTCCAGCACCCCTACCATGGGCAGGGACACCTTTTCTAGAACAGGTTGCCAAAAGCCCTGTCCAACCTGGCCCTGAATAATTCCAGGGACTGAGCAGCCAAAACTTCTCTGGGCAACCTTTCCATATGTCTGACCACCATCATAGTGAATTGCACTGAAACTGAGAAACAGAACTTTTGGTACAATAAACTATACTTCTATCAAGTTAGGGGAAAAAAAAGGCTTGTTAAAAATAAGAAATATTTAAATCTATGTTGTATAGGGCAAATCAAGTATATATTTCTTTTAAAGTGAAATAAAACTTTATTCTGAAAATGGTTATATATGTAATTGAGTGAACATGATGCTTATTTACCTGAATTTGTAAAATATGGAAATACATAGTTGTGGGTTTTTTTTTTTTAAATTAGTCAGATTAAACAAATATAATTCAGGAAAGAAAAAAAAAGGTCAAAATAATGTTAATTTAAGTACAATATTGCATACATTAGCTTGTCATTAAACTTGTTGACTTTTGACTTGATTTCCTCAAGTTCTGAAGACTGGTGGTCATATCAAAATCATCCAGACATGTTTCACTAAGTTCTGTATTCTTATTAGATACGATGGATATGGGTATTTGTTTGAAATATATTTTCTATTTAATTTTGAGTAGATACAGAACTATGACCAGACCCTCCATAATAATAGTCTATTTTAGTTTAAGCAAATATAATGAGATATTTAATTTTTACAAACATTAGTTAGCAATAGAGTTAATATCTACCAATACGGTAGATGCAATACTTAGAATGCTTTTTCATGTGGATCTACTGGGAATAAAAGACAATGGCTGGTGGCCAAAAGAAAAACTAGATTGTAAGAAAGTTTTGGCAATAAAAAGAAATGTAAAGTAATACTGAACATGAAAGGATGACATATTACTTGTATATTACTTGTTTTTTCCTACTTTTAAAAAGTATTTTGTTAAAATTTACTGTTATATGTATCATACGGTTCTTCAATTAACTGGAATTATGGCAAATGTACATTAAATGTGAATCCCAAATATTCATTCTACCTTGTAGAAATCTCCCTAAAAGCAAAAAAAAAAAAAAAAAAAAAAAAAGGACAAAAATTTGAGCGGAAGAATCTGAGCTACATGGAAACTGTATTACACTTACCATTCAAGAAGTTTGCAGGTGATTTCTCTCTGAAGCAACACACATATAAAGAACACAAAGATAGGACTACTTAAATCCTTATCTGATGCTTATATCAGTAAGTTCTTGTGAAGCTGACGTGTGAAGCCACCAGTTGTGTCCTCTGGTGGTTTGCTCGGTGTAGGCAGATGCTTATTTAAAAGAGGTAGGTGTGCATTGCTCAGTGAGGGAGGAGCACTGGTATTCATCAAGTGAAGCTTTCTGTTTTTAATACATCTAATCCAACCCCATCCATTTTAATTTCTGCCTGCAAATGTACCTTCCATACCAGAAGTTTTTTCCTAATGCAACATCTTAGAGTATTTTCAGATTGTTAGGTAGTCACTGGAGGGTACTTGTTTACCTATTTGCAGTGAACTAATTGCTTTTAATGGAAAATCTAAACATCACTGAAGAGGAATATTGTCTACTTATAAAGCTTCACTTTACTAATAAATGTTTCAAAAATTAGAATTGCCATATAAAAAGTAGCTGACTGTGATCAATACCTAATGCAATACAGGGCAGCGTGAGTCGCGTGTGCTTTCTTTTTGAAATATAAATCATACTTTGTTTTCTGAACTTTATTTTCAAAGTGCCACAAATTGCTCGGTTCATTTGGATGAATTCTCAAATGACTCCGTGGCCTCATCTGCATTAGACTGTGGCCAGTATTTTGGTACAGAACAATGTTTTCTTGTGTTGCCATGTATCAATCCAATTGTCTTACCACATATACTAAAATACATAATTGTGTAATCTGGGGAAAGTAGCTCATATTCTCCAAGCAGCATCACAAATGTAAGATCTGTCTGATTTCATCTTCTTCTTTCAGAATCTATGAGCCTTTCTGATTTTCAAATGAGGGATTCAATTTGTGGTTCAGAGAGGCATATTTTCAAGCTTTACCATCATTTTGATTGCATAGAAGCTGGGCAAAACCAAAATATTTAGAATAAAATGCTTACTCTAAATTCAGATAAAGTCTTATCTAAATGATTCTTTTCGTTAAAAATTTTAGATTGAAGCTTCTAGATTGACATTTGACAAGGATGGAGCTTCTGATTCTGCAGCTTGTCTTTCCCTAACCTGATGAAACACACCAAGTGTTGTAAGTCAGCCGTGCTAGCAGTATTCGTGACCAGATAGCTTAGTGACTCAAGGAGACAGACAGAAACCAGCTTTCTAACCACACAACAATCAAGCAACTTAGACATTTCTCCCTACAGAGGTTGTCTCACATCACTACGTAATTCTATTTATCTGTCTTTTTTGATATGGAGTCTCTATCTCAGTAAATAGAAAGCAGATACATACACAAAAATAGTTTAACAGTTGAAGCTTTATAGCACAACATGAGTATCTTTAAAAAATATGGAACCTGAGAAAGAGTAGTCTTGATAGATTATGGGGACTTACCAGTGCAGTTTGAGTTATTTTCCAGTGCTGCCATGCAGTGCTTGAAGCATGAAATGTGTTCACAGACTCTTGTTACAGGAGGCAACTAGACAGTACAGCGCACTGGTTCATTGACATGGAGATGGGTGGAATTCTGTGCATATTGAATAGTGGTTCTCAGTCAGAAAACCTAATTTCCTTCAAATCATCATGTCATATTCTGTGGGGAAATTTTGAAATGATTGGTTTTTAAAAAGGGATTATCACCAAATTCAGTCATCTGATAACCAGAGTGGTCACACCATGCCATTGAGCAGGTGAACAAATTCTACCTTAAAGCCAGTTAAGATTCTTGCTCCTATTGCTCCTAAAGGCTTCTCCAATACCTTACTGCTTTCATAGTTAGAAAGGTTTCTGAAATTTCCAAACTAAATTTATTCATAAACCATTTTCTCTTGGTTAACACTGTTTTCTGTTTTAAGCTATTATTCCCTCACCGTGGTATCTATCCTTTGGAATTATTTCGAAAAGGACGCGCTCTCACAGGTTGCCCATTGCCACCATGATTTTGTCAGACTTAGCAAAACCAAACTATTCTTTCAGCTTCTTCCCCAGATTCTAACAGCCTCTTCAGAAATGTTCCTGTTTGTTTTTACAGTTTCCAAATTGGCAATTTGTAGGGTTTATTTTCTGTGAATATTAAAATAGGCAGCTGCAGAAGTTACAGCATTTACAAGAATTCCAGGTGTACATTAGGACTTAATTTCAGAACATTTAATGACTCTAATGAACCCATTGTAACCATTTATGTTGCTCTGAGAGTGAAGTCATGCTTTTGACTACTCAGGCATATATTAACAGTGTTCCAAAGACATCTCCCTCTCTCTTTTCCTGATGGCTAGGTTGCATTTTTTTCTCGTACCACTCCAGGGGTAGGGATTTACAAATCAGGGGTGAGAGCTGAGAACCAGTGGGACCCATGCTTCAAGGACATTTAAGTACCTAGTTCCTAGATACCTCTCTTAAGGAAAGAGCAAAGAAAAGACAGTATAACATGACTGAGGAAGACCTCCAGGATGCAGCTGTGTGAGCCAGAGGCTGCATACAGTGTGGAAATAAACTTTGCACCATCTTTTATAGACCTTGTCATAAAGGTATTGAAAACATTCTTTAACATTTAAAAGTTAGTAACTGCTACATTAAAATAGGCCCTGATCAAATAAAGGGGAAATAGGTGTTTAATACCACAAACCTGAATTATTTATCAAGTTTTAAGACTTTTTTTTTTTTTTCAATTGACACTAAAGGATTAGGAAGTTCACTTGTGAAAAGTTTACTTTTTAGAGTGATACACGTCAGAGAGAATTTGGGGAGGAACCAGCAGCTCTCCATAAATCATGTGGCAGCTGGTGATAACATACACAAAGAAAAGCACATCAAAATACACTGTATCAGAGAAAAAAATGAAATGGTATTACAGTATCAAAAGCAGGAGAGAAATCAAAGAAAATGAAAGTTTTATGCATGTAAAAAAGCAACTTGTG
Organism: Pezoporus wallicus; assembly: GCF_028554395.1. Taxonomy (NCBI): domain Eukaryota; kingdom Metazoa; phylum Chordata; class Aves; order Psittaciformes; family Psittacidae; genus Pezoporus; species Pezoporus wallicus. The sequence continues at coordinate 5,045,347 of NW_026641950.1, forward strand.
CTTTAATTATAAACTGAAGATGGGAAAAAGTATGCACAGTTCAGCCGTAATATGGACACACACCAACTATGCAGCACAGTAAACGGTGAAACCATTTGGCAGGTTCACAATTAGATTTTAATCAGAAATATTTTCCAAATGCATACAGTTGAATATTCTCTGTATAATCTGTCAATTTTTCTTCAACATTTTCTCTAATGACTCTGTTTCTGTTCTTTGGAACAGATATACTGCACTGTATTTTAAGCAAGATTAATGTTGCTAAAATAACAGGGAATATGTATCAAAAGATAAAACCTGTATTAAGTTCAAGCTTAGTGTTTGCACTGTGCTGTCTTCTGAATGAATATGTGGCTTTCATGAAAAGACTTTTTTTTATATCTATAACTTCATTATCACTTCATTTAATTAAAATAAAAAGTTACTATCACATTGCAAACAATGCATTACACCCTTACTTCTTGGACACATCTATTTTTACTTAGTGAAAATTCTGATAACTGTAGATACAGCTGAACTTCAATGGGATGACACTGTGTAGTCTATTATCCAGTATATTTAAGTCATTAGTATGTAATTTAAAGAATTCTAAGACTTTGACAGAACTACTTCAATAAAAATAATTGTGACTCACCTCATCTATTCTTGCCAAACCAGAAGATATCTTTCAAAAAAATTCAAAATCCTTCATTTCTTCTCTACTGCGATTTCTGGCATATATTAGAAGAATGTCGAAATTGTTCCAGTAATTCACTGGCTGTACCAGTCTTTGAGTTACTAGTTCAGCACCAAGAACATTAGCACATTTTTGCAACTGCCCTGGGAAAGAGGGATGTTATTGAGCCACTCCTTTCCTACCTAGCGCAGGATTGTCAAATACTGGGTACTTAACAGCCACATCTGCTGCATTTTTTGCAGTTTCACCAACCCAGAAAAGTATAATGGGGTGCCTTAAATGGAAAATGTGTCCATTTGATTTCAAAACTAAAGAGATTAAAGCAACTAGGCCTTATTCTTCAATGCTGCAGTTGTCTCAGTACCTGAAAAATAGTTAATTTTATCTAATATCCTATATTCAGTGCTAAACAAGTATGAGCTATTAAGAGTTTCTTTCCCTCTTAAGTCTAACCAGCTCGTATGCTTTCCCTGAGTATATTACATTGAGTGTCAAACAGATTCTGCATTTATATTCAGGAATTAAAACCAGCAATCAATCAACGTATTTCTATCTGGTCTTTACAAATGTTCTCAGTTTTATGTAAGAACATACAGAAAATAATGTGCATTAATCTGCGTGAAATATGATGAGAAAACAGAACTTCAGAAAAGCTTCAGTTACACTTTATCATAAGAAAAAGGTGCTGTTTCCGATATAATAAGCCATTGTATTTGCTATCAAAACCTGTAGAATTTATGGAAATCCTAATAATGGAAAAAATATATTAAGTAATTATTTAACAATAAAAAACTGCAGATTTTGCCAACAGTAATTTTTTAGTGGCTAAAAAAACTAGTAGGGCCTGTTATAGTTCATCCTATTAGTCATTGTCTTTAAAATGACACTGGATTTTTAGAGAAAAGCTTACTGAAATAACTATGAATAATCCTTTCATTTTATAAACTCTATGGCATGACATGTGAATTACAGAAAACTAGCAGGGAAAACCTAATGGTTCAGCCATAATATGGAAACCTAACAGTTTCTGTCTTTCACAAGCACATAGAGAACCTGAGTTTATATGTATAATTCCAGATGTTTCTGTAATGATAAATAAAAATAGCCCAAACCTTACGCCAGGGGAAAAGGGGAGGGAAGAAAGGGAAGGAAGAAGGGCTGGAATGCCAAGGGAAATGGAGGCAGGCAGAAGACAGGAAGGAGAGTGAAGCAATCAGGGCAGAAGGAAAGAGGAATTCTTGGCCATTACTGCTTCTATATTGTTGTTGTGATTTAAGTGCAGCTGGTAACACTTTGGCAATAAAAATATTGACTTGTATGTCCATATCCTTTTTTATAGCCAACAGGATTGACCTTCTGTGGTATTTTTGCATCCATGACAGTAGCTGATTTACTTTACTTCCTATTAGAACATTTGAAAGATACCCACAGCAGTAAATACTCCATTAAAATGTGGTTCATAACTCTTTCAGACCCTCTGAAATTATTTACCCTTTTACAACAGTTGTCAGCTTTGCCCACTGCATTAAACTTCCAAATGTGTGTTTGGAACAGGCATAGTGATTGCATTACTTAAACAGAGCAACAAATAAAATGACAGCCATATGCTGATCAATTATGTTGCATAGGAAGTCACAAGATGATAGCAGTATGCTTACATCTGGTAACAAGCAATATCACATCCGTTAATATGATTCATTCTGTTTATTGAGAGTGATAAGCCATTAAAAAAAAATGTTTCCCTAAAAGTACTGTTTAAACTACACCAAGATAATCAGTCACTCCAGCCAAAAACATCTTGCCATGAAAAATTAAAATACAACTGAGAGCTGCTGAAAAATAAGGATGTGTTAGAAAGATTTGTAAGATGCTTTATCTAAGAGTCTTGCCTATATGAGATGAAAGTCTGAAAATCCTGCTAGCCTTTAACTGGCCCAGAGTAACTGAGATATCAGATGATGGAAAAATGGCCATATGACTTCTCCATCAGAGCTAGGTCATGCCTTGTGTGTTTCAGAAGCTGGCTAAAAGACTTGAAGTCCTGTCTACCTCTGTCAGCTCCATATACCCTAGCCTAAGCTGGACGAGGATCTCTGCAGTTTAAATATTTACACTGGGTCACTTTTTTGTGTTTATAATATTAGTAGAAACTTTATTACATGGATTGTGTTAGAACTGTAAATATCAGCTTGGATATTAATAGCTTTCTTGCAAACATGGTACATTGTGACATTGTTTACTTCCCTATTCATTCTAAATTAAAAAAAATATATTGTTTGAAACAATACAACAAGAAGCAGATCACAGCTAATGATATACAGTAATTGATTGATTGATGGCTTGGCTTAGCGAGTGAAAATTTGGGAAGGGCTTTAACCACGCTTACTACAAGCACGATGACCAAGGGCAAGTCGGATATCCAAATCTGGTTGGAAAAAAGTCTGCTTAGGCAATCAAGAAGTGTCCAACCACGACTGTCAACTCCTGAGCTAACTCGCGCTACTCATGCGCTGATCCACCCAAATGCAGCGGATCTGCAGCTTCCCATGCACCTTGTCACCTGCTGTTTAGACCCTCGCCTGTCCATACAGACAAGTGAGAGTAAGCCCTTGCAGCCTGCACAGTGGATTTTTAGGTGAGGCGCAGCTTGCGCAGAACTGGCCCCACCTTTACACCTGAGGTTTAATTGCCACGGCCTAGCTAGGATGGTGGTAGCAAAGTCCTCAGGTCATAGGTTTTGTAAGGGTGTCCTTCTCTTTGATGGAAGACCATACAAGGCCAGACGAGCTCCATTAGCCCAGGTCATTTGGAGAGCTTTAAACTAAATTCGAAGGGGGATGGGGTTGTAGCTGGGCTTGCCCCAGTGGGGCAGCGCTCCAGAATTAATGAAGACTGGGAGGCCTCCTATAATCCTAGGGTGAAATCGGTGTGCTTAGCTCGCTCCCTGAAATGCCTGTACACCAATGCGCGCAGCATGGGAAATAAGCAGGAGGAGTTGGAAACCTGTGTTAAGTCAGGAGACTATGATCTGGTGGCAATTACAGAGACGTGGTGGGACAGCTCACATGACTGGAATATAGTCATGGAGGGCTATGTCCTTTTCAGGAAAGACAGGCCAGCCAGGAGGGGTGGTGGGGTTGCTCTTTATGTGCGGGAGCAACTACAATGGACCGAGTTCTGTCCAGGGACAGATGATGAGCGAGTTGAGAGTCTATGGGTGAGAATTAAGGGGCAGGCTGGCAGGGGGGATACTGCTGTAGGTGTCTGTTACAGACCACCGGATCAGGGTGAGGAAGTTGACGAGGCCTTCTACAGGCAGCTGAGAGCAGCCTCACAGTCACAGGCTGTGGTCGTCGTGGGGGATTTTAACTTCCCTGATGTTTGCTGGAAGGACCACTCGGCAACCCAGCCTCAGTCCAGGAGGTTCCTCCAGTGTATGGATGATAACTTCCTCCTGCAAATGGTGGATGAGCCGACCAGGAGAGGAGCACTGCTGGATCTCATCCTCACTAACAAGGAGGATCTGGTCGAAGCAGTAAGGGTTGAGGGCTGCCTTGGTTGCAGCGACCACGAGATGGTGGAGTTCAGGATCTTGTGTGGTAGGACTAGTAGAATACCAAGTAGAATTGCAACCCTGGACTTTAGCAGGGCAAACTTTGGCCTTTTCAAGCAATTGCTAGGGGAAATCCCATGGGCAAGGCTGCTTGAAGGTAAAGGGGCCCAAGATAGTTGGTTGACATTCAAGGACTGCTTTTTCCGTGCTCAAGATCGGAGCATCCCGACACGTAGGAAGTCAAGGAAGAGGGCCAAGAGACCTGCGTGGCTAAATAGGGAATTGCTGGGTATGCTCAAGTGGAAGAGGAGAGTTTACAGGTCATGGAAGGAGGGGCTGGCCACTTGGGAGGAATATAAGGCGGCTGCTAGAGGATGTAGGAAGGCAGCTAGGAGGACTAAGGCATCCTTAGAATTAAACCTGGCAAGAAGGGTCAAGGACAGCAAAAAGAGGTTTTTCAAATACATGGCAGACAAAACTAACGCCAGAGGCAATGTAGGCCCACTGATGAACGGGATGGGTGCCCTGGTGACAGAAGATACAGAGATGGCAGAGTTACTGAATGCCTTCTTTGTCTCTGTCTACTCTGCTGCGGGCAGTCCTGAAGAGCCCTGTACCCCTGAGACCTTAGATGAAGTCAGGTCGACGGAGCAGTTTGCCTTAGTCAATGAGGAATGGGTTAGAGATCAGTTGAGCAATCTGGACATCCATAAATCCATGGGTCCAGATGGGATGCACCCGCGGGTGCTGAGGGAACTGGCAGAAGTCATTGCTAGACCACTCTCCATCATCTTTACCAAGTCTTGGGAAACGGGAGAGGTGCCTGAGGACTGGAGGAAAGCAAATGTCACTCCAGTCTTCAAAAAGGGCAAGAAGGAGGACCCGGGTAACTATAGACCGGTCAGCCTCACCTCCATCCCTGGGAAAGTGATGGAACACCTTATCCTTGGTGCCATCTTAAGGCATATCAAGGATAAGAAGGTTATGAGGGGCAGTCAACATGGCTTCACCAGGGGGAAATCATGTTTGACCAATCTCTTAGCCTTTTATGAGGAAATAACACGGTGGATGGATGATGGCAGAGCGGTGGATGTGGTCTACCTTGACTTCAGCAAAGCATTTGACACAGTCTCCCACAGCATCCTCACGGCTAAAATGAGGAAGTGTGGACTGGATGATCAGGTAGTGAGGTGGACTGCGAACTGGCTGAAGGAGAGAAGCCAGAGAGTTGTAGTCTATGGGGCTGAGTCTAGTTGGAGGCCTGTAACTAGTGGAGTGCCTCAAGGGTCAGTACTGGGACCAGTATTATTTAATATATTCATCAATGATTTAGACGAGGGAATTGAGTGTACTATCAGCAAGTTTGCTGATGATACTAAGCTGGGAGGAGTGGCTGACACGCCAGAAGGCTGTGCTGCCATCCAGCGAGACCTGGACAGGCTGGAGAGTTGGGCAGGGAATAACTTGATGAAATATAACAAGGGAAAGTGTAGAGTCCTGCATCTGGGCAGGAACAACCCCAGGTTCCAGTATAGGTTGGGGAATGACCTGTTAGAGAGCAGTGTAGGGGAGAGGGACCTGGGGGTCCTAGTGGACGACAGGATGACCATGAGCCAACACTGTGCCCTTGTGGCTAAGAAGGCCAATGGCATCCTGGGGTGTATTAGAAGGGGGTGGTTAGTAGGTCGAGAGAGGTCCTCCTTCCCCTCTACTCTGCCCTGGTGAGACCGCATCTGGAATATTGTGTCCAGTTCTGGGCCCCTCAGTTCAAGAAGGACAGGGAGCTGCTGGAGAGAGTCCAGCGCAGGGCAACAAAGATGATTAAGGGAGTGGAACATCTCCCTTATGAGGAAAGACTGAGGGAGCTGGGTCTCTATAGTTTAGAGGAGACTGAGGGGTGACCTTATAAGTGTCTATAAATATATAAAGGGGGAGTGTCACGAGGATGGAGCCAGGCTCTACTCAGTGGCAAACAATGATAGGACAAGGGGTAATGGGTACAAACTGGAACACAAGAGGTTCCACTTAAACTTGAGAAGAAACTTCTTCTCAGTGAGGGTGACGGAACACTGGAACAGGCTGCCCAGGGAGGTTGTGGAGTCTCCTTCCCTGGAGACATTCAAAACCCGCCTGGACGCATTCCTGTGTAATATTATCTAGGTGTTCCTGCTTCAGCAGGGGGATTGGACTAGATGATCTTTCGAGGTCCCTTCCAATCTCTAGCATACTGTGATACTGTGATACTGTGAAGATAAAACTTGACATGCAATTGTATAAAGGCGTCAATATGCTTATGCCACAACATTGAGCTGATCTAAACCAGTTATCGACTTTGGAGCAATAAAGCTTACACACCTGAGTTCAATGGAATGTTTTATTAGTTAGTTAAGGCAGCATAGTTATAGATGATGCTTAGGAGTTCAACAAACTGAATGAAAAGAGGGAAATAGACTGAGGTAATCAGAAAATAACAGGAGGAATAGTAGAAGAAAGTAACCTCAATTTCAAGACCAGTTTCAGGAGTAAAACTTTGGCTGTGAAATATTGAAATTGTGAAATAGCCACTTAGAAAGAATGATATAACTCTCAGAATCCTCATAGAATTCCTTAAAAATAGGTCCAGGCAGCCCACCTCCACAGTGAATCTCATAAATTCTCTCTCAATACCATTTGCCCTAGTAAATAGGCTCAGTTCTATTTTAAATCCATTTTAAGCATCTTGATTTTGTGCAAGATGATGCCAATACATTCATTCTGCGGCTGTTACTTTTTCAGAAGAGAACAAAGATGCATCTGCCAGAACCTGTGGCTGAAATTCTCACCAGATAATGAGAATTATATTTGTTATAGTTGGTTAACAAAAAAGGTATTGACATGTGTGTTGACCAGAGATTAAAATGGCTCAAGATTTAACATCCAAAGCAAGAGTTATACATATGCATTTATAAGTTTACATTTAGCTACATATTTTTGTGTTAAAAGATAGGTCCCAAATGTATAGTATGTTATACAGCTGTATGTACCTGACAGCATTCAGCTCCAAATTTATAGAATCATAGAATGGTTTAGGTTGGAAGGGACCTTAAAAATCATCTAGTTACAACCACCCTGCAATGTGCAGGGGCACCTTCTACTAGACCAGGTTGCTCAAACTCCCATCCAACCTGGCCTTAAACACTTACAAAAAGGGGGCATCCACAACTGCATTATAAGACTGTCTAAGAAAATAAAAAAGCATTCTTAAAATTCTCTGTAAAGGCAGAAGTAGAAACTCTCAAGAAGAGAAGGGTAATATACAATCAAGATTAATTTTGTAAGAAGAAAGCAGCAGAAAACTGTAGCTGAAAAACTATGATTTGATAATAGCTAACCCAAACCACCGGCTACAAATAGGACTGTGTTGTGCAATTTCACCATTAACTGTGTTGCTGCATGCTAGGCAATATAGTGACACACACTGCCAGAAAAAAAATCAAGATAAAATGAGGTAATTATATGCTGAGTTGTGAATCAATCAGGTCAGGCTATTGAGGAGTAGACGCTTGAGCACAGGGGGACCTGAGACCTGATGATCCAAGTACAGTATGAGGTTCAGTGTAGGCAGTATTCAACTCTACTGTAACCAGATTCAGCAAGCAATTGCTCTTCGTTCAGAGGTAGCATCCAGAGGTTGCAATCACAGCTTCCTGGCATATGCATAATACAGATGTTGCTTCACGTGCCTCACAATTCAGGTCACAGTAGGATGTAATAGGTAGTAGGAGCAAAGGGAGACTACAGCTAACCTTGGTCTTTGTGGGTAGAACCAAATCCATTTTAAGGTTAGTGATTTTTACTGTCCTGAGCCATAGAAGTATTCTGAGTTTCTAGTTTAGAAACATAAAAAATAATATAAACATATATAATTTTAATATAATTTGTTAGTTGACTAATTAAAGATCTCCACAGTAACACACAATGCTTTACCCAGTTCATTCAGTGGCATAGCAGTGGAAAATAAGAAAGGTTTTACTGGCTCAATTCTACCTAAAACTTCAATCAAAAACTGTTACAGTATGCTAGAGACTGGAAGGGACCTCAAAAGATCATCGAGTCCAATCCCCCTGCCGGAGCAGGAACACTTAGATAATGTTACACAGAAATGTGTCCAGGCGGGTTTTCAATGTCTCCAGGGAAGGAGACTCCACAACCTCCCTGGGCAGCCTGTTCCAGTGTTCCGTCACCAAATTGTGACTGTTGTTGGGTTGTCTTTGTTTTGGGGTTTGTTTGGGCTTTTTTCGTATTTAAAACTGTTATATTTGAGTTTTCAAGCTGAAACCATACTACATTTTTCCACAGTGCATTACATACATATGACTTATGGTTTAGGTTTATAAAACTGAAAGTCTTGTGCTCATTAGCAACTTTTCCATGGGTTCATAATGTCGCTATATTCTTAATAGCACACTGAAACCTGAACTCTTCTATACATCAGAACTTTAAAGAGGCAGCTTAAGATATCAAAAATGATCTGTTGATTTGCACACATGCCTATCATTGACATGGTCTGAGTTCAGTCTCCTCTTCCAGAGGCTCTCTAGGGTGATAAACACAAGTCATTCAGAACCTCTGACGTGTGAAGGCTTTTAAGACTGTCATTGTTTCCTCTGGCTAATTCTACAGTAAGACATTGGCATAGCACAAGATCCCAAAGACACCTGGACCTGAAATATTTAACCTCAGGGGAGTTCTAAACATCTCTCACCTATGACTGATGACCCCAGCCTGCTGATCTTTCTGCAAACATTTTCAGTGTGCATGTCGTGACTCCTCACTACACAGTGATTATGATTGGTAGCCCTTAGGACCAGGGATACTGCCTCTCCATCAAGCAGATGAAGAGCTAGTTTTACAAAAAAATAACTGTTTTCAGAAAAGTCTACAAATGCTTGTTTCATTCCTCACTCTTTTAACTGTGCCATGATGGCCTGAAAGTCAACACCATTTCCTGAATGGGAAACTCATAGGGATCCATTAAAACCCATGACATGTCCTGAGAGACTTATTCAGCCACTGTATGTTCCCATCTCGTAACTTAAGCACACAACAATCTGTGCATGTTGTAGCCTTTGAGATGTACTGTTGTCAGATGATGTAGTACAAATTGTGGTTATGTGTAGAACTAGAAGCACCCAGCCACTCAAAAAATTGCACATAGCACATCATGGAGCTTAGAATGCTGGCTCTTCCACCACTGGTGGTGCTTGTTGCTGCTACCACAGGCAGTGATGCCCAAAAGGTTAGGAAGCCTTGGTGTAACTGAGTTTGAAGCCAGAAAGGACACTTAGGGACATCACACATTTTTTTGCATAAAAATAGAATGACACCAGCTCTATATTTTGTCCATTCTGCCTGTGAAAGTGGGGATCATAATTATGTAGTCATGAAAATGTAAGGTGCAATATAGATATGATAAGGAGATCCTCTGGTGATGAAAACAGTCACAGATTGGCTGAAATAGGATCTGAGTGATTGCCTGTGGTATTGTCATCATATGTTGAGTTTCTATTCTTCTCCAAAGTCCTGTGTACCCTTCGTGCCCTTTTACATATTCACAGAATCATAACTTGTTTTGGCTTGGAAGGGACCTTTAAAAATCAGTTAGTCCCACTGCCCACCATGGTGAGTTAGATCAGGTTACTCAAAGCCCTGTCTAACCTGATTCTGAACACTTCCAACCATGGAATATCTTCAGCTGCTTTGGGAAACCTGTTTCAGTGTCTCACCACCCTCATTTTAACAAATTTCCTCCTTATACCCTACCTAAATCTACCCTCTTTCAGCTTAAAAACATTGCTCCTTGTCCTGTCACTACAGCCCTTGGTAAAAGTCTCTGTCTTTCTAATAAAGCTCATTTATAAGACTGTATCAATAGCCTCACAGAAGTTTACGTAGATGACATTTGTACCTCTTTATTTGTCACTCCGCTGTAGAAGGCCACTAGATTAGTTAGGCATGATTTGCCTTTGGCTATCTCTTATTACCTCCCCGTCTTTGATGTATTTTGACATGTCTCCCAGGAGAATCCTTGATCTTGCCAGGCACTGAGATAGGGCTGACTGATGGGTAGTTCCCAGAGTCCTCCCTTTCACCCTTTTTAAAAAAGGGTGTGACATTTCCATTTTCTCAGTCACTGGGGTTTGGCCTGACTGCCATGACTTTTCAAATATGATTGAGAGTGGCTTGGCTACTGCACCAGCTGATTCCTTCAGGACTCTGGGATGCATCTCATCAGGTCCTATGGACTTTTGTATCCTGGGGTTCATTAGGTGATCTTGAAGCTGATCTTCTCTTACAGTGGGAGGGACTCCTTTGCCCTGTACTTGTCTTGAGGTTCAGGGCCTTGAAAGATGTAGGAAGAAAAATTACCATTGAAAATTGTTGAGTTCCTCTGCCTTCTCCATGGTGGTTGTCACTAGTTCTGCTTTTTTAAATCATTTTCTTTTATCTTCATTTTCAGGCCAATGTATCTGTAGAAGCCTTTATTATTCTTAGCATCCCTTGCTAAATTTGGCTCATGACTCACAAATGGTAAAAAGTTCAAAGCCCAACTCTATGAAGACCTAACATCACACTGGCTTCAAAGTGAGGACACTGGAGTTAGGAGTGTGTTTAGGTTCCTAATATTTGGTCTACTAAATATTGGTCTTTGTCTCATACATTATTCAGTCAGCATAATAAAGAATAAGCCACAGAACTTTAGCTATTATCTTTTTTTATCACTTTTATGTATTGCCTGGAAAAACATTTGAAGATGCAGCATTAGGAGATTCAAAATACATTCTTACTTCCAGGTTTTGCATTCTGCATTTCAAAGTAGTTGAGAATTTAGTTTTATGTTACAATGTTTTCCACTAGGTAGTCTAAGTAATTTTAGTAATTTAAATGCTGATTCTGAGGTATTGATATGGGCAATTGTAACATTCATTATACTTTTTGCAGTAACTTGAAAGCAGCTCTGGCCATTACATCTTGCTTTATTGAAAATTTGAATGCAATCTAGGATACCATAGCATGTCATCTTTTGTGCATGTTCTATGATTTAGAAGAGAATGTCCTTTTTCAGTGCTATCAAGCCTGGCATTGCAGACTTTTGGATGGAAAAATACCACACATGATTTGCAACTCAGATGAACATGTATTTGTGCAAGCTGCTGGCATGTTTAGATAATGGTTGTGATCAACTGATTATAAATACAATTGAAAATTATTTAGCTGCAGTGACTATGAAATCATGAAGCTTCCCACTGTCACCAACTGTCCAGTTACCCACCATCACAAAACTAACTTGGGAAGAATATACTTAATGTATTTCTCATGCAATCACATGATACATGCAATGTAAATTATGTAAGTGCCATTTTTCCCCATATGCTCTGAAAAGGTGTTTGGGTTTTTTTTCCCCTCAGTTTGACTTTCTAATATAAAGCAAAAAATAATAAGTCTATCCAATGATAGTTTGCTCTTCAACATTATGACCCAGGTTCAACAAAGTACAAAAATAAACACAGTTAGGTAATTTGCATAACTGGGGTAAAAATAGCAATTAAAATGGATGAAAAATATGTACTGGTCTAGCAATATGTAAGCACTCAATACATGGCACTAGCCAGATAAGTAGATTTATAATATTGTGAAAACAAAATAGTCTGCCAATGGTACAGGCTCTTTCCAGTCTTGTTAGAATTTCCTGGATGGTTGGTCTGGCTTCAAGTGCACATGGATCTTTCTGTCTTTGATGCATTCCACAGGCCAGACTTTTTCCTGTATTTTGCTATCTCTGCAACTGTTAGTAGTTCAAAAACCCTGCTATGCAGATAATCAACTGGCTGTGAGTTCCATAGGTATAAGGAGCTCTAAACCATCACAACCTAACCTTTATTTCCACTGTGGGAAAGATACTATGTTATTGGAGTTACAGGCGCTTGAGGTCCCCGCAGATGAATTACAGTCACTGGTTTTCTAACTGCCTTCCAAAGATAAGCCTCAGTCTGGCACAACCACTTGTTCTATGATCATGCGAATTCATGTATTCAAAAGTCACTGCTCACAGAGAAAATTTGCATTGGGAAACCCAAAAGGCAATAAGGTTAAGGAAGACTGCTTTGGTCCTGTGGTTTTCATTCAGCAAGTAAAACATGCTTCAGATACTTCAGTTTCTTGAACCTCCACCCTGTCAGGGTGAACTCCGGGAAATAATCAAACTGAGTGTAAAGATCACTCCTACTTCAAAATGGAAAATATCCTGGTTTTATCTCTCCCTCCCCAACCCCACAATTTTCTGATTATAAACCAAGTTTTCTGAATTTATTATTAAAAAACAAAAACAAAACCACAACAAAACCCCCAAGAATGTAGAAGGCAAAATTGGGAAAAAAAAATCTCTTGATTAAAACTGGGTTTGATTAAAATTGGGTTTGAATTACGTGTTTGCAAAAACAGTTATTGCTGTTTTCCTACATTTGAAATAAAAAAAATTTACCTAAATACTTATTGTACTGGAAAAACATGTCAAAAGTAGGTGAATTCATCATTCAGATGTAGATGAGACACAAAAGAATTTGCGAAACGTCACTGTTTCCAAACCAAAGAGACCAGGAGTGACCAAATGAAAAGAGAAAATGATGACTCTGTTGTAAACATGGGTGGAAGCAGGACTGAGATTCACTCCAGAAATTACAGGAGCGGGAGGCTACTATCTTTTGCCACTCATAGGGAGTTGTATTCATGCTTGACATTAAAAATAATCTGCAAACATCAAGTATTTAAAATATCATAGTGAATTAAGGAGGTGTTATTTTCATAACAGATTGTCAGAGAGCAGAGAGGTCAAAAAACTTGCATAAAGCCATAGAAGGAAAAAGAGTATTTCACCTTAGTATTACATTTCAGTCTGCCACTCAGACAACCAAACTATTCTTTTATCAACTTACTTTTTTTTTACATATCTATAAAAAAACAAACAAGAGAAAACACCTGTTGTTTGAGAGTCAGCCTCTAAACAAGAAGAATAAGTCATTGCCATCTGGTTGCCTGTTTTCTCTCTTCTCATATTTATAGTTCAAAATGTCTGTTTAAATACCATGAGACAATAATATTTACATTAGTGCCAGGTGTGATGCACTAATGGGTAATGGTGGAATAAGGTACTAAATGTTCCTGTGTTCCTTTTAGTATATGTTGTTTTGACACAGCCCATTTGCAGGAGACTGACCTAATGCTGCGCACACGTTTGAGTGGAAGTGAGGCAGAGCTTGCATTAGTAGAGGTAGGAACAGTGAAAAGATGCCACCCTTGAATCCAGCTGTTTATTTAGTCATTAAATCTCCTTCCATGTTTTCATTTCCATAGGCCTACCCTCTGAACCCTCTCATATTTTTGCAAACCTATGTATGCATTCCAATGCATCAAAACTCATATCCATATTAAGTGCACAGGCAGTAAAATGAAAGCATGGAACCTTTCTGTCCAAATGGGACATTCATGTAAGACCTGTCAAACTTTTAGACGCAAGTTATACTGTTGTCTGTGAAAACAGAAAAGCAGAAATACATCCCCTGTGGTTCATACTTTGCTTTCCTGCCTCCTACTTACTGTAGAGAGGAAGACTGAACACATTATTTATGCACAATATTAATTATGCACAATTTATTATTTATTAATACTTTTTTATTATTTAGGTGCCTGCTCAACTCACACGGAGGTAGCCAGAGACAAGTCATCAGCTCCCCATGAACCTGCATGAGTTGCATGTATTGCCCCAGGTAGTAAATCCCACCAGAAGGCCAACATGCTTGTTGTGGATCTGGGTGCATACCTCAGTAGCTGATCCTCACTGTACAAATCAGCCCCAGGCTGATGCAATTAACTGCTTTCTTCTTTCACCCTGAAGAATCTTTCTCAGAAATGCAGATTAAACCTCAGGGTTTTTTTATTTGTGTCAAACCTCCTCTTGCCTCCATAGGCTCTGCAAAACTGCAGTACGGTTTTATTGGCTGACAGTCTGATTTCATGAAACGTGCTGAGAAGGAAAATAGATTTTGGACCAGAGATAGTCTATAGTTGCATCTAAATAAAAACAGATATTATGTCCAACCTAAAGCTCTTCAATGTCTCTAATGTTTCAGTTTTCATAGTGTCTGTCTTACTAAACATGCCTGACTTTCAAAATGATTAAGCAGAATGATTTACTGTAATTAGATGTCAATGGATTACCCACAGTAGGATTTAATCACAACAAGGTTCACAATGTACCAAATGCACAAAGATAAGGAGATGCCAAAACTGAAGACCAGTAGATGAAGTTAAGTCCCCCAGTGCTGATACATTTTCTAGTAGAAAGACTTTATGCTTCTTTGGAACTGGGAAGAACAGTTCCTCCCAATTTCCAGTTTCTTTTGACCTGGGTGACTTCAGTATCACCACATTTTTTTCATGCTTGTTATTTTAGAGATTTAGAAAGTACCTTACACTTTGAGTTTTTTTGGTCTCAAGAGTGTCAGACTTTTGCAGGATGAATTGCCTCCTGTCACTTCATTAGAATGCAGTAGGACCTTTATAAAAAGTTCACCAAAAGTGTATCAGATTTTCTGAAGAGATCAGCTTCTTGTTGAGCCATACATCTTGTGGTTCTACAGCATAAAAGTCAAAGGGCAACATCTACATTGATGGTACATTCCCACTGGAGTTACAAAGCAGATTTTCCATATAATATATGTGGGGATTAAGCCCTGTTACTAGCATTTCTCTTAACAGAGAGAAGGCAAAGCTGTTGTGAAAATTTACTACTAATGGTTTAAGTACCATCTGAAATCTGATATACTGGAAATACTGATTATTTCCAGTATATCCTGCAACCTATGAAGTGAGTTCCATTTAGAGAATGAGAAGGAACTGGTTTAGATGCACTCAAAAATACTGCAGGTTTAAAACTCTCATATTCTGGTAAAAGCCCTAAAAATGAGTCATGGGGAAAAAGGGGCACAGGCAGTGCAGCTACCAACTTTTTGTGCAGGACTGGAAGTAGTAAATATGCTCTAAGGACACATACCAGATTAAGCCTAGGTAGCAAAAGCTAGGTGGATAAACTTTAGCTTAAAGAGTCTTCAGTAGCATCTGACCTCTTTACTATAATTCTTGACTATAGGCCACAGGCTCTTCCAGAATGAGACAGAACGGTTTTAAGATATACTTTGGGGCTGAAGTACTGAAACTAACATTTTATTATTTAGACATTTAACAGATTGACACGTTTTGGACTTAAAACTTCAGAGTGAAATTGAATATGGAAGAAACATAAAATATATATATTAAACTTCTATCCCTTTTAAAATGTCTTTAAAGTGCTTGAGCTGCATAGCCAGAAGAATTTGCTTTCTCTTCTGGAAGGGCTTAACAAAGAGCCCAGAGAATACTTGAATCCTAACTGCCGTTTGGTTTAACAGGCTGACACTTTCATGAAGTGTGGAACAAGGTTTTGGACATCTTCTGCGCTAAGAGAGACCTCACTTCTGCATGGGTGAGCTAATGAAGAAAGCTACTAATTAAAAAGTGGTATAATACAGTACAAGCTACAGAGATACTTCTTCAAATAAAATTGGATGCGACAGCAAGATTTTGTAAGGAACTGTGGAAGTTTAACCTAAGGTAGCAATCATTGGGAATAGCCCAAGCTCACCTCCTGAACTGCTCCTGAACACAGCAGATGGGCAGACAGATGTTTAGATCACATTTTCCAAGAAAAATTGTGTTACAAACAAGTCTGAGTGCCTCAGAGCATGACAGTGGGGCAGCTGTTTCAGGCATGTGTATGAGTCTTGCCAGGTGCCAACCCATGAGACAGACATTTTGAGGCTCTTTCTCTTGGATATGGGATTCACTAAAGTGCCTAAATCCTTTGGCTTACTGATCACCTTCTGTTTTGCCAACAGACAATATTTTGTGGACTCTGCAATACATTTCTTTATAAACATTTTTGATCACCCACTCAAAAATGAACCATTTCCTGAAGTAGTTTACAATTGTTATGAAAGTCAGGAAAACACTTCCAATTGTGGCTGAAACGGTCAACCTAGGCTATTAAACAAAACCTCAGTTCTCTAAGGCAATACTGGAATTAGTTGCTTTTAGTGTGCAATGTTGAAATGCCTCTCTTAAAGCTTTTATTGCCAGTGAACTCCTTATAAAGCAGACTACTTGCTGTACTACAGAACTTTGCTTCAATTTCAAAATGCTTTAAAATGAAACTTATTGAAAATGTCTAGTCTACTACTCAAGAAAAAGAAACACTATTGACCACTTAGAAATGTAATTCTTACCACAAGCAACACCAATATCCTTATGGCAAAAAGTATGAATTTAAAGGACAGTTATGAGTGTAATGGGCTTTTTTTCCTCCACTGTGTAAGAAGTACGTGGTATACACAACAACAGAAAAGCTTAGTAGGTATAATCCTTGCTTTTCTCAGTGGCAAAACCTACTTATTCTGCAAATAATTAGCATCATAGCAGGGGCTGATTTTCAGCATCATAAATATAATTCATTTATGTTCTATCTGGCCTCAATGAAAGATGACAATACTATCCGTTTAAGATTTCTTTAATATGGAAAGATAGGATAGGGAGATTCTGTATGCAATTTTCTATTTCAGTTTATTGTGCATTTTGCTATTTCAGTTCTCTGAATAGCGTTTTACTCCAGCTATCATAACAAAGAAGATGTGACACAGAAAGATCCCATTTTAATACAGAAGTCTGAAGAGACACTGTCTTTTAGTACATTGGGACTTTTATGTGGTTGGTTTCCTCTCAGTTCTTATGGTGTGATTCACCAGTGTTAGTGTGGGGCATGTTAAACAAAGTATCTTCCTAATGATTTTTTCATTCATTGTAGCTTTATGTTTTTTAATGTCATACCAGTATACTCTATTGTAGATGAGCCACTGACATTTTTTGTCTGTCTTTGGCATTATATACTCCACCTACCTCCATCTCATTTGTTGTTCTGAATGAATTTTTGTGAATTTGCTTCTGGGTTTTTCTTCTTTTAATATTTTCTTTTATTTCTCCTACTATGACTTTATCTTTCATAATGAGGAGAAAACATAAAATGCTATCAAAACCTTCACAAGAATTAAAGCATCCTTATTCAATCCCTTTTCTCCCTGTCTCTTTGGCTCAGTCTGCATACATGTTGCCCAGACATTAACAGGATACCACTTTGAAAATTCATAGAAAATATACATAGAGAGTAAAACCACAAATAATTCAAAGTGTATATTTATCTGTTCAAAACCTAAATAAACTCAGAAATACAGCTTTCTCCATTCTCTCCTGTAGTGCCTTCAAAGTGCTCTAAGATAGCTCCACTTGCATTCACTATTTTGCCTTCATGTTAAACTTGCTGCCAACTCAGTTTATTTTCCCAGTAGTTTGCAAACATATCTGTCCAGCAGAAAAGGAAATAACCAGCAGTTTTTTTTCACATATTTCTAACAGACATTCAGGAAAATGTGACATGTTTGCTATTGATCTAGCCTGGACTTTTGGCAGTGAGGGGTATCCTGCCTTTTCACTGAAGACCTGTAAGGATTTAAGGACAAAATTATGAGAGATCTGACTGCCAGATAGGGGGTGTATGCTTTCCTATTACAAGAATGACTATATTATTGAAAAGATACCCTAAGTAATTGCAAATAATTCTAAGACAAGCTACTTAACTACAGGTATGAACCAACACAACTCTACCAGTTCAAATAGTATTTTATGTAAAAAATCTGGCTCTTCATGTTTCATTCCTAGTCCTCAGAACAGATATCTAACTGCTTAACTGTCGTGGTTTAAACCCAGTCAGGCAACTTGTTCACTCACTCCCAGTGAGTGGTGCTGGGCTGACAGCAATTGAGGCCCGTGTCCTTCCGGGTAACTCCCAGTTACCCCCCACCCCAGGCATGACGTGCTGTGTGTGGTATGGAATACCTCTTTGGCTAGCCTAGGTCAGGCTCCCTGTCCCTGCTTCCTCCTGGCTTCCCCTCCTCCCTGGCAGAGCATGAGCCTCACAAAGTCCTTGGTCAGGGTAAACATCACTTAGCAACAACCGAAAACATTGGTATCACCAGCACTGTTCCCAGGCTGGAAGTCAAAACACTGCACTGCACCAGCTACCACGAAGGAGAAACATGACTGCTACTGCTGAACCCAGGACATTAACCAACACATATTTCTGCAGAAAAATGCAAGTGCCATTTGAAGGGCATCATTTTCCAGCTGTAGGATTTAGAGTCCAGCATGCAAACTCATCAATATACCCACATACTCTACATAGTATCAGAAATAAATCTATACAGGCTTAAGTACTTTCAAGGCTCCTTTTGTTCAAAGCAGTACATTAACTTCTAAATTAATTTTAGTCCATTGAAAGTGAGCTGAGTGAGTGAGATGCTATGGGGGCCTAGCAAGACAAGACAAAAACATACACACACATAAAGTCAGATTTTTCTTTGCTGGAACATTTTAAGTGAACTATAAAGAGAAGGGATGTAAAATCACTTTGCCTTCATAGAAAGCCTTTAATTAAATTCATTAAAATATGCACTCACTGTATTTGAATGAATTTTGCCTATCAATTCAATACATTGAACAGTCAAACCACTCCTCTACATTGGAAGCACACTTTAAAAATATGCATTGAGCTTATTTTTTCATAAGGCCTAGCGAAGTGGGTTCAGACAGACAGGACGATATTTATGAAGGCTCCCAGAGGCAGGTTGCTTCTGCTGCACCTTCTTGGTGTAACAGAAACCACTGCTGGGTACTACTCAACTGGAGCCTAAGTAAGAATTCCCCTTCCTCATGGATGCCTTAAGCATCCTTGCGCTTTTCTCATCTCCCTTTAGCTTTCCTTCTTTCACAATCTCAAGTGCTCCCCTTACTTTCCAGCATCAGTACTCGAAACAATTTTATCCCTGCACTTTGGCAGAACTCAAACTTCCTAAAGACTACTTTAAAATTTATAACATCAATGAAACACCATCCAGGATGATTTATTTCTGTCTGTGGAACAATAATTTTACAACTTCCCTGTGAATGCACAATATTGCAACAAATCCAAAGGAGATAATGTTTTTCTGAATGTTTTCCTTATGATCACAGTTTGATTCCTGGAATTGCCAGTTGCTCAAAACTGTCAGCCACAGTTTATGTGAAATATCCTGTTTCAGTAAGCAGCAGTTAATCACCAAGAAATGATCCTCTTTCTCCTTGTAAAGGAAACCACAATTTTAATTAGGGACATTCAGGCTTTCCTAAAAAGCCAGAACTAGTAGTATATCAGGGAAGTTGTGTAATGCTGTTTGGCAGTTTGACTAGATTGCTGCAGATGTATCATTCTTGTAATCATCTATATTATATTATTTATTTCCCTCCAACCCTAGTTAACCATAAAAAAGTAAGAAAATACTGCAAACAATGTATTCATACAACAATGCAGTTGTACCTCTTTTCTCCTGAGTAGTGGAGCAGCACACTCTGACTCAAATAAGTATTGTAAGAGTTACTTTTCCTTCTGTCAAAACAACAGGAGTTCTCTCAGTTGTCTTTATAGTTCTGTACCATGTAGCTTGTATCAGGCACTTCCTGATACCTCCCACCCAGCCTGAGTGCTGCTACAGAGGAGTCTGGTCAATCCGAGTGAATGGGGAAAGAGCCGGAAGGGTGGATAGGAGGGAGTGTGGGATGGGAGCTAAGAAGGCTAGAGGGACACAGTGGCCCACATGGGTGAATGGATGCTGAATGCTTTCAGCTTCAACCCCAGGAATATTTCAGGAATGAAAGAGAAAGAAGCTGTGATGAGCTGAGATAGAGAATGCAGATATTTTCTGCAGAAAGAAATTGTTTTACATTATTACTTTACAAGAAGGCTCAGGGGAGACCTTACCATGGTGTTAGAGTACTTTAAGGGTGGCTACAGAGATGGAGACTCCCTTTTTACAAGGAGTCATATGGAAAAGACAAGGGGTAATGGGCGTGAGTTACCCCTCGGGAGATTCCAGCTAGACACAAGATGAAGATTTTCACAGTGACAGCAATCAGCCATTGGAATAATCTCCCCAGGAAATGGTGGATTCCCCAGCACTGAACACTTCTAAGATATGGCTGGACAGGGTGCTGGGACACCTGGTCTAGGTCATGCTTTACCTAAAAAGGTTGGACCAGATGGACCTTGAGGTCTCTTACCTGGTATTCTGTGGTTATATGATTCTATGAATATTTTTTAAAATAAAATTGAGTTTAGAAGCCCCACCTCCTGGGTTCTAAGTTACCAAGGTACCAAGGGCATCACACACACTGCCCCTGAGCCAGTGGGGCAGCCCATGGAACAGCCCATGGGGCAGAATGGCAAATGCCAGCACCAAAGTCCCTCCCACCAATACTGTTTTCAAGGCAAGGATGCCCAGAACCAGCAGTTAAGCAGTTTTCAAGAAAGCTATCAAAAATAACACATTTTCTTTGAGTGTTTCCATGTGAATGAATTGATTTTTCCTCATAAATCTTGTTTCTGAAAATTTTTTGTCGATTTTATTTCCAAATTGACAGTATTTGCTTGCAGTAGAGCTGGGTGTTTTGGATGTTCAGTTTCTTAACTATCACATTATGAGTAAATGGATGAGCTATAGGGAAAATAAAGCATTCTGTCCCTTATGCAGATCTTTTACTCATTTGGAAAAATCTCCGTTTTTGACTTCAGGGTGTTTCAATGCACATACCTCTTCCTGAGATACAAAATCATCAGAGGTTTGTAGTACTGCATTGAACTGCATTAACAGATTACTAAGAGACTTGGGTATCTAACCAAGCAAACAGCTCTGTCTTTAAATGAGAGATGTAGGAGCATAGCTCAGACTCCCTGTAGTTATGAATACAACCTACAGACACAGCTCAAAAAATCTCTGTTTAGGTCCCTTTAAAATAAGTTGTTAAATTGCGCGTCTCACTGTCAAACGCAGAGGTGCCGTGAAGAATCAGTAGCTGAAATCAAGGATTATTTGCCTGTAATCAATCATATTTCCCCTTACTTGGTGCAGTCTTAATGGAACATAAAATTATGCAAATAAAAGCTGGTTACTTTAGTATAAAATATGTTGTACTATAGAAAAAAAACACTACTGGGTGAGCTACATCAAATGACATGGGGGCTTGAATTTGTTCCGTTAGACTTTAATTGAGACATATTTACTGGAACTTTAGTAATCCAAAACACTGTCAGTGGAGGCAGAGGAGAAATTCAGCTCATATCAGATTTGAATGATAACAACTTTTAATTACTATTCAGATAACTTGTACATTTTCACTCTAAACCACTAATAGTTGAAATGATGGACACCTCAAACGGCTAGGGATAATGCTGCTTTGTATCAGCAATCCTTTAAAAAACCCTCACTTTTACACAAAACATTTATGCAATTCACTTTCCTGGATTCCTGCTGGGGACCGTTTTGTTTCTCTGATGATACAGAAATTCTTTGTGCACTGAATTCACTGCATGGATGGAGCAGCAGTACCCTTCCTTCTCACCAGACAGATATTGGAGGTACCCTGGTTAATACTCACCCCTTCAGACTGTGCAGCTTCACTATTTCTGCTGCAAAGGCAGCCACTCCTGCTGGGGTATCTGGCAGAATAGCCAGGTCTGCCTTGCCTCTCCCTCTTCTTCTCCATACTTTGGGTGTCTCAAATCCACAGCCCGCAATAGCCAAGAAGAAAAAAAGCAGAAGCAGAGAAGATCTTTCAAGTACCCCAAACACTGACAACGCTGGTTCTTGAAACACAAAATGACAATTTATGGCTCAAAATAAAAATATTTACTGCAAAAATTAGATTTATTGAAAAAAATCTTCTATGGTTATATGAGCACAAAATCCTTTTTTACAGTTTTTAACAGAAAGAAAGGGGATGTTTATTCTTTTCCAAACCACCACCAGCCCCTGTTTTCATTGCTCCAATGTCAGGTCAGAGCAACACCAACATACACAGCTGCTATGTAACAGCCCATGACCACATTTTTACACTGTCCCTAGCACAGTATTTCTCTTGACCTGGCATAATGTTGTCCTTGAGAAAGACAGTATTAACAAGTTCACATCTTTTTCCAAAACCAAGCTTATGGTTTGCATGCTGATTTCTAAATTCACTTCCAGAGTTTACCCTCTGCTTCTATTTCTGACTTTTGTCAGTACTACACCTATCAACATAACTAAGCGCAGTTCCCAATATTTGCTTTCTGAGCTTTGCAAACTTTGGTAGTGTTTGATCAATGGTCTCTGGGACAAGAAAGTTCATATCACTTATAGTGGTTACCTTACCTGGGCTTACACATGTTTATATAGACATTATCCATATAGTCTTTGTCCTCTCCTGAATAAAGCACATCCTTTGAGCAACCTTCTATTGGACTGTATAATCACCTTTTAGAAAAATACATTGATTTCTATTTACTACCTTTTACTAGTGGTTAATTCCTAATTGTTCTACATAGGCAGAAGGGTTACGCATTTCAGACTGCTTAATTTACGCAGATTGTTAGGAAGATTCCTGTTAAAAGGTTATGCAATAACAGATAGTGATCTACGTATAAGGATCAATGATTGCAATTGCTTTCACAGATTTCATCCCACAGGAGCCATGGACTTTTTAGATTTAAGCTGCCCTCTCTCCTTTCTCTTACCATAATTGCCAGGTATATAGTTGTCGTGGTTTAAACCCAGTCAGGAAACTCATTCACTCACTCCCCCCTTCTTTCCCTCCCCCTACTCCCGGAGGGAAGGAGAGGAGAATCAAAAAGAATGCAACTCCCACGGGTTGAGATAAGAACAGTTTAGTAACTAAGGTATAACACAAATCACTGCTGCTACTACCAATAATAACAATGATAAAGGAAATAACAAGGGAAGAGACTATATCGCCTCGCCACCAGCCAACCGATAACTCACCCCCCAGGCCCGACCAAGCTCTGACCCATATCTCCTCCAACCCCGCAGTCTCCCAGCCCTTCCGGCTAACTCCCAGCTACATCCTGGGCATGACGTGCTGTGGTATGGAATACCTCTTTGGTCAGTTTGGGTCAGGTGTCCTGTCTCTGCTTCCTCCCGGCTTCCCCTCCTCCCTGGCAGAGCATGAGGCTCACAAAGTCCTTGGCCAAACCAAAACATCCTTGTTATCAGCTCTGTTCCCAAGCCAAAAGTCAAAACACTGCACTGCACCAGCTACCAAGAAGGAGAAAAATGAATGCTACTGCTGAACCCAGGACAATAGTATACTGTATCATATAAGAAATATACTGTATATTGAAGTACAGATACGGCAAGTGAAATTCAGTTAACACCCCCAAGTTTCAGAATGACCCTAAAAAGTTGGTCTTTTGCATGATGGTCTCAAGATGCTGTGGTAATCGAGTCCCTTTTTGGAAGGATTTGTTCTGAAATTACACAGTTTGTCTGTTTAGTATTCCCAGGACATTTTCACTGCCTTCCTTGGAAAGCCATATATTTTCTAGATTAGTATGAATGAATATAAAATATGGAGTTTCTGGGTTTTATCTGTCTTTTCACTTTGCCATTTGGATTGACTTCAAATGTTAAGGAATTAATAAGTCTGTCTTTTTTAATGTGGGAAGGTTGTGCTTTTCTCTAACAGACAAAAAAGGAAAGGAAATTTCCCGTCTTCAAGTCATTTATGACCTTGTTAATTTAAGGTATCAGTCAAGGTTCAGTTCATTTAACAAACTTGCTCAAGTACATGCATGAAAGGATCATTCATATTTTAAAATTTAATTAAACCACTGCCTTCTGCCAAATGCAGAAATAATAAGCAGAACCAAGTTTTGCAATACCTAAAAATATTTGAAAACCTAGTTTTTACAAGTTTTACACCCCAAAGTTGGTATGAGATTTGAGACACTGACAATATTTAATACTAGTAATTTTCAAATGTGCACACCTACAAATCTGGCTATCCGTGGAAGTAATAAATATAGAAAGAAAATGGATGTGGAGGAGAAGGCATTTAAGAATTAGGTTCCAAGTTCAAAAAAATATGATTAAAAAGAAAGAGTACATTGAGAAAAACTATGAAGGTTCATGCCTTTTGCTTTGGATTTCTCTCAAAAATAGACAAGATCTGTAAAAGCCTTTAGGACATACAAGCACTTTTTCAGCTCCTTGATTGTTATTTGCCCCCCGCTCCTCCCAGACAGCACCCAACACACAACTACATGAATCAGCCTATAAGCCTCATGTCATTACATACATAGACCATCCCAGGTACAGCCATAGTCCTCTATCTCTGAAACTAATTGTCTATTCATTGCTGTGATTTGCCATATTTTTTACTTAGGGAGAAATTTACTCTATTGCTTTCTCAAATATTTTTGCCAAATCGTAACCAGAAAGTTAGATTACATTTTTAATCATCCAGATGATGGCAGTATTTTCATAATTTAGTTGTACAGTAGGAGACTATTACTGAAAAAGACTATTTCCTGGTTAATTCCATATTATAAAAAGCTCAGGGGTTAGTCTTTCTTTTTCTCTAATCTTCCATTATTCTTGTATCATCCCTTCCTTTCCTTGTACTACTTTGCTTAACAAAAAGACATTCACTGAAGATCTCAGTAATATTCCTTGAGTTAACCTGCAATGCCTACTGCAGTGTCTTCCAGCCAGTGTCACTTCAATGATGGCATTTTGTGAAAGAAATATTCCAGATCAAATAATGCCTGGCAGGACACAGATGTGTGAGTAAAGGGAAGGTGACAGGGGAGTGTCCTGCCAGCCTCTAGCCGCCACATTGCCTCTGGAAAAGCTCAGCAAGTGCAGAAGGAGAAAGGATATCTGTGGCATGGGAAGCCTTGCCCCACAGCACCAAAGGCATGGGTCAGATGCAAAAAACAACACACTGATGTACATGAAATAGCCTTTTATCTCTGCCAAGAGCTTTGGCTTCCTGTGTGCAGGGCCAGTCCTGGTACACAGCAGTGTGGATCAGCCATGGGAGGAAGACTCTCAGCTGGTCTCTCCCCACCTTGCTTGGGAGAGCATTTAAGGGGAGAGCTCATACCCTTGCTCTTGCCCCATATGTCATGGACCTGTGCTCCACCACAGTTCTGTCACCACCTCAACCTGGCCCAGTTATTGGGACCTGGCTGAGATCCCCATCCCCATCCCCAACACCAGCCCTGCCTGCTCTCCCAGTTATGCATAGGGGGACAGTGCTCCCTTGGTGCCCTGACAGCCTGGCTGTCACCCACAGCCCCACAGCATCCTCCCACTGCCCCTGGCATCTTCTGTCATGAAAAGTGAAGTCGTTAAGAACAATTACCACCCTGTGAGTGAATCTTCTCTTGACAGGATGAAGAAGCTCAGGCTGGGCTGCCATAAGAATCCAAGCAAGCTGTGGAAAGCAGGCACTCCTCCATCCCATGTCCCTGTGGGCTCAGCCCAGAGTGCCTCCCTGGAGCACATGCAGCTGGGGAAAAGCAGGCAAGGGCAGGTCCTGCCCATTATCAATTACGGCAGGAGGCAGCAGCTCTTAGAGGAGGGACAGGGACCGGGACCCAGCTCCCCCTTGCTGTCGCTGCCACATGGGTGCCCTGGTTGCAAAGTGCAGTGAGCCTTGACCTCCCTGCTCACTTCTAGGTAAGGCTCACTGGGGAGGATAGGCAGTGGCTCTCCCGTCCACCCCTTACCAAATCTGCCCCTCTGCTAGATGCTGAAGATACTCACCAGAAAGCTGGAAACAGATATTAGGCACGTGTTGATAAGGGAAATGAATGTACATTTCCTTTAACAAGTTTTGCAGGTATTAAGAGAGGAAAAAGGACGAGGTGAAAGTCTGAAACCCTATTATTAGCCAGGCCACATGCTCAGTTGATGTCAGGGTGAAGTAAAGGAGCCATAAAACATGTGGCCTATTTAGCTGCTGTGATAACACTAGCATGTTCCTCTTTTTGAAATCAGCACCCTTTATATGATCTAGAGCTATTGCCAGAGGCAGAATATTTGATTAATAAACAGTGGCACAGTATTTCCCCTATCCCTATGCCTGAGCTATCTAGCTCCCATGGGCTAGAGCAGATCAAGGCACTTTTCCTGCCCACCTGCTACTGGTTCTTCACGTCTCTGCCTAGTTTAATGGGTTCATGTTGCTGTGTAGCAGCTCATTCCCCATCAGTTACATCAGAACTAAACCTGATTTTTTTTCTAATACTGTGACTGCAAGCTTAAAATTAATTCAGGAGCCGTATTTCCTGACTTGACTACACTTTTCATGTGTTTCTCAATCTAATCATCACTCACAGATCCTGGATATAAACTTAACACTCACACTAAAACCTCCACAAATAGAACCCTTGGATTGCAAGTACTTTAGATTAATTTAAGCTAACATTTGATTAAAATGAACATTATCGAAGTTGCAACTAATCCTAGTTAAATAAGCACACTAAGTGTTATTTACTTGTCTTAACCAAAAACCTACGTTAAATTAACTTGCTACTATTTTGGTTTCGCTCTTCTTTCTTTCTTTTTTTTTAATGTGTGAATGTTTTTTGTTTTTTTTTTAATGAATGAAAAGATGTAATGAGGAATGTATCTTCTTGTTGTTCATTACTGTGAGTCTGTCATTATTGTGGTATGGCCACATCTTGTACTCTTCCATAACAAATGCTGCTACTTTCTTTGGAGTGGGGTGGAAATGAGGCTTGCAGGCAGCGGGCAGCGTTGCACAAGGTGGGACAGGAGCTCTACCAGGGCTTGGGATGGCCTTTACAGATGTCCTAAACATACCTCTTCCCTTCAGAGAATTTGAGCTTGTTTTCTTTTAACACAGACTTTCAATCAAAAAGAAATATCTCTTTGTTCATCTATAAAACCACTCCATTTAGAGATTAATACCCAAAATGAAATTAGTTTTCAGGTGAAGATATATTTATAGCCAATTTATCACATAAGCAATGACATGTTACAAACTAATGACAGAATTTGTCACTGACTCACAGCCCAGGGGCTTTTGGATGGGTCTTCCTACACTCTGAGGCTGCTGGTGTCTGCTCTGTACCAGGGTGTCCAGGCTTCTAGAGAAGTTAGAAGTCCCAGCCCTGCCAAAATTAACTGAAATTTTTCCCTTAAGGAGGTAAATATAAAAAAAAAGTAAAGAATTATCTTCTTTTACACCATCCATTCGTTTCCTTTCATTTTCCAAGTTAAAAAACCCCAGTGTAAACATAACCTTTCTACATTCACAGAAATCTAGCATCTTCTGTTTTAAAATGATGCTCAAAGACACATATAATATACACAGACATTTATGTGACCAAGATACAAATGGCCTTTGCTGCCATGACTTTTATTCATCTTAAAACACACTCCATTTCATGTCCTAGACAGGACCATTGCCATCTAAGCAGGTAAATGAGCCAAAAGGTCATGACATTTGGGGATCTGTATTTGACCTTATAACCAGAGGACTATTTTAAAGATTCTCTCTCAGAAGAGTAAAAAGATATAGAAGCAAGAAGTAAGGGCTAAGCAGCTGAGGTACATGACATAGACTCAAGTTTAATGAGTGCTTACAGCTGACCTTACACAATGAAGTACATGGAATTTTAATCACTTGCACACCCAAAGAGCCGCTTGTAGGTTTTACCATATGCAGTATTTACAGTGTTCATAATTATGTTGCTGAGTAATGTTAGGTTTCTGTGCCAGAATCAACAGCAGATCTCTTTTTCATCTGCTGCCAACTAATGCTTAGCAACTAATAGAACAGTTTATCATCCATAAATAATGATGTGATGCACATAAGTATTTGTTAACTATCGGTCAGTATTTTTTCATTTATGCATTATGAACATGTTCTTTATCTCCTGGGTGATCTGTAGTTAATACTCCTGTTTTTTCTTTCATCTACTTCCAAAATAAAGATTACTACAAACAAGCTTATGGTACTTCTGCAAGATGTATGACCATGGAAATTAGTATTGCAACATTATCTTCTTGTCTTGTTCTTGAATTTGCAGTTCGAAGTTATTTCAAATCACAGAACAATCATTGTGGTTATATGTACTTGTCCAGAAGAATAGAAACTTCTAAGATTTGCCAGTTTTCAAGTATTAAATAAAACAGATGTGCTTAGCACAAATAACTTCAATAGAAATCATCAGCAAAGAAATGAGTGGGTAATGAAAAGAGAAATACAGGCAGTGGTCTTTCCAATTTCTAATTTTATTGGGGAATGTTGTAGAGAAGTGTACAATAGCATCACAAACCAGTTTCTTTTGAAATTCTGATTCTTATCCATGTTACTCATTTTCTTTACCCACAGTGACATTCTAGCATAAATACATGTCATGCAAATGCTGAAGTTTGTGGATAAAACTTGCACTATGGCTATGAGACATATATTGTATTTTGGAAATACAAATAAGACTTGTAGAAGATCAAGAGCAAACAAGTTTTCTGTTTGACTTTATATTATCACAGCTGTATATGCTCCTTTTTCAAAACTGAAATGGGAATTAGCTCCTTCCTGAGAGTGGAGTTTCTCCATTCAAGAGTCTCCAGTTCTTACCAAACACATAACACAAAGTCTGAGATTGCAAGCACGAGCATATAACTTAGTTTTATACTATTTCCTGGTGCAAGCTGCAGAGGGGAAAAGGTGGAGGTCCATTTGAAGCCAGTGACTGGAATGGCTTCACAGAACAAGCAACACTGACAGCTCCAACCTCTTGTATGCTGTCTGCTTCTTCTTCATGCAGGTATGCCAATGCGAAGGCCTTGTGCCATTGACATGTGACCCCCAAGCACTTCTTTTGGAAGGCATTGTGCCTGAAACATGGCCGTGACACCTCATGGAGCTCTTCTGGTGGTAGGTTGTCCACAGCTAGTGGTATGGTGACAGCTAACCCTAATCATGCTGCTTTTGTTAAGTAGTGTGAGAACAGTTGCTTTTCCTTAAGTATAAAGATACCGTTTTCAATTACAAGGATATACTGGCGCAAATGCCTCAGATGGTTTCTCTGAATGTCTGACTTTTTTGAAATGGAGAATGCTTTCAATCTTCTGTCATTTATTGCACAATTGTCCAGCTGAGCCAACAAAACAACCCCAACAATTACTCTCTATGAAAGCAAAAGTAGACAAATGCTCCTTTGAAGCCAACAGAGGAAACTGAGGAAGACAAATTAAGTTGTTCTGGCAGAAGTAAATAATTATATCTTTCACTGACATTTGCTAATCAAATGGCCTCTCTCGTGCTTCTTTCTTACTAGAAATGTGTTATTTTAAAAACAGCAGGAAAAAGGAGGAATGGACCAAAATCATATCTGTAATAAATCAAGACAGATGGCAAAAGAGACCTTGGAACAGCTGACTCATCAGATGAGCTGTATTTAAAAGAGAAAAGCCAGAGCCAGGATCATCAGATTATCTCTCAAGAAAGTCTGCATCTGTCTGGAAGAATTGTTACAATATGATAAAACCTGCCTTCCAAAAAAAAAAAACAAAAAACCAACCCTAAAACCCCAAAGAAGTTTGTTTTCCTGAAGGAGACCATCCATTGCAATCTGTCATTTTCCCCTACATATTGGGTCTTTAATCCAAAGAGAGACATTCAAAGATTAAGAAATGGGTGAAATAAAAATATAAGGCCCTGATCTCCCTCCAACAACTACAGCAACAGAAGCTATCTGCCTCAAAACTCAGTCAGAAGAACATCCAGTGGCTTTCACAAAGTTTTATGAGCCTCAGTACTTCAGTGATGATCCAATTGTTACTACCTTTGGTAATAATATTTATGTTTACTACCTAATTTCACTGTAGGTGTAAATGATATCCAGAGCATGTTTTGTTATAAAACACATTTAAATTATAGCAAGCTTGAGTTACTCTTGCAGACTTGTTTTGGATGATTCAGTATAAATTGTGGCTTTTTATAGCTACTCTTTATAGTAATTCTTTAACTGGCATTCTCAGTTACATTTTACATTATTGTTTGAATACTTGGGAAATATTACACAGCAGCCCCACACCAGCAAGTCTCCAGTTATCTACCTGGTTGCAAGGTAAGTCTTTAATCTTTGATGAAAAGAAGAAGTCATACTTCATTAGTCTGACAAACTTACACCATCCAATGTCTGGCCTGCCAAATGAGGAGACAGCTGTGGATATTGTTTACCTGGACTTCAGGAAAACCTTTGATACTTTCTCCCGTAAGATTCTCATAGAGATGCTGGAGTCCAGTAGCTATTGATATATCCCAGGGTGTCAATACTGGGTCCAGTCCCATTTAGCGTCTTCACTAATGTTCTGGATGATGGGACAGAGCACATTCTCTGCAAGTGAGCTTATGACAGAGAACTGAGAGAAGTGGTTTATACACCTGAGGGTCATGTCCTGAGGGTCATGCTGCTTTCCAGAGGGACCTCAGCAGGCTGGAGAAATGGATTGACAGGAACCTCATGAAGTTGAACAAGAGGTGTAGAGTTCTGCGCCTTGGCGGGAGGTGGGGGGTGGTGGGGACAATCCCCGGCACCTTTACAGGCTGGGAAGCACCCATCTGGAAAGCAGCTTGGCAGAAAAAGACATGGGAGTTCTGGTTGACACCAAGTTCAACATGAGCCAGTAATATGTCTCTGCAGAAAAGAATGGCTAATGGTATTCTGGGCTGCATTGTGCAAAATACTGCCAGCATGCGGAGGGAGGTGTTCCTTCCCTTCTACTCAGCACTGGTGAGGGGACACCTGGAGTGCTGGGCCCAGTTCTGGGTTCCCAGTACAAGAGAGAAATGGACATACTAAAGAGAACCCAGAAAAGGAACCACAGAGGTGATGAAGAGACTGGAGAATCTCTCCTATAAGGAGTGGCTGACAGCTGGGACTGTTCAGCCTGGGAAAGAGAAGGATCAGAAGGATCTTGTCAATGTGTATAAATACCTGAAAAGAGAGTACAAAAAGGATGGAGCCAGGCTCTTTTTTGTGATCCTCAGGGACAGGACCAGAAGCAATGGGCACAATCTGAAACACGGGAGGTTTCGTCTGAGCATCAGGAAACACTTTTTCACTGTGAGGGTGATCAAACACTGGCACAGGCTGCCCAGAGAGGTTGTGGCATCTTCATCCTTGGAGGTATTCAAAAGCCATCTGGACACAGTCCTAAGGAACCAACTCTAGGTGGCCCTGCTTGAGGAGAGAGGTTGGGCCAGATAATCTCCAGAGGTCTTTTCTAACCTTAGCCATTCTGTGATTCAAATCTCCTTTTGTTGCCAGAGACTTTTCTAGATGGGCATTAGAGATGCTGATGTGGTAAAATAAAGTTTAAAAGAAACTGCTCCCATATTGCATTAGTCTACTGCATTATTGCTTGTGTCAGGTTTTTTGTTATGCTTATAGCAGGGAACTGTATAATGTATATTTCTAATTACAAGCAATAAAATTGCCTATTAACAGGTTTTTAATGACTACATAAATAAAATCAAGCTGGTTTGTTTCATTTTTATTCTCTTTCACATGTGTGCAAGGTTTGTGTAGCGTATTTGACCATCACAGAGCAGACAACAATATAGATTGGTTGGAAAAACATATCCGGTCATGCTACATTGATTCTGTGCATCAAGCTGTAATTTAGAGGCCTCACAAAACTATTCTCCATTTAGCATAATCCTTTACAGAGCACTACACTGAAAACCTTGGGTAAAAGACTGTGGACTATTTGGACCTTCTCTTGCATATTTAAATTC
This sequence comes from Pezoporus wallicus, assembly GCF_028554395.1. Lineage (NCBI taxonomy): Eukaryota > Metazoa > Chordata > Aves > Psittaciformes > Psittacidae > Pezoporus > Pezoporus wallicus. The sequence continues at coordinate 5,077,404 of NW_026641950.1, forward strand.
TGAGGCCAAGTCAATATACAAAAACATTCATATCACATCTTCAAAATAAAGGACTATTTAAATGTAGTAGTAGGGATAGTAGTATGCATTCCTGTTTTAGCCTTTTGTCCCACACTGCAGCCTTGTGTGATTAACTGGCGCAACTAGATGGTAGCCAAAACACATTTTACTTCTTCTCCCAATCATTGCACAATCCCTCTACCTCTTTCTATCCCTGTACCCAGCAATGCCCATTCTGGTTGACAGCCTGGCAGATGTTTTTCACCAGTCCCATGCCCTCTACACTCCAGCTTCTTTCTTCTGGCTACTTCTGAATTTAAGCTTTGAATTCCAGACCTCTCCTTTAAACCCCTTATTCCCAGGAAGAAGGAGGCAGCTCTTTTGACTCTGTAGGCATTTGTAACTGCACAAAAATATCTTGCCATTCTCTGCAGATGATTACTCTTTTTTTTTTCTTATTAAAATAGCCTGCTTATTTATCAGTTAATCTGCTTAATTTACCGTTTTAGTTAGTCTCACCTTCCAGTGCCTCCTTTCAGTTGTCCAGTTTCATTGTGATTATAAATTAAAATAAAAATTAAATGGAAATTAGTATTTAGTAATGTACCATTCAACACAAGACTGTGCCTGCTGGTCTTTTAAAGTACAAAGATAAATGGGAGTGGGGTTTTTATCTAAATATATGTCTATTCCCCTAAATTCATTACCTCACTTCTGTCTTGCAGATAGTTGATCCTTCTTTGCGAATGGAGTTAGGGATTTTTAAGGTCTTCTGCTTTCTATAGTTCTATATTATTTATAGTTTGATGATGCACCTGATCCATTTGTGCTTTAGTCTAGTTGTTTTGTTTTTTTTTTTTCATTTTCTTATTAGATATGCTATCTTTGACTTGGAAGATTCTACCATTTTTATTGAATAGGAGGAGACTAATCAAGAGCAGCGATTCAACCTTCTTCACAACATTGCTGTGTCAGTATATGTGTCTCTTCAATATATTATCATCCCCTTGTTAGCTCTTTATACCAGCCTATCATCTAAACATACATTTAATCTCTACATCTCTTATAACACACATTAGCTGACAAAGTGTTCTGTATTATAAGTCAAATTTTATAATACAAGTTAGGAAGCAAAGAAAAGATGAATGTAACTGTGTAAGCCAATACGGATAAGAGTATGTGTAGAAGACTAGGTTAGAAAGAAGCTTTCCCACTTCTTAAAGTCAAACGAGATCAGAATCTCAATCAGTACTCATAGAAAATGGCTATTTTTTTCAGGTGCAAATACATGCTGCTTACTGATGCAGGTCTGCCAGTGGTTCTCTGAGCCTATAGTCAACCTATGCAGCAGATTCAAAAGGCATTTCACGTTAGCATCTCATTGTATCCCAAAGGTGGGCATAACCCTGGCATGACGTGGTTACCATGGTAAACCAACATAAATGGGAATGCCCACAGAGTTCCAACCTGCTTTGATCTGGACTCGATTCTTCTTCAGAGCATGTCTAATTTTATATGTAGCATGTATATAGGTACGCACACATATATATGAACAGATGGATACATAGATAAAAAAAATTAACAATCTTGATGAATTTGAGCTATACTATAAAAATGTACAAAATTATAACTCTTAAGAAATGAGGGATAGCCTTAATTCTTCAGGTATTACAGGTTACATATGTGCATTACTCACTGGAATAAAATTTCCGTAAAAAAAGAGCCTTGGAACATATTTATCTATTCCTAACTTTAGGATTTTAAGCATACACCTCACTGTTCCATTATTTAAGTCACCTGGTGCACTTTTGAGAATATAATGGGCTTTTCTGAAGCAATGTGAAGAATATTCTCCTGTATTTTGCTTTTTCTCTTGAGTCAGTGCTTGGAAGGCAGCATTCATTTGTACCGTCTCAGGACATGACACTTTATACAGTCCAGCCAGGACCACTTGAGGTAATTCTCACTCTAACAGTAGAGTAAACCTAAGTTTACAGAAACTAAATAGTTTCTGGTAAAATTTGTTTAGATACAAAATTAAATTAGCTTCTTTTCCATCTGGACCACTTGATTTCATTTGCCAGCAAACAGAGCAGGATGACTTTGGGAGCTGTCTGCAGAGTAACAAATGATTATTAGCACCTGTTCTTGGGAAGTCATTAGGCCTTGTAAACTGTTTTTCTCATGTTGTAAATCTGATTGTAAAAAAGAAATCTAGTCAATCTGCCACATATCCAAAACTACAATTGCAAACTTGCTTTTCTTGTTCAAACTACACAGTACACATCAGATGCCAAATACTCACAAATAGCCATTTTTTAGCACTCCACAGATCAATACAATTAATTGCCAAAGGCTATATATATCTATACTTTTTTTTTTTTTCATTGAATTTAGTAAGGGTCAATTTCTGAACACAAAAATGGCTGAGTTTTAAATAAAATATTACCACATGTATTAGTTATCCAGACTTCGGTAAGTTCAAGTATTCAGGCTTTTAAAATAATCCTTGGCTTTTTTATTGTATTACTAGAAAAATAACTTCCTTAGAATTAGAGGTACAGAAGTTCCCTTTGGTTTTCTTTATCATAGAATAGTTAGGGTTGGAAAGGGCCATAAGATCATCTAGTTCCAACCCCCCTGACATGGGCAGAAACGCCTCACACTAACTCATGTTACCCAAGACTCTGTCAGGCTACACATAAATAGGAAATTTTAAGTTGGGTCTGTGTGGTGCTTACATAAAGTCTAAAGCTGGATTATTCTAAGAACTTCTTAATTTTTCCCTTTAATTCTCATCTCTTGTAAATTTGACTGTTTCTAGTTCCATCTGTAGCAAAATCCCAGCAGTCATTATTTTGCTGCACTTGGGGAAAAAATGTGGAAATAAAGAAAGAGATGCCTTACTATGGAATGGTATTAATATACTCCACCAGAAATTTCATTGGTGAGGTGGAAAACAATCAACAAAACTGACAAGTAGGCAGGACATTTTGCTGCTTTTCAAAGGGGCTTTTACAATCTGAGAATATGAAACTCTTCACCTCTGTAGTGAGGAAAGCTCTTCTGTACTTAAAATTATGTAAGGCAATACAAACAAATCAGGACAATATGGTGCTTTAAGACACAGAGCTTGTCAACAGAATGACAGGAGATTGGAAATGAGGGTAAATTTAATTTTAAGGAGCAAGTATCAGATTTAAAACAAAATGTCCTCAAAAATACAAACAGCATCAGCATTGCCTTAACAGAATTTAGATGCGAAACAAAACACTGTGATATTTCAGAAAAATCATTGACTTGGATACAGTTCTGGGTAAAAACAGCTATCTAGAACATTCACTTGCAAATATATTGCCCAAGAAAGTGAAAGCTAGAATAAATAAGTAGATGGTATTTTCCCTAACAACAGCAGTCATTTATAATCACTGTGGCTGGAGTGCAAAACTTTCACTTTCCTCAAACCAGTCAGTATCATGCCAAAGAAAAGTTACTGCACAAGTTTTGTTTGCATTCTTAGTCCACCTTTCTTAATTTTGGTTGATAAGGTAATTGGAGTTCTTTTGGCTTATCAAATGCAGTGCAGTGAAATGCCTCCTTAAACCACTTGATGGCAACAAAGCAATTCAGATACTAAAGGAGTTTCAAAGACATGTATATGGGGGTCCACCTATTCAAACAAAATCTAAACTAACATACAAGTACTTTAAAAAGTCTGAATCGCAGGCTTTGTCCTTTAGTTGTGTAATGAGTTTTCTTTGACCACTATTTCAACTTGGAAACAAAGACTGATAGATAAATAATAATATTCAAAAAAGCAAGCTACCTCAAAGCCACCTCCTACAGAGCTCTGTGTCAGACATGCAAAACGATACACCCACCCCCCACCCCCAAGCAGTGAGCTTTCTATTTAAATGGGAGAAATGTGTGAGAAGTTCAGTTCTCTCAGTTTTGCGGCAATGGCAGCTGCAATAGGAGGAGGACGGGAATCGCTCAGTAGCTGGCAGAGCACTGCAAGGAGAATCACGGATTAACCTTTGGTCCACTCTGCACATGACAGTCTGGGTAGTAAATCAGCTGCTGTTTCCCGGATTAGCTAGGACTGCTAAGGGAAAAGGCTGTGGCACAGGGGTCTAACAGCAGTACTTAGCCTGGAGAAATGGAGAGGAAACCACAGATGAGAGAGTCTATCCATCTAATTTATTACCTCTCTAGGCATGAGAAACCAAACAGGAAAGTACAGCATTCCCTGAAAAAAAACCCACCTTCCACTTGTCTTCCATTTCAAGTCTATACCCAAACTGCATTAGAGCAATCTCCAAATTGGTGAAGTGACACATACATCATGAGGGAAGAAAATACATCTTTTTTATTGAGCCTTCTATAGATACAATCCATATCAAATGCAGATTTAGCCGTGTTTATAGATTAATTTATTACGTGACTAATGACAGCCAAGGTTGGCTAAAAATAATGAGACTCAAGTGGAAGAAAAGTGTCTTTCCCAATTTGAAATATGTTTCTTTTTCATAAAAAGTATTTGTCCTTTTAAATTGCAGTTTTGCTATGTTACTCTGCAGGGCTGAAGGCTTCATATACTCAGTAATCCACTGGTAACTACATCTTCTGTTATGCAGACATTCTTGCTTCCCCTTTCTCCATAGGGCAGCAGTGCTCACCACATTTCTAAAGTGTTTAGAAACAGCATGGTAGTTTTTAATCACACTTTTTAATCTGCTAGATATTTCTTGTAAATTGTGCCTCTGATATGAAAAAAACTTGAGAACATCCTAACATTAATATACTGGAAATCTCACTGAGGTGGAACATTTGCTCAGTTGACCCGGTAAATTTTAGTGCATACTGAAAACATGAGGAGGTCCTGAAGGTGGAGGTCCTGTACAGCCTACACTGTCATCATCCATACAGTGACCTCTTAAATATTATAGCTGTCCTATATTATATAAAGGTCTATGTCAGCCTGCAGACATCCTCTCTGCTGGGAAAGGCAGGAAGTCCTTTAACAGCCCCTCACCTCTCCCTTTGCAGCTGGTATCAGCTTAAACTTGTCCTTGGGCTGAAATCTAGATATCGTCTTTATATACGCATTGACAAAGAGAGCCCATGATTTCTGTCCCATCGTGTACTGCCTATTTCACACCCTGAATAATTCACTCTGAAATTCACAGTTTCATTGCCTTTTACCAACACCACTGACTTTCCTTCTTGTGACTGCTGTCTTTTGCAGCCCTTTCTCCCCATTGTGTAAATCAACCTTGAAGCATCTGTAACTATCATGTTCCTACAAAAGCCTATTTAGATAACTCTTATTACTATATAGATTAACTTTAGTATTTCATAAACTAATCTGAAGGCACTACTTCAATCATCACCAGCCAAACCAGGCTAAAAATAATAGAGATTCAGCAGTGATTATTGCTGATGCAATGAGATATCTGCAAATTATAATCACTGAATTAGAAATTATCTAGCTAAGTACTGTAAATACAAGGCTGAAGAGCAGTAAACTTTTTAGTGCATAAAGGAGAGAAAGATAATCTCTTTCATTTCAGTAAGTGAGCCACTGAGGCTGTCATTCACCATCACTTTAGAAAACAATAATTATCTCCTGGGATCAAACAGCAGCAGAGCTGAAGTGCCAACACAGTTGTAACTCCTGGTTGCCTCTGATGCTCCTGTAGGCAACTGGAATTGAACAGTGCAAATGCCTACATAAGGGCCAGTTCAGCTGATTCGATGTGCCACCTTCTAGAGAGTAATAGTTGTAAGTACCTGCCTGTCAGGTGACATCAGTGCATATCAAATGTGTTAACTTTTTGAGTGACAGCACTTTTATTATAGATACTTATCCTGTGACTTTGGTACACACCAAACTGAGCATTTAGAAAGGCTCCAGTCTTTAGATAAGTGCATGTTTGAAGTAAGAGCACTATAGAGCATGATAGAGCAAAAAGTTGTTCATTAGTAGGAAAATAGGAACTGCATGTGATTGGCACTGGCTATACCGAAAGATACTTCTGCTGCTCACAGATAATGCTGATAAGGGCAGTATAAGGAATAGAATGAATCAGAATAAACCATGTTTACTATTACAAATGACAATTTTCCCTACAAAATTGACAGTAGAAATCATTAAAGCAGAAGAAACCCTATTATCCTTTGGTCTAAACTGCAGATAAATTTCTTTCTATTTTGCTTGTATGAATCTGCCACTTCTAGATGTCCAACATCCAAGATGCAACAATAATTTTATAGACCTACTGCTTTTGCCCCCACATTGTGGTGTCTACGAACTGAATTTTCCCATGACCTGATGAGTGCTCCAATGGTCCAAAGGCTGTCATCATGCGAAAAGCTGTCATCATGCGAAAGGCTGCCATCATGCAAAAGGCTGCCACCACTTGATGCCTGACAGAGACTAGCAAATTCACCTTAGACACCAGACTGATTCATACATTACCAAGAGCTTTAGAGTGCCACGGTCAGCTTAGCACCTAGCACCTTTATTCTGCTTGACAGAAATTTCCAGGAATACTGGAAATATTCCTTGAAGATAAAATTTTTGAATTTTTTAGTGTGTATGGTCTTCCAAGTATGCATGTTAGTAAGTGAAGAACTTCCCCACTCAACACCGAACGTGTCTCTCCCCTACAAGGTTTAAGCTGTTACTTTCTACCTTGCATTTGGAAGTTAGTTTAGAAGTTTGGATTCAGTCAGATACTAGAGCTGAGCTGACACACTATAGCTCTGTATACCAAATTAAGCTGATTGTGTATTTGAGCCCGGAGGATTGTCGTACATAAAGCCAGTGCTATTTTTCTGATGTTATTTTGCTGATGTGAGGTGTATCATTGGATGTTGTGAAACTCCATACATGGAAAATGCTGAGAGTCTCAATGGTTAGCTTATATGAAGAGTAGAGAGATCATTCTGACTGTGCATATTTTCAAACCTCTCTGACCACAGTAGAGACTGCATTTTACAGATGCTTCCATCTTTCAAGTAATTTGTTAAACAATTCATATTTTCTCATGGTGAATTTTTTTCCTTTTAATTTACAAAAGCAGTTCACATAATTTATCTTGTATTTTGCTCCAGAAAAAAAAAAAAAGAAGAAGAAAAAAAAAAAGAGGAAATAAATAAAATGGTTTATATGTTGCCAGCTCCCAATTTAGCAAGGAACTTCAGCCCATTTCAGTAAAGTAGACAGAGCATTCTAGGTACATAACGTAGCAGTCATGCTGCTATGGGTATGCACTGCATACTAGGTTTTGGATGTCTTTATTTTAGCTGTTACTATCTTTCATCTAAGATGCCACCCACTAAGTCATGGTTTGACTTTCTCAGAGTTGCTGGGTTGATAGCAAATATAGCACTCAGACATAGTGAGCAAAACTTATATTTTTTACTGTTGTTCTTTCATTTCATTTAGATGCAACCATATTAGTGAACAAGATGGTACTGAACTGAAATACTGGGTATGTAATTGCACTCTGTGCTCAAAGCATTCCTAAGGCAAAAATATTATTAGCAGATCAATAGTTTCCATTTTCTTTCCAAATGTCATGCCCTACCTAAATTAGTTTCAGTCCCTCACTTTTTTTGTGTTGCAGAAACAAGAACGTGTTTTGCTCTTTGCGCAGCTTTGCTCTATATTCAAACTGGACTAATTAAAATTTTAAATCCCTGATTTCCAATATCCCTCTCTCAGAAATTCATCTACTTATTCTCACACGGCTGTAAAATAGAGGACATTAGAACTGACGCTAATACAAAAGTGGCAGGATTGAGCAGTTATGAGCAACCAGAGACTGCTTTGGCTGCAGCATGTTTATACAGATTAATTACAAAGAAAAATGCATTGGATAGGCTACTTATCTAGTTTCAGACATCAGCATCCTGAGACTGTAGGTAAAATAGGATCACTGAGGAAATACCTTCAAAAAAAAACGTCAGCAAAAAGATAATGTAATTTACTCTCATGACACTCATTTATACTCCATAATAAGGCTTGTTGCTACGAATACTGATAGGCCAAATTTTGTGTTTCCTGCATGGACCACACTCTCTCTTCACAATTTAGTCCATTGGATACACTGACCAAAATGTTGCAAATAAATGCAAAACAGAAGTTCAGAAGCAAAATCAAGCTTGATCAGCAGACTTCAAAACACATCTGCAATAATATCATCCTCCTGGTCATCAGCAGAGGTGAAGAGGCAAAACCAAAATGAAATTTGCTACAAATTTTAAAGGGAAAGAAATCCTATTGTTCGATCAAGACTTGTTTGAGCTGTGCTGTGAAGAAAGCAGTTGCAGTTAATTGTTTGAATGGATTTGCAGCTGCAGAAATAATCTTTCAAAGTAAATTGGAAACTGAGGGTGGTACAGAGGCACCAAAGAGCTGCAAGAGCTACTGGCACAGAGGCTGAAATGGGTCTCAGGGTATCATGTTCACAGCTTTTGAAAGTCAGTGTGAATCCTATTAAAAGTGAGCATATCTGCATGTAGTTTTAGGGTACGCTTTTAACATTTTGTCATAGAAGCATATTTTTTAATTGAAAAAAAAAAAACAGATGTATTTGCAAGATCTCTGTCTTCAGATATGGAAGGTGAAAGTCACATAATGGTAAGCATGGATAACTGGTTAGAGTTGCCCTGGCACATTGGGTAAGCAACATATGGCAAACTCACAGAAGGTATGTCTGTACTCCAATAAACATTTCCTAGTGTAAATCCTTCATTAGGTGGGCATAATTCTTACTCTGACAAAAGCACCTAAACCTTTGAAGGTCAAAAACTGCAAAAGGAGACTGTGGGATCACACAGAGAAGGCAGTTGCTGTGATGTGCATATGTCAGCATATTTTAATTTTGCCTTACCTATGTCTCTGCGAACACAAAAACAGATGAGTTCCCACATGCTTCAGGCTCCTCTCAGTGCTTATGCAGATGGATTGGGAAGGGAGGGAGAAGGCACAGTTTTAAAGCTAAACATTTCTAAGTCCTAAAGCAAGCAAAAGTAAGTTGGATGAAATCTCACATATAGAACAAATGTTTTGTGTGTGTGATGGGCTTTGAAGACCCAATATATCAAACTCATTCATATCTGTTTCTTCCTGTATATTGAAAAAGAGCCATGTACCCACTATTGAAGTCCGGGAGGTCTTTTCTGTTCACTTTTATATTGTAGTTTTCTACAGAGGGGCAGGAGGGGAGCTGCAGAACCTCCACAATGTTGGTGGTATCATTGGTGATGAAGTGTAACTCCAGGGCAGTTCTTGAGTGGTTGCTCCTCACTTGTTCCATATCATCAGTCCTCCTTCCAGGAACTTTTCCTGCAGATGTTGGCAGGAGCAGAGTTCCCTCCACTGTACTGCTCCCCAGTAGTCCCCCATCCCATGGGGCCTGGGTGGTCACTTACACCAGGAACCACTGGCAGGCTTTTAACCACACCATCTCACGTTCCTTTTCTCATAGCTTTCAGTGGATTAGTGAGTCAAAGCTATCCTAGATTTTTAAAGTTTGACAGAAATACTACATCAATTTTCCTAACTCTTGCGTTCTCCTTTTAACAAGGAGTGCTAAAAAGTAGCACAAATTCAGCAGCTCTTCATGCTCGGCAGTCTCACGCAGTTTAATTGAGGGGAGAGGACTTCAAGTAAGTGAAATGAGACTGTTTGTAAATACATGGCCCAAGCGCAGGGCAGAATTCATTAGGAGAAGAGGTACAATAGCAACCAAAAGACGCCATTGGATGTCTGTAAAGAGCCTAATGAAAAGCAGGTTGGCTGCATCTGTACAGACAAACAGGAGGCTAACAAGCTATTTATCCTTCCCTTTAATGAAAAACTTTGTCAGGGTACAATTAGCCTTGGTTGCAAGGTGAGATTAATTACTTAGACACTCCAAAACTTTTACAGAAATAAAAAAGAAACCAATTACCACGATTTCTGAGATAGAAACTTTGCCTATATTTTTCCAGAAGGTTTTTCAGCACTGAAAACACTTCTATGATTGCAAACTTTGAACACAGAGCTTGAAAAGACAAAAGCTACAGCGAAAACAAGAACTTATCCTAGGTTTGTAATAGAGCAATGAAACTGTCCTGGCATGGTCCAAAAAGTTCTGTTTATATCTGCTGACCAGTGATTTACTTTTGCTTCCTAACCTCATACAGTTGCACCTCCCAAAGGCATCTTGGACATCTGACCTGAGGCTTTTGTTTCAGTAACTAATACTTACGGTGTTTCCAGTGGTAAGTAATTTCAAAGTCCTGCCAGGGATCTGTCTTGGAACATATTTCTTCAGTAGTTATATGCTTTCATCCGGAAGTATTATGCATTCAGTGGTGTCTGATATCATCCAGAGATACCTGCTGGCAATTTCAGATCTCACGAGCTGTTATTTGCATGCTTGCATATGCCAGAAACTATGTCCTATTGGGCTTCATGGTGTCTCCAGCTCTCCTCCCTTTCTTGGACAAAGCTACCTTTGGAGAAGGCTTGAGATGAGTTTTTTATGTTTCTTTGGGATGATCTGTTGACTGCTGTTGGTGCTGTGTTTTCATTCTTCAGTTGATAATGTTCCCTATCAGAGTGAGAAGGGGTATTTTTTGGAAAAAAAAAAGGAAGTTTTGACAATGCTGTTTGTGAGTAGTCCAGATACACTGACCCAGCTGAAAATCAACTCAGAAATGACTCATTTCTGCCTCTGTCCCACACATGATGGTCCATAGTTTTCTCATCTGCATACTGCACTGTGCTGTCACATGCCAATGGATATGTCAAAGGTGTTTACAGAGGGAAAAAGAATACTCTCTCTGAATGAGGGTGAATGAAGTCCAGGTCAACCCAAGTGAAGCTCCAAAAGCCTCACCTTACACTCCCACAATCTTGGGGGCAGCCCCAAGACCTGCCAGAGCCAGCAAAGGACTGCTCAGGAAAGCTCCTTGGGCAGCTCTGCCCTGCGGCTCTGTGTTGTGTAACACCTATATTCTTCTGACCTCTGCTCACTAAATTCCCATCAGCTGCCAGTGTTGCTAGCAGTATTGATATATTCTTCACAGGGTTGTTTCAACTAGGCTTTTAAATGCAACTCTCTTAGATGTGTCTCAGATCTTGCAGAAAAAGACGAGTTTGCTATTTTGAAAGAGCTCTGTCTCTTCTCTGTTACTGGAGCTGGTCATGTTACCCACTATTACCAGTTAACTGACAAGATTTAACAGTCTTCTCTGTTCACAAATTGTTCCTGATCCTGCTTTATACGGATGTATTCATTCCTTAGAAGGGTTAGACCAATCATATCTGTGATTCTCTTTTATCCCTGGATTATTCATAAAATTGATTATTCAAGTGCTTAATCAAAGCTGGATTTAATCAAAGAGCTTCTGCTTTGTGGTTAGTCACTTAAAGAGTTACTTGATGTTGCCTTATCACTGGAGGTAAGACTGCAAGTATTTCACCTGGCAATGATGGAACCTGGCTTCCCTTCTCTAGATGGATCTCATGGACCATAATTGAAAGATATGGGCAGAGCTTCAGCACCTTAATTATAGGTATTGTTACAAAAACACGTCGTTTAAGAGCAATTTACTTCTGCTTCAACAAAAGATGAATGACAGAATAATTCCTTGATGTTAGTAGTCATGAGTAAAAGCCTGAAATTTGTTTTCTTAAAATATTTATATGCACTGCATTTTCAGTTATTGGAGCATATATAAGCAATGAACAACAAGAGGGCAGGAACAGGCTAATCAGATTGTTGCTCCGTGCAGTCTCCCAAGCCATTTCTTCCTTATTTGTTCAGTTCTGCTTAGCATGGTCTGTGCAACTCCTTACATATTGAAATCCCTGCCAGAGTGATGACTGAATAAATGGGAGCTAAAAGGAGGTCAGCAGCTGATTACTTAATGAATGTGGATGACAACAAACGTGAGGATGTGTCATCAGGCTTGAAGACCCACCACATCTCACACCCTGATCTTTGAAACTCTTCAGCTTCCTTCAGCATACAGTCTGCCTCTTAGACACTGTCCTGCTGCCCATCCTGGGCAGACAGGGCCTCATAGACCTCCGTCTGTGGGGAGACAGAGACATTTCTGTGTTCTTTGTGCATATATGCATGTATGTGGTGTATATGTCTGCTCTGTGTGTGTGTGAATACTAGGAATATGTGCTTCACCTCTGCCATCTTGCCAGCTTCAGGAACTCCCCCGATTCACAACATGAGAAGCACACAGCAAGCAGTGCAATGTGCTAAAGAAACCATTAATATCTTCTCATTAATAATTCAAGAACAGATCATTAGACAAAATCTCATTTATTCAAACGGCCTATCACACTAGGTAACATACTGTTATATAAAAGCAATGTACAGAGAAACTAACGTCTTCTGTGTGTTCTCTTAAAACTACACTTGAATCACTGAGGGAAGCAGGTATCCAGCATATCTTCACTTAAATGTGCTACAGTTAACACCTCATTCTTCTTGTTCCTCTACTGATCACTTCCAGTGAAGTCAGAAAAAAGAACATTATGAAAGGACATTTTTTATTTGAAAAACAGGGGTAGTTACTTGAATATTTTTCTGCCATTTAGATATCAGCTTTTGCAATTCTCAGACTTCAGCCACTAAAAATATACCGAGTATTTCAGAAAGTTTGTACTGGTATTCCCACTTGCAATGGTGCCTCAGGTTTTGTAATCAGGCTGGCCTGCAAATTCTTGAAGTAATATCTCTTGAAAAGAGTACCTAAATTATTGGCGATGGGGAGCCTGGCAAGGGAGAGTCAAGTATTTCTGAAGGGTGTTCAGACGTGAAGACCGCAGTGATCTCCTGCAGATGATTGTTCCTCTCCACTGACCTATATGAAGCACAAAGCAATATTGTTGCTGACCTTAATGATTCAAGGACATGTCTAACTTGAGATGGGATATGCCACATTTTATTTGTGGGGACTATGCAGAAGAGTTCCTGTTCACCCAATGCACATGCGTGCAGTTACATTTTCTCTGGTTCCAGAGCATGACCTAGCATCTCAGGTGGACCATCCTAACAGCAGGGCAAAGTGGACATCAGTGGGGCTTAAAAAAACTAGGAGAGAACAGGTCTCTCCTTCAGAGTTGAGAAACAGTGTGAAGTGTCACATTGCTCTAAGTCACAGTCCTGTGTAGTCATCTTGGCCTGATATAATTATTCAGATGAGATAGAGGTATCTTACAGTCACACTCACCAGTTTTGTAGCACACCCACTGCAGGAAAATATTTGTTCCCTGTAGTCTTTTCCTATTCCTTTAGAAATACGTGCCTATGGTCATCAGCCATATACTGTGAGCTAAACAGCACCCTGTGCTATAAGGACGCAGCGTCTTAAAATATGGATTTGCACTTCCCAGTGTTTAGGTACCTTTCCAAATACCATAGTGACATTTGCAAAACATCTAGCTGCACTACACCTGTGCTAAAATTAAAAAATAACCAAAACCAAGACAACCAGAACTCAAAAACTAAACCCCCAAACATATTTCTAAAGTATGTTCAGAATTTGCACTTCTGAAATGCTGGGTGATAGCTTGCTGATTCAGGTGACCTTTTACATTTAATTAATTTCATAAAATGGTCCAAAACTAAGAAACTAAGGTATCCCTACCCTAAGATAGGGATACCAGCAAATTAACACTGGAAGGCAAATCCCCTGTATATCAAAAGCCCTAACAAAAATGGGACTTTTTCATTCATATTGCTTCACACAAAAATTGCTGTCTTCAGAAGGGAAAACCCACACAGTGTACCTGGAAATGTAGAATAATCAGAACTGTGGAGCACCCAAGCAATGACAGAGGAGTGACATAAAAGAGAAAAGCCATTTATTTCTTAATTGTACAAAGAGTTTTCTTTCCAAACTTCCCCCAAATTAAGCAGTTAGGAGTCATGTGCAGGTGGTTCAGCAGCAACGCATTTCCAGCTGCATCCATCTCTCACACAAAGGTGTCTCCACTTGTTTTTCCTATCTAGCAACCACCAGCAGCAAGGACTGTGTAGGTGCAAGGGAATCTCACACATGTCCAAGACAGAAAGAGAGGCAGAAAAACAAGCTAATTTTTCTGGGTCAATGTACTACAATCCAGCACTAAAGCCTGAACAACTACTGTCACTTCCTCCTGTCATGACTCTGAACCATTAATGAATTTCTAAGGCACAGGTTTTACAATGCCTTGTGCATATCAACAGTGTAACTGATACCATTTCAGTTTCCTCTCTCCTTGGGCAGACCCTGTACAGGTTCTCAGATCAGGCAGGGGCACAAAGGCCCTCCTGTCATTTAGGCAGTATGGCTCTGACAGACAGCTCCCAAGTGGAATTCAATAAAGTAATAATATTAGAAACTTAATTCACACCCCTTTAATTCTGGTTTGGCTTAGTACAGAGTGTGTTCTAGTGGGATTTGCAAGTGTCTAACGGGGTGGCTTGCCCCAGCAATTACCTGGCTTGCACATGTGCAGCTGTTTAGATGCAGGAGAACAGAGGGTAAGAACTACTTAGACAATAGATGTAGAAAATGAAAATAGTAGGAAAGACTTACCCAGAAGAACACACAATTTCTGTATCATTTAAAAAGCTCCTGAGAGATGGCCCCAGGTGTATGTCAATACAAAAAAGAAAAAAGCCATTCCTTATTTTAAATTTACTGCGTAACATCTAAGTATTTCTACTAGTAACTGTTTCCTGATTGGCAAAATGAATATTTTCTTGCAAAAATACAAAATTATATATGGCATATCACTTGCCATCTGCCAAATAGAGCTGCTTCTGCCATCTGGGTTCACACAAAGCTTCAGTCACAGTGAACCCCATGGGATACTCAAAGCAAGGAACTACTGACCAGAATGAAGGGGAGGGGAGAAGGAAGGGGGGCATCAAACCTACAAAGTGATCATTCAGTTTAATCAGAGGGGCTAAATTTACACCTACACATTTTTTGCTAACTTCGTCTGTACACTTTCTCTTTTCCTAAATACAGATTGGAGACAAGTTATCCATCAGTCCCATTGACTCGCTTCTCACAAAAGGGCTCCTGTAGCATCTCAGTCTCCTCCCTAAGCACCTTTCCCCAGAATAATATGTAATGGCTGTTGCGGCTTTATTCTCCTTCTCTTGTGCTGCTCTTGCTTTTCCCTTCTTGTATCTTCAGTCACATCTTGCACAGCAACAGGGCTTGCTGCTCGGTGAGCGGCAGTTTCCCATGACAAACATAGGTCATGTAGTTCATTGGGAACAGGGTACTCACTGGTGGAGTCAATGCTTTTCTCAGAAACTGAAATCACGTAAGAGCATAAAGGCAGAACTTTAAAAACATAAATCAAAGCTTCAAACTGGATATACATCAATTATTTAAGTCAATTAAAATAATGGGAACCAAACACTAGCAACAGAAAGGAAAGGATGTCTTAAAATGCTTCAAAACTGATTTCCTTACTCCTATTTTTGTCCCATTGAACTATATTTATCTCTAATACAGGAGGTTCATTCTCCTCTTTGGTTATTTAAGAAGGACAAACAGATTTCTACCTTGACAACATATCGGTTCAAACAGAGCAATACATCATCTTTTATGGAAGGTCAAATAGAATACTTGAAAATTTACCAG
Source organism: Pezoporus wallicus (assembly GCF_028554395.1). Lineage (NCBI taxonomy): Eukaryota > Metazoa > Chordata > Aves > Psittaciformes > Psittacidae > Pezoporus > Pezoporus wallicus. The sequence goes on from NW_026641950.1 coordinate 5,093,073, forward strand.
AATCAATACTGAAGATCAAAATTCTGCTTTCAGACAATAGAAAATAGAAAGCCTTTTCATAATATGAAACACATATTCTGTGGCACCCTTGGCTTTTCAGTGAATTTTCAGTTGACCTCATTGAGAACAGTCCCTGGCCTACAAGTGGACTGAACCTTTCTGCAAAAAGACTAAAAAATACATGGTCTAAACTGTGTGAATAAACCCAGCCTCATGCAGCAGACTCTTCTATGGCAAGAATGCTTCCAATCTGTCTAGCCATCATGCAACATCACGTATGTAATAAATACTACAATTACATCTATTTAAATTTAGTACATTTGGAAATAGATATGTAGCTAGCTAGACCATCAGCCCAGTTGTCATCTTGAATAGGATGTTATGAATCATTTTCCTATTTGGCTTTAAGAAATACAATCCCTTTTACACAGACACTGTGTGAAGATCAAATATATTTCAGAGAACAGTCTGAAAAATAGAGGAGAATGGACCAACTCTCCCTCTGTTTCAGACAGAATGGTATATTAATTTTGCTTTCATATATTATTTTTTTCTTTTTAAAAAAGGCCAGGTAACCCCCCCCCCCCCCTTATTTTTTTTTCTTCAAAGCCGAATTATTTTTGGTTTGGGAGCTGAAATGTGCCTGCAAGCACTGAGGAAGTACAGAGTGAGCCTTTGTAATATAAATGATCTCTTAAGAATCTCAGCTCTGTGCCAGAGCTCAAAATAGTTATTACCCAAAGCAGGAACATTTTCTTCTCCAAACAGGAGCCCTGAAAGAAAGAAAAGGACACAAATCACCTATTCATGTTATTGTACATCAGTGGAGTTGATAAAGTGAAAAGCCTATTTCTGTAATATTTTACTTCTACTATGTTGATATACAAAGGACTCGAGAAAACAAATACAACAACTGAAGATGGGAAGAGGAGAACTCTCAGCACACCTCTCCTTTGTATGTGTTGACTATGGAATCTCAAAAAGAGTGTTCCTGTTGAAAAGGAAGCGCTGTGGTTATTGTGTGATGTAGATTTCCCACGAAATACAAGAGGTGAGAACAAACAGAATGATGAGAATAACACGAGTCATAATTTCTCTCCGCAATGTGCAATCACATTAACAATTGGATTTTCTAGAGAAGACAAGGAATAAAACCTTGAAACACCGAATGCTTCAACTAATGTTGTTAACAAATGGCATATAAATAATTTTAAACATTGTCACCACGTCAGGATTTATGCTGTTTGTTGTGCAAGTCTGTGAGATTTGCTAGTGAGCAGTAGATAATACTGTATTAGTGAAAGGGAGGAATGAGGATCTGGTGCTTATTACCCATATACTCTGCTGAAATCTGGTATTTAAGTAACTAGTATTCTTTCCACCTTTGCTGAAGACATTTATCTGTTCCCTATATTGATCTTTCAGACTGCAAATCCATTTTAATAAAGATCCAAGTCAACCTCATGGAAATTTAGAGCTTCAAAGATTGTAACATCCTGCTCAAGGACAATACCCAGTTTTAGACACACCATTAAATTTGCTTCAGAAGACAAAATACTCATTTTTCACAAGGATAAAAAATGGATTTTCTACCATTAAAAGGCAAAGAGATGATGTTGGGTGGGAAGAGCTGGGAAACAGAGGCCTTTAAAGAAATGTTATACTGCACTACACTGAGCTGTTCTATACCATATAATTTCTTCTTAGAAAAAAAACTAAAAAAAGGGAAAAGTTAGTCATTGAAGCAGGAAAAAAACAGGCCAATATGTATTTCATAGTCTGCCAAGTGCGATGAGATGAATATATTCAATAGTGGAGCTGTAATGGCTCCCTTTAGTTACAATGCAAATGTTTACGTTTTCACTCAAGAATAAATCTTCCTTAGGTTTCTTGTCCTTTTTCTTGTCTGCACATTCTTCATTCCTCTTTTTTATTCCATTATGAATCCTTTCTTTTTCTCCCACTTTATGTATATCTTCCTAACTCAGACTCACCAATAAAGATCATGATGTAAAAATTTGTGTTCATATGCACGCACAGAAGTGGGGCGGCAAGGCGGGACAAGTGGCTAGTCAGGGATTTCCAGCCTGGCTTTTAGAAATGTTCCTTTGCTCAGATTATGGCAGCCAAGAGGCTCTCTGATAACCATGTCCCTCATACATAATTAAACAGATGTGCTAATGACATTTTTAAGTAACAGCAATTGACATTTTTCCCACTTTGGAGTCTGACAGACAAGTCTGGACTTCATTAACCTTTTGCAGTTTAATAGTGGGTTTGTGATTTAGGAGAGATGATAAAAAGGTGCAAACCTCCTTCTTTCCATGTAAATTCTGCATGCCAAAATAAGTTGAATAATAAATCCAGATAGACAGCTGTGTGTGGCCAGGTATAGGTGAAGAGATATTGTCATTAAGCTTCATTAAAGTGACCTAGAAAAAGCAGGTTAGGTCATTTATAACAAAGTACAAAAATATTTCTGTAAGGAGACCTTTCAAGAACATGAAGTATGAAGAGTAAAAGTTTTTAGAAAAAAGTGAATCCCTCTGTGAATTAATACATCAGAAAGAAAAAATTCAGTTTGATTCAGATTTGAAACATATTTCTTCTATAAAAGTAATCTCTGAACATATTGTTTACATGAGACTCGGGGACTTACTTTTTTAGGGGAAGATGTGGCAAGGCACAGAGCACTTCCTAGGGCAGACAGGCTTTGAATCCCCACTGGTGTCATAGCATATGCCATTCAGAGCCAAGCTGGAAAGGCTCTGCAGCACCTTGGGATTTGCTCTCAGCTTTACACAGCGACCACGGCTGTTGAGCACTATAGCGTTTGTTGGCTCACCCATAGAAAGGTGACAGGGCCTGCAAACTTCTGTCGCTTCCCAGTATACTGAGGACTGTAATTAATTTTTGCCTTCATTTTTGGTGCGCAGTTATCTCTCTGGCTAGGACATTTTGTAGGCTGAGATGAATGGAGAGCTACCTTTGGGATTTAGAGGAATGTGTGTCTCCTGCTCATAGCCTATTGACCATGCAACAGACACATAATGAGCTACTTCCCTGCTGCAAGGGACTCCTGGTATTTAAATAATTCCCTTTTGGGAATCCAAACCTTGGGTAGAGCTCAGACATCTCAGAACAATGTCCATTTCAGAGAAAATCTGAAAAATTCCTAGTTTGCACCCAGGTCTTCTGTAAAAAAGCACAAGTATCCATGTCTCTTGTGTGTGAATGTCGATGCTATGATCCTCTATAAAGCAACATGCACGAGAAGTTTGGGAACACACAAACCTGACAGTGGGTCTAACTCTACTGCCTATTCGCTTAATGTAATGTATTTATTTAGATTGTCAGAGCTCTGAACTGTTCTACAAAAAGACAGAAGCATATTGAGCCATAGCATTTCTCTGTTGCTTTCTTGCCATCTCTTTAGGTTTTGGGTAGTTTTTACACTTCTCTTATGTTAGTTGCATTGTTGATCTCATTGAACTTATTGCGTTCTTCTGACTGTGAAACTTAGTACTTTCAGTATTAATATATTAAAAAAAAAAAAAAGATTTACCTTTCTCTAGTCTCCCCTAACTCCAAATCAAATATTGTGACTTAAACAAGAAAGTGCAATCCAGCCCATTCCTTCTCATAAGGTATTTATTACACCCATATAGGTCAAATACAAACCAATTAAAAACTGGCAATGGAAGAACTCTACCTGCAGTTTCCATTTGTGTAATATTAGTGCCTTTCTTTCCATCAACTATGAAAACAAGTTTGAAAACAGATGCTGTAATATAATCTGGACTGTGCGACCAGAACTCAGCAGGGAAAGAAAAACCATGTAATAAAAGGGGTTTGTTAAATAAAGCCACATTAATTGTCAGGGTTTGTACTGGCAAAGGGCTCTAAGGGAGGTACTTTCAATGGCAGCATGGCAACTGGTTTACTGCTTTCAAACTCCCTGACTGAACAAGTAGTGCAATCAGCTCTCTGGAAGGGGAGGGTCTGTACAGGTTGGATTTCAGTGCTTTGTGCACTGCAGTAATATTTATCATTTCCTTATGAATTCATTAGTGTTGTGTTGAGTAAATCTGGTGGCCCTTACTGAAATATAATACACTATAATTTATATAACCTCTGTAACTATACAGCTGCTTATAGTACAGTAGGTACCCATTTTGCTGTGTAATTCTTTTCTTCTCACCTGATTCAGCTCACATGTACCATTCATTACAGGCTAATAAGCCTGGTTTAATTTACTTAGCAGACTCTATTCTACCCTGAAGAGATGCCCATCTCAGAGAAATGTTTATTACCCAGCATTTGAGGGGTTTATTTAAACTGACATAGAAATGATCCCCGGGACGTGTCCCATCCCAGATCAGTTACTGGCAGTGCCTCAGATATGTCTCCTACCAGAGATTCCAGTCTTTTTTGGGAAGGAGACATAAAGTTCTAGTTCTTGGACACTTATTTTTACTATCACACTTATATTTACTAATATTTACTTATTTTTACCAATATTTACTTATATTTACTAATGCAAATTATTTTTACTATCACATATGTCACATATTCTAATGAGAAACCCAAAGTGCCTTTTGTCTGGAACAGGTTGCATGTAAAAAAATTCCTTGTTTCTCTACGCTATAAGCAAGTTGTTGATGGATGGTTCCTGTCTCCAGCAGACCTCTAGCTACAGCTCCTAATAGAAAGTATCCTCATACTTTTCTCTCTCCATGACTTCTTCAGCTCCTCACTTTATAGCTATTGATTACTTTCAAATGGCTGCCTTCTTCTTTGCTTTGTGCTGTCACAGCTGCAGCTTTCCCTGCTTCAATAAAGTAACTGTTTAACCTAAACCTACTCATGCCATTCCTGCTTTGCTTCTGTTCCATTCAGACAGTTCTTCAATTTTACTTCCCATTTTTTAACAATTAATTTTTACATACAGATATAGATGAAGAGAACGCTTAGAGGCTCAAAGCATCCAGAAAGACCATGAGGGAGGCAGAATTAGCCCCTTCCTAAAGGAAAAAGGTGAAAATTGTGCAGCTTCTGGGAGACTGTCTGCATTGGCATTGAAAATTGGCTTTCCCCGCTTATTTGGAAACATATTCACATCTTCTTCACCCCCTGGGCAGATGCCCATTTTCCCCCTATAATCTTTGTATGCTTCCAGCAGGATGACTAACGTTGGATGCACAAGTGCCACATCTCTTCTTTCTCATTAGATTGTTGTCACTTTTAGAATTATGCTGTTAAACTGTAGGGAATTAGAGAAACAGATCTGTGACCTCCACAGACTTGCTTAGGGCTCTCATACTGACTGCACTTCTAGCAACCTGTCACCATAAGCATTAATTCACCCATAATGGTTGATGTGTTTCTTTCTTGAACGTGTGATTTGCAGCCTCCCTGAGTTGCTGCATTTTGTGTTGTAACTAGAAAATTGTGCTGCATCCTATAAAGAAGACAAATGCTTAATGTGTTTGCTATGATAGGAATGAAGAGGATGAAAAACTTTGCATATCCTTGTATTCTAAGAGGAAACAGACAAAATTCAAGTCCTGATATATACAAAATGTGTTTCTTCTTCCAAAGCAATGTCCTTAGACATGGGTTGCCATTTTCAGAATGTGCCTCCGGAAAAGACAGGAACTTAGTTCCTCTGAAGTATTTCATGCAATTCTAGCTGATCTTCTGTTCTACCAATATGAAATGCTGAAAGTATGTTATTTTTCTTAAATGTCAGCCAATTGAAATTTCTTTTATCAGCTGAAGTTCCCACAAATTACTTTAGGTGCTGGAATGGCCATGAAGGTAGTCTGTTATTGACTTTTATATTAGCATGAAGCTATTCAGCAACTTGTTCATGAGTGTGATATGCTTCACTATATGCAAAGCCAGTATATTTCATACGTGAAGCAGTCATGTAGGCAGCTGCCTGTATTTCTCTGGCTGTTTTCTTGGAGATGAATTCAGAATATACTCCATTGGTTTTGAATCTAAGAATCTTTAATGTGATGCACATTTAAGCACGTTTATCACTAGAAAATTCAAACGGCTCTCACGTTCAGAGCATCACAATCACAAGATGACATAAAATATGCCACTAGGCTGAAAGCTTGTATAATCTCTGTCTTGTCTATCAGTACTTTGGGTACCTTTTCTTCTTCCAAACACTATTATTTTTTTTTCCACAAACTTTGAAAAGAAATCTCAGAAAAAATATTAGGGCAAAATATCCTGAGAGCTAAAGCATCCATGTTAGTGCATTTATACAGAAGTGAGCCCAAACCAAAACCTGTGGCCTATGATTCCTCTTCTGGAATTCCAGACATATTCTCACCACTTTTTCTCCTCTACAGTCATTTAAATCTGTGTAAAGTGGAGGTGAATCACTACCACCTGGTTTTGATTGCATGTTCTTTCCCATTCATTTTGTTCAATTACATATCAGTTTGCAAAAATTAATTTCTCCATCTTATATTTGTTAGCCCTTTTTCCCAGGCAAAGACCTGATTATAGTGATCCATGTGCTTGCTGCTTTCAGATAAACAGCCGTGATATGTTATACCCGACTTTGCTTATGACAGCTGCCCACAGAATCTGGACAACACTGGAGAAGGAGTTGCACTGGTGGGATCCCAGTCTAAGCTTTCTACAATGTCATGTTGTGTATCAATGAGGTCTGATGCATAGCATGGCTACGGCATGCTGTTTTCCCTATGGACATCATGGTTGGTTCTCCCAGCTCCCGAAAGATGTATTAGCAACAGGATACTTCAGAGAAAAGTAGAAAGAATGGTCACAGGAATGGCTAAATAAACGAGATCTCTTTAGTGTGGAGAATGAGAATATGATGGAGGTCTGTTATAATGGCAGAGAAGAGAAGAGGGCCTCATTATTCACTGTCTGCTCTAGCACAAGAGCCAGCAGACCTGAAGTGGTGCTAGGAGAAAGCAGGTCCCTAATGAACAGAGACTGTTCTTCATGCAAAGAACACAGGTAAGCTCCCTGTTCCTGGAAAATGGAAGTATTTAAGGTTTATGCAGGACTATGGTAAACCTCTAGGTAAATGATTCCAAAGAGGATACATCAATACACAAAATCTAAATCATCCTAATGAAGTCATTATGCTGCCGAGAGTTGGAGTCTGAGAGAGTACTTGGAGAACTGTTTCGTTTTCCCCAGACACCTACTTTAGCCCACTGTCAAAAGGGCTGCTGGACTTCACAAGTCATAGAAACATTTAATACGTTGGGGATTTCTTTCCCTTGCTAATCCCCTTACGGCGGGGTGTACCTAGAACCAGTTGATAGAGGGAGGAAGATGTTCATACTTTACAAATCTCAGGTGAAAAACCTGGAAGACGGTGCAAATGTTTGTTTTGACATGCAACAGTGTTTTCCTGTAGTTCTGCTAAGGCAATACCCCGTCCCCATCTGGACTCACATCTGATTCCTACACATGCAATCTCTTTGATGCTATTAGGACGGCTCTGTATTCAGGTGCTTTTAATTGTCTTTGTGCCTTTGCTTTAAAGAAAGAAGGCAAGATACAGTAGCCTGAATTGATCTGTACTATTACACCATAAGTAAAAGGTATAATGATGTATACGCACTTACAACATTTGAAAATACCACCCTGAGCTTGTGGAAGATTTACTTTTTTGCCTTTTACTACTGTCTGGCCTTTCAGGAGGGAGAAACCAGACAATACCAAGACAATGTATTCTGCAAGTAAAGAGCTGATTTAAATATTTTCCCTGATCTACCTGCAGTTTAGAAATGGTTAAAACCAGCATATTAATTGTACCGACAGCAACAAAATCATCAGTGTGTACATTTATGAATGTACTAATTATAATTTCAGTTTAGACAATCTGTAGTGTATACACTATCATTTTGTTTCCAAGAAAAGAATACTGTGATAATTTTTAGCTGGGTTTTGGAAGGTTGCTCTAGAGATTTTGTGACAGCCACATATAAGGCTTCTGAAGGCTTTATATTTCTGTATTTTAAGGGGTTTCCTGTGCTTTTGAATTGCTGGATAACAACATAGATAATAGGGGGGTTGTGTGCAGTGCGGATTTTTAAAGATCCACTTGGTGTTAACAACGTCACATTTTAAAAATACATGTAGTTGCAGGTACAGCCTTTTCCTGGAATATTGTAATTGGTATTTCCCTTCTTTACAAAAGCATTGTGAGAATTCATAATTTTTCCTTTGTACGGCACATGAAATGGAAAGAATGCCAAGCAAGTGTGTTTTATTTGTATTCCTGTTCATTTTGTAGCATACATCGGCAATTTATCATGGCACATCCTTGTTAAAAATGATAGGTAACGTCATTAACGGTCTGGTCCTACACAGCCAAGCTACTGTTTATATCACCCCATAGAAATAAAATACTGTAGCAATTGATCTAGTTGAATGGAGCAGTAAGGGCTAATTTCCTTTCAATGTTTTATAATTCATTTCAAACCTTGTAACTGGTCATACTGTCATTTCAGCACAGAGACAACTGCCAATGAAGGCATTGTATTATGGTGTTTCTGTTTATAAATAGAGCTGAATTGTAGTTGATTTTGCCCTTTAGACTCTGTTTCCTTTCCCCCTCCCCCTTTTGCTTTCAGCCAAGTGCCTGAAATCACTATAAATCAGATTATGAATAAGACTTCTTCTGAGAACAGTAAAGCTGTTTTAAAGTTGAAATGCATTGAAGCAAGTCCAAACAAAATTGTTGTTATTTCTGGTATTGTTAGGGAAATCTCAGCTACTGGCTGCTGTGATGAAAAGAAACACCATTATTTGAAATACCTTTTCAAAATTTAGCTCTCTAAAAAAAGTAAGTTTTACTGTATTTAAAGATAAATTCACCCTTAAGCTAAGCCACTAAACTAAATAGAATTATAGCAGGAATAAATATGGTCCATTAGGACAAATTCTGTATTAGTTTACACCAATGGAAATTAAAACAACCCCACTGACTGCCAAAAAAATAGTAAATTGTTAAAGGTGTAAAAGAAAGGCAGAGTGTGCCCCTCTACAGATATATGTTCCACACATGGAGAAGAGTTTTCACAGCTTATAATGTAGAATTCATGTTGGGAAAATCTTTGAAAACTCATTAAAAACAGAGCTGAATCAAATCTAGATGAAGGAAATCATTGTAAGATGTTATTCTGTTGCAGAGATGACATTTTAATCATTATTTATTAGCTTGTTTGTTTCCTTTTCACTCAATATTTCAGTGGAAAAAAGGGACTATCTATTCAAATAGCTCTGATATCAAAAAGAATGGATGTGAATATGAAGCCTATATTTTAAAAAGTGTAAAAGAGCATTTTTATAAAACTTACTACTTTTCTTACTGCTTTTATTCCAGATAAGGTTATCACATCAACTATATCGATGAGATGCAAAATACACAGTGCTTTGTTCTCTTCACATTATGTACCAATTAAGGCAGGTCTTCTTTCAGAGGTTATTGACTATGCTGTTCTCTCTTGCAGACCAGAGATTTCTCCTACACTTTTTGCCTTCCCTCCACTACCAACAGAACCTCAAAAACCTTTTTCAACTCAAGGATGGTAGTCCACCCTCCTAGGACTGTCAGCTGTGTTTTCCACAACCAGATGTCCTTGAAGATCTTCCTCCTTCTGCTCCATCAGATCCAGTGTCTGTGCACTCTGATCTAAGTAATAGTCATCTCCTGTCCCAGCAAATTGTCCCAGGCCCTCTTATCTGCTTCTGCTTTTATCTCTTGCTGGCTTTACCTACCTTTGTGACAACTCAAAAGAGGGTTTTCATTTCTTTTTTAATTCAGTTTAGTTTTAAAAAGTATCAGATAGCTCTGTCAGTCTAGAATGAAAAATTAAGATGTAGCCTGAAAATCGCTGAAAACAGATGCCCAGGGATAGTTCACTGGTTTCTTGAACTGCCCAGAAGGCCCAGACAAAGGACAGTATCTCTGGGACTTAAAAATATAGATTATCCTGTTCTTTAGCTTGGTGTTTTCTGTAGCCTGTAGCTTCCTCCCCTCTCATTTGTCTAGAATGATGAGTAGTGTTCAGTGGGGACCACAAAAAGTCAGTAAAATCTGCTGTCTTTTCTTACAGCATTTTGCAATAACACCCCTTTGTTAGAGGACTATTCAAAAGCTGTAACAAATTGTGAAGAACATTGACACATTCAGGCACAACAACGTTTTCATAAATGTATATTTTTCTAACATTCAATTAAAACATCATGCACTGTTGTGTATTTCCTTTTCCATTATGGTGATGTTCCCCACAAAGCTATATTAAGCTTCCCTTTGTTTAAGCAGCTCATTCATCCTCAGAAACTATTTTAGGTATTCAAGAACCTGAAAGTGCTCAAGATATCATTATAATAATGGAGTTCTATAGTATTTTCTTGCCAAAATCTGAAAGGTGTTTTGTAAACAGTAATGAGATTCTGAGCCTACCAAAATCCCACCAGTCTGGGTGAGTTTACTCCTATTTAATACACAGATTTAAAAAGTTAAATTTTGTCTTAAAGTCAAGCATTCACTTTCTGTGCCAGCAGTCAACACCAGCTTTCCTGATTTACGGCCATCTGGAGTGTTTTAAGAATTTTCCAATGTAATGTTACAATCCATTGTTGTGCATTCAGTTGAAATCAGTTATGGGAGACTCTCTGCATGTTCAGAAGCTTCAAACTTCCTTAAAAACATCTATAAGGAGACTTTTTAGATTTATGGAACAATTTATATCAGGTCAGGAACTGACTCCACTTCCATATCCAAACTGATGTGAACTTTCCAAATTTCAGGTTTAGCTGGATTCAGTTGCCCAGTTCTCTAAGACGGAAGTTGGCAAAAGTGTCAGTAAAATAATCAGAAATATTATTGTGTGGAGTGGTAGCAGCTTTGGGCCTTTGGTAATTGAACTGTATACAGAGTTTATGGCAGGACAGCAATGAACAAGAGGACGTACTTATCATGGCTTACCTGGGAAGTCAATCCACAAAAGAAAACAAGACTACGATATCTGTAAATCCTCCATGAGGAATCCCTAATTTGAAGGGTATTCTGGCAGTATCTTGGAACATGAGGAATAATATTTTCTTTAAGGTATTAATGTGAGTTTTTAGCTAATATTGAGACATCAAATTTGTTAAAGAATGTGATCATGGCTACATCAAAGCCAAAGAAGAACATGACTCGTCTTGAAGGAGTAAGCTGTAAATGGAGCTCAGCTTTATGCTGATGCAGACCTACTGGCATTGTATAGTCCAAAAAGAGGCGCTCACATATTTTTTATCTGAACAGGTAGTCCTGTACACCCTGGAGAATACCAGTATGAGTGTACCACAGAGCTGCTCCATGTGTGTACCACAGAGCTGCTCCATGTGGACACTACAGCCCTCTGCCTGGGATTTCCATATGCCCAACAGGGCACTACCCACTGCAGCACAGAGTGCATTTGCCGCTGGAAGCCATAGTTCAGTTTGATAAGGTGGCTTAATCCCTGTGTAAAGCACAGTGTTTCATGTCTCCAAACTCAGGTGGTGTGAATCAGCTTTCCTTCCCTGAAGGGAACCCAGCAAGCTATTCCTTGATAAGGTCCTGTAACCCAAAGATGGCAGCAAAATGAAAGCAGAGGCTAGAACTATAAATGAATAATCTTTATAAAGATAGAGTGTGTCAAAATATATTTTCAGTTTCATGATATTCTGTAATTGGAGCTACATTAATTAGCTTGAATTGTGGATGATTTTCACACCTAAAAAACCGCTGAAATGTTATTTTCTGTCCAACTCTTCCACTCCATCCTGCGACTTAGACTAACCACACAGCTATGTGACCATTTAGAAATGTCTTGTCATAGTATTAATTTACAAGAACATGCAAATGCACACAAGCACATACATTAAGGTTTGAAATATATAGAAAATATACAGAAATATATGCCTCATATGTTAAATATACAGGAGACAAATTTCAGTTATCAGTACTTTGTTATGGTGGTCTCGTGTGTATAAAGTCATTTTTCTTACAGAAAAAGCAATTAGAATTGTCAAACAATGAAATATGCACGTGAAGTCGGGGACTGGGGAATACCAAAAACACGTCTAGAATTCCAGAACCAAAGTCTCTGAGCTTTCATCTGGAAAATTGCATGGAATTTAGCTGGTTTGACCTGGGAAGATAAAAGGTCTTTTTTCACTTACCAGCACTTGAGTCTATAGTTTTAGGGAGTTCAAATCTGTTAACAAGCTAACTTACATTTCAGCATTGTACTTTCACATAAAGTTATTATTCATATAGCTATAAATATGCTTTTATTTCAACACAGCTTGAAAATAAAATATTTTCTCCTTTCCAAATTATTCCATAGAGCTGTTCTGAACTATTAAAATGACCTTTTTAAATGGATTATTTATTCATTCAGCTCCTTGTCTTATTTGTTCACATTTAATTCCAGTATTAATAATGCAGTCTACTGCACATTTCATTTTAATGGAGATTCTTTTCATATGCCATATTTAATACTTTGTTGTAGCCTTAGGAGACAGCTCCCATTTTCCTTTATGGCATACATAAAGGTCTGGATTTGTTCAATATTGTCTATACTTGCCTTTCTAATATCATGCTTAAAATAGATATTAATGAAAAAGATGCAGTTTCTGGATGCTAAAAGAGTCTGGCTTATTTTCTACAAGCTGAAAGGTAAGCCAGGATGGCAGCTGTAGGATCACAGCCTGGTTTAAATTCTGTTCTCATGAATTTCAGTGAAGCTGCAGCTCACACCCTAGAGAATTAGAATCTGAGTATCTGACAGTGCTGCTCTGTTTCCAAATACTGATTTTTCTGGAGTTTGACTGGAATCTCATCAGTGGAATCAAGCAGAATCTGCACAAAATCGTAGAATCACAGAATGGTTTGGGTTGGAGGGACCTTAAAGATCATCTAGTTCCAACCCCCCTGCATGGGCAGTGACACCTTCCACTAGACCAGGTTGCTCCAAGCCCTGTTCAGCCTGGCCTTGAACACTGCCAGGGATGGGGCATCCACAGCTCCTCTGGGCAACCTGTGCCAGTGCCTCACCACCCATAGTGAAAAATTTCTTCCTAACGTCTAATCTAAATCTCCACTCTTTCAGTTTAAAGCCATTCCCTCTTGTCTTCTTGCTGCAGGCCCTTGTATAAAGTCCCTCTCCAGGTTTCTTGTAGGTCTAGTTTGGATATTTGAAGACTGTTGTAAGATCTCAGGAGTCTTCTTTTCTCCGTGCTGAACATTTAAAACTACAAAATGGTTATGAGATACTCACCAAAACCACCCCCCAAGCCTCTGTGAACTGGCTAGGTTGAATTCTCACCCATGTCTCACCATTAAACCAATAGCAATGATATGTACCCTGAATATCAGCATTCCCTAAATCCTTTCAGTGAATGGGATGGGATGGGATGGGGTAGGATAGGATAGGATAGGATAGACTCACATTGGATAGTTCAGTTGGAAGGGACCTACAACAGTCACCTAGTCCAACTGCCTGACTAATTCAGGGCTGACCAGAAGTTGAAGTCTGTTTATTAAGGGCAGTGTCTAAATTTTTCTGAAACACTGGCAGGCTAGGGGCATTGACCACCTCTCTGGGAAGCCAGTTCCAGGGTTCGACCACCCTCTCAGTAAATAAATGCTCCTAATGTTAAAACTGAACCTCTCCTGGTGCAGCTTTGAACCATTAAACCACTCAGTGGTTTGAGACCTCCCCACCCCTGCCTGAAGACCCCCTCCTGGCTGCCCCAAGGATCATGGACACATGCAGGAGCTCTGGCACTGAACTGGTGTTGCTCACCAGATGGCTCCTATTTGGAGGCTTTGCTTTTTGAATAGTGAAAAAAAAGAATATTGAAAACAATGCTCTGATTTTACTGCAGGGGAAATTCTGGTCTAATTTAGCAGCACGGAATGAATGCTAAGTCGGCCCAGAAAGCAGCTTTGCAGCAGAAACTGAATAGGCTTATGTTCAAATAATTAGTTTTAAAATTTTCAGGGCTGCTGAAGCAAAATGGTTCCTCCATGAGTGGCTGTGAGATTGTTCCCATCATTTCATAGCACTGAATATATAGTATTTATCATATCCGTCATCTATGGCATTGAACTTTATAGGATAGCATTGAATTTCAACATAAGGCAACTGCTCTTTTACAAAGATATATTCATAATTCTGATTATACAAAACTTTCAATTCATATTTTTCTAGACTGGCTGCCATAGAACAACAGCCTTTGAACTGCTCTGCAAAATACAACAGCAACTGTAACAAAAACAAAGCGGTTGCCAGAACTGGTGAGTTAACTGTGGCTTTTGAGCTTCACCTGGTTTCAACATTTCTTCATGATTCATGTCTTTATACATACATGAGCCAGCTGAATTTAAGTTCAAAATAAAATACCATCTTCTTTATGTTTGTAGAGCATCAGTTAAACTACATATAAATCAGACAAACACATGGCATTGTCATAATGATCAATAGTGAGACATCTGGAAAAAAATCAGCTACTGGATATTTTTCTAACATTTCTAAAATATCGCAGTATTAGTTATCCAAGAATGAAAGAAAAAATAATGAACTACTCTTTAGGAACTATATTTGTTGAAAATTATTTCTGTCAGATCACATGTAAATAAACTGACTAGTTCATTAAGAAATCAGATATTCAGAGTGAAATAACACTGAACATACGACAATGCTGCTTCATAAATGTTAGAGCTAAAACTTCATTAAATTGAATGAACACTATTAGCACTGATTTATCAATTCAGTCAGGAAAATAACACAGAATTGTTAAAAAATAAATTATTTTACTCAACAACATAATAGTAAGATGTTCTTGTTATTTTAAACCCTGACCATAATAGACCCTAATTATATAATGTTATCTATTACATAAAATTTAATATCTCCAATCCCAGCAGTATTTCTAGAAAGGTAAAATTAAAGGTAATATTCACAGTAAGTGATGTTTGATCTAATCCGAAAATTGTAGTATCCAGCAGAAGTGTTTAACATGTCATGAATGTCAGACAGGACATAATTAACTGTCTCGTAGTTTCCTCTGATCATTGTTTCCAAATCTGGCAGTCCAGATCCATATCTGAGCCAGCAAAATCATTAACCCACACTCAGAAACAATTCTTTAACAATGTGCATTTAAGTCCTTTTTAAAGACTTCAGAAGAGTCCCTTTGTCCTTTAAAAACACCACATTGTTAACCCATTCCTTTCATAATTATACGCTAATCAGTCATGACCCTTGTATAAGAACATATATCAGCACAGACAGCCACAGAGATTGAAAGGAAATGGATTTGAAGAGGATAAGAATATGCAGTATTTTATCAATACGCAAAGCTGTGCTCCTCTGACCCAGTCCATGAAGGTCTGAGCTTCCGTAACAGGTCAGGTTAACTCAGAGACTCAGCCTTGGTGAGCCAAGTGGTACATTGTCATAAATTGAAATGAGTCTGAAACAGTAGCATTAAACATGCATATATGGTCCTAAATGATAACAACAGACCGTGCTATCAATATGCTATTCCACAGTCATTTGGAATGGGTTATCCTGGTCAGTATCCAAGAAAGAGTAGCAAAGTCCTGGTAGCATTGATCTAGTTTAAATTTCATGTCCTGCCACATTACTGAAGAGAGTAAAGAGAAATCCAGGTTTACTTTGGAAAAATACATGTAGTAAGTTGTGCCTGTACCTATCCTTACCAGTACCATTTTTATATCCCAGTTGTTTGAATATTGTGTGTCACTCTGTTCCCCATGAAAATCTACACTTGAGATCATCTCAGTATCCAAGCCATTAAGAGTATCAGTAGGAGCAAGGGATAGGCAGATATAGAGGCAGTGGAGGATACTGTTGTCTGATCACTGGCATGCCACAGTCAGAATTTATTCTAATACAACCTATCAGATCATTTGTTAAATAGTTATAACTGAGCTATACAACATGAGGGGTTTATGCATCTAAACCACTTTGTATTTCTCAGTATTTGCTTTCAGAACCAGCTATTTTTGCTGCCCGTGTAACTATCTACTACATTTTTAAGCTGCCAGGTCTTTACCTTCAGTACTGCTTCAGTTATTTAGAAAAGTGGGCTGTAGAAAGGATAAAATAAACTGATATATATGCTGAAGTCTCATGTGCCAGAGGGCATGAAAGGAAATAACTAATAAATTTCCATAAAGATTGTGTGTGTTAGTATGCTCTTGTCTTGCATCTATCAAGCTCTAAAACACTGAGAAGTTACAATTACAGAGATAACCCAAACAAAACCTTTCATTTTCTTTTCAGTGCTCTTAACAGCTTTCTAGAAACTATGATTAGTGGGGGACAGAAGCACTGACCCAGAGTAATTATTTCTCTGGTGTGTCTCATTTATTCACAAGGCAACAGAAAGACACAAGAGAGAGTTCTCTGTCAATCAGATGTTCACGATTTTTTCTATTGCACACTGAGATCACAGATGAAATGAAAAGAATTAGAGGGACATTCAGAAATGAACCACAACAGAAACTGCCTGAGA
Source organism: Pezoporus wallicus (assembly GCF_028554395.1). NCBI lineage: Eukaryota > Metazoa > Chordata > Aves > Psittaciformes > Psittacidae > Pezoporus > Pezoporus wallicus. Next base: position 5,109,663 of record NW_026641950.1, read on the forward strand.
AGTTGGCAAATAACTCCCGTGCTAATAGCTTCTGCCTTATCCTAAACTGTTGTGAGGTCGATGCCATAAACATCCAGCAAAGCCTCTCATTAATGCTCACTACTGGCTAGGATTTCTCATGACCTCAACTGAAATATAGCTCAGAGAAAGCGTCCAGCCTTCAGCTCTCCCTGTGTCCTATAATACAGTGATTCCTTTAGCTTCTGACTTCAAAAGACTATCAGTAAATTGTTATAGTAGCAACCTGCCATTAAACAAATATTATGCAAGTAGCTCTTTTGGCCAGATCATTCACTCTTTAATTCCTGCTTTTCATCCTCATGTATATGGATGCACAAGCACCCATACACATGCATGTAGGCATGCACCCAACTCTGCTAATGCTTGAAATTTGTTAGATTCTTTTCCCTTTATAGTTAGACATTAAAAATTGTATCTGGTGAACTTCTCACAGAAGATACTGAACCATTCAAAAGGCAGGACTGTATGTATATAATAATAATGGCAAGCCCAGCTTTATTTAACTGGTAGGTATTTTAAAAAGAAAATAGATGTTGATTTCTTCTGCCTTTTTTCCTCCCTTATTTCCCCCCTCAGTTTAGATATTAAAATTAAGCAAATTATTAACTCTCTACAGTCATTTTAACTTTCCTACTGTCAGCTCAATAATGCTGGCTTGCAACTATTGCAGAAAAGTGATTTTTCCTTACAGCCACATTCTTTTGTAGGAATACCTTTTTGTTTCAGTATGTAAGTATGTATGTATACATAAGATACATGCACATTCACAAAATATATATGCACGTGTGTTTATGTAAATATAAATATAAACCATTTAAACTTACATACATATGAATGTATACATTTATGTATGTGCATCTGTTTTCATTTATAAAATCTCAGTGTTGAGACTGTTTTCAATTGACAGTGTCCACTGGCCAAAGGAATGAGCTATTTTTCCAACAGATTAGCAAGCTTAAAAGAGTCTTCTGGCTTTAAATGGTAGATCCATTTCAAGCTTCAGAGTATTCTACTGTGTCTATAACATGAGTTGTAGTGAGAGACAGACTGAGATGAGAAAGTGAGGTAATTCACGTGCCATTTTGCAACATCATACGGTATTTTCCTTTTTTGGCTTGTTTTTAAGGACAAGCAGGCATTCCCTGTCACTCTCATGCAAATAACTCCAATGCATACATACATGAGAAATAATCTTGCTATTTTTGTCACTTGAGTAATGCCATCAATGTAACTGAGAACTGAAGTGGAGATGACACATTGCTAGAAACAAATCCCTGTGGCCAAAGGCTCCAGTGGAAGTTCCATCTCTCGTGTCCTCATTAACAAAAATATTAAGCAATGCCATTCATTTGACATGCAATGACAAAAAACACACCCATGTGCTAAGATCAGAGTGGATCTATAGAAGGATTAAATAAACCATGGTAGAGCTGTAACAGTTTCCTTAAATAAAGGTGGGAACATGTTTAGGAACTGCAGTGTTGCACACACATAAATCTTCCCTGTACAGTTACGAGGTTAAGATCTCTGCCTACAGATTCCAGACAAAAAAGGTTTTGCAAATATCCTCTGCTTATTATTGCAAGCATGGGACTGCCATCAACAGTATTAGCTGAATATATTTAGCATAAAAAAACCTGGTGCTCATCTTCCAAATGCTGGGGAAAAAGTAACACCTGTTTTTTCATTCTGCTGGTTTTATATATTTTTCTTCAATAGCAGAATCCCTTTTTTGGCAGGTCTGTGATTCAGACCTCCCTCCTAAAACCAAAGAACAGAGAGCATTTCACGTCATACGGGGCTTCACTTAGACAAAAGAAAGGCATTTATTTAGTTGGTCACTTAGGTGCCTGAGGTGCCAGCCAGGCCTAAATACAAGAAAATCTGGTAATGGTAACTGATGCCACCTTGAACACTGGTGGCAGGGCCGTGTGGACAGAAGTTCTCCTAGAGCACAGGGAGGCTGGAAGGGCAGCATGAGGGGGACAGCAGCATTGCAGAAGTGGTATGGAAATTTGGTCCTGCAAACTTCATCGCTGCAGCATCTCTCCCCTTACACAGCCTATCAGGAAATGAGCAATTTAGCAGTATGAACCCCATTCCCAGATTGGGGCCATACCTCAGTGAGTACAGCAAAGCCAGATGGCAGGAGCCCTGTGTCTCTTTGGTGAATACCTACTGCTTTCCTGAGGGAGGATGTAAGCACATAGTTAAGTACTTTCCAGAAATTTGTGTATGATTAGATTTCAGATACTGAATAATTTATCCCTTGTCTTTGCACGTAAACATTCTTAAAAGCTTTTTGATTAGTTATTTGGGATATATTTAATAGATGGGCCAGACTGACAAATCTGGAAAATAACCGAAGAACAGATAGATAGGGATCTTAACAAAGTAAGCTGCTCCAACTGTGGTTTGAACAAGTACAAACTGTGCTCCTGTGGTCTTAGGAGGGAAACAGGAAGCATCTATTGTTAAGAAGCTTTTCCCTGGAGAGTAGCACTGTTTTTTCTTCCAGGCTTTGGCCTTTTTATAATTATCACTAATTGTGCTAGTGATCTGATTTAGTGCCTTCTCTCCTAACAGCTGGATTTCATTCTTCCTTCTGAAGCCTGAAGTTTCACAAATGAAATCAGAGTATTGCTAAGCTGGCTATTTCCAGCATGTTCCCTGGTAACAAAGATCATTTGAAATCTGCCATAGGTCCTGGGACAGGCTGAGCTCTGCAACTCATATGGAAGTACAGATTATGCCACTCGATACAGACTTAAGAAGTGAACTATGAGAGTCCAGAACTACATGCCACTTCTATAAAGGTATAGCAGACTGTCTGGCACTCATCGTTTTACTTTCCTTCTCCTAGGCCTTTGACATTTCTACTCCCAGCGTTAATCTAAAATGATGCAACATAAGGCATCAGTCAAGAATAGCTTCAGAAAACCAGCCATTTTTGGAAGCTATTTTAAGATTACTTTGCAAACCCAAACACTTCAAAGGCAGCATAAACTCTGTTTGTCCTGTGTATCACTGGGAAATAAAAAACACACACCGATGCCTCCCTGAATAGAAATATTTTTATGGTGCTTCAGTATTTTAGTTCCTAGATGCATCATTTTGGTTTCTACTTATTTTGTAGGCTATTTTAGCAATCCTTTAAAAAATGTTTTAAAGTACATTTTTCTCTAGAAAAATTGTTTGCTTTTTCTGTTTTTATAGAAAACAATCTATTTGGATGCTATGATCATACCTCAAGTTTTTACTTCGGCTTTAGAACATGACCCCTGGTAAATGCCTGTGCGACAGAGCTGTCAGGTTGCCTCTCCCAACCCATAGAAATGCCTTGTGGTTTTGAGATGATGAATTTCCAGCGAGCCAGGTTTGCGTATTATTTCTGAGGAAAGGCCAGGTCAAATGAATAAATCTTTGAACCCACTGAAAGAAAGTAAATCCTGATCTTTCCCAAGAAATAGTTTTCTGTTTTGATCAGCGATGGTTGTACCATGACCAGGTTCTCCCGTGATGCTGCAGTTCACTTTTACAAGCTTGTTGCAATGGGCAAATGTGGTACTTTTTTTTCCCCTATTTGTGGGAAGTTTTCTCTCTTGTGGACAGAAAAAAGTGACACTTTCAGCAGCTTCTGACACCACAGGCTATGAATGTCTTCTGCCTTCACAGGAGCATGTAAAAGGAAAATCATGATTTCTTCTCTCATGAAAATGACACTAGGTGATAATGATCTTTTCTTTTGATGTGGCAAAATCCACGGTGACCACCTCTGTACCTGCTAGGAGTTGATCTGGCATATGTTCAATTGCTGTTGTCATTTCCCTCTCCAACATGCCATCCATTTGGTTACCAGGTAACACACACTGTGAGGCGTTTGCATTAAGCATTGTTGCTCTCATGCTTTTTAAACTGTGGGTTTTTTTTAAATAACCAAGGTTAAAACTGGATTGTTTTATGGCTGGGAATCTTCAGATTCATTCTAGTGACTTGTCAGGATGTCAGGAGTACAAAATCCGTCTGTTGACAAAAATATTAATGTTTAATAAGCATGCAGCCAAATGCCTATGGCTGCAGCTGATTTTGGTGTCAATAGCTACAAATAATTTGCTTATGACAACATAAGGCATTATTCTCCTCTTCACCCATAAAGAATAATGGGTCAAATTCTAGTCTGGTTTCAGCAGACTATAAAGTTATTGGAATGGCTTTTGTGGATTTTACAGATGCATAATGTCCATTAGCAAAAAATATTAATTGCTTCCCACAAAGCAAGTAGCACACAAGTTCTCTCCCAAAATGTAATCCATGACAATGCGAATGCTAGAGACAGCTGGAAAATTTTACTGACAATTTTAGGAAAGATCTTCTTTTCTGAACATCATCTTCCATACTTTTTATGTGGAAAATTACAGTGACTTTCAGATAAAACAAGAAAATCAAAAAAGTGATGAAAACCCATACTTATGAGATCTTATATCCCTGTTTTGTGGAAAGTGGGGCAACCTGGCTCCCAGGTGCACTGTGAAAGATACTTCACTTGAGTTGCCCAGCAAGATGGGAGGTTGGAGACATTTTGTAGGAAGTGGAGTCACCAGCAAGGTTTTTGTTAGAACTGAGAGTATAGGTATGAATGGCGCACTTGGTATGAACTTCCATGTGGCTTTGCAGAAACATTTTCAAAATTAGGCAATTTGTGTCCATATCAGAAGACACTGAAACAGCAAAAAAAACCCTCAAAAATTATATTGCCTCCAAGAAAATCTTCTGGATATAGTTTTTTAAGGTTATCATTCTGAAAATTTACTATGTCTTCTAATATATGTATTGTATTTCTTACAAAAATATTGGTATTTTGACCAAGAGTTAGGAGCGCCACAGATGAGCTGATTCCTGGTAATGCCAGAGAAAGTTTGGCATCACTAATCAAGAGACTGGGAATTAATATTATTATATCAATCAATGCAGAATGGCACCTCCTAAAACCTCTAGCATTTTAACCTTAGCTTTTGAGATCTGGCATTAAATAAAACACACTCAGAAGCGTAATACCTCATAAAACACTTCTGCTTCTGACATACCTATCTATCATAGATTATATCTTCAGTTTGCTATTTAAATATGTTAGTTCTCAACCTCTTTTCATTTTTCTTCTGGGATTTCACTGTATATCATAAAGAATTTCCCAGCTTCCAGATATGTTAATCATTATCACTTCTATCATTTCTTCCTCCAGTGCCACTTTGAGGCATTTTTATGTAACAAAGATGTGAGTTTTTTGCCTTCCAAAGTACTATTTGCATCTCCCAGATGATAATTTGAGTGTCAGTTTACTCACTCTGTGTTAATATATATATTTGCAATGACTTCAGCACAAACCAAATAAAGCTCAGAAAAATATGAACTGCAATGAGTGGTCGATGATGTTTTTCTACCACCATGGTATCTGCTGGTGATTAAATTACTTGGTGAGAATGCATTTTAATATTTAGTCCCTGGCTATGCCTACAAAATGCTTCACTATATCAAACCATGTGTGTGATAAAATAAGAAAACTATTTCTGGAAGCGACAATCATGAAAAGAAGAAGAAGGTGTAAATAAATCATTCTTTAAACTCATGGTCTGCTTGAGTAACAATAGTCTGGAGTTATTTGTTACTAATCACAATGTGTGTGTGTGAACGTGTGTGTGTATACATTGGAGAGGAGACGAGGAGGCACTCAAGAGAACAGTTAAAATGCAGACAGGTGTTCATCTCCAGACAAATTCCTCCAAAGCTGGGAATCCCCTTCCATTGCTTGTATGTAACCTGCAGAGTCCACTACTGAGCAACGGTTCTGAATGAGTGGTGCACTGACATTTTCAATCTGCGGTTTCACTGATGTCCTCTCTTCAGCTGCATGTGCAAAACAGAATGGTTATTCCAGTTCACCAGCCACTCAAGGGAATGTCAGAATTCTCTGGGTCTTAATTACTGTGCTGTTTCCCTGCAGATTGCTCTTATTATTGGCTCATTTAGATTGTAGTATCTCCCATGGCACTTCTTGTTCTATGCTATTACCAAGCACCAGAGATGATGTATTGAAGATAGGTGCTAGGAAACTGCATTTGTCTCCAGACAAATATTTCTGTGCAGACATTTGCATTTTCAGTTTGCAGGGGGATATCAAGTATTTTGAAGACCTGTGAGATCTTTCTTAGCAAGCTGCTCTTCAGATGATATATGGCTATATAATAGCCACATAATATATACTAATAAATGGCAATATTTATTGTTGAGCTATTCAAATAAGATGATAATAGAGTGACAAGACTGCAAACATAAATATGACACTACTTTACCCCTGTCCTAGATACGGAGTATCCCTTGAAATTACCAGTATTTTCAAAGTGTTATTTATGATGCAATCAGAAGATTTTGATGCTTGGTGCTTCTATGAATATATAAGGGAGAGTTTGGGTTTTTTTTTAACACCTTCATATATATAAGCAAGGGAATCCTGTGTGTAGTTTATTTCTACCACTAAATTGAAGGCTTATTTTATCTATCACAGATTTCAACTAATAAAACATTTGGACCCTTCATGAAGTATTGGCAGGCAAAACAGAAAGTTTCTACTAAGTAAAACTTTAAATTCAGTGACTGTAGTGAGATAATTTAGTATCTTTTATATACAAAGAAAACATTATTTAATTTGATTGGTAATATGTTTTCCCCCAAAGGATTAAAAATTCCATGAAGAATCAGAGTTGCATTTCATGGTACTGCCTTCCCCTGAGGGAAGTAAACTGCTTCTGAAGACTCTGAGCAAAGCCTCAAACCAGTATTTATGTATGAAGTGAATGAACAGTTATCAAAAGGTATGTAGGCACCAGTCATTTTAAGTGTACCAAATTTGTGCACCTGACATGTGAAACTAGACATGTAAAAAGCATTGTGGCTCAATTTAGTACTGAGGTGTTACTGTCTGGCAATTCTACAATCTCTGCTTTAAGCCAGAAGTATGGATTAGAATGACATTAAATAACACACAAAGGTCCAACATGATTGCCATAGGAGCCATGGCAAAGCTACATTAGTACCAGCTGTAAAACCTGGTTTGGGAAGAGATCTCTTCTGGCTAATTTGGAAAATTGTAAGAATGTTAGTAGAGGATTGTTATGGATGGGATACCTGTTGTGGGTTGCCATCTTGCCAAAATGTTCCCAACACATAAGCAGAGCCATTAGATGGATGGTGATGGCCAGATGGGGAGAAAGGCAGGGTGTCTGTGCAAAGTCCTCAAACTCTGGGCTGAATTTAAATCTGACTTTTCTTTACAATAATGACAAATGATAGTACAGCCCATCAGCTATCAGATAAAACCACCTTAGGAACACAACTAGGCAGCTGGCACTTTGCTGGCATCTACATGAAGGGAATTGGACCCTGACTGTTTGGCTTCTTATTGACCCAGTCAAGATTCACTCAAGAATCTTTGTGTACAGGAGTATTTAAATAAGGCTTGCAAGATCAGGGCCCTGATCACAGTCTGAATTTTTCCATGCATTTATAAATTAAGGTTCAGAAAAAACTCTTGCAGTATCATAGTAATGTAATTATTTGTTTGGGTTTTATTTTTTTGTTATAACAGTTAATTGACAAAACACTCTGATGGCTCTTGTGTTTAGAGCCATCAGGGCTTAGGTTTTTGTGAAGCTTTAAAAGACAATAAAAGAGTCCATAGATCAGAATTTCTCTGGATATTTTAAAGTAAACATCCATTCAATTTCAAATCTGGTGTACTACTTTCAATAAAAAATGGATATGGATCACCAAGAAAATTGTCCCTTTGAGTGCATGTCTTCCCTGAAGGCTTTGATCACTGCGTGATATCATGAACCATTAATGTCAGTATGGCATGAGTTAAGGACGATGTTTATCTTGTGCTCGGTTGCTATTACGAGCAAGTTTTGCAATTTCAACAGTGCTTCCTAGTGCAGTGTCACAAGGGTATGTTTGATGTCTTGACTTAATGGGTAGCTTCAATCGATGTTGTGCCATGTTTCACTAAACAACAAGTCATTCACTTGATGTACTGAATTTTATTACAGGGACAACAGTCCAATAATCTGCCTCTTAGAATCTGAAAACACAGTTTCCCTGGGCATTAACTTTTTCCTTTGGAAGGCAGCAAATATTTGGTGTAACTAGGAAAAAGGATAATGTATGAAACACTGGAAGTTTGGCAGCCTCACTCCTAGGAATTCTATAATTTACCATGCTGGGATTTTGGGGGGGGTTTTTTGATCCACCAAATCTGATTTGGAGGCATGCACAGTAATTCCAACCAACTCCTGATGAGATGGGAGGAACACAATAAGCACATCTTGCATTTTGGTCTCCTTATGTCTTAGACTGAGGCAGTGTCGCAAGTGCTGTAAATTGAACCGGAAAGGAACTTCTCCCACACTTAGGAGAAAATGAGCCATAAGCATATCTGTACACCACACCAACCTCTGCAAATTCAGCTGCCTGCCTGAAATCTGATTCCAGGGCTTTAAAATGAGAGAAAGAAAAAAATATGTGCAACTGTTATCATGAAGCTTCAGTAAAATGGTTAAAACCACACAGCGAAGTCTAAACTTCAGTCCTGCGACAATGGTCAAGGCATTAAGTCAATTATATAACAAGAACAGCACCAGGAAGCGCACAGTTGCAACAAGTCTGTCTTAGGTAAAGCAGTGATACATTCCCATGACAAATCAAGCCAAAGAAGCAACAGAAGACACTCACCATCAATACATAAATGCTAAATTCCTGTTAATGTATGTGAATGGAATGAGGAGATGCTGCTTCTGAGCATCAGTGAGAAAAAAAGGGAATTTTGGATTATTTTTGTGACTTCTTTTTTGTTTTTTTTTTTGTTGTTGTTGTTGTTTTTTTTTTGTTTGTTTGTTTCAAAGAGAGTCTAATTTCCTGCTAAACTCCAAGAAGTGGGTATGAAGGATGATGGAAGAAATGATTCATTAGCAACCTTGAACTCAGATTATTTGACTAATGAAGCTGACATCTTTATCAGTACCTGTCATTTCACAGATTGCACCTATATTTACGTATACATTACACATGTAAGGGCACAGTATTGATAGTGGAATTAATCAAATTATTCTGCTTTCAAGCCAGAAAAATTTATTCCACAAACTAGACTCTCTGTAATCAAGGCTTATTTTCTGTGTCATGATACTGTCCGTACATTCTCTAGCTAATTGAGTACAATAGTAGAGACCAAGACACAGGTCTTAAAGAGGTCCAAAAGTCATAAGTGATGATAACATATCTCTATCCTGAACACAACAGCACCTGTCACAAATTAGGGGACACATACAAAACACTTAGAAGGATAAGAGGCCTGATTCAGTTCCTTCTTGTGATGCCCAAACATTTAATGTATCATAAAACATATCACACATCATAAATTCATATTAATGTTATCTATCTCATCTGTTTCATGTATAATGAAAAAAAAATCGACAAAATGGGTTTCAAGTGGGCATTTTTTTCTAATCTACTACTCACAAAAATGTAATGTTTATGTAGATGCCCTGCTAAACATATTAAGCTCATTTCCCTGTTGTGTCCAAGGAGTGCGCTACATGGCTCCAGTAAAAGCATGTGTGAGCATGCCAGCATGAGTTTCAGCAGCTTCCAGCCTCTACTATGTTAGAGTTGCTAAGACATAAATATATTTATGTAGCTAATCAAAAGCTTCAAGACAGCTGTGACTGCTCATACTACACATATGTTCTGTCCTTCGATGGTGTGTCTAATGCCTGCCACAGTGCCTTAAGAGCCAGCATGACAGCCTTCCCTTGCTGGAAGCTGTCGCTGTGCTGTGTTCACCTCTGTCACTTGCAGAGTGGCTTTGAATTGGTAGCACAGCGGGGGCTTAGGGCCCAACTAACAAATCTTTGCCCTGACTGATTTAATACCACATTGAGACAATGTACTGGTACAGTTCATTAGACAATGCAGTAAGGAAGCTCAAAAAAGTAATAATGTATGTAATCTAGGAGGACAGCCAGATTGTGCCAAATCACTTATCTAAATATATAAAAGCATAACCCTTTTCTGTAGCTTGGAGTCCAGTAATGAGACTGGGCCAACTAAAGAAGCCTACAAAACTGAGCATACCAAAAATATATTTCCTGCTGAAGTATAAGGAAGGATTGGTTTTTTCTTTCTGTAGGAAGGCAGATGCATATGTGCAACCATTAATCTTTAAAGAACTTGAGAACATGCATACATCCTTAATAACTGGATACTTCTAATGAGCATCTGCCAATCTAGAATATACAAAAAATCTTCTTAACTTAATACACCGTTATTGAGGCACTTTTGAAAGCTTAAGATAAAGTTAACCAGTTATCATTACGGTGAACTTTAAGTGCATTTAACTGAGGTATTAATTTGTTCCAGTTTATATGCTCTGTCCTGCTTATATAGTTCTCACAGGCATCTTTCTTTCTAAAAACTAAACAGTTTAGCTAAGAAGCCATTCAGGAGAATGAGACATTTTGATCACATTTAAAACATTTAAATTGCAAAACTTGTGTTAAAAGGAAGGCAGGCAAGAATGTTTCTTATTTAGGAGCTCAGTATGGCCTGAATAATGGTTTGATATCTCTAATCTAACTAGCATCGGTGGCAGCCTCAGTTGCAGCATGACAGTAGCTGTGTTGTGTAAGCAGCAGCTCATTATGCTGAGGACATTCTTGTTCAGTGAAAATCAATTTAAATACCATCACTTAAACTATGATTCAGTAAGATTTTACCTTTGAGTCTCATACTTATCCTGAAGCCAGGACATAGTGTGGAACCACAAAATAAATTATAGCTATGTGGTATATGCAATACCAGAGCTCTGTCCTGTATTGAAAGCTGTCCAGCCATGCTAATGTACCTCAGCACTGTGGCTACAGTGATCTGAATGCTTTTGCTGCACTATGTAGATATATTTCTATTGGAAATGAGATGGCCTGTGCAGTCAGAGAAAGAAAACCAGTGCACCCCATCTCATGTGAATGCAGGTGATGTGAGGAGTGGAGGAGTGTGAAGGATTCCTCAAGTTGGACCCAGTCCTTACAACAGCCCAGTCCCATATGTCTTGGAGCTATCAATGCCAAATCCCTGTACACCAGCCAAATCAGATATGTAACTGCTCCTTTAGACGCATCTGGAGACATTTTTGGTTTATATCAGAAAGAAAAGCATAAGTGGCATTTAGCATATTTTTTTGCTTAGAGACAATGCAGCAAACATCAATTCTTCAAACACCAGAACCAATGAAGCCCAACGTCCTGAAGATCTGTGTCTGATCATTAGTACTGAATCTAAATTGCAATGTTCATGACAAGTCTTTTCTGTAAACTGGATATTTCTAAGGGCTTCTCTAGGGTGACTTCTGCAGCATCTGATAGCACAAACTGCAGCTTTTTCCATAGCTACAGCTTTTTTTTTTTTTTTTTCCCCATTATCTGATGGAAACCACAAGATTTTCTTACAAAACTGGAACCAGCTGCTGCCTTAGGGCTTTTCACTCAGTAGAGGATTATTCTGCTAAAAGAAGCTAAATAGAATAATGCCAATCTGCATTACTCTGAGTGAACCTGCTTAAAATATTCAGATGGTGAGAACCCTCAGACATTTTCAATAGTAATAAATGAAAGAGATAAAGTATTTTCCGGGAAGCATTCTCCTTCTAAAGAGGTTAATATGTTGCTCCTATTCATACAAAATAACTGGGAAATTAGAGATGAAAAGGATTGTACTTATTGAGGCATCCAACCAGAAGTCCAGTATTGTAGATTTTGGCTTCAGCTAATCCACCTGTTTTGAACAAATGTGGACTTTTAAAATTACATCTGGTTTACAGAAATAGAAACAGATCTTGTTATTCTGCTTCTTTGTCTGCTTTGGTTTACTTTTTATTTCAGAGAAAGTCAATCTCTGATATGGGGAAAGAAAGAGATTGAAGCCTTTAAATGATGGCAGGAATTCCTTTGAAAAATGGTTTAATTTTCTAAACAAGTGGTTCTTCAAGAGATAGAAGTGTCTATTTGATAGTTTCTGCTGAGGGCTCGCCCTGAATACCCTAGCTTGATGCACAAGTTCATGACCTAATGGAGTGCCACAACCATTCATCAGTCTGAAGATCATGTATATCCAGTTGGCAGTACTGCAAAACCCATTTAGTATCTGAATCTTGTGTTTTCCTGTAAAATTAAAAATTCAAGTCCAATAATTGGTTCTAGTATATTAGCCACATTTTATGTAACACACCTAATATTAACCTCTGTCTTTGAGAATAAAAGAGAGAGTGTATTCACTGTAACATCCAGTGGCTTGTTCTGTCCCCCTGAAACATGTTCTGTGTGTGGATCAAGCTATCAGTGACCTTAAATAAGTCTCCTTCCCCACAACCACAGTCTCCTTCTGCCTCAAATGGACACATAGGCTTTTAGTCTTCTTTGTGATGAGCTCAATTACTATCACAGTCTTCTTATTCAAGTCTTCAATACAGACCAAATGCAAATGTAACGTTTTCACTATCACAGGGTTTTTCTGCCTAATAATTTGCTTTGACATGCAACTGTGTGGCATGTTTGGTACTCTTACAAACCTGGTCTCTCTTACGACCAGTGCACACAAGAGCTGTAGGCAAAGCTATGTCCAATATGAACTGCACGCTCACGACCAATACAACACAACCCATCTGATTTAACTTGGAAATCAAAATTATGTGGCCTCTTAGTAACAGATTTGCTAGAATCATTCAGGGAATGCTTTGAACTTGTGATATGACTTATTTGCACAAATGCTTTCTCAATGAAAATCCTAGTGATAGCGGAAGTGAATTCTCAATGGTATGAATGCAGAGAAAACCAAGATTGCTGCTTCATAACTACACACATTATGCCCTGTGTATTTCTACTGGCATATATGACATGTAAGTACTGTGACTTATTATTGAAGGGTTAAAAATATGGTACTGCAGATTATCATATTTGCATTTGCAGCAGTTATTTTTACATAAATATACTGGAAGAAAACATGCATATGCCAAAATATATGGAAAAGGCCATAAACATGCAGCTATTCACATCATCCATGAGCTCAAACAGTTCTATGATAGCAACTACAGCTGTCTGGGCACACTTCAATATGACGAGGAGTTTTTGATGGAAAATAGCACTAATAATGACAACAGTTAGCAGAGTAGTCTATTGAATGAACAACAACAGAACACAGAAATGATGGACAGAAAAGTGGCAGAAAGCAGGGTGCTACAGTGCAAGGCTCATGTTGCCGGCCTGAGTCTTTGGCAGGTTTGAGAACTGCCTAGCGAGGGAGCAAAATTATATCATGAGACCCACAATGCATTGCCATGATCCCAAAACACTAAGCAAATAGCAAGTATGAATAATGAGCATTTAAAGCAGGAATTATGCCCCAGACAAACAATTCATAAACTGGAATATTTGTCTAAGTCATTTACAAGTAAATTCAATTAATAAGCAAATTAATAATAATCGCAGAAGTCGACTGGGCCTGATTTCCCGCTACTTGCATCTTCAGCAGTCACCTCCATCCATGGAAAATGAACGTAATATGTTTCAAACCAGATCTTCAGAATTCCCCACATTCTTCAAAGTCACTTTGCAGCAATGCAAGCAAGTATTCAGATGGCAGTGAGCAAGAGGGTCCACTGAACACTTCTGCCTGCTCAGCTCTGCATATGACAGCTCAGCTTGGCTTCCTAGGAAAAAATCTTTGCCTTTCAGATGCATTTTCTCACTACAATCTCTTCTCCATTGCTTCTAACTCCATTAGCCTATTTCAAAACACCAACTTTCATGAAAAATAGTGATATCAGAGGAGAGGAACCCACATTAGTGCCTCTGCAATACACCTTTACCGTCATTTGCTTAATTTAGTGGAAACATTGGCCTTTCAGCATGTAGAGTTCAGAATCACCCACAGTGTATACCACTAGCAGCTAGGGAACAGGACACAATGGATGGAGGATACCGAGTGTACATATGCAAGATGAGTATTTCAGGAGCGTGAAGTGGCAAAGCTTGTGGAAATAAATTTCAAGTATAGCAGAAGGTAGCTAAAGGTCCCTAAAACATATAACAAGAGCCACCCAAAAAGACTCCTGTTTAACCTACAGTAAGAATATGAAGTTCCACAACTCTACTTCCAGTCTTAATTAGCTTCCATATTTAAATCACCTTCTAAGTTCATATTCCTCAAAACACTATGTTTCATTGTAGTATCTATGCAGGGTTTTTTTGATTCTGCTGATAATTTGCAAAGCAAATTAAGCGTAAGAGTTTTAGAGTTTGTTATTTGTTGGTTTGTTGGGTTTTTTTATTATTTTTTAATGGGAATAATGAGAAATATGTTCTAGCCAATTTAGGAAAATGTGAATATGTAAATTTACACCTCCAAGGTGGGGTTTCTTAAACATAATGACATTTATCCAGCACTACAGGAATTTAAAAACCAGCTACATTAAATATAAAAACGTCTAATGAAATATTTCAGACGAGATTAGGGCATGTAACCTGCCAATTGAGACTTGATATACTGCAAGGAAGCCTGAGGACTTGACATGTAATATTAAAAAAAGTTAGATTTCCTTGACTTCAATAGCACTGCATGGTATTAATCACCCCCACAGAGCCAGCATCTTCAGGTATGCAGAATCTAAAGCAGAGCAGCAACACATACTTGCACAATAAGAAACTCTGAACCTGTGCATGACTTAGAAAATTATTGCAGAAAGTCAGTCTCTTAGTAGTTGTTATTTCTGAAGCTCATTATGAACACAGAGCTGCTTGAAAGGTTCCAGCAAAGCCAGTGTGTTAGTTTCAGGAAGCTCATTTACTTTGGTTTGGTGAACTTTTATCATCCTAAAGCCTAGCTCCAAACCAACCTTATTTCCTGGCAGGCTGCCTTGGAACTGGGAACGTTGCTGCTCTTCAATGACTTCATCCAAAGAGATACTAACTTATTCAGGAGCCTCGCTTGCCATGTCTCAAGCAATCTGATTGGTAAGTCTCTGGCTTCCCTCACGCTAGAGCTGACCTCATCTACTGCTCTACTTTCAGATGTATCTGACACAGGGCCCTGGGAACCATACACCTAATCAGAGCTTTCCTGCAGTTTTGCGGCAGGGAGGTGGAAGCCAGTGGAACTCCTCACTCTCCAAGCTTTCGAGCTCATACATCCTGTGCTTGTGTCCAGGAAGGGTTCACCCTCCACCACTGAATTTGTCTGCATTTTTTCAGGGAAGTTGGCATTTTTGTTAGTTGAACTGCTGCCACTCAGGTTGGAAAAAGCAAGAGTTCTCACAAACAGGAAACTCTTGCTTTTCAGACAGCTTTAAGAAAAGACATGATTCGTTCCAAAAACGAGTTTATAAATGGAAACCATTACCTGCTAACAACTTTGTCTTCAAGGAGGTTCCACCTGGGCTAAGGGCCTCACTTACTCATCACAACAGTACTGTCTTCCAGACATTACAAAGGATAAAAAGGCTGTAGTAACTTTTGGGGTGAAGGCTAAAGAAAAAAGCAAGTAGGTTAGCTTATTACTTTGTCAGATTCATATACAATCCTATAAGAAAAAAAATAAGTCTGCATAAACCCTGAAAAATAGCTGAATTGTTTGGTGCCGCAAGCCACGAGCAGAACTATGTTCTACGCAATGTGTTATATTCACAGTTGTAGAGACATGGGCTTAATAATGGGTCATGGTTTGCCAGTGATATCAAGACATCTGATTAAAAGAGGTTATGTCCACAGGTTCTCTGCATCTCAGTCCTGAGATTTAATCCATGGGGAATGAGTCAAAAATGAAAAATGATGGGAATGAGCACTCCAAGGCCTAACGCTTCACTTGCGAGTACAATAAGTTTTAAACTAATTATCCGCGTGTAATTTATCATATTTATCAGCAGCACAAGTTTATCAGATGTGTTGAGAACACCTTCAGTCTAATCTCTGGGAAGCTTACTCACCACTTCCTGCCACATTAGAGCATAACCGCACTGCTGCCTGTGCGCAGCTCAGTGTCCAGGTACCTGCAGAACTGCACTGCACTGAGGAAAGCCTCAAACTGTGTTTCTGGAAAATTACTCTCCCTGTAGCTCCCCCAAGAGCCTGTTAGAGCACAAGGTATGGAGGAAGCTCTCCTCCCAAGTGCTGGGCACTATCTCTCCGCTCAGAGCCTCTATCCTCTTCTACCCGGCTGCAGGGGAGGAGCAAGGGGATTGCTCTTATAATTAGAAGCTTCATACCTCTCACAACTAATCACAGTCTGATCCTCCTCTCTCTGCAACCAGCTTCTTCCCATTGCAAAATCCTCTGCTCCTGCATGTTTCATTCTCCCTTGCTAATAAAGAGAGGTATTTAGCTGGTAATTCTGAGTGGCTGTTGAACATCCCTTCTTCCAGTCCTTGCCATTTTCCTTCAGCTTCAACCTGTTCAAAAAATGCCTTCAGCATTAGTGGAAATTATTGTGACAAAATACTTTTAATTATCACTAAATCATATTTGACACACAGCAGAAATAATCTGAAGCAAAATGCCTGAAAATCTTGACTCCCATTTAGACAGACTGAGGAAAGGCAGCCAAATTGCTGTCTGCTGCATAAACCCCAGACAGGTACCACAGACCTTCAACGGAGATCAGAAAATGTTTCTTCCATAACAGCCCTCCTGGAAATGGAGACCTCTGCTTGTGTGGCTCTGCCTCCCCAGGGAAGGCGAAGAAGCCAACGCTGTCAGCCCTACCTGCCTGCTCAGTGCTACACACCACAGCAGCAAGCACTGTAGAAGATGCAGTGAATGCTTCCAAAGACACAAAAGCCATCTCCTCAGAGATGGTATTTAGGGAAAAACATTTTGGCACTGCAAAGCTTGCAGAGTTCAAAGCTAGACAAGCCTCATGCTAAGTATACCTTTTGTATAAGCATCCCCTGGCTCTCCCTATATAATATAATCAGGAAATAATCAGGTCTTTAGAGTGACAAGATTAGGTTTTATTTGACTGCCCTTTTGTCATAAACTTGGACCAAGCTACTGCAACTTCTAGAAAGCAATAGTTGAGCAAGTTTAAACCTGGGCCATAACCGGGCATAACCTACCTGGAGCTAATGAGTAAAGCTGAATCATTTCTCAAGTTGTGATCTGGCGTGGGGCCAAAATAAGAGATCCCAGTTTAAAGGTCTGTGAATAACACCAGATAACATTTTAATTGACAGAGAGGATTAACATTCAGCTCATGTTTAAAAAAAAGTCTATGAAGATTACATTACAAACTATCATTTTATTTATTTTTTTATCAAAACATAAGCTAAAGTAACCCATTACAGGAGGTTAAAAAAATACTGTGTTCGTGGAAATCATCACCATCTTATTACACTAAGGAGAGCCCCATATCCCAGTGTTGCAGGCTGAAGCGCCAGGAGCCGCTCAGCAGGCCTTCTGTCTGCTTGACACAAAACTCAAACAGTAAATTTTATCTGTTTAACTCCTCCATATGAGGAGATGCCCAAATTTGAAATAGGTCAGGTTTTTAGAACTCTGATTCAACTGTAACCATATTGATATGCCTTTGTTCAGCTCAAGTTTGTTTTCTGTTCGTGTTTTGTCGTGTCTACAATTGATTTCAGCCCTGACAGCAATTACTATTTTCTTGTGTAGATTTGTCCATAATAATAATAATAATAAATAGTAAACTTTCACCCAGAGAAGAAAGGAACAATGAATCCATTTTTATAAGCAGCCAAAAAAAAAAAAACAAAACAAAACCAACCCTGCAAAACTCACCCAAGTTGTGGCTAATTTGATAATGGTATCTTGCCTATAACCTGTCTTTCCTGGCTGTGTTCTTGCTCACCTCCATTGCTGGTTTTGTGATACCCAGCCCCTAGATGTGTCTACAAGATAGCCTTTAAACACCAGTGAGACTGTGTCCCACTGCATCCTGTGGAAGAGCTGAAGACCCTTCCAGGAGTCCCTCTAGAACCCAAGACCTGGAGAAAGTATGCTGCAGTTATTCTGAGCTGGAGAAATCTAATAAAAGAAAATTAAAACCTGAAAAAGAGGGGAAAAAACCCCACCAACAAACCAAACAACCAAACACAAAACAAACCCAAACTTCTCATTAAGAAGCATCAAAAGCTATTCCATGACTCAGGGAGTTCCTAATGCACACCAGACTTGGTTTGAACTGTGGTGGGCTATACTATTGCCAGATGCTATTTCCAGTGTGATTTATTTTAAGACAATATTAGACTTGGCAAAGAAACTGCCTTTGTTTGACTTGTTTTTTATCAAATGGTCTTGGGTGACAGAAAGGGCAGTGGGTGGGGTTTGCTTTTCTACAGCAGAACTTTCTTTTTTTTGCCATTTGTTGGACTCATCAGTGGGAAATTGGGATACACTTCCAGACCACCTGACATTACATTTTGGCTTTGCAGTAACTAAGATGTTTACACTCAGGAAAATGGTCAATGATTTATTTAGACAGACAAGTCAACTTCGATGCTGACAGCAGTCCACCTGTTGCTGCTACTTATTGTAATATCTATTCCTACAACTCAGGAATAGCCATTAAGCCAGCCTGTAAGAGGATCATTCCCTTCTTCACAGAGAAGTGTTATCAAGTGTTGGTGGGATAGGGACTGAAAGAAATGGGTTGAGCTGAAATAGGGTCCTTGGTCACGAGCAGGGTTTGGGGGAGCCCCCAGGGGAAGCTGGGCAAGGCCAGTAGCCCTGGTAGGGTCTTCAGGGCCCTGACAAACACAAATCCACCCTTTTTTCTTCAAAAAGAAGAGAATGTGTGGGTCACATGAATCCACTGCTGTGGCCAAGACGGTCAGTAGTGGAGAACACAATTATTTCTTGCAACAGTTAGCTTATGACCTTGAATGATCCTCCTGCTGCATATCACATAACTATACCTTTCCAAATGCTTGCCCATCTTCCTCCATCCCTGCCTTCCTCTGTTCGTCCTCTCCTCTCACGTCAGGAAGGCATTTGGGAAGCACTGCCTCACAGAAACCTAGTGGGCTTGTCTACAAAAACCAGGCATGAAGTGAGAAGGAATAGGTCTATCAAGTTTATGAGGCTGGTCTTGATAAAAGGTGCTCTGAAGAACACCACTGTAATGAGGGAAAATATTCTTGCAACAAAAAGTTTGGTAGGAAAGAGATTTCTCTTTTATTCAAGGTATTTATTTCTTCCCCTTATCTAACCAAGCGAAGCAAAACTCCTCTGAAGGAAATCTTTCCCACATGGTCTGCCAGACACTGGCAGCATGCCCACACATTTTGCCAATTTTTTCTGGTAAATTGAGGAACCAGAAAGGCTTCCCTTCAACTTCCAAACACACTGGTGTAAGAACAGAAGATGAGTTTTTGTGAACAGAAAAGCCCCAAACTTAGAAAAGGAGTGAGCCAAGAACAGTTAGCATTTGTTTGTGGCGGAAAATTGAATAATGTAGATCCAATGACGTAAACATGTATCTAGGTAATGTGATAATGTGCCTCTGTGCAAAATTCTTTCCCAGAATAAAGTTATTTTTACTCTGGACTCACTAGCTCAATAAAGAAAATTTTATTTCAGAATAATTCCTCCTGTTTGAAGCAGATCAGTTGCTTATTCTGGAGCAGTGTCTACACAGCATGCACACCGGCATAGCTGGAGAACTGCAGGAACTTGCCAATTGACTGCTCCTTCTGACAAGCAAGTTCTATTAGTGTGCGTGCCTGAGACAGAAATAAGAGAGTCTCCCTTTATCAAAATACTGAAAAATCAAATATTAAAATCTCACAAAAACATAGTCTGTTTCTATAAAACACTTCCATGTGTTTTATAGAAACAGACATGTATCATGGAAAGCAGTAGAGGAGCACTGGAGTTCCTCAGAACCTACTATTTCATGAGCATCCACACGAATGAACTCTGATTTCCTACAGCTGTATCTCATGGGCTTTACTGGCTGCAATGACTGAGAGAAGACAAACTCCAGCTGAACTGTTCTCACTGATGTGACATATACATGCAGATTTTGAGGTACGTAACAGCACATGAACTCCTCATTGCCACTGCTGTCATGCTCTGTGCACAAAGGGATGCCTAGCAAGCCTCTTCACTCAACTGCTTTCGTTTTCTTAAATTTGTAGGAATTTGTCTTTAGGAGTGTTGGCCACCTCTTGCATTCAGCTGAAAATGATCATTGGGTTCAAAAATTAGTAATGAGACACACAGACACATAAGCACAGAAGTGAGGGAAGGTATGGAACACATAAATACCTGTATTTCAGCTGGGGAGTAGCTGAGGAGAGGGACGGGTTGCTATGGAGCTTGATCATACATAACATAAGGAAGAGAATTTCCCTGACTGACCATAAGGGTAGAGTAGGCTGCGTATCACAGGCATGGATGTTTATGTCACAGATGTCCAGGTTTCAGACAAAGTGCATTCTCCCAGAGTTTTCCACGGAAAACTAACCTTAAGATCAGCATCACTTAGGACTTTCACTACTGTGGTACCCATTTAGAAAACTTCAGAAGGAAGGCCAGGAGAAGACGGTCATCTTTTAAAAATCACAGAATCTATCTGTTTCCAAGCCAGTGGGCAAGGAAATACATAAAATGGGGAGAAATTAATACAGTAAACGAGCATTCAAAGTTTAGCCTAATTTTCAGTTGGTTGCAATTGATATCATGGTGGCAATACTGCCCAATCTGTTTCTTGGATGGCTTTCAAAAGAATTAGGAGGTCTTTGAATTAAAAAAAAAGGAAGCTGATAAACACTGTGTTCGAAAGCCTTCATCCCAGCAGTGAAATGTGCAACACTGAAGGCAGAATCTCAGAGCTATAGGATGAGATGAAGCCTAAGCAACACAATGCAGAGAGGGCAAAGCTACTGAGGAATTGTTATGAAACATAAGAAAGAGAAGAGAGCTTGAAAAGGAGAACAGATTTCTAATCTGATACCTAAAATATAGAGGGGCATCACTGAATGAGGGAGAGTCTTCCTTCCAATATTGGGAATGATGAAGGACTTCCCATTAAAAAGCAATAAAGAAGAACTATTAAACCTTATGGGAGGGAGGAAGAGGCAGCAGGGGTAGCTGAAGCCTTGATAGCAGTCTGCTACCCCATCAAGACTTGATGACAGAACTGTGTGAGTACCCATCCTGCGAAGGGTCCTGACTCACCCCCGGGCACTGCTCCTCTGCCGGGGGGGTCTGCCCTCGGCAAGCCCCCTGCTTGCCAACAGCAAGGCTGGGCTGCGGCTGTCAGGTTGTCAGCTGGAGTTGGGGAACACCCGTGTCATGAGTTGTGTGTTGTGTGTTGTGTGCTATGCCCTGCCTGGGCTGGGGAAGGGGAAAAGACAAGACGGGAGGGATGGTGCAGTGTGTGTACCACTGACAGGACAAGGTGGTGTGGGGAGGTTATGTGTGTTGGAGGAAGGTAATATATGGAAGTGTGTGTGTATACGTTCCCTGTCTGTGAAGGAGGTGTGTGGGGAGGTCTCAAGGGGTGTGCTCATTCCATTTGGGAGTGTTAATGTGGGTGAACCCTTGCCTGAGTGGGGGATCCCCTGTCTGAGGGAGGGTAGCGTGGGTTGTGTGTTTGTGCATGTGTGTGCGCACATCCCGCACCGCGGTTGGTTAGCTGTGTACGTGTGTATGCATGCATGTGCATGAGTGTGCGTATCCCTTGACTGTAGCATTTGTACAGTGTCTGTGTTGCCTGCACATGTGTGTGCGCACCCCCCGCCCGGCCAGTGAGCGAGCAGCGGGCGCTGTGCTAGGGTGTGCTAGCAGCCGGGCGGAGGGCGGCGCGGGGGGCGCGGAGGGGGTGCGGGGGAAGCCCCGCGTGCCCCGTCCGGGAGCGTCCGTGCCCCCCCCCCACCCCTCCGCCGCGCACAGCCGCAGACACGGGCGGCCGCGGCGGCAGCCGGCAGCTCGCATGCAGCCGGGGATTACAGTGGGGCGAGGGCACCGCGGGGTCGGCTTTTATCTCCCCCTCTCCTCCCGCGGTCTCCCCCCCCCCGCTCTCCGCCCGCCACCCCAGCCGCTCGCCGCGCTGCTTGCTCGGCGGCTTTCCATCTCCGGGGGTAGGAGGGAGATGCCTTTGCCGTGGTGTTTCCACCCCCGGTCCTTTCCGTGCTGGGGGGGGCGGTGATGTGGAGCCGGGAACGTAGAACAAAATCCTCCCCGGTAAGGAGCGACCAAAACAAACCTCTCGCCGTGGCTTTGGCGGCCGCGCAGTGCTCGGGGAAGCCCGCGCAGCCCCTGCCAGCGCCGGGGAATCCCTCCTCCAGCCCCCGGCGGTGCCCCGGCCGCCCGCAGAGCAAGGTAAGAGACGGGCACCTCTCTTCCACCGGCGGCTGCCTTCGGGTTCTATTTGTGTATATTCTTGAGAGACCGAGTCATCCTCGCCTCTCCCCGTGATGGGAGTTGCGAGGGAGGCGAAAGCTGCCGGCTGGCCCCGGCGGGCCGGGAGCGCGACTCTCCCTCGGGGAGCCCCGGGAGCCCCGGGCGCGCCCCCGCCGCGCTGCGCGCCCCCGGCGAAGCGGGGAGAGCCCCCCGGGAGGAGCCGGACCCACACGGGGGTTTCTCCCCATGTAGCGGGATCAGTTGGAGGGAGAGCAAAGCAGCCCTAACGTTGGAGTGCTCTGGAAACCGCGGCTTGT
The DNA here is from genome assembly GCF_028554395.1 of Pezoporus wallicus. Lineage (NCBI taxonomy): Eukaryota > Metazoa > Chordata > Aves > Psittaciformes > Psittacidae > Pezoporus > Pezoporus wallicus. Next base: position 5,132,458 of record NW_026641950.1, read on the forward strand.
ATTTTCGTTCCTTCAGAGCTGCTGAAGGCGGAGGGGGGTGGGGGGAAATGACATTTCGTAGTATTCTACCTCCTGCCGTGGGTGAGCTTTAAAGATAAAGGCTCGTCATTTGTTTCCGATGCTCTAATAGTGCTTGTGGGAACCTGATGATAGAAACCCTCAGCATTCTCGGTAGATAGTTGTCATTTGAATTACACCATCTACGCGTGGACTGAAAAATCCCCTGTCAAAAAGAAAAAACTGTAGCATTGTGCTAGTCTGAAATATACTTGCATATATGTTTCCTGTAGATATGTAGCGTTCTGTCAGTCCCCTAGATTTAAAATCCAAAGCTCTTTATAAAAAAGCATGTTAGCTGTGTGGTTTCCACAAGCCAGCCAGTGTTTCTTCTATCAGAATTTCACTGCCCAGCTGAAGGTAGACCTTTGTTTATAAGCTATGTATGTACTCTCCATATTTATAGCAGGTCTTGGACTTCATTCAAGTTACATAATGATTAAGATACAAATAAGTGGTATATTTGTGGTTTCTTGGGCATTTTAACTCGTTGCAGATGAGACCACCTCTATCATCACTGCCAAAATTGTCTCTTTTTACGTGTTTGTGTAAAAAGGAAAGTATCAGTAGCATCAGGTGGAGGCAACATTCCTTAACAAATACAGAGTCTTCGAGACCTTGCTATTGAAAGGACACCTAAGCAAAGGATTTCAGTGACCCCATCCTGTAGCTCTGAGGAGCTGCCAGGATTGGTTTAGAAAAGGAAGAACAGCAGTGTGGCTGGGCTGGTTTAGGAGTGGGAAAAGCCTGTCTGGTGAGGTTTTACTTTAAAAACATTCAAGAGTTCAAGTTTGCTCAGCTGGTGAGCCATATCCAAGTTAGTGCCGAGCTAGCACCAAGCCTCAGAGGCTAGGCAAGGTCTGAGGAACTAAGTGTCCAACCAAGCCTGGGGTACAGTCCTCCTTCCCAGGGAGTTTTACTAGAAACTTGGAGGGGAGCAGCGTGAGTGAGTACATGCTGCTTGTGAGATCTGCTTGCTCTGGGATCACCCAAGATGTCCTAGGAGAGCTCTGGAAATCTTTACCAGAGAGATGAGGTGCAGTACACAAGAAAAGTTTGTTGCTGGTTCTTAACGCTGCTGTCTTTTCCACTCAAACAACTGATAAATCATCTTTTCGCACAGCCTTCTTCGGACTTGCAGCTGCCTTGTTGTGATTTTGGGTTTTGTATTCTTTCTTTATTTATTTATTTTAATGATGCTTCCACAGGCAGCTCTCACAACAGCGTTCAAATTCCTCTCGCCTCCTTCTTTCTCAGCTGGACGCTGTCACTGTTGCTCAGCAGGTTGTCCTCATTCAGACATATGCAGACAGTAAAAACAAAAACATCTTCATCTCGAGATGAGGGAGAAGTGCTGTTTGGATCAGTATGCTTCAGCCTGAGCATTTCCATTGGCTTCAGCATTCTGAAATGTCCCGTTGCCGTAATGATACCATATCCTATGTATTTATTTATTCGTGCTCAGCCTTTTTTTGTAAGTACAAGTTAATTGGCAAATTCTGGCTTGCCATTCAAGGCAAAGCTAGGAGTCGGGATTTACGATAGCTTTCTTGCCAGCATTTGGGATTCTGCCAAACAGCTTGCTACTGTGACTTCTAGAAAAAAATCTTGATCTTATGTGACTTCCTTGGGCTTCATGTCACTACATGTACAGGTAAAATAGTTTTCATGGCGCTACTATATTTAAAGCTACCTGCTTGAGGATGTTTCAGTCTGTGTTTTACTCTGTATGTTGTTCTTATATAAACATCACACTAGGGAGGGGCTGTTCTGGTCTCAGCTTTGCATGGTTTAGAGGAAAGGAGTGAATGAATGGGAGGTGAAGTTTCCAGAGAGGGGGACAGTGACTGGAAAGGGTGGTGGTGCTTTGGGATGCTGCTGCAGACCCCTCTAAAGGTGTCTGCTCTTCCAGAGTCCAGACCTGCTGCTCTGAACAAGCCGAGACCAGGAGGGAAAGCTGGGAGCCAGAAAAGGGAATGCTAAAAGTTGCGAGGCACTTCAGCTTCATCAGAGTAGACATACATGCATTCTAAAAGTGATTTTTTGGGATGTTTTCAGAGGTAATTTCTGTTAACTCATCGTGTTATTGCATAATACCTTCTGACCCAGCAACTATATGCTCACAGCTCTTGGGAGTTAAATAGCAATTGCCTCTGAAAGTTCTTTCCCTTTTTTATAGTATTGCTATAGGAGTCTTCATTTTTAGAAATAAGGTTTTTACCTAATAGCTGTATGAACACTATAAACTTGGGTGAATGATAAAAACAGGCTGTTGTTTACTTTGTTGAGTTGTGCTGTTTCTACTCTTATCAGGATATGAACACCCTAAGAGAAAATATTTTTTATTTCTCATAAGTAAGTGGCGTCTTTCTCTTACAGTTACTGCTGAGGTAGTGCCACTGGGAATTCCATTGCTTGGATTTTATAATAAATCTTTGAGAAATGTTGTTTTAGTTCTCATTTTAGCAGGTAGAAATGAGGATCTACTTCCTAATGATAATTTTAACTGTAAATCAAAATAAATTTTCAATTTTTAATTGCAGAGATCTCAAAATCATGAAGCAGTGTTCTGTGGGATACTGTGAAAATGAATAGCATGGGACATTATAGACTAGATTTTTAGATCTTTCTCCTATTGTAAATACAGACTTTTGTACAACCCCATAGGTTCCTATGTTTATCTATAATTCTCTGGCTATATGGGAAGGATTTGGAAAGAATTTCATTATTTTGAGTATTCTGGCATTTTAGATATATTGCATACCGTAATAATCAGTCTAAGTAAAATGCATATATGTTCAATTGTGTGATTAAATATAAAAATTGAAACGAGAAACTGAACAACTCAATTTTTTATTGAATAGAGCTTGGAAGTTTCTTATCTGGGTTAGCTATAGGTATAACTGCAGTCCCAGTATAGCTTCCCAGATCACTAAATACCATAAAAGCCTTAGATATAATATGCATCAGCCAAGATATTTTAAATCTATTAAGCTTAAAACTACTCCTTTAAAGCTGGAAGGACTGCAAAGGCTGTTCTGCTTTTTGTCTTTCCTGCCTGGTGCTTGTTAGAGCACATGCAGAAACTTCAGTACAAGTCGCACATTGATGTCCTCCTGTAGTTTCACTTGTTTACTGTTCAATGCATTTCCTTCTTCCAAGGCTGGAAGGCTGGAGCAAACGGAGTAATTTTTAAACTAAGGAGCTACTTCTTTTTTTTCCACCAGCATGAAAATATGATGTTAACTGTGTCATCAGTAAATAATGAGTATTATTTTGAATGCACCTGCTCATGGATTATGGTGACCGCATAAGCAATATGGAAACAGTAATGGAAAAGTCTTAGGCCACTAAAATTGGTGGGGTTTTTAATTTATTTGTTTCTAATGCAGGAAATCTATATTTAGCCGTAATGGTAGATCAGCTGTGACTTAGGTGTCTGGCTTCTGTACGGCCCTATTCCTTCTCCGGATGACTATAAAGAGTAGTCAGTAGCATCACTGCTGGCAGCAGCAAGAGAGTCAGAACAACAATATATTAGCTAATAAATAATATATGTCATGCTGGCATAATGCAGCTCTGAGTATTTAGGAGTAGGCTGTGATAAGCAGCAGTTGTAGTCTTTACACAGAACCATGGCAATCTACCTATTTACCTTCCCCATGACAGGGGAACCACAGTACACTGCAACATTGTGTGAGAACAAAGCCTAGATGGGGTGTGGGGGGCAAGCAGTTCTCTTAGCACAGCACCAGTACTTGTTTCTGGAGAAGGCTTTATGCTGGTCAGTGCTTCTCCTTGGGAAGTCATGCTTGCTATTGCAGGGTATTCTTCATGCTGCCATTATATTTTGGTATTAGCTTATTAGGAAATAAACATCAGCCCTTCAGGTAAAACCATGTAACAAGGAAATGAATGCAAAGCTGTGCTGATAATTAACCGAACAAAGCTCTCAAACATAATCTTCTTTGATGACACTGGAGATGAGCTTCTCCCCCTGATTGCCCAACAAGTTAAGAAAGAGAAATCAATTATGGCTGTACAATCCAAATACAGAATAAATTTGCCTGAGAGCATTAATAACACATCTCAAGGCAGCTCATAAAATAGTTTTTCACAGTACTTTTTACCAGTAGTTAACTTTGAGAAAATTAGCTGCATTTTTAATACATAGAAGTAAAAATTGCAACCAAACTCATCAACTTAAAATGAGGCCATAATGCTGCTTTTTACAGACTTTTCAGTTGTGTCTTTTGCCCTCTTAAAAGTGTAAGGTTTTGGTTTACCTACAAGGTAAATGAGGTTGATGGCCTAAGATCAGCTGTACATACACTCAGGGTTGATGACCTCAGATCAGCTGTACATACACTCAAATGACTGCATGATGCTGCTATAACTTACAGCCATAAGTTCAGTGTAAATTTACATATACCAGAGAGATCCAGAGACAATTTGAGCAGAAAGTGCTGGCAGGCAGCAGCAGCTAGGAGAATCCCACTAATGTATTTAAGCAGACTCAAAACATTGAACTGGCCTAATTAGCCTTGAATCTCAAAGCTATGAATGACACTATTGTACGTGCTTATCCAGTGGTTGCTGAGATTAATAGCACACAGAGTTGATCTACCTTGACAGCAGTGCCATCTGGAAGGTCTTGCATACTAGAATATTTCCATCTCATGCTTTCTTCATTCTCGTTCTTGCTGACATAGAGTAAATTTCTCAACTGGGTAGGCCTTGTGCTTGAATTTATATTCAGGACTAGCCTGGCTACCAATAGCCACTTTAGTCCTTATTATAGTCATGTCATTAAAGTAGCATTAACAGTGCTGGGTACCTGGCTATCGATAGCCACTTTAGTCCCTATTTAGACATGTCATTAAAGTAGCATTAGCAGTGCTGGGTATATTCTGCTACCCTTGAGCTACAGAAGGGATGAGAATATTTGACTGCTCCAATGTCTTTCTAAATCATGTAGTAGAGGCAAAAATGTCTGGCTTTTGTTCGGTAGCCTTGTGGTTAGGGTACTCACTGAGAAAAATCAAGCTTTTATGCCTTTCTTAGATAAACATGATGCAAAAAAAATATTTCACCTTTTGTAATCCAAGGTTCACCCCAGCCAAAGAACTATTCATACCCCTCAGCTACAGGCTCATGACTGTTCCTTTCTAAATGCTGGCTGCCTCATTCGTGTTCCAAAGGAATGGGAAGAGTTTTTTCCATCCCAGCAGCCATCCTGGGGGTTACTGATACAGCAGTAGCCTACAAAATCCAAACTGCAGGTTTGAGTCACTGGGCATGAACGTGGTCCTTGGGTGAATTTTTAATAACCTGCCAATTACATGAGTAGGTTGTTAGCACCAACTCAAGATGTGTGTTGAAAAGAGTGGACCTTGTTCAGTTCTTTTGAACTGAAACCATGCTTTACATGCCTCTTATAAGAGGAGGTTTTGAGGCTCTCAATATCATGTGGGTGAGTTGTGTCCCTTTTGATCCTGCTTATGCACTGAGCTTGGACAGGAGTCTTCTTCTGACCTGCCTCAGAGGTTCCCAAACCCATCTTTGAACTTCGGTCTTGGATGTTTAATATTAGAAACCCTGAACTAATAGCTCTGATGAAGCACATTTTTTAAGAGGATGCTGTGGCTTTCAAAAATACATTTTGGCTTGATAGAGGTAAATAAATTAATTTATAGAGGCAGTTTTATAAAAACTTTCCTTTTAGCCTGTTTTGATTTCAGAATTATAGCAACAGCAGCATGGGGCTGGGCATGATAGTGAGCCCTTAACTTTTTTCTATTGTTAGGTCAGTTTGTGGGTGAAAAATGTCAACATTCGTGGTATCAGCTGCCTTTAGGCTTGACATTCTGCTTTCCAAAACTTATGCTGTTTCCACTAATGGTAGGACTAAAGGTCAGTATGAAAACGAAGTGTAGCTTCTTCTCTACAATGTTAAACAGGAGTTCCTGAGAGCAGCTCTCCCTTACCCAGCTGTACCCTAACCAAAACACTGTAGATAAGGTCAGGACTCAAAAGTTTTTGGCTTTCCAGATGACTGCTTGTCTCAGATGGCAAAATAAGATGACAAATTGTCATAGGACTTGCACAACAATTTTTAGTAGTAGTTTGTGGTGTTTTTTTGTTTTGTTTTGTTTTTTTTCCCAAGGGATTCAAGAACTCAAAATGGGTTTAAAACCCAAAAAAAGGGTTTAAGAACTCAAAACATTGAAGGGATGAATTCTCCAGAATCAAGCCTAGCCTGAAATTTGTCTTAATTTTTAATGCTGAAAGCTTTTTCTGAAGACTTGGTGATGCTGTGACCTTGAGGACATTTCCAGGTATATACAAAGGCACATGCCAGAATTGACTCATGCAAAAATCAAGGCTTTGATTCATTCCTTCCAGCATCAATGCTTTCATGAAGCACCAAAGACAGGAGCATAGGCTGTACTCCTGCTGGGCAGAGTGACAGGGATGAGGCACACATCTCTTCAGTAAATCTGCCCATCTCAAACTGAGGTTGTTGGCCATATCTCTTCCTATCTGTTGTCTAGGTGTTTTTGTTAATTTTCCTTGATTAAATGTGGGATTGGTCCAGCTAGAAATGGCTCACAGTGAAATCTTTGAGAGAGGCAGCAACTGAACTCAAATGTTTTCGTTTCCAAAGAAGTCATTTAAGAATACAACCATGTTTTCCTTAGTTGTAGATCTAGGATGGTGGTGGTGCATGCTTATCCTTTCAAACATTATGCTATGATTCTGGACAAAGCGTCAGAGTTTTGGCTGCAGTTTCATTCAGAGACAGATAAAATCTGACCCTTCTCAATATGCCTCATTGCTTCAGACATCATCCTCTTGTCTATAGGATAATATTATATATTGTGTAATATTTCCCTCTCTAGAAACGTAGAATCATCATTCAGTACCACACTGTGCAAGCTTTTCTTCGGGAAAACAAAAAGACATCTGTGAAGTTCCTCAGTGCTTTCAGCTAGTTGGCAGCACTGTTATTGGTAGGCAGTTGTAGAAGACAGAAGGGTTACAGAAGATAGCTTGTTCAGAATAGCCCTAAAACTAATTGTTTTAGGACAACTGGTTACAATAGCACCTCCTAAAAGAGCAGATGATGTGTTGACAACCTCCTCCATCATCTTAATGCAGTACAATGCAATAAAAAAAAAGAAGTAATGGATGAATAAATTGCAATTAAAAACTCTGATTTATTAGTAGTAATCTATTTATTGTTATTACTGTATCCTGTATATGTAATACCTGTACATTCTTAAAGAACTGTATGGAAGCACCCATCAAAACTGTGGATCCAGAGTGCTAGTCAGGATATAAGTATGTAGTCTGATTTAGCCCTGAAAATAAGGATCTTACATAACCACATTTCTGTAATATCTGGTTGTTTGAAATTAAAGAAAATGATCTGCCATTTGGCCTCGTACTTGTCTGTGACAGCTCATCTCCTCTAAAATTTCCAGGGAAGGATAAATACGCAGTGAAAGACAGTATCTTTGGCTAAAGCAATGCCTCAGTCCTTAGCAACCGATTGTAAACATAAATAGTAAAGTGCAGACATGACAGACAATTACATCCTAAACAAGAGATGCTTCAACCTGGGGTGCAATGGAAATGCAACTGTTTTTTTAAACCAAGCAGGAATGCATCAGGAATATTTTCTAAGGATCATATAGCCAGGCTTGTCACAAGCACCAACAGCAGAGCATTGCTAATAAGGGAAAGACAGAGAACTGGAGCTGGTCTGGAGCAAACGCTGGTGGTGATCTTAATTCAGTGCTGCGACAGACTGCAAAGCCACATTCATCCCTCACTTGAATCCTCAGTGCTCCAAACCCAGCTCTCAGCTCCAGAGCTGTGGTGAGGTCCTACTCAAAGAGGCCACTTGAGTCCTAAATTGTGAGTCTTGGAGTAAAATTACACTGGACACTGTCAAGGAGCTAGATGATATTTAAGGTCCCTTCCAACCCAAACTGTTCTATGATCCTCTGAGTTTAAGAGCATTTAGCCTTTTGGTGTAAAGTTGTCCACAGTAGTAGACAACTAGTCTAGGAGTATTGGAGTTTAGGGCCCACCCATGAGCCTTTACCTTGAGTACAAGCTGCAGTAAGTAATTGCAAGTGCTGTTGGCATAGTTAGAAAACTCAGGCCAAAACTGCCAAGGTTGTGTGACTGCAAGATTTCAGATGTGTTATACTATCCCTCTTTTTCTGTCTTTGTGTTCTTACCTATTTCTGTCTGGCTTTTCTTATCCAAGGCTCCTAGGGAACATATAAAGCCTCTGAGTCTGCTGCTACTCGGTGAACTTCAGCTCATCCATCTAAAAGACACTTCTGTGCTCAAGATGGTGAGAACAGAGAGTTAGCAGACAGACTGATTTAGTCGATTTGAAAAGTTCATCTATAAAAGGCCCCATCTTAGAGTGTTTCCTGCAGATCTCTGAGACTTTGTGCAGCCAGCGTTTAAATTTTCACATACCAGAAATAAATCATCTGTGAGGTCTTTCATGAAATAGAAATAATCATCATTTTTAGACCAGTTATCCATAGTAACGCCCCAAGAGCTGGTTTTGCAGGATTTATTCTGAAAGTAAGATCTTGTTTTCCACAGACCAACCCATCCATAGCTGAAAGCAGAGCTCTCAGGGTTCAGGCGTGGTTTGGTCTTAGCTCATGGAAGGACCCAGCTCTTTTGCAGTTTGCCACCCACCAGCAATGGCTCTGACCATGCTGATGGTCTAGCATGAGCCAGCCATTGCTCGCAGGGAAGCTCTGTCACAGGAGAGACAGTCTCAGGCTCCATCTTTCCCCTTTCAGGCCACGTAGCTTCAAGTGGTTTTAGCTGTTTGGTTCTGAGGACCAAATCTGAGGACCTGGATCTTGAGCCCAGGTGCTGTCCCTGGTAGTCTGGACAATCAAAGAAAGCTCAGCTACTTCTCCTCTGTGTGTGCATGCGTGTGTTCCTTCATATAGATCTGAATCTGAGACATACACACGATGCTCAGGAATACTTGGACATGTTTCCTGACATTCAGCTGCCTGAATGCTTGCCAATCCTTGACTGCATGAGATGTGATTTCTGTAATGGTGGGGAATGGAAATAATGACCACCTCATTTTTGCAGGATGTTTTTATTCAGAGTTTTAGCTATCACCTCAGCCATTTGTTTAAACCTAAAATAACAGGAAAGCGTTACTAGTAAATATCCTACCACTCACCATTAAGAAACTGTAGGCCTTCATATTTTGAAACAAAGAACAGACGTTTGATAGCTGAGTTGTGGTAGCAGAGATATTACAACAAAGCGGAAGTTGGAAAAAGTAGACTTATACAACCAAATGAGTCAGCATATAAAGCTCTAAACATTTGTTTACTCAGTAGAAATGTATTAATTTGTCACAACTAACTCGCTCTACCTTTTCTTAACTGTCTGTATCCCAGGTTATAGGCCTCAAGAGTCAGGCACTGAGGTGGGCACAGGCTTGTTAGAATCATAGAATATCTCCAATTGGAAGGCACCCATAAGGATCATCAAGTCTAATTCCCTGTTCCACATAGGACTACCTAAAACTGAAGAGTAAGCCATATGACTAAGAGTGTTGTCCTCACACTCCTTGAACTCTGAGAGGTTTGGTGCTGTGACCCCTTCCCTGGAAAGCCTGTTCCAGGGTCTGACCACCCTCTCTGTGAAGAACCTTTCCTAATGCCCAGTCAGAACCTGCCCTGATGTTACACTTACAAAAAGCTAAACCTTGTTTTCTGGTAAGTCTGTACATTGTGTACAGACTGCAGACCTGTATTTTTGTCACGCTTTAATAAGTCACTTTTAATAGCCAAATTAGCCAATGCAACAATTATCTCTGCAGATTGTTTTTGCATTTCAGTGAGCATTTTTGCCTGGAAAGATAAAAAACATTGATCTTATAATTGCCAGACCTGAATAAAACAAAAAAAAAAAATTGAATGGAATCACTCAAATAATTTTGTTCAATAATTTCAAAATGTCTTGTTTTGATTCAGAGCTTTCTTAACCTTAAAAACCCCCAGCACATCACTACATTTATAAACAGAAATCTAGATTAAATAAACGTAAATGTTGAAGACTTCCTTTATTTCTTTCCAAAGCAAAGAAATGAATTAATACAGTCTTGCCTTGCAAACAATTTGACAAGTTTTGACAAAAGGACATCTTCTGACAAAAATGAGTTTTTCTCTTAAAAATCAGAACAAAGTGATTTTTTCCCCTTTCCTGGGGGCCTGTTCCTTATGATACAGCATTTTTTTATAAACAATGTACTTCTTTACTTACAGCACTTTAAATGCACAAGGAGGACATGATCCGACAGTGCAGCATGCTTACATAGCGTAGTATTTCCACCTTCTTTGGTGCAACTTTTGTGGCAAAGTTTGGGAAGGAAGTTTATGACTAGGGCATGCAGAAATAGCTTGGATGTGAATCTATCTGGAGCAAGGTTTTGCGCATGAGTCCATGGAAGGGGCTGGTGCTGCACAAGCCAGCTGGCATGGTAACCTCAGTGTGTGCGGTTAAACTCACCTAGGCTCCAAAGCAGATGGCTGTGCAAACCACTTATTAGGCGCAGACCTTGGAGCATGGTGAATCTCCAGCCATCCCTGCAAATGATTCAGGAGAGTCCTAACTGTGCCATGCTCCGGCAGCATGATGGCACAGGCAACTGAGTTCGCCTGCCAGAGGGTTTAATCTGCTCATGTAGGCATGCCCATCAAACGTGATAAAAATGCTAAGGACTCTGCATACAGTTATCTCAGTTTAAGCAGCCAAAACTAATGGATACTTCAGGCACCGGTGACCTTCATTTCTCCATTATAAAGAAATGGTAGTAACAGCCTCCTAGTGACGTTGAGAAGGGAAACTTTGAGATGCCCTGGAAGTATTCAGGTAGGATAATGAGAGCTCCCTGAGGGAAATTCAGGACTTTGTGTGTAGGGTTGGGCTTGCAGTAGGACATGCTAAATAACATCAGAGGCCAAATACTGAAGGAGAAGGAGGAAAAGGTAAAAAATTACCCTTTCACTCAAAGCAGAAGTCATGGGGAGAATCACTACCATTAAAAGCTGTACACATACGGTGTGAGGGAAGACAACCTTTGTTCTGGCTTTCCCTAGCTTTTTGAGTAGTAGTCTTCGCAGTTTTAACTTTTACTTAATGCAGAGAATTGGCTTTGATTCAGAAGAGTTTTATTCAGTATTACAGGTATTTGCCTACAAAGTAATTGTATTGTTGCAAGGACAGAATACAGGGTTCGTCTGGAGTTGCTTTTATGTATCTGTGGTTAGAATTTGTGTTTCTCCACTGATTGCTAAGCAGTGCTGATGAGCAGCAGACTGGCTCTGCTTGCCTGCTGAGGGATAGTCACAGTTCTCACAAGCCCATGGTGGACAAAGTGCATGGTGGAGTTACACACAGACAAAAGATTAAGGCAATAAATTAGACTGAAAAATATTTTAACCCTCCTTAGGACAAGAATTACAGTATCCTGGATTAAGTGCAGTAGCTAAAATCTAGAAAGTTTATTTAATGAAATTTAAAGGTAACCTCACTTGCATCATTTTGTTATAAAGGAAGATCTGTGTGAAAGTGGATTATAAAGTTAAAAATGTTTGGTGGTTAAAGGAGAGGCTATTGATTATGTTTTTGTTAAAAGCACAGTTAAATACTCTATATTTACTGAATACTCAAATACTCAAGCTCTGTAGTCCAGGCTTGAGAAAAAGCTGTGCAGGAAGAAATTTATATAAAGTATCAGCAGAAAACAAAGCAAGGTGTGATGAAAGGCACTTAGGGAGCAAACCAAAGATTTTTTTATAATTTTTATGGTTTTTTTTTAAGTTGTGTAGTCTGTTACTTGTATGTATTTCAATGAAAGGAACTCTGAAAAAAGGCAAAAATAGCCCTCACATTTTAAGATTCTTCATTTGGGAAAATGCTTTCTTTTCTCTTGATCCTTTCAGAGATTCATGTTGTGAATGCTGGTTCATCCCTTATTACATACATACACACACAGCACCTTGGATCCAGTCTTCTCAACACTAAACTTAGTGTTTTTTTCACTGCTGACTTCAGTATGACAACAGTTAACCAGGATTTTTAAAACTTTTCAGAAAAGCCACATCTCCTCAAGTAGGAAGATGCAACCAGTAATTATACTGACAAATCAGAAAATGTTTTATCAGCTTTAGACCAGTCTTGGTGACACTATAATTTCACATTGTTTAGCAAATCTGTGTGGTAACTACACTGCACAAAAGCTAAACCAATGCATAGTTTTGTCTATCTTTAGTTTTTGTAGTCAGAAGAGCAAATGAGGATATGGGTAACTGAAGATTAATCAGATCGAGTGCTTGATTTTTACTGTGTTTTACTCGATATTGCTAATATTAGGGTACAAGTATTAATTCGAAACAAGAAGTCATCCCTGAGATTCAGTGGTGAATAAATTAGAGAACCTCTGTAGAAACTGCCTGAAGACTTGTCTGATTTCATGGAGAATGACAGAACCTCTCTACGAATTTCTTAAATTGTTGGGGTTTGTTATGCAAGACATCCTTTAAAGGCGAAACATCATTGTACATTAAAATCTAAAGGGATTTTTTCAGAAAGGATTGTAAATGCTTCCTCTGTGGAGAAATATCCTCTCATAACCACTTAGTGTTTATGTGGTTGTCTCTGTCTCAGAAGACTGATCAATGCATCACAGGCCACTAGGAGACACTTTAGTGAGACTTTGCAAAGATTTGAGTCCCCCCTTTATGAGAAGCCCCCCCATCAACCCTTCCATCAAAGGCAATGAGAAAGAGGGTCAAAACAGAGAAAAAAATCATCCTAAGACAAAAAAAAGCAAAACGCAAACCAAACACAACAAAAAGGAATATATGTTATGTAAACCTACTGATGTCGGGCTTTGATTTTGATGTGACATTTATCTTTGCAAGTGAAGTTATCAGCTTATCTTTTTCATGAATGAAGGTAAATGTTACAGGCTTAAACCCTCATGTAAATAGGCACAGAGGTGCTCTGGGTTGCGCTGGTAGATCAGGAGGGAGCTTCACAGTGCAGTGCTGGAGGCAGGGTGGAAAAAGGCAGAATATTTTAGCTCTAGTGTTTTTTTGAAGTAGATTCAGCTTTACAGTGAAACTGCTAACATGCTGCTCTATCAGGCTGTTGCCATCATAGGGGTTAGTAGGCAGTGAGTTATCAATCAAGCAATAAAAAAAATAAATAGTCTAGCTGTAAATATTACTCTGATGGGTAATTTTCCTTTTCTCTGATGTTTTTGAACAGGGATGTCTGTTAATACTTCTATGATACATGGCTGAGCCTTATTGTTATGTTAGCTGTTGGTGAAGGAACTTCTAAGGTTTAGATATAATGAGGTTTAGTAATTTTCCACGAGAAACGTAGTCCACACTGTCATAAGCATTTCAGATGACATGCTGAAATAATTCTTTGCTTTTCCTGATACTTCTAGTAATTATTCTAGATCCTTGCTTTTCTGACAGGGATCTAGTCTTTGTGACCTTCTAATTCCTTTTCAGATTTCCACCTTTTTTCAAGGTGAGTTTGTACTCATTCTTGTGCCATCATGGTCCTTTAGTACAAATGGTTCTTCTCCCTCCCTGGTGTTTACCTCTGATATATTTAACAATCCCTTCCATCACAACCTTCCTGCTTACTCTGCAAAGAGGATCAAATTCTTGTTCACATCAAATGCTTTTTTAAGCTGGAGTTATTTCACAAAAAGCAAACAAAAATCCCTCCACCAAACAAAACAAAAGAAAAAAACAAGAAAAAAACAAACCCCAAACTGTTGTATTGTTGATTTGGAGAGAATGGGAGGAGGAGATGTCAACTTAGGGAAATTACTAAGGAGGACTTTCCTACCTTGGAAGATAAGCTTCTCTAAGCATTTTCAACATTCTTCCTTTTTGGGCAATTGTTTAAGCGCTGTGTCAGATAATTATTTACTCTAGTAGAAATAATAGGTGGGTTTCCTTCCTGTTTGATAGTGATGCTCCAAATGTGGTGATGTACAGTTTCACTTCAGAGTTCACTGAAGCACTAGGCACAATGAGTGAGGATGCACCTCTGTATTATTAAAACTGAGATTATTGATTCCTGTCATGCAGTCTTGTCCCTGGAGCAACTTAACAGGTGAACAAGTGGGGTGCAAAGAGCCTTTCTGAGGAGCCAAGGAATGGTATGCACAGGCCTTGCCTATATAACATGTATTACTGGTCAGTTGGCTTCAGAGAGTCAGGATTCTTTTAACCTATTTGTAAAGACATCAGCACAGTCTAGTGCTAGAGAATTTAACTTGTCTGGATGGCAATTCAGTTGTTTGGTGAGTAATGTTTAGCCATGAAATAATACAGCAAATCAAGATTTGAGCTGGGGGAGAGAGGGAAGCAGTTTAGTTTCACAGGAGATTTTGATACGCTCTAATTGTTTTACTCAGTTTCAGTATCTCCCAAATTTGAGTTTTTCATTGAACGGAAAGGTTTTCCCTGTCTCACTTTTCCCTTATGGTTATCCCTTTAATGTTTCCATTAGCACACCTCACAAACCAGTTGGTAAGTATTCAGATTAAGCTAATATGACTGTATCAGAAACGGATTAAACAAACCAACAAAAGAACAAGATCTCTGTACAAACTGTCACGGTTGATTTTTTATGAATGCGGAAATGCCAGTGAATTTTTTCCTTTGCTTAAACATAGTGCTCTTAACTGTTCCAGTTGTTCCAGCGGTTCTGTATAGTACCACAAAAGAGTCTCACTATACAGAGAGCAAATTACCATCATTAAATTTTCATCTGCATATGAAAGCCTGGAAGGAGAGAGACAGAGATTGGGGAATATATTGTACATTCTGATTCTTTGTCTTTTTTAGCTTCAGGGATGGAGCTGTCTGTCTGAAGAGGACTCTGCCCAAATACTTGTAGTCTTCAAGCTCATTCTCCTAAAGACTCTGGTGTCACAACTGCACCTTTTTCAGAATGGCTGAGAAGGCCCCACCTGGGATCAACAAAAAGTCTTCAAGGTCCACCCTTTCTCTGCCTCCAGAACCAGTGGAGATCATTAGGAGCAAAGCCTGCTCGCGGAGAGTTAAAATAAACGTTGGTGGGCTCAACCATGAAGTGCTGTGGAGGACTTTGGACAGACTTCCAAGGACACGATTAGGAAAGCTCAGAGACTGCAATACTCACGAATCTCTGCTAGAAGTATGTGATGACTATAATCTAAATGAAAATGAATATTTTTTTGATCGACACCCAGGGGCTTTCACTTCCATTTTGAATTTCTACAGGACAGGAAAACTACATATGATGGAAGAAATGTGTGCTCTTTCTTTTGGCCAGGAGCTTGATTACTGGGGGATTGATGAGATATATTTAGAATCTTGCTGCCAGGCAAGGTACCATCAAAAGAAAGAGCAGATGAATGAGGAGCTGAGGAGAGAGGCCGAAACAATGAGGGAGAGAGAAGGGGAAGAGTTTGATAATACCTGCTGCCCAGAGAAGAGGAAGAAGCTCTGGGACTTGCTGGAGAAACCCAACTCATCTGTGGCAGCAAAGGTAGGATAAACAGTAGGCTTAATGCAAAGACAGTAGAAAATGGTTTTGTGAGCCATGTATCTGACATGGAGGATTCAACAACTTTCACTAATATAATTCGAGAAAAGAGGAATCTAAAAGTCTACGTAACAGCAAGTGAATACACCCAAATCTGTCCTAAAACCCACTGAAATCTGCAGAAGGAGCCCTGCTGACTTCAGTTGATTTTAGGCAACTGCTACACTTTACTTTTGCTGTCTTATGACAGAAACATCTGTGTGATTGTTAATGGACTGTATATTAAATGCTTTGATGAAAATACAGCTAAAGGAAACTATCTACTTTTTTGTTAAAAAAAAAAAAAGCATTTGGTTATGAGACCTATGTGGTTCAGTATTGCTACTTGTCATATTACAGGCATTGCTTAGGTTTGGTACCAGTTTCTTCTAAGGTGTGCTGGATAGGTTATCAGACAGTAGTGTCAACAGCTGCTGTCTGGCATGTTTTTTTACACTGGGCAAGAACAGCAGTATGTTTTCTCTTATACTGTATGTTTACAATCAAGAATTGGAGTGCTCTGTAAAAAATTACTAAAATACAAAAGCATGTATACACATAAATATATATAGTATTTATATACATGTATGAATGTATACGTATATAAAAATATCTATTATAAACATACATATATATGTACAAACATACATGCATACATATATATATATGTAGAATTTGCATAACTTCAGGCAGAAATGAGGAAACATTCTAATGAAGCCTAGTTCCAATATTGCTATCTTCAAACAGGCAAGCTGGCAAAAGTCTTACTCATGCAGTGGAGCAGTTTACCGTTGTTAGGGACACAGGACTGCACACATAGATGTTGGTACTGCTATTTAAAAGAAAGATTTTCTTGCTTCTTGAGGAACTTCATTGTTGTATTTGTGATGTGATGTACTATTTAATGTGAAGTAAATTGTGGAAGTATGTTTCCAGTTTGAACCACTGAAAGTGAAAATGTTTGTTGTTAAGCTTAACTGTGGCATTATTTTCTTCTGTTGTTGATTTGTTCTTGGATGCAACCCTCTTGGACTTAGGTAAGTATTAAAATAACATGGTGGAATGGACAAAAAACAGAATCCTGGCAAAGATTTCTCTTGCAATAGCAACTTCTGTAATCAAGGTGAAATACACTTTTTTTTTATTAATTCTATATTTTTCATTGTGGGCTGCTGTTTAAACAAGGACTTTTGTAAAAAAAATATTTGTCATGCGAGGATATGAGGTTCAGAACTGGAATAAAAGCTTATAGGAGAAAAAAGAAAAGAAGGTATTCAGAATATTTTAAAAACTATATGAATACATTTTCTGCTTCTGAGATACATATTCTGGGCCATATGTTCCTCTCCAGGAGAAGGAGCAGAGGGAAAGCAGATGGGCGTAAGTTGTGCCAAAAAGGGTTCAGGGAGGCCGTGTCACACACCGTGATCCTCTGGTACAAGCTAGCATCCATCAGCAGCCCCAGCACTGCTGTGACACAGCTGCAACACAGCCTGCAGGAGTCAGGGACCAGCTTCTCAGTCCTGCACAACTTAAAACATCAGTGATGTGGTCTCTAACAGACCTCTCCTCCTCCTGGATGCGGGAGGAACTCCTTGTGGAGCCATGTGGCTGGGACGTGCTGTGGGTGAGCTGGGAGATATCCCTGCTGTAGGCGCTGCCTCAGTTACCTCCCACACTATACCTGGCAGGCAGATTTGAGGGGAGAGAAAACTCAAGTGTTAGCTTGTGGTATCTTTTATCTCTTGTTTGTTTTTTTTTTTACCATAGAAAAGAAGCCAATTACCTAGAGGGCTTGAGATACATGCTTAATTAGTGTTTCCCTAAGACTAGCTAGTAGTCAACACAGTAAGACAGACCAGATGAAAAGGGCAAAACTGAAATACTGGTTCTTAGGTTCTTTGCCTGTGACTCACATTCATTCATTCATTCTTTCTTTTTTTTTTTTTTTTTTTGTGGATAAATGTATAAATATAGCACAGTTAAACTTGCATGAGTGCTTGCCATTGACCAAACTCTTCTCATGACTTAACAGTGCCCCGTCATTGAAAGGAGTTAGGCCAACTCTGAGCTTTTAAGAAAATCCCCCTTTGGCCATTGAGGCCAGATTTCTCCCCAGGGTTTGCAGATGAAAGTGGCCATTTCTTTCATTTCCCAAGATATCTAAATGCTTACTTTTTACCTTTTTATTTCCCATTTTTCTTGTCTGCTGGTTTGATTGCATGTTATAGTTTTATGTATTCTTGCTACGGGGAGTTTCACATTGCATTTTTATACATGTTACAGTGATTTTCATTGTTTCAATTGTCTCCTGTCTAAATTGATGCCATTTGATGTGGTTTCTGTGATTCGACAGCTGGAAATCACCATATTACATGTACCTGGTTTCTCTTTTTAGTGACCCTCAGTCAGTAAATATATGTTTGAGCCAAAATTATAGTCAGATACATCCACGGCATCTCAAGAACATCTGTAGAAACTTGGCTGAATGGTATAAGAGACAGCAAAAAACTGTCTCAGTGCATTCAGACTTGGAGAACATAAGCAAACAAGCAGAGCTGCATGTAAAACAAGATATGCTAGAATCAGTTGCATGTACTTCCAAAGAGTCTGGAGCCATCACAGACTGTATTAGGCTGTGTGGCAAGGTTTTAACTGAAGTGTTTGGATAATATCACTTTCAGATTTCTTACCTTTTGTTCCATTATGTGGTGAGTTGCTAGTTTGTCCTGAAACAAGAGGCAGAACTATCTCTCTGCTGTTGGACTAGAAAGGATGGTGGAATTTTGACAAAGGGTACTTGAAAACAAATTGAGGAAATATTACTATGAAGTTTCAAATTCAAACGTTCGCTCCATTTCAAACTTCCATAGAAAGCGACTATGTCAATATGCATAGCTATCCTGCAGATGTCTGTTCAATCATTCATATCTTGTGTAGCGGTTGATGGAAACAGCTTGTTTTTAATCCCTTTCATATAAAAGATTAGGAATGTGAGATAAATGCTCGGATGTGGTTTTGATATGTGGCTATGTCTTGTCACTCCTCGATTCTACTAAGATCCCTTCTAGGTCTGATTCAAAGCTTACTGAATTAAGGGCGAGTCCACTTTGGATTAGGCATTTTAGGACAAATCCTGCTCCTTTCAAGGTCAACAAAGGTTCGCCATTGACTTCACTCACAGCAAGGTGACATAACAAGGTGAGAGTGTATAAGCAGCAGGTATTTTATCATAAATAATTGTAAAATAACTGTGACAATAAATAGAAGAGAGAAATAAGGATGTATGGCAAGAAATTATAGTTGCCTAGTAAAAAAGGAATATTATGGTCAAGTACTGTTGCACAATACAGGCATACTTTACAATGAATTTTTTTTTTACTTTTAGTATGTGCAGATATGCGGCCTCATCTCAGTCAGACAAATATTCTGCATCTCAGAAAAGTCCCAAAGCCTGGTCACCAGTCCACAGAGTGTTGCAGGAGTATGGCATTATTTAATTCACAGTAATATCTGAGCCTTTCAGCCAGGCATTTATTTATACTTACTGTGTAACCACTATTTTGTGAAAGCTACCCTTTAAAAACGTTATTTTACTAATGCACAGTGAAGCTAAACCAGAACAAAAAAATACTTTGAAACTTTATTCCAAAGAGGTCTGAAGCAGAATAGATCTTCTCCAGAGCAGGGTGATGGTACATCTGTTTTTCTCCAGAAAAGTCTTGTCTTTCACCTTCTGGGAAGTAAAAAAGTCATCATTTGGTTTTCCAATTGAAGTTGCTGGACCTGTAACAGCTCCCTTAGAACAGCAGCAGATCTGACTAACTTATCAGTAGTGTGAAAGTCCTCAGCGTATAGCAGAATGAGCATTGATTTGAGTGGATGTGAATTGACTCAGCACCCTGCTGAATTGGGATATTAAGGATGAACCTAGCTAAGCTGATGCCTATTTAACTACATCTGTGCTATACTGTTCTGTGCAGTGCACTTAAAATCAGAGGGGCCTGACTTTGGAATGACTGTCAATCAAATAAAACCATAAATTTAGTGTTTCTTTCAAAGTGTTAATGCATGAGCTCTTCCTTTCAATCTTGTTTAGAGAATACAAGAGCTTGGTTCTTTTCTCACGCTTGTTTTATATTACTAAAACTTACTTAGATTAAATACTAAATAAATATGGAATGTTTCTAATGCAGATGATTTACTGTATATACAGCGTGAATGAAGTCAGAAGTAAGTGGAATTATCTAGAAGAAATGGAGAGCCTATGTGTGCCTAAAGATACTGGATAATGACACAACCACCTTTAATCTACAAGAGTGTTTTAAGTACCTTATGGTAATGTTATCAATAACTGTAACTCAGATTTTCCATTTGGTATTTCATATCAAAGGTTGGGCTTTGGCTAAAACTAGAATGTAATAGCTTGGGATTGATTCTACAGGTCTTTCTTGTGCAAGGCATTCTTTCTCACATGAAGTGTTTCCTTAAACCTCAGTGTGACTATTACCTGCTCAAGCACAAAAGGTAGTGTAAGTTAGTTAAGTCATTAAAAAAATTACTAGTCAGTCACACTCTGTCCTTGATTTTTGCAAACCCCTGTTGATGCACGTACACAGAAGTGTAAAATATTGGCCTTTGTGGCTTTGCAGCATGGGGTTTGCTTTCTTTAAAGTTACATGAAGCCTGATGGGATTGAAAGTGTTCTCTCTTAATTCTGTTTGTTTCACTGCATGGCTCATTTGTCCTTGTATTATTTTGTTGAATACTTTTTTCTTATGATTTGTTTCCTGGGTTTTTTGCTTTGCATTACTGACTGTGACATGAGTATTCCTCCTTTGTGAAAAGCACACTAATTTATCAGCTGTGGACTGTGGATTACAGAAGGTATAATTACCCCAAGCCTGACTGGAAATTGTGTAGTTGGTGTGCTGCATTCAGTAACTAATACCCTCGGTGAAAAAACATCCTTTGGTAAGGAAAAAGAAAAAAAAAAAAAAGGAAAGAAAAAAAAAAGGCAACATGAAAGAAGAGATTCAGGCCACTGATACTTACCTAGCTACCAGGTGCATTATGGCTAGGCTTGCTACAATGACTTGAGAAGAGAGGCATGCCGATTGTTCATTAGGTTCCTGATTCTTATTTTCTGTAAATCTGTTTTATTTATAATTCACACTGATGCTTCTGTCTCTTTAGAATTTGTAGAGCAGCATAAGAGTCATGTTCGGGTAAGTGCAAATTGGCAGAGTCAGCACTTCAGAGCAGTATCACAGAATCAGAATGGTTTGGTTTGGAAAGAACCATAGAATCATAGAATAGTTAGGGTTGGAAAGGACCTTAAGATCATCTAGTTCCAGTCCCCCTGCCATGGGCAGGGACAACTCACACTAAACCATGTCACCCAAGGCTCTGTCCAACCTGCCCTTGAACCTTAAAGATCATCTAGTTCCAACCCCCCTGCCATTTCAGTATTCCTTTGCAAGTACTTATAAATTATCTCCTAGATTGTCACACAGTGTTCATTCAGGGTGAACCTTAATGATACACTGCTGGTTCTTGGATTAAAGGTCACATCACAGGTTCAGACAACTTTAGAAGGACTTTTGGCTGGTTGGTTGCATTGCAAAGGAGAGCTACCACATAAGAAAAGTGTCTGTCAACAGCTGAATGTTTGCACTTGGAGTATTCAAGTGACCAAGTGAAATAAATACTTTTTGTTGTATTTTCATTCTTTTTTATATGAACAAAAGACGTATATTCTCTTCTCAGTTTAGGTTTACATATTGTGTGCCATCCTTTGTCAATATTTCTCTCTGCAAAAGCTTATATTCTATGTGCCTTCTCATCTAACTGTAGACCAAGGATGAAGATGACTGAGAATTAAGACTGACTCTTTTTAAAGTATGAGGAATAACTTTTGTACTATTTAATATTTGTTGTATTGTACGTAATACACCTCAGAGCATGATAACAATCATTGAAGATGAGTGGTGTTTTCTAGCTGATGTGTGGGTTGAACTTCTGTTTGGCCTCTGGTTTCAACTGACTTTTTTGAAGAATCCTGTTATGAGCATTCATCTGAATGTACTACCAGGAATGTTATAGTTTGCATCATCATTTCCAATACTTTAAAGACGTTTGTGTGCTGAAACTAAGTTATGGTAAAGCACAGAGGATGGTCAGTGGTAATAAATGCCTGTCTTCATCTAACTTTTGTTTCTGGGCAGGACACTTATTACCATTCTTTGCTTTTAAGATGAAGTTATTTTTTGTGCCAAACAAGAAAGTCAGTCAATGTAACTGTAAAACAAAGAGATTATGTTTGATCCTAGTCATGTATATTTAATAACTAAAGTGTTTTAATGTCTTGAAAGAGAAATGAATATATTGTTTTTTCAATAGATATTATATCAAGGAACACAGTAGACTGGCAGTAGTTAATTGAATTTAAGAGCTTGTGTATGCTTACTGCTAAGTTGGTCATTAAAAGATTATTTACCTTTTCTATGCTTCTTACTTGAAGTATCATGTAACTCATGATTCAGCATGTTTGGTCAGCCTAAGTATTATGAGAATGGAGCTACAATCTGTCTTGTTCTGGGGATGTTTTATACCTCAGTTACCTACAGGTTCACTCCAGCCCTGAGAAATTATCTGTGATGTGCTGTCTGAAAGGTCTCGCTGTAAACTTACTAAAAGAAATTACTAAAAATTTCTATCGGAATAAGATGAGCAAAATGTCTTTTGAACTGACCTGCTTATTATTTACACTTAATTATCAGGAAATCAGATGCTGAAATTTTGGAAGCAGTGCCAGTGGCAAAGATACCATGACTTATATTCAGGCAATCTATCGCTGGCTTCAAGCACTGGCCAAGGAATATCCCATTCACTGCATGAACAGCAGGAAGAGATATTTCTTTCCTGGAGCTGTCAGAAGGGGCTTTGCTGACTCTGGTTTTATGGATACATTAAGGAAAATTAAAGAGGATTCATGATGAATCTTGCTAAAGGGGGAAAAAAGCAAGAATAATTATTTTAAAAATGGGGAAATTGATTCTCCATATCTGGAAAGAATATATAATTGTTTTTTTTTTTTTTGCAAAACAAGTTTCAAAGTAAAGACTAGAGTGTGCCTGCACTTGTGACACCATTCACAGAATCACACAGTACCTCTTGCACATAGAAATGTGCTAGGATTTAGAATATATGAGATTACAGTGCATTACCAGCAGGTACAATCTGTGTAAGAATAGCTGTCCTTTGCCACAATAAATAGCAAGCATTACTTTGATTTACCACAGTTGCATGTGTCCTTCTTAAGTTAGGAGAACAATTTAACTCTACAATGACTCCTTTTTTTACAGCTGCTCATGTCCCTTTTTTAATAGCTGTTACCACCAGTTCAGTATAGAGCAGCATCAGTTGCATATACCGTTTAAAACATGTACTGTGGTATTTCTGGTTAGGGTGGTAATGTTTTGTGCATTACAGCATGCCCCTCAGTAACGTCAGAGGCATCTCGCAAGCTGGATTTTCAGCTGTGACATGTCACTTAAGTTGTGTCATGCCTGAGTGGACAGACCAGGGTATTATGCCTTTCCCTTCACCCAGAGGCAGATCATATGTCCTAAAAATGTTGCATTTCCGTTCCGTGTTTTCAGAAGCAGCTGCCAGTGCATTGTCTTCTCTCATGTAGGATATTTGGAAACAATCAATGTCAGGGACATGCACTAATAAATTAAATGATGTTAAGGTGATGTTATTTGAAGGATTATCCAGACCAGATCTGTTGGAAGCACAGGACTGCCCTGACTGGCTGGGTGAACAGGCTTCATCTTGCTTTTGTAAAGCTGAGAGCAAAACTAATCTATATGATAACCCACAAACCGGCCTTTCTGTTTGAGTCTCTGATTTTGTTGCCATATGTAGAACAGCAAAAACTGCTCCCAAGTGTCCAGGAAGCTAAACAGATTTCTGCGTGTTACTTATTTCAGAAAAAAAAAACAACAAACCCATGGTGTTTATTATAACATATGGCAGACTCATGAGTTTTCTATCTGATGAAGATATGTGAAAATTTGACGCGTAGCACTGAACCCCAGGTCCTTTGAGGGAATACTGAAAACAAGCATGTGACACTGGCACAGCTGTTTCAAAGTGACTTTGAGATCAAAAAAGTATCCCAGTAGAGTCTTTTTATGAGGCCACCACAGTCTGCTCTTTACATGCCTTGGCAACTCTGTCTTCGGGGATGCATGCAATAAGGCTGGGTTTTCAGGTGGGGATATGGAAGTGTATATCCATTTAAATGTACTTGATTTGTAGAAGCTGGGACCCAGACAACACCCTACATTCGAAGTTGTTTGATTAAGTACACGGTATCCTTTCCACATGAATGTTACGGAATTATGAGTGAGGGAATACCTGTACTCCACATACCATAACTGAGACAGGTCTTCAAGTGTTTTTGAGCAACAATAGAAAGAGGCAAGTTGTCTTTGAAAAGCGCACTTAGGCACTGTGATCGTGATCATTAAGTCTACATATTAACAAAGTAGTTCTTACTTCCAAAAAGTCTGTATGGGGTTATTGGAGCTTCTAGTCATGTATATCCTATGTGTAAGTATATGTAATATTGACAGCTGAGCCTTTTTTTTAACACAATATTGAGGAATGAGAAGTGTGAGATGGTGCAAGCAATCAGAACATTGGTTTTGTCTCAGTACTTAAGTGCCTACAAACTGCTTGATTCATGTTTGCTGAATTTTCAAGTCGTCTTGTAGCCACTTGTTATAAATATTCATAGAGGATTTCTTTTAAAATATAGGGAAAGGCAAGAGCCAGAGCACAGGATGCAAACCTGAAGTCTGAGTTCTCTGAGACTCAGGTTCATTCCCATCTGAGAACCTTTTATGCCTGCAGTTTATGGGAGATGGTATTGTGTTCTTCTAAGCTCCTGCCTAAACACTGGCACTTCACTGGAGTAATAAAAAAGCCTTCTAGGATTATCTGTGTTTTTCTGTTCTAGCCTCTAAAAGGCAAGTTAAATGAAAGTCCTAAAGAGCAAGGTTTCTTCAGAAAACAGCTCTTAAAGGGAAATCTTTTCTCTCCAGGCAGTAACGAGGTTCAACACAGAACGCCAGGGAGCATTTGTTACCCAAAGCTCAGTGTCTTCACTCATCTTTCATTGGGTTCCTCCTGATGTAACCACAAGGGTTAGACATTGCTTTAAATAGCCCAGGTATGGCGCATGCCAGCTCTATCCCAAGGACAGCCAAGTGGCAGTGACAGTTTCAGGTGTCACTGGCCACCTGCAAAATGCCCCATTGGAAGGTGTGGCTGCTGGCTTGTTTTGGAGCAGTCCAGCTTGCTTTGATTTAATGTATTGCATGGAATTTCTGGTGAACTCCCGAGATAGTGCTGGTTTTTGTACTTCTTCAGTCAGTCAGGTTTCTGTGACAGACCACAATGGCATCAAGTTTGGTTTGCAAACTCCTGTTCACACAGTTTCTTTCCCCAGCACTGTAATCTCCTTTTGGATTGCTTACTGAAGGCTCCTTGGGTGATCTGTCTTTTCTGCTTTACTGATGCCTCCACCATTGTGTTTGGCTTTGGGGGAGGTTTTTCTGGGGAACAGTCGATATTGCTAAATTAAAGTAGTTAAGGTTTTGCAGGCTGCAAGATCATCTAGAAGTGTTACAGGCTTGTTCTGAGAAGAACTGGGAACTCATTTCCATTTCTGTTATTTGCACAAAGTCTTTATATTTTCATATATTATCTTTTAAATATATTGATACAAATTCCTTTGTGGGGTTAAATGCCACTTGAAAAAAAAGTTACGAAAGTATCTTGGTCTGTGTTCTGTGTGTGCGTGCATGCAAATACATTTTGTGACATTATAGCACAGAAAAACTTGGTTAATGCCCCTGTTGAAACATATTGACTTCAAAGCACTTTAGACCATTCCTACCAGCATTTAGCCCAAAAAGGCAAAACATCTAATATGAAAAAGAGTACACAGGTATGAGGCCAGGCCTGTTTGACTGAACCTTACAGAATTCTTTAGAATTGAAGGAGGAGGGACAAGTGACTTAGACATAATTTAGAGCTGAGACCGTAAATTCAGGAATTACCTGATCAGAAGCCTCTTCTGTACTTCAGGCCAGCATGGTACAGTCTAGTCTGACAGTGCCTAAGGTAATTGCAGAAATGGTAAGCACTTACAATACTGTGGCAGGAATTATAACTAGCCACTTCTGCATCTCCAATTCAAATGGTTGGAAACACACTTAAAAGCTCTAGGTAGGGGTGGGTAGGCCATGCTCATGAATCCAAAATGAGGACCAAAAGCCTGGAGTAGTTTTGAGATCTTTCTACTGTTTTCCCCTGTGTCCTGGCAGAACATTTAATAACCCTTCACACTAAGCACAGGTGGCTTCTCATACCTTTCCTTTGGCCCATGACCTGCATATGGTCAGCATTTTTGTTTTCATCTTATGATTCAACATTTTCTATGTCATTTTACAGTCTGTTACCTAACTGCAGGTCTGTGCAATGCAATTTGCTATATTTGACGGTGTTTAGCTGAGGTCCAGAGAGTAAGCCATGAGGCTGAATGCCCTGTGGATCACCTTGATGAGCAGCCTGTGTGTTGGGAAGAAAGAGAATGCTTCTCCAGACGGGATTAGAAATCTAGATTGGTGTTCTCATACTTCAATAAAGGATACATGAAGGCTGGAAGTTGAAGACAAAAGGATGCTGTGTTTTCACGCTTGAGTGAGGTTCATTATAAAAGACATTTTAATCAGAGGGGGAATGGAGAGAGAGAGAGAGGAGCGAGTGGTTAAATCATTTACATTTGTCATGGTTCTGTTTGGCCATTTTGAGTGGGAAAATTCAGTCCAGTATCACAGACATACAGATAGGTGCAATTTCCTAATTACTAGTTGCATTTAGTTTCCTGTGATAAATGCTGTATTTCATTAGTACTTTTGCTAGCCAGAATTTGACCCTCAGATCAATCTTTGTACATGCTTCAGTGAACCTAGTTTATTGCAATTTGAATTTTAAGTTGACATATTCTGCTATCTAATGCTGAGGTTGGTGTGTGCAGATTTCATTCTAAACTACATATGGAAAATTAACCCCAAAATACTATAGGTGCTGCAGTAACAGTGAAATGGTGAATAGTTCCTCTTAGCTTTTCAGCAGCTTCTTCAGTCTGTTGAATTCAGGAAGGACAAGTGCAGTTTGATATGGACTTGTATGTGTAATTTGGGATGAAATAAGTACGCTGAAGAGTCTTTTTAATTAGAGTAGCTAACAGAGATGAGAAATCTTGGACTGAAGAATTATCTGTTTGATGAGAGAAAACAATGAGGGTTAGATGTGTTCTTTAGGAAGCATTCTTAGTTAATGCCAGAAGTGACGGGATGGTTGGACAAGTCTTATTACAGTATTGTGTCACTGGTGTTAGTAATGCCTGCATGGAGAACAAGCTCTTCTGAAATACATCTCTGAAAGCAAATGAGTTTTCTCTGAAGAGAGCTGGTGTGTCTGCCTCACAGGTGTCCTTGCCTCTCAGACTGATTTTCATCATCATTTGATAGTACTCTTTTTTGCAGTTTAGGCAGGTATGAAATTGAAAGCACAAGCCTAATCTTGGAAATAATCATTACTGCACTGACTCTCTGTATCTGACACATTTCAGCAATACTGCATTCATGTTAATGTAACTTCAGCATTTATAACTCCAACATCACCTGTTTTCTCCATAATTTGATTTAAAACCAAAACCCAACCCTTAGCTAAGCCTGTGCTCCTGAGAAGGAGCCTGTGTGTGACAGAGTAGTTAACAGGGCGCAGTTGCTAGCAGGGTTTTATTGCTGCCAGTCTTTCACTGAGGCATCCTCCCCAAGGGCTTCTCTGGAAAGGCACGGTGCAGCTGCAAAGGGCAGGCACAGATGTCTTCTGCATGTGAAGTCAAGCTGAAAGTCGGTGTGCAAGCTGTGAGAGAGCCCGTGCCACTGTGAAAAGGAGGCACAACTGCAAATTAGTTTGATGCCTTTGCCCCCTCCCTCTTCAGAAGGGAGGATGGGAAGAAAACCTTCAAAAGCTCTGAATCTTTCCCCATATTCCAGTGAAAAGGAGTGTTTTCTCTCAGGAATTAGGGTGAACTGTCTGGAGGAGCAGTGCTTCAAAGGCATACACTAACTGGGGGATGCCTTTGACAGATCAATTTACCAAGAGGAGTACACATGGTAATTGTTCTTGTTCTAACTGGGTGACCATGGATGGAAGAAGCAGTTCTCTCCTGCATGTCCTCTACTGCTTGGCATAGGCAAGTAGCACTTACAGACACAGAAATGCCAGTGAACCTGCACAGAGGTACACAAGTAAAACTCAGAAGGATGGAGGTTTTTAACTGTATTTCCACTTTTTATTTCCCATGCCTGTATAAATACAGTCTTCTTTTCCCTATTATACATGCATGAAAGGAGTCATTCATCAATCAGAAAGGATTCGGGCAGAAAAGAAAAACCACAGTGCTGTCTTTCTGTTTTCTTAAGCTCTATATAGAAGAATCTCGCAATATTTTTACTATTTTTTCTTAAATGTTTATTTTTTTATTATTACCATAACTGTTGTTTTAAAACCTCTCTGAGGTGAAACCTTCCCTTCAGTGGGATACCTAAGTATCTTGAGATGTTTATAGCAGAAAGACAAACACTGTTTGACTCTGGTGTACACTGCCATAACATTGATCTTGTGTGTAAGAAAAAAAGAAGATACATTTCTCAGTGGATGAAAACCCCTGATAAATTTATACAGTGATGTCAAATATATTGGCATTCATTGTTGGGTGAGTTGTCGCAGATAAGGTAGATTTCCTAGGCTTAAGGGTGCTATTTTGAAACACAGTTGCTGTTAAAGGAGATTTACAGTACTCTAGAAAAATGGGAGCGAGACAGTAGATCAAAATGAAGCGACAGAACACTGAGCCAGGTTGTGTCTGAACAGTAAAAGCAGTCTGTTCTTCCCCTTACATGCAAAATCTGTAGCTGCAGGTAAGCCAGGGAATGCTGTTTCTTTTGCACAATAGGGTATATCTCCACTATAGTCCTTTGACTGTAGGAATCCCTCTGGGCTAATGGGCTTGGTGATGAGAGCTCAGCCTCTGCACTGCAGCTTCAGTTGCATGGAGCCTTACCACAGCAAAGCATTGGGAAAGTTGAGGCCTATGGATGAGGGTTTGCTTCCTGGGGCTGCTGAGCTGCAGAATGCTTTGGAGACAAGCTGCCTTGGGGACAGAGCAGGGTGTCAGTGCTCTGGCTGGCTTGTCATGTGTCAAAGGAAGGAAACCTGTGTCAGAAGGAAGAAGCGTGATGGCTGGAATAACACATGCACTTTAGACAACTATGTTTGCATACTTGTGTAAGTAATCTAATATTTGACCTGTAGAGCTGACACTATTTCATATGATAAGAGTCAAATTAAAAATGGAATAGGTAGTCTAAGTCACCAGGTAAGATACTTAAGGCTGGAAGAGAACAGTAGAAAAGACAGCTATGGACAAGGTAGGGAGTAACAGAAAAATAGTCACCAAGTATCTAAATGTGCTGAAGTCCTAGTACGAAGTACGGTTTGGACCCTGAAAACCACAGCAATATACCTAAATTCTTCTGAAAAACTCTTATCTTGATATCTCACATAACTTTTTGTTTCTACTATCAGATTTTGGTCAAAAAGAAATGCTAGTTGGCCCTATGATTTCATACAAAGGTTCCTCAGTTTGCGAGGTCTTAATTCATAGCACAGAACTTCAGCACAGTGACAGCCATCTACTAAAAGAGAGGTCTGATGACTAACCTACTTGTGAGTGAGATTATTCCTTCTGTGAAAGCAAAGCAGTGTTTTCTCCAACTGTGTAGGACAGAATTTTAAACTAAGCAGGAGACAGCTGTTCCCTCATGTTTACTGACAGCTGGTGCATACATGTTAGGCATGTGAATATGACAGTTATCGTGCAAAGCGAGGTGCTTTGCAGCTGCGTTAAGTCTCATAAGCATGTCACCTCACAGTTCCCAAATCAAAATACCCCAGAGAGCACTATATCTTGTGCTTGAGAAAAAATTTAGTATCATATTGTCAGTGATTGTTGTTGTATGTTACTCCTAGTAAAGAATTAGTGGTAGAAGCTTACCTCTGGAGTGAAAACACATCTATTAAAGAAAGCATGAACATTTTATAGTATTTGGAGAGTAAAGTTAATAGGCCTCGCTTACAAATTAAATGCAGACAAGTAGATGTATGTTCTCATCTGTCCCTAATGTCATTGATTTAGTACTGAGTGCCTTGTAATGTTGAGTGATTTGAGATTCACAGTCGTTTGACGCAGCAGAGAAGCCCTTTGTACAAATGTGGACCTGAGGTACACTGGTGCTAATTTAAGGTCACACAGAAAGTCCATGACAAAACAGGAAACTGGATCCAAATCTTTCCTGTTCTACACAGCCCCCTACATCTGGACCTTCTTTTCTCTCTGTGGAAACCTGTCTTACATATTTTAGACTTAAGGCAGGCAGAGGTTATCCTCCCTTATAGTTACTAATTAAATAATGTTCTTATTTAATAATGCTGATAGAAATTTTCAAGCTTAAAAGCCCAAGGGACTCAGATGTCCTGTTTCTATTCCTTTTAATGGGAAATAAGCTATTTCAGCCAATATTTTGTGGGTATATCTTTGTAATGGTATACATGTCAGTGGATCCCAAGGTCTTTTGACATGTTTAGGTTTAGTTCAATGCTGATGTTCAAAACAAAATTTATAGATTACTCTGTATTTAGGAAATTTAACTGCTACTTATCGTAGTAACCATTTGTCTTTGATCAGATTTCTACAGTGTAGCTTGTAAAGTGAATTAATATTTAATTTAAAGTCAATAAAAAGACTCTGTGAGTGGGAAAATAAAAATAAACGCTAATAGCAGAGATAAAAGAGTAAGAAAGTCTTCAGCTGTATCCAAATTTTTTTACTTTAGAAATTTATCCATAGTTATTGATTCTTAATTCCTTCCTGGTCTTTTGGCTCAAAAATTCCTTTTGCTCGGTAAGCAGATGTGAAGCATCTCCTCTGAGATGCTGCAACCTGCCTACTCTTCCAGTATATTTGGACAAGCTGAATTTATAATCAGTGCAGTCAGCTTCCTCCAGATTCTAAAATGGGTTGCAGGGCAAAAAGTCTTGAGCTAATGTGAGCTGGTCTACCCTAGAACTGGCAGCTGAATTGCTGCATCACCCTTTGGTGATACCCTTATGTTAATAATTCACCTTGGTGAAAGCAGTGCTTACTAATTTGGACGCACAGGCACAGCCTCAGTGTTGCTGCGCATCATGGATAGACCAGCATGCTCAGTGATACTGGATTTCAGAATGAAGTTCCATTGTATTGGATTTGCATCCTCCATTTTTTTTGTTTAATGAGTTGTAAAACAGAAGAAACAAAGTTTATTGCAGTTGGACAAGGGAAGTACAAAAGCTGTTGCAAATTGAATCAGGACAACAATTATGACAGTCAGAACAGTAAATAATTTGTCATACCTACCCTGCAACTGCAATCTGGACAGGATATTTGTTTCCTTTCCACTGTGGCTCGTGGTCACAATTAATCTTCACTACAGTAGTGCTGCAGCAGCCAGTAGAGAATCACTGCGTACACCACATGGATCTGAGAGAGCTCATAGGCTGAGCAGGTGAGGGGCAGCAGGGAGGGAAGACACATGGGTGCAGCAGTGGAGTTGAGAAGGATGTGGTTGAAGTAGTTGGTGCTGTTAGAACATGCCAGCTGGGCTTCTGGAGCTTCCATTTTCCTAGACAATATGTAGGAATCTTCTGTGAATGGAGTTAACTTATAGTTTCACTTCACTTTGATCCAGTTTCTCACTGTTGCATGACTCAGAAAAAGGATAAGCTGAGCATCCTGATAAACAGAACTGATGCAGTAGGTAAGCTTGGATAGTCTTCACCTAACACTGCATTTAGTAATTTCTCTGTATCACAGTCAAGTGAACTGAATACATTACAGGTTGGTTTGTTGGTTGTTTTTTTTTTTTTTTTTCCAAAGAAAAAGTAGGAAAAATATGGCAGGTGAGGAAGCACACAAAGTCATCACTAGGCAGAAAGCTAAAAAAAGCCCTGTTCCTTAATTAAAAATAGGACAAAGATCAATAAAAAAACCCAGTACTGGCAAAGTCCTAATTGAGCCAGATATAGGTGAAAATAGACAGATCAATATATACTAAGGTGCTATGTAAATTATATAACTCTAAAAATATAAGGCAATTGGAGTGAAATGCCTAGTTTTATTTTAGGAAATGAGCTAAATAGCCAAATTAGCCATCAACCTATAATATCAATCTACAAAGTATCTATGAATGCAGACAGTCCCACTATTGGACAAACGTTCCTATACATTAGGAGTGAGGAGTTCACACTGTCAAGAAGAATCCAGAATCCCAGGTATAAACACAAAGAAGGAAATCCAACAGCTGTATTACCTGCTGCCTCATCTGGGTGAGGACAGGGATTGTGAAAAGCTGAAGGAAAACAAAAAGCCTGCAAAGGCAAAAAAGCACATGATAAGATGTGCTATAAAAAGCAGATGTTTAGACCTCATAATTGTATGTTTCAAAATATAACCATAAAAAAGCTATTAAAAATTAGGTTATTGCTTGGAAATTAGTTGTGATTTAAAAATCAAAAATAAAAAAGACCCACTATGGAAATACTTAATATTAAAAATAAAGGATTCCACAAAGCTGGGGAAATTCACTGGAATCGACTTGAAAAGAGCAAATATGATAGGAAAAATAAGAACAAACACCACCAAAACTGGTGCAATTATATTAGCATTTATTAAAAAAAAATGGATTAATTCTACAGACTGGCATAGTAAAACAGCTAATCAAAAAAGTTTTATTGCAAATAAATAAAACTTCTGAAATTGGAACTCATGTCCAAACAAGTAAAACAGAATAAGCACAAGGAAGGATGCCTGAAATGGAGCTGCAGGCAACTAGGTGGGCTTAACCTCTAGCTCTAGAAGACCACAGCCATGGGCTGCTGAGGTTGGGAGTACAAACCAAGGAAAATCTCTTCCTGAGCTGTTCTCTTTTATACTTTTTCCCTGGTACTGGGCACTTTCAGATGTGTGATGAAGAGCTAGGTGAGTCATTGCTCTTCTCTGGCATGACAAAATGTCTGGCATGACATTTTCTCTTATTTTGCTGAGGAAAAACTCATCTTCCTTTTTCACATACCGCTGTGCAGCGCACTAAGAGTTTTCTGAGCAAGAGGGCGTTGCTGAGCATGTTTTGGACATTTCAAGGTCACACAGCCGCTGAGCTCAGTTTTATGTTTGTTTGCTTGTTTCTGGTTAACAGTGCTATTTTGGCTTCTTGAGTTTATTCAGTCAGTCTGTGTCCTTGTGCTGTTCAAACCCAAACAGTTGATCAAACGAGGTGCGAGTGTAGGTGCTTTTTGTCACTCTGCTCCTGAAGGGGAAGCAGTAACCCTGCACAGCTCAGAGGTGAAGTTAATTAGCAGAAATGGAGTTATAAAGGGAAACGCCTGCACCCTCCCTTCCAAGTCACAGCAGCTCCCCTTATTAGGAGGTCAAGTCACAAAGCACAGCTGGGGCCCTTCTCCAGCAATGTGGAAGACAACACTGCGCTGCTCCCTGACAGCTGGTTAGCATCTCTGCTAAAATCATTGACTCTACATGAGGTAGTGTTGTTTTTCTTTGGTAAAGCCAGGTTTTGATCTTTCTGTTGTGTTTTCAAGGTTTTTTTCTTTTATGGCTTGAAAGCATTTAGCTACTAGGCTTTCTCAGGGTCATAAAATGTTTGCATTGGGAATTAAAGGAGAGTGGTTTTCGAATGCTAGCGTGAATCATTGGCAAATAGCAAAGAAATGAGCCCTCATTAATCATAACAGTCTGTGTGGAAAGCAAATATGGAGCACACACATGTTAGGGAGCATCTTATGTCAGGTCTGCTTTCAGGCTAGGCTGATGTGGAAGCCGTGCTTGTCATACTGTACAGGAACACTCCTTCTGCCCTATGGATGCTGACTTCTTTAGGGATTAGATAAAACCCAAGATTCGTTTGGAAGGCAATTACCCCTTTGCTTCCCTTGCTGCAGTTTCTCAGACAGATGGATAAAAGTTGACAACCATAGAGAACAAGTTCAAGACTACAGAGATACTACAGCCCAGTAATTTCCCCTCTCGCTCCCTGTACCAGGAGGCACACTCCACATTTTTCAAAATGATTTAATCCATAAAATTTGTGATTTTTGTACTGGATTTGGACTAGAATAAATCCCATGAATAAAAATATGGCGACATTTGAAATACCGTAAGTGGAGCTCGTATTTTTTGTATCTGGAGTCTTGTGTTTCAGATTTTCTTGCTTGCCACTGATGTCATAAAAATTCCATTCCAGGAGTCTCGACAGACTGAAATATGGCAGTTGTTAGAGGACTTCATGATATGCTCAGCTAGTGAAGGCAGTATGTGATTAGTAAATCTGCTAACAAAAAACAACCTCTCAATTGTTTGTCCTTTAGAATCAAATGTCTTTGGAGCAAATTTTAGTCCCTGTGTAAAGATTTTTAAGAGGGGTTAGTAAGGGAATAGATATTATCCGGTAGACATAAATATGTGGTGCAGTGAAATGAAACGGAAGTCAAGGTATTAATCTAAAACATAAAAGAACTTTTTTTTTCTATATCTTAAGGCATTTAAGAAATGTCACTTGACACAGTATGTGGTGGTTTGGTTTCTCTAACAATAGGAAATAAGGTGATCTGTGTGAGTGAAAATGATATGGTG
This sequence comes from Pezoporus wallicus, assembly GCF_028554395.1. Classification (NCBI taxonomy): domain Eukaryota; kingdom Metazoa; phylum Chordata; class Aves; order Psittaciformes; family Psittacidae; genus Pezoporus; species Pezoporus wallicus. The sequence continues at coordinate 5,167,082 of NW_026641950.1, forward strand.
TCTGGCTCTATAGTCTAAAAACCTGTGCAAATAAAAGGGAGACAAAAAGAGCATTTCAGGTGTCATCAGGTCATGTGATAGGGAGTTATCCCTATCCATTCACCAATATTTTACAATCGCACAATGCCTAGAGACATTGTATAAAGCCAGAAAAACCCTCAGTGAGATCTTACATATAATTTCGGGAGACAAAAGAGCTATAGCACGCACGAGAGGTTTCCTACAGAGAGCCCAGAAATAGAGGAGTAACACAGCCTCAGTTCTGCAGCAGTGCTGCTGAGGTGCATGACTTAACCACTACCACCCTGCGCTGCATCTCACTAGTGGTCCCAGAACCACAGCCCAAGAGAAAAGCCACAGTCAGCTGTGTGTTCTTATTGGGTCCAGCTTTCAAACCATAAGTTGTCTTTTTAAACATATGTATATATATGTATATGTATGTATTCAGATATAATCCTTATCAGCAGTTTGCAGCACTTACGGAGAGGAAGAGAAAACATAAGCAGTTCCTTCAGAAATGTTTTTGACATAAATCCCAAGGCTTTTAATATTCTCCCTTAAGTGTGTAGTAGCTGAATTCCTGTTACTCCAGCATTTTCAGTTGCTGATGAAATACCAGTCTGGGGAAGCAGTGTTTCTTCCAAAGTTCATTTTTTTCATTTGTAAAAAAGTGTAAAGAATGGAACAGGAAGAGGTAAACCATCTAAACTCATGCTGCACTCTTACTTTAATTGAATTTTACTGAGGTGTCTAAATCATTTAGGTACTGAGCTTTAATTTTCAAGCATTCCATGCATTTTAGAAAATGTTGGGTTAGTTGGATTACTCTGCAACATTGCTAAATACAAAATCTGCAGCAGCCTAAGATTGAATTCAGCCTTCCTCTGTATAGTCATATTCCTTGGAGCTGAACGGGCTTTCCAGACTCAATCCCACTTCAAGAGAGCCAAGTATTTATCCCTTCTGCCTCCAGCACCCAGTCTGAGGAGTCTGGATGTCTCTAGCTCCATCCCATAGTCGGGGAAAACAGGAGCTCAGTCCGACTGAGAGCAGCTTGAGGTAACGTGTCCTTCTCCACTCGATGCATAAGGAATTTAAGGCTCAGGGAGGCACCTTGGTTCAGCAGAATGGACCTCGGGCAGAGCACCTGCGTGTGTGACATGGGTAAGGACTTACTAAGTTCTCTTCTGGTGCTGCATCACGAAATGCAGCTCTCAAAAGATTAACGGCAGCATGCCTGGCTTCATGAGAGGTAGGAAAAAGGGAAAAAAAAACCAAACCAGGTTTTGTTGTCCTGCTCCACATTCACCATATTAATTCAAGACACGTCTCAGTTTTCTCAGGTCAGTTGTCTGCATACCTTCTCCCATCTTCTGAGTGGATGGAAGCTGAAGCTTTTCCAAAATACTGGTAGGAAAGAGCTAGATTTGGCTCAAAGCTTTGAGGATTCTTTGCAAACAGCATCTTCAGTTTGAGCTGAAATAAATGCGAGTTAAATTTGTCTCAATAGATATCCATCATCAATGGCTTACTTAAGTGCACAGCAGCAAACTGTGTTCCACAGAAGCAGAGCCAGGTATTGGATGACAGAAAAAGAAATATTTATGCCTAGTTGGTTTTTGGTTGGTTGTGTTTGTTTTTTTTTTTAATTTTAGACTGTTCTTACCTTCTGCAGAAGTTTGCAGCTAGTCACACAAAGGCATGTCCCTTCCCAAGAGCTGCTCTTTGCATTATACCAACAAAGCAATAAATTTTGTGACTTGCATACAGCATACCACTCTTAGAAACTGCTGTAGTTGGTGTCGTTGAAACCATGACAGCTAATATTAAAACTAATTATCACATTGTCTACAGAATAAGTAGGGACTATCTTGTTCATCACATTATGTTACTTGTGGATTATATTTTGTACATATTGTTTGACTGGAACTTAAACATGTACCTAAATCATAGAATCATGGAATGGTTTGGGTTGGAAAGGACCTTACGATCATCTAGTTCCAATCCCCCTGCCATGAGCAGGGACACCTCACATTAAACCATGCCATCCAAGGCTCTGTCCAACCTGGCCTTGAACACCGCCAGGGATGGAGCATTTACCACTTATTTGGGCATCCTGTGGCAGTGCCTTACCATCCCACAGTAAGGAACTTCTTCCTTATATCTAATCTGAACTTCCCCTGTTTTAAGTTTGAACCCATTACGCCTTGTCCTTTGTCATGTCTGCAAGTCATCTCTGAAAATTCATTTGAGTTCAATGATTGGTTTGGTGAAACAGAGATGAGACACAGCGCTTTTTTTGTCTCATGAGCCACCTTCTGTAAAATAACCAAACATTAAACCACCTTTTTTTCTAGATCCTCAAAATCTCGCTCAGCTTGGTTCTGTTGATAGTTTCATATAGATGTGATAGATTTCATAATTCATCTGCCTTTACATGTTGAAACATTTGAAACATATTTCAACATGATCAATTCTAAACAGGAGAGTAGTGCTGTTAAGTGGTCTTTATAGGCACAGAAACAGAAAATAAGTCCAAAAGTTTTATCACACTATTGGGAAAATTAGAACGGATTCATTGTGACAATGTCATAATGTACATTATGCCTAAGGGGAAAAATGCTGAAATGCATCTTTATATATATATGTATGGTCTCTGGTAAGACTGGTGTAAGACTGGTGACATTATAGTCTGGTCATTTTTGCAGCAGTTCATTTGTATCAGGAGTGTAATATCCAAGCTTCATGTTGTATGATCAGCTTAGGAAATGAAGTGGCTAATAAGGCATTTTTATAGATCAAAGCATGGATTAGCAATTTAAATGAAGAAAATACAATTTTCTTCTCATCAGTTGCTACTCAAAAGTTAACATTGCACATACACCATGTAAGCAGCACACCTGCACAACGTTGTTGCTGATTAGGGTTGTTCTCAAAACTTGCGACAGTTGAAGTAGCACTTTAAATACTTCAAGAGTACACCCAGGTCCTTCATCCCCTCAGATAGTTGCCTTTGATTCAGTGACACAGAATCTGAAATTGAATTGCTGTGTTTAGTTGAATATTTTGGATGTCAGTTTCACTTTGTGCGAGTATCTCACTAGCACTTGCTGCATTGCTGGGAAGGGAGCGGAACCTTTTGGCATTGGCCATCTAAGAGTTTGCTGACAGGAATAATAAGGTAGCCTAGAGGTTGCTGAAATGCAGGTGGGATAGTCAGCAAATCACTTTTGACTGCTTTGAGATGGAGCCAAGTGTTTCATATTTACATTTTACTCATCTGTGGAGAATTAATCTGGTACTCCAGAAGGGTGGAAACTGCTTAAGAGTCTGTTACACTGGGTCCCAAACTGCCAATATTGTGGATGTCATGCTTCCAGGAATAAAAGCATATGTGCTCATTTTTACTCAGAGTCTCTAAATATGTCTTCTGCTGTGAGAATAATTTGCTAGGCTGCATAAACTTTTCTATTACTGTTTCTGTTGACCAACATAGGGACAAAGAGTGCTCTGTTTTTCTCAAGTGAATTACATTGCTATAACTGTATTTTATTAGCCGTGAGACCATTTAGATCAGATTTATTCTCAGGATTTAACACGTGCTATATATTGAACTTACAGTGTAAGATGTGGAAGAAACAGTTCTACTCCAACTAGAAAACCTTGGTCTGCTTCTCATGTTAACATCTACCTGAGGAAAAAAGTAAGGGACGTAGCAGAATGGTGGACAAAGATCGAAGGACATCTGACAGAAGGAAGGAATGGCAATTGGTTTGACAGCAGAAAATTCCCAGAAATTGTATCTTTTTCTAATTCTATACAAAACCTACAAATTACTACATTTTGCAAATTGTCTTATTCATGGCTGTTCTGACTAGATAAGGACTGGCTACTGAACTCAAGCAAGTTGTTCTGACCTTGCACCAGCTCCACAGTAAAAGATAGGTTCAAGGCACTGAATCAGAGAAATACTCTTCACAGTGGGCTGACATTCCCACTGCGGCTGCAAACACTTAAGCTAGATTTTGACTTGAACAGAAATGAAGCCAATTCAACTCCAAACTCTTAAATGTGAGGAAATGGGAACATTCTGCCAAGGTTTTATGCAAAACTAATTAGCCCTGCAGGGCTTGCCTTATTACTTTTACTGAAATTCTATTGTCATGAGCATATATACATATACTTACCCATGCACAAAGATGAACACACATGACTGTATATGTGTGTAGAAATGATGCACAATTGTTGTCTTGCCTACTTAGTTAATAATTTCATGGAAAACCAAAAGAACTACTGTATCTAGTCTACTCTAGCTTTATATAGATTGAAAGATAATGGAGAAATAACAATAAGGAGAAACTAAGGCTTTCCTAATCCAAAACTGACTTCATAATGAAGTCTTGCTGTACCCTGGCTTTTAGATGAGTGGTTTCTGTTCATACGCTTTCTGGGATAAGAGTTGCTTTTCCTTCCATGATCCAGCCTCTTGGGAATTTCTGAAAACTTTCTTGTATCTGTTGAACACTCTCTTAAGAATTTAGCAGGAAGTTGGAGCAAATGAAAAGAGCAGGAAGTTTTCGATAGGCTCATGAGTTACTCTTAAGACTGTTCAAGGAATGTCTTAATCACCATGGACTTGTGCCACAATCCAAACCAGCATGTTTATGATAGATCTGGAGCATAAGATACCAGATTTACAGACAGACATCTCAGGTAAGTGTGAAAGTACTTAAATTTTTCAACTTGATGGGAGATGATAGGCATCTGAAGGAAATGACAATGTTTTCCATTACTCTTTAGTATTGCCTTGCACCTGTTTTTATAACATGAGCTCACTGTAAAAGCTCAGTTCTGGAAGGACACACTGCAGCTGAGTGCAGTGAGGTAGCATCCAAACAAAGTAACATTGATGCTGGGTTTGTGTTAGGTATTTACTTCCTGCCTCTCTCAATTTACAGCCTACTGTAGGAAGCAGAGATAGTACACTATATGCTGCAATATGCAAAGCTGCCATGGAAAGACAGGTCTGAGGGCTAGAACTGAAAATTGTCATTGGCAAATCCACATGACTAATTTACTGAGAGCTGGAGTTATTTACTGAGAGCTGCTATTGCCTCACCCCCACCCGTACAGTTTGCCACCGGTAGATTGCAAAGGCTCTGGGCTCTGATCTTGCTTTAATAAAAACTGTCAGTGTAGTGAAGCAGAACTTGTCAACGGAAGTTCAGAAAAATCAGAAAATCTATCAAGAATTGTTACACCTGGCAGCATTTCGTTATCTATTGAGTAGCTGGACACCTGGAAGTGTGACTAGCAGGAGCTAAATCAGAGCTGCAGTGTGCTGTGTAAACTAGAGTGCTGGAGCTTACCACCGCAGCGTGTCATCAGTGACGTCTGATAAGCACAGTCACACGTCTGTGTCAGCTAATACTATTACAAGACTTCAGAGTGGCTAAACAGCAGGCTGGCAGATACATTAAATACCCATATGGTACACTTGGTTACTTGTCCTTCTTTTCCCCTCCACTTTTGCTTTCCAGCACCTATCCTTTAAGTTCATTAAAAAAATGAGTCAAATGCTAGGACCTGAATTTCTGAGGCTGCTGCATTTATTCAGAATAGTCCTCATCCTTTCCCCATGTATGCAGAGATTATAGGTTTAAACTCCCACACCTTTCCTAGGATAATGACATAAACTCAAAGCATAAATGTGGACTATCTAATTTTAGTCAGGTGGAAGTAAATTTTCCTGCATAAATGCAGCGTGTCATCTTTCTTTGAGGAGAAAACAAAACAACTGAATACACTGTTCACATTAATCTCTTTGCTAAGATAGAACATCACCTGCTACTTAAATAAGTTTTCATTTTCTTTGGCTTCAGTTTTTCTTCACTACTGTGAGTTGGTGGTTACAGATGATACATCCAAAAGCAAAGATATCTCCAACCAAAAGGGCTGGAAAAAAGTGTTTCTTCTATTTTTCCTCTGTCCTATTCAATCGTGATCACATATTCTAAAATAGTACTTGGCAGTGGTAGAGCACTGACTTTGCTACTGCCTTAATGTATATATTTATTCCTTTTAATTTTTCTTCTCCTGGGAAGGGGCAGTCACAGAGGATGGGAACACAACAACAGCTCTCAGCCAATCCTACTACAGTCACCTTTCCAATAAAAATAAGTGGCTGTTTAAAGCAAGACAAACTCATTTTCACACATCGAATTTTATCCTAGGTGTAGGTACTCAAAACTATCAGGAATTATGCCTGAGAAATATGTGTACCTGTATTGCCTGGGCTCAGTTTGTGTACATTATTATGTTGCATTGCTTTGAAGTAATTTTACAAATGTGGATCTTTAATCAAGAGCTATATAACTGAAAGTGATAGCCTGCTGTCTGCATTCATAACTTGCACCACTGACATGAGTGAACTATTCACGGTATAGAATGAGAAAGAAGTAGAATCTGGTCCTTTATGTATATTAGACTGAAAAAGATGTTTAAAACAGGTTGTGTAGTTATCTTTGAAAATAGATAATTTTTTAGTCCAGGTGAAGGATTATGATGTATTTTAGAGAGATTTTGGGGTACAGTGAATATCTGACAGTTAAGGTGATTTCCTTCCTGAATTAAGCTGAGCAGAGGACTCAGAAGACATGAACACTGTAAGTGGCTGTAATCTGCTTTGATAGGTTTAGAAAGTCAACAGACAAAAATAATACAAGAGGTCATTAAACAGAAGTGTGCAAGGTTTGGTGTCATCAAGATGTCTGAAGCCATGTGCTGGATGTCCTGAAGTATTCACTGAACCTAGGTCATGAAACCCAAGGCAGGATATTGACAACAGAGTAAAGCTTGTAAAATCTATGTGGAGAGGCTTAGACACACTATGAGATTATGTTTGTCAGTTGAAAGAGCAATGTCAAAGCCCACACAGGCATAAGTGAACATTTTGAAGCAATGTAATAATTTCATGGACTCTCAAAATGTACTACTGAATACTGAGTTGCCTTCTTTATCCTGCAAAATAGTTTTAAGACAGTTCCAGTTGAAACTGAGATGGAAGCTTTCTTGGAGAAGAAAGTTTCTGCAGATTTTTATCCAATCAGTGCTTTCAAATGCAGAACATAAAAACTAATAGAATATCACAAAGAATATAAAATTCTGGTGATGGTTGTCAAATGAATTTTCTGTTTTATTCTGTAGAGGATGATTTGGTTCTGAACTTGTCAACTACAATCTTGAGATTTCTAGGAAGCTGTCTTTAACATGCATTTTGACACAGGCTTTGTGTAGGAAAGGCACAGCCCCCGCTTCTTCACTGTTTTCAGTCACAGAACAAACAGCAAGCATCGGACAAGTGATGTGCAGGAGACCTTCCATGAACCAGCACCTCCCTATGGCATAGAGCAAATGACCAAAGGGCTTGGGAAAGTTGCCAGCTCAACAGAAGTTTGACATTTATACTTCAGGGCCCTATATTACGTATTTATAAAGCAGGACATGTTAAGAACACAAGAAAGTGCAGTTCTTCATAGAGGACACATAGCTTTTTCCTATGTTACAGAACAGTGTGGATGGTGAAAGGACAAAGGAAATTTAACAAGTGAAGGCCCAGGACTAAAACCAGTTCTGCCACAGATGGTCGAACCATGTCAAGATCAGATCCAGACAGATCATTACAGAATGTCCTATTGAATGAACTAGGTTTTATTTTTGTGTAATTAGGCAGCCACTTTCAACTGGAAATTAAAATATTTTTCTATTTCTATAAAAGCATGTTTTCTGTACAAGTTACTCAGCAGTTATCGGGAGCTCATAGACTTGTGTGACAAAAGCCACGTGAGTAGATAATAAGCAGGTAAGCCACGCCATATAACAAGTAGGAGCAGGGTACTGAGCTTCTTTCTGTTCCTGTCATTTTGTCTGCCTGCTTGAAATTAGTTATATGACCACATTTTGTCCATTGTAGGGGCTTCTTTTTTTTCAGTATTTGTCTGTGTATTGCAGACTTCACATACAAGCAATCATAATAGAAAGAAAAGTATGTGTAAAAAAAGAAGCAAACATAGCTACAGTGAAGCTGTGAAACTTGAGCAGAACAGTATGAGAACTTCATAGAAGGAAAGCAGGAGGGGTAGTGAGACCAGTATAGCTTTCAAGTAAACTTTAAAGTACTAAGTGAATCTTAAATTGCTTATTTCTTTCTCAAGCTCCACTTGTGTACAGCACAATCTGAGGTTTTCCCCTCTTTGCCTGTGTATCCATACAGCCCTGATAGGAGTTACTGGAAATCTTCACTGAGTAAGGACTTCAAGGTATTTTTTGATACATTGCAGTGAATTACTCTTGCCTCTCTGTTCTCCTCATCTTTTTAGAAGCTTGAACAAAACTATGTGTTCACAGAGAACTCCTTGCAACAGAGACTAAACCTGAGATACTAATATAAATCTTGGATTTTTTCTATTAAAAAAAAAACCCCAACTTTTATTTATAGAAAGATGATGTCTGATCACCTAGACCTGACGCTCCGCAGTGTGGCCGGAAGCTGACACTGGAGTTGCTGACCACAGTGGAAAGAAACCTACCCTTTCCGTCACTGCAGTGGTGCTACTGCCATCTGACAGTAGCATCATTCCCAGTGACCTCTGGTTGTGTATGACACTTTGGAGGCAGGAGGCAGGCATTGTGGTTTTAGAAATGTTCTTCAAGCTTCTCTTGGTTGCTCAGGGAAATGTCTTAGGAAGCAGGCTGGCCTGTAATCAAACTAACACATTTCTTCCAGACTCATCCAGAGCTGCCTTTTACTTCCTTGTCTCTTGATCACAGTTACCATTGCTTTGTGGGCATTAAGATATGCGAAAGGCAGAAATCCATGTATCTCTATGTAATCTAACAAATTTGGCCACATGTGGGGTACATTTTGATAGGACTGTACAGGTGTTATCTGCACCAGGAAGATACTTGCCTGCATATTTACATCTCTGAAAAATACACTGCAAATGAAAAATCACTCCTTTCCGTGACCATAACTGTGTGATCCAAACATACCACCAGGAAGAAGAGGTTTGTGTACCTAAATTGGCTCTCAACATTCATATATTTCAGGTATAAATTCTGACTGCAGAGAGATGCAGTCTGTCTTCTCTACATTAAGTAGCATTTAAGGCTTCTAGAGTACTTGCTCACAAGCACCACAGATTTTATGCATGTTAGTTTTTGTTTACCCGCTGTAAATGACAGATTAGCATTTAAATGATTTTGTCGCAGTTATATCTGTTTTGGATGTCAAACCAAACAAGCCATTATGTCTCCCTCAAAATAACACTCACTGTTGTTTGCAGTGATTTCCTGCTATTTTCCCCACTCTACAGGAACAGCTGAGCAGGGAACATTTCACAGTACATATTGAAATCTGAAGTTCTGGAATCTATCATTCATGGCAAATTAAGTCTAGCACGCACTCAGAAAGCAGTTGCATTCACTGAGGACTCATGGAGGCATATTCTGAGTAGCAGGGAATTGTTGGTATAGTTTTAATCTATTTTTCTATCTCCTGATGCTTCATTTTTTCCCCTCTTTCTTCAGGTTGTATTGTCCTCCACCAGCCCAGTTCCTCGTCTTTCCTCCAGCACCGCAAGTGCCCTTCTTTCTCCAAGAGTTTCTCTACTCTTTGGTTTGTCCTCCCAACTCTATGCTTAATTGGATTTATTCTTTCCGTAACATCTTTGTTATCCTGTATCTTTGTACCCTCTCTGTATCTAATTTCCTTTCCTCCTGTCTCTACAGCATCTCTATCACATCAGTAGATACAGAGATTATGCAGTCTTTTGATTTATAGACTTTCTCCCCAATGCAGGGAAAAGATTGGATTGGCTGCTTGAGGGTGTCAGTAGTTCTCAGAAGGATCCATGTGACCTGTTGCCATCATGAAGGTACATGAACAGTCTGACCTTGCTGGCTATCTTTTATATGCAGGAGACAGTCTCACAAATTTCAAGGAGTACTTTGTACTCAGCAAAGAAAGTTCCTGTCTCATCATGCAGCCTTTCCTCTGGAAACATCATATGACTTAAAACCAACTACATTACATTTCTAGTCAGTTCACAGCACTTCAGATCTAACCTCCAGCAGGAGTTTGAGAATACTTGCTTTAAAAGAACATGTGGTGGAGATGTGCATTTAAAACTGGGAACATCAGCACTGTGAGGAGGTCTGCAGTGAGGTCTCCTCACAAGGACCCATATAAGATCCGCATGTGGTTCTGGTCCCTGTGGGTTTGTTGTCCCTTTGACATGTGGGTTTGAAGGAACTATAAAAACGTCAAAGTTGAAACTCTCCCAACTGTAACTTGATTTGGCACCAAGGAAGGGAGTGCTGTGCATTTCCCATGGTGATTGTCTTCAGAAAGAGCTTTCAGAGTCAGGAGTCAGAAGACGACTTTATAAATGCACAGTATTAGATTAGTATTAGATACAAAGACCAGATTTTTATTAGGCAGGTTAGAGATTCAAATACCATCCTAAGGCCATTTTTAAATGCAGTTGCCCTCATTTATCAGTATGTGCTATTCAATTGCTCGGTGCAAAGCCCCAGTAACTCAAATACAGCTGCAGGTTTGCTTGGCTCCTTCAAAGCCTTTCCCAGACCTAGCCCAAGTTTGGCTTTACAAGCAGACTGCTGTAGCTGGGGGGAGTACAGTGGACGGTCGCTGTGTCATGTCTTACTGTTGCATCCCATGGGTAAAGGTTGTACCCCATGCAGTGGGCTCACCCGCACCATCCTGGCCACCCGTGCTGTGTGTCCTTTGGTCCCCTGTGTGGAACATGGCAAAACCAGTGCACAGGCAGGAAGGAGGATGCCACATAAAAGAGTAATGACAGTGCCAACCCAGTTGTGACACAATGCATTAAACACTCTGCTTTGACAACTTAAAAGCGCTTCTGGTGACTGTGACTTCCCTCTGAAGGAGTGGTGGGCGCTCACATCCCCCTGCTATGGGATTTCCCCACTCCCTTTCTGTCCTCTGTCTCGCTGTGTACAAGTGTGTTCTCATTGGAATCTGTCAGACTTTTCAGAGTGAGTTATTTCAAATCCTGCTGCTGGTGATGAAGAGTGAAACCATCCAGCTGATCTGTGACTTCCACTGTACCAGCTAATAACAGCCCACCCAGCAGGTGTGAATATGCAGTATGCCCAAAACAAGCCCACAGAAGAGCCCTGCTGTACAAAAATGAAATAGCAAGATGCTAAGGGCTGGCTTTGCTAAACAACATACATCTGGCTGTCTGTGAAATCAGTCAGATCTTTGGGATTCTGGTCATAACCATAAAAGAAGACATAAATTTAAATTTAGGTGTACAAACTGGAATATTGAGGTCACCCTCTGTCATACTGGCCATCAGTACCATGAAGAAGTATCGCCCATTGCTGTTTCAAGGCCTACACACTCATGACTATCCAAACTTTTCCTGACCCATGCTTCAACTCACTATTTGGCCATAAGAAATTGTTCACTCTCCTCTGGCTCAGTTTCTGCATTGGAAAGTGTTTGCTGTAAAATTGCCCACTTCCCTACCTGACACTGCTGTCTGAAACTTCCATGCTCTCACACTTGCAACTTGGCAACAGGCTGCTCACAATAAACGAAGGGGAAAAGGTATCAGCTGTGATTTTGTTCCCCAGTGCCAAGTGACTCATTGTAACAGGAGCATTGTAAGTGCATGAGTTAAGAGAACCTGAGGTCCTGGAAAGGTGCAGGATGTTGTTCCATTTGATGCAGGGCTGGATGGTGTAGCCCTATTCCCACAAACCAGCTCTTGCTCACAGACGTGATTTTACTGATGTCATAGCACTATTCATATGAGTCCATGCTTACCAACATCAGTGGTGAGCAATGGGACACCTATTGCTTTCCAGGGGTTCCTGACCACCTCTGGGATGAAGGGATGCGATGAAATTTCCTGCATTAAAGCCTGATGAGCTTTTCCCTGGGCTGATAGTTGCCTGCTCTGCCCAGTTTCCAGGAACATCAGGTTCCCAAAGGGGTTTGATTTTTATCTGTTGATGAAGCCTGTTGGATTTCCAATTTTGTTTCATCACAGGGTACCCAGCTGTCCCAGTGGTGTGCAAAAAAGGGGGACTTCCCTTTTTCAAAGTGTTTTAATTTGTTTAAATCTCATGATTCAGAATATCTAAAAATGTGCTCTGAGCCTGGCAACCTTTGAGCCATGACTTATATGCAAATTTTCACCAAATTTAAGTTATCTTTTGGCTTTGAAGAAACAGTGATGGGTTCTTGCTCTTAAGCAGATACATTACTGCCTGCTTCATATGTAAATAAATTCTTGATATGACAGGTCACAACTGAAAGTAGTTAGACTTGAAAATATTGTAAATTAGAAGCTTAAAAAAAAAAAATCCAAACAAAACCAAACAACTTGCTGAGGAGAAATCTTAGCCAAAATAAGAAAAATACAAAATCATTGCTTGCATGTTGCCATCTCTTGCCCAACCTCACAATCCTTGTATTTGTGTGATGCCTGAAGTACTGCAAAGCCTTCAAAGGTTGTCATAAAGTGAGAGATGCAGCCTGTCAGCTATACATAATTTATTAGAGATTAGAGAAATCCTGGCAAAATATTCAATACCTTTTCTCTTGACAGGGATGCAGTATAAGAGAATGTATATCCATAAAAATGCATACATATAGACATATGTATTTAATGTATAAATGCATATATTATAGGGTTTTAATATTTATAAATTTAAAATGACAGATATTCAGTGCAGAAACACGATTGTGTCTTTATTGAGGAAACAACGCATCCAACAGGTATGCAGATAGAAACACTCATCATTTCTGCTTTGGGATTGATGAAGCAAAACGAAGAGCACTTATTTTAGGGTCAAAAATTGACATTTTCTGCCTAGGATGCTCAGAATGCTGATACTTCAGCAAGCACCTGGCCCAGGAAGTCCATAAACTTACCTGCAGCTCCTCTGTTGGTCCTGGGGAGTCTTCAGGCACCTCCCTGGAGGCACTTGGCATGGGCAGAGATGCTGCACCAGTACTACCCCTGGGAGTTTTGCTTATTTAGGCAGTTTGCTTGATAAGATGACTTACATATTATAAGCCTAATGATATAATTAAATGCTCACTGACTGCAGCACCAGCCCAGATAAACCTGAGTTCCATTGGCTGTGTGTGCATCCTCCTCCGCCTGCCATTTGGGAGGTGCTCAATCCACCATGACAGGGTGTGGCCTCTACCCCAAACTCCAGCGCTATCAGTCACCTTACTGGGGCAGGGAAGATGGATTTCAGGCATTGCAGTGCCTGACTGAAGGCCCTTCAGTGCAGGCTGAGGCCATCCAGACCCTTTCTGACAGCAGGTTTTCTGGATGTGTGGACTTCAGAGACTTCCTAGACAGGAGTGAAGCTTCATCTTTAGCAAAGTGACACCAATGTTAGAGACAAATTAAGTTTGTGAGTTTTAAATATAATCTGCACAAAAAGAGATTTCAGAGTTTACAACCAGCCTGGTAAATGATGCGGTAAAAGTGAAAGATGTGTTTTAGGACAGCAATTGCATAATGCCCATAGAAGAATCGTGATTTTCAGCAATTCTAAGTGCCACATACTCTAGTCATAACTAAAATGTCTCTTCAGTAGCTATCAACTCAGTTCTCTTGCTAAACTAAAGCTCTGTCAAGTCTTCAGAAATCTTCTCTGTCTGACTTAGCCTTCTTCCAACCTGCCTTGCAAATGTGCTCATTTTCGCTTTATATGCCACAGATGACTGCAATCCAATTTGGAAGGAGCTTTTCTATTAGGGAAAAATAATCAAACATACATTTTAAAAGGTCTGCAACCTGAGTATATTTTTTAAACCTAATTAAACCAAATATATACATGTACTCCTAATTCATTTCCTAACTTCTGCTCAAAGTATATGTGATACCTTTTAAATAACTGTGTAAAACTGGCTTTTTTTGCAGATTCATGAGAGCCATTTAAAAGCCGAGTTAAATCGGCAATACAAAAAAATGGACTGTACTAGGGTATTGTTGTGAAATTTATTTGTAAGGAAAGTTTCAGTTGCACCATGCAGCTATTCATCATTTTGTCATTACTTGGGGATATCAGAGTCCAGAGGCACTGGGACATTAAAACATTAGATTTATTTGGGCTCCTTTTAGATGTAGGCATGGAAGCAATTAGCGTTACAAAAGAGGTGAGCTATCACTAGCCAGTATTTTAACCAGCTGGCAGTTGTGTGGGGACTGATTCCAGCCAGCTCTGACTGGAGCAGTGAAGAGCATTTCCTCCTCACCTGCAGCCCTGGTAGAAAGATTGAAACACCCTCCCCTCCAGGCTTATACAGATGGAGCTAAAATATGGGGACCTGACCCATCTCATTGCAGGGAAGTTGGACTAGATAACCTTTGACAGTACCTTCCAACCCAAACTGTTCTATGATTCTGCATGCCACAGGAGAGTATCATAGTACACAACAATGCAAGTAATCAAGGGGAAAAAGGATAGGGGGGAGAAAATAATTGATTAAACTATAGTACAGTTATTTGCATTCAATATAATTCTGTAGCCGTATTAAAGTATTCATTAGTGAAAATTTACTGTGAAGTTCTATAGTATTGTCAGAGCTAGGTGAAGTATTTGAAAGAAAGAAGTAGAAATCCAAAATGTCAGAGCTGTTTCAGACTTTTTTAAGCTCTTCAGTAAAAACTGTACTTAGAATGGTCATTCATTTCTTAAATACAGCTCTCAGTTTCAATGGAAATGAGAATTCTATTAAAATCTGTAGAAAGGAGAAAATACTGAAGTGCCATAAAATTCTGCAAAAGCTGCCAAAAAGTTTGAAAATTGCATACTATGGCAGAAAATTATGAAAACAGAAAAATAGACTGACTTGCTTCCTGCAGTTTTAAGAAAAAGCAACATCAGTTTCCAGAGCTGCTTAATATTCTAAGGAAAATAAGAAAATCCTTTCAATATCACATTTGTTTCTGTGGTCTCACTGCTATTTTTCTAAGTGCGGAACTCCCATCTACTCTCTAAAATCAATGGCTGGTTTTGGATGACCCTTTAATGTCAAGTTTCGCTGCTCTGTATTTTTAACTGTAAGGAAAACTTAGTATTTTAAATTCTGTTTTTTCTTAAATAAACTCTTCCTATGTACCTAAGAGATTAGAGTTGTCAGTGAAAAGAAATAAAACAAGTAGTACAGAAGCGTGTAAAGGGGAAGGTAAAAAAACAGTGCCTTTTTCTTCCCCCACATCTCATGCTCTTCTTTTCATAAGGCAGGATATAACCACATTTGAAAAGTTGAAGTCTGCTTGCTGCCATCTTTCTTGCCCAGCAAGGCAGCCTATGCATTGCATCTGTAATGCAGACATTGGTGTTGACTTGTTTCTGCATTTAATACCAGATTTGTCTGAGGCTCTTCTCTTTCAATGCAAGCCTAACCTTGCAGAAGGACTTGCAGGTTGTACTGACACTATATGGGGTGGTGAGACATGAGTCCACATTTTCAATTAGCCCTACAAGTGGCATGTATGGGCTGGCTGTGTCATGTATACCACATATTTCCCAGTGTCTTGGGGCACAGCAGTGTAGCTGGCATCAGATAGATAGGTGGATTCATTCCCAGACAGCTCCAATACTATGGGTTTCCCAGCACAAGAGAAATAGGATTGCTTTGTGCGACATGCTGACCCTGCTGCAATGCTTAAGCAAAGGCTTGTGTTGGTGCGCACCATTCTCCATCTTCCAGTCAGACCTGCACACTGAGAAGCTGCACATGCAGACCACAAAATCTGACCCAAGGCATCCTCAAGCCCCACAGCAATGTTTCCCTTGACTCTGGTGGAATTTCAGTCAAATCTGTGGTCCCATATGAGCTTATGCTGACATTGTATTTTATTGTCTCTAATAATCAAGAAGGAATATGACTGAACCATCAGTGAAGCTCTATTCTTGGTGATGTCCCCAAATATACATGAATGTCAGTCTTCCAAGTATATAGAAAGAGCTTAAATTTTTTCTAAAAGCTTTCCAGGTTTTCTGGAAAGACATCATGAAAGTCACTTTACCTTGTCTTAGTGTAAACAGCAGTATTGGATGCTGTAAAAGAAAGACAGTCCCTGGACTGAAGTTAGTATAGATGGGTAAATCAAGTCCTCATTTCCACATAGATTGATTCAAAATAGAAAGCTGTCGACCTAGCTTTTCATCTAAACAGGGACACAATAGCAAGGCTAGTTACTATGATTACCTTTTAGTCATAATTGTTGCAAATGCAAATGACCAGTTAGATGTATAATTGGCCATTTGATCATTCAGTTATTATTACTGTATATGAAATTGCAACCATTATATAAAATTGCATATAAGTTTCTCACAGCTGACCTTTTAATCCTGTATATGCTCTCAGCTAATATTTATCTATGTGAAACATTTTTCACTACATTTTTTTACTTTAAAACATTTAAATTTACCTTTAAATGATTTGCATTGTTTGCTGAGTTGATGCTTTGAAAAAATATAAATTGTATTGCATAGTACCAAGCTGGAGTGGTGGATTTTTCCCTCTTGCCTACTTTGCAATTACAGAAGCAGCAATTTGCTCTGGGCACTGAACTGCCTCTCACAATGAAAGCACTTCAGAGAATATAACCAAATAGCTGTAATCCACATGCAGATCCAGGGAGCTCCTGTGTAGTTGCACCTTCAAGGAATGAACTAAAGAATCTGTAAGACTTGTGAGGGGAGTTCAGGGAAATCCGGTAGTTATGCTCCATACAGAGTTGCCATGTCTTCACAGTTGGTTGCAGACCCTATGATACTCAATGTGGAAAGCTCAGAAACAAGTGATAGTTGGAATCTCTGCTGCATTTTGAAGTGAATTTCTAGCTGATAGGTTTGTGGGAAGAAACTTAAATGCATGGCCCAAATGTGCAGGAGTCAGAAGGCTAATAAGTTTTCTTTAAATAGTGTTGTTATTTTCTTTTTAAACACATCTTGCATTTCCTGTGAGGGTCTGAGATTGACTTGCAGGCTGATTTAATTAACTGTAAAGAAATGTGTCTGTTCTAAACCCAGATCTGAGCAGGAAAATACGATACGGATGATACCATATGTGTTTAAGTTCTGGTATACGTCTTGCATCCCACATTCTGAGTGGGGCTTGTCTACTCCATTAAGTAGGTTTCCTTTTCTAACAAAATAGGCTTTACTCTGGAATTGTAGCCATTGGTGTCTGTACAATTCTTACCCCTTGGCAAACTGAAAATCTTTGGGGAGAAGAGGTGGAGCTCTGTACAGCTTCCCAAACAGGACCTGAGGGACATCAGTTGAAGTTTCTTGTGGGAATAATGGGACATGTATACAGAAAGAAATGATGAAATATGATTTAGATCTGCTTAATTTCTTTGAGTCACTCTCTGGTTAGTCATTTTAGAAGAAGTTTGACAGGTTTGTCTGGAACTTGTCTTCCTCTCCAGTATTAACACATTTCCCTTTCTCCTGGTTGAAGCTGCCTTTGGTGGGCTGAGATAATTGCCTACCTTCTTGCTTCCCATGACAGCATGATGACAGTACAGGATTAGCCTGAAGGTCCTTAGCTCACTCTCTTATTGTAAACCTTTCAAACCAGGTTCCTGTGGCAGCATACTGGCTCATGTTTTGTGGCAGACAAGACTGACACAGCTCAAGGAGTATGGTCTGTGGAGAAAGGCAAGTGTCCCTGCTCTTGGCTCCTGCTGAGCTGCAAGCTCTTTGCAGCTGGAAACTTATGGCCTCTTACAGCTATTGAGCTGAGGAGGGAACGCTGGAGCATTTAGGGACCATCAGAGCTCTCACAGTCTTCTGAGTTTCTCAGCTATACTTTATGTACTATGTGAGATGATTTCAGACAGGCTTGGCTTATGCGTTTTGCATCATATATCCTGTATCGGGAGAAGGCATCAGCCTTGTGAGATGTATTTACCAATTGATACTGTGATCTGACTTTTCTTAAGAAGTACTTCCCTCCTCCCATTGTTCAAGCCTGACATGTGCCGCTTTTACTAATTTTACCTCCATTTTCTTCTTCAGGACATTCAGCAGCACTGTACTGGGATATCCATTTTCTTTCCTTTTTACTACATGGATCTTAGTAGGAATTTACAAACTTGGAGAAAGAGATTTGCTTTTACATCAAGGTTGATTTCCCCTTCATCCATCTGGTAAGGCACCCTCACAGGGCCTGGGAATGTAGCTTAGGGTAATGGAATAGGGATCCTGAAGGCTGTTACAGTGGTGGAAAGTGATGAGAATTAGACCCATTTTGTTCTGATTGCTATCTTGTTGAATTGAGCTTCTTCTGAGCATTGTTTCTCCTTTCAGTGATTTCCAATCTTGGAAAACCCATTTCTGATATAAACCACTTAAAGCTTATTATTCTGAAAAGCACTTGCACTCTATCATGAATAAATTTGTATAATATTAGTTCAGAATGATTTGCATGACAAAACCATACTTTTACATGGTAAATTGTTTGCAGAAAAGCCACACTGAAAAGAGCTGATTAGTGCCATTAAATTAAAGAGCAGTAAGCTGCTCTTCCTTCCCTGTTTTTTTGCCAATAATAAGCTCTAGTTTGTTGGAATATTTATTAATTAAAATCTAAATATTCCATGACTGATTCCATTAAGAATATTTTGGATACAAGATGCAGCTAGCCTAAAACTGCTAACGTAGTGGGAAACAAATTCATGAATGCAGTATAAATGCAAACATAGTTTTAAAGGAAAACTTTTAAAACTATTACTGTTATGGTCAAAGATATAGTTGAAAGACCCATTCCCAGATATGCAATATGAATATGTGGGAGTCTTCTCATAGGTAATGTTACTATATCATACTTTTCTGGCTGTGCCTGTCTGTAACACATCTGCAACTGAAAGGTAACTTCAGGGGACACTGTTAACTTAAAATACTGCACTGAAGTACTGTAATGATCAGGAAAAGTATTTTTTTGATCTGACTTGTTGCTTAAGGGAACCAGAAAAGATAGATTACCATGCGGACCTTAGATTGTGTAAGACTAAAACAGGTTAAATGCAAAACCAGGCTAACTCTAAATTAACCTGTTCAGGAACTGCAAGGAGTATAGAAGCAGCAAGTCAGTGATTGAGTTTCATTCAGCTTCTTAAATGGGCTTTGACCATTTTGTGTCCAGTGACAGGACCAGAGGCAACGGGCACAAACTGAAACATAGGAAGATCAGGAAACAGTTTCTCACTGTGAGGGTGACCGAGCACTGGCACGGGTTGCCTGGAAAGTTTGTGCTGTCTCCATGTTTGGAGATACTTAAAAGCCATCTGGGCACAGTCCTGGGCAGCCAGCTCTACATGGCCCTGCTTGAGCAGGGAGGTTGAACCACGTGACCTCCAGAGGTCCATTCCCACCCACCTCAGCCATCCCGTGATTGTGTGTTTCTGTGGTTTGCGGCCTGGGATGGGTTTTGTGCCGGTCCAGCCACTCTGCAAAAGCCAGTTCAGGTTTGTCCCCACTAGTTAACAGGGACTGCAGAGTATCCATAATAGGAATTTTGAGATACCTCTGTGAATCTTCTTAGATCTTGGTCTGTACAGTCATGACTAAAGGGAACTATGTGTTTGCTCACTCTGTCATGTAGCAGGAGGAAAGAGGATAGTGGGCTTTTTGGCTCCTTTCCTTGTTCTTTTCTGATAGCTTATGAGATTGAAAAAGATTTTCCCATAAAACAGGGTTATCAGATCCTAGACCCCATTGAGCTTGGTAAAACCCACTGAAATCACTGGCGCAGGAAGCTTTGGATCCAGCTGACAGAGCAGGAAAGGGAAATAAACCTGTGGGGTTGAGACAGCATTTTCAACACTGAGAGTGGAGAAAGAGGAGACGGGAAGAAGAGATGGATTTATCATCTGCATTTATGGTTGCTTTTTCATTAAAAATCTCTTATTTGATTCTTCCTGTATTTCTCTTGTAGGTATCCTCTTGCAGTTCCCCACTTTCCAGCCAGCCACTTAGGTCCCCAGGGATAAGGCTTTCCCACACACAGCCCACGTCTCCAGTGATTCTTCTTTTTCCATTTTCAGTGTAGGCTTCTTCCAGTTACCATCATTCGTGTTTGCTGAGTGGGGTTTTATTTTATTTTTCTTCTTCCTTGCTGCTGTGAGTAGTCTCACAGTCAGAGACAAGCTGGAATGGCTGCCAATAGTGTAAGAAACTCCTCCAGAGATAATGAGACACCAGAAATATGAAAGGTCTGTAATGAAACTTCCCAAACACCAGCCAGATGGTAATTCTGAATTATCTGACCGAGAAGATAGTGGGAGATCATGATTAATAATATCTTTCTTTATTAATAGAGAGATATTCTTGCTCTGAAGCAAGAGAGGACGCTTCAACCCATCTTTCCTACTTTGATCCCTGCATAGTAGGGACAAGTTATGGGTCAGTTTGGTCTGGCTCCACACTATTGCAGTACAATGATTTTTACTGCTTTGTTCTTTTCATACAGATGGGCTGTTTTTCAGGACATGAAGATCATGCATGACGGAAGTAGAGCTGCATGTGGGAACCTGTGGTGGTATAAAGTCCGCTGGTACTACTTTTGTTGCTCTACCCAGCTGCATTGCTGCCAGTTGCTTTGAATCAAAACATATTGTGTTCAAAGCTGAGAGGTGGTTTCCTGTGGTCTTTCCCTGAACAGAGACTAGTACTATAGTTAGGGATGAGCTACTTCACATTTTCTGATGTGTGTCTCCATGCTTGAGTATGCAGACAGTTAAAATAAGTAACAGATCCAGCAACTTAGGAAGATACGGGAATTATAAATTATTTCGGGAGTTTGCACTTAGAACTATTTGTTTGACTTGTAAATATATTCACTTTCCAGTTAATTTTGCTAGCTTCTGGGCACTGTACTTCATTGCCAGAGAGCACTTCTTGGGACCCTTCATCATTTTTGAAATACATAGTAGTCAATATTTGGAGGTTAGAAAGCATCCATTTTTGGAGTAAAACTAAAAATAAAACCTGAGAATCATTTGTCTTTTTTTTTTTTAGACACATCTCATATAATCTGTCTTTCTTATTGGTTCTCAAGGGATGGCTTTTGTTTTGCCTAAGAATCTCTGAATGCAAACTGGCAGAATCTTATATGCAGTATCATTTTCTGTTATTACTCAAATTAGTGCTCACGAAGTAGAAAACATCACTTTAAAGTAAATGGCATTTTTCAAGCATGATAAATCCTTTATTTCCATTTTCAGTCCAGCTATTTAAATCACTTTTTGTCTGACTGGTGATAAAAATGTCTGGCTTGATTCTGCAGAACAGCAGAGGTGTTCTGAAATGGTGCCGTTTGGGAAGCATAGAAGTCAGCCACGCTACCCAGGAACCTCAGTGTAAAAGATTTTAACATCCCACCCTTTCAGGTTTTTTCTGCAACACCCACACATTGTGCACAGATGGAGGGATGTGACAGATCATGGAATTAAGAAGCCAAGAGCTTTTTTGTTAAATTTTTAATCCACTCCTCCCACACTTCCATAGTTCTTTGATTTACAGTTTAATTCAAAATGAATGAACTACCAGTCTTTACTAGCAAGTGTCTGTTCATAGCACATGTTAGCTTCTAGCCACCTGTCTGACCCTCTAATATTTCTTTTATTATTCATTAAGCACACAAGGTTACAGCAAGCAGTATTTATCACCAGACCATCATAATTTCTGTGGAGGCAGGATTTGGGCAGCAATACTCGTGTTTATTTAAAGCACTAATAGCACCATCTTTACTTGAAGTCATCACTGTTTCCTGATAAGCAAGAAGAAATGCTTACTGGACAAATGTCTTTGTTCATTTTATGAAATGCCTAGGATAATAAAGGACACCATCGTAAATAGGATAAACCAGATAAAAATAATAAGTAATTATGAGCCATCTGGACTTCTCACAGTCAGCATACCTCACATCTCCTCTCTATCTATATCTGCCTTGCCCCACACAAGAGGGGGAATTAGAAGCATTTCTAGCTACTTCTCTCACACTAAACCAAATGAACTTCAGCCACTTCCCACAGAAAGTAGCATAGTGACTAAACAGAAAATTTCCATCACAGATAGAGTAGGGGAGCAAGGAGCTTTCGGAGGAAAAATAAGTAACACTATTCATAAAGTGCTTTTAACAAAAAAGGGAAAAAGTGCAGTTTTTGGACCAGTTGTCGCCTCCTCTTAGGGACTTGCAGAACACTCTCTTGGTCTTTTAGTTCTGTCTGCTGTTTCTCTCCTCTGCCCCAGCTGTGATGATTCCCCACTAGCAGGAGCTGGGCAGGAAGGGCTTGACTGAGCAGCTTTACCGGTCTCGCAAACACCTTACAGCATTTTTTAAAACAAACATCAGTACCTGAATAGTTTTATTGCAGGGAAGGACCTTCATAATTAATTTCTAGACACTGAATTATTTGTTACTGATGCATTTTTCTGTGTTGATCCTTGATTTCTAGAATTAGATTTCTAGAATTCTGATTTCTAGAATTAGAATTAGAATTAGATTTCTAGAATTGGTCATTTAAAAGCATACAAAATGCATTCATTTTGCAAACCAGAAGTATCTGCTTGTTTGAGTCTTCTTTTCTAGTTCATATTTCTCAGTGGCAATGACATGAGGCACGTACGTACTTGGGATGCTGAGATAAATGTGTCCCTTTTGGGGATGCTCCTTATTTTCTGAAGCACAAAATAACACTTACTGACTCTGTCTCAGGACTCAGGACACCAGGGCAGTGGTGGAATCACTGTCCCTGGAAGTGTTCAAAAACCATTTAGGTGAGGCCCTCAGTGATACGCCTTAGTAGAGTTCGTAGTCCTGGGGTAATGGTTGGACTTCATGGTCTTAAAGGTCTTTTCCAACCTAGTTGATCCTATGATTCTCTTATTCTAAGATATGGTGTGGCACATGAATTTAGCAAGCATGAGACAGATGCTGACAGACAGGGCAGGAGGTAGATGTGAGAGCAAGAGAATAAGGATTTAGAGGTGCCATCTTGGAAAAGCAGGACTAATGTATGTCTAATCCAAGCAGGCTGCTTGTTTATTAGTAATTCTCTGAATTTCCGCAGGACACCTGATATCTCCTTGTCCAGCTCATTGTAATGACTGTGACAGCACAGCTAAGAGGTATTAGATAAATTATCAGCAAGTAAAGTAGCTTGGTTGCACTTAATCTGTACAGAAATTAGAAAGCTATTTTGAGAACAGTTTCCATGCTGCAGCATGGAATATTAGCCAGGCAAACTGAGCAAAGGGCCACTTTATCATCCAGGTACGTGTAATCCCTTAGTTTTGTGTCTGCCATAGCAGAGGGCTAACCCCCTGTGTGTGTCTGCCGTGCATTAAAGCTGAGGAATGGCAGAAGGATTTTGTGCTCATGGTTTATCTCATGGCAGTGGTAATGTCTGTCTCAAGGGTCAGCTGGGCTTTTCAGTTAGGAAATAGCAGCTAGTGTCTAAACTTTGATCCTTTTCAATTTATTAGAGCAATGTAGAACTATCTCCATGCTAGGTATTTGACATTAAATAGGCAGAGGGAATGAAACTCCTCTGCATGTGGCTTTCCTGCAGGACTGTGCCCTTGGAGCATCCTGCGCTACAGAAGAGGTCCAAATGCAGTATGGCCCTTCTGAGGAAGGGCCTGCTCAAATTCTCGGTGTCTGCATGGCCTGCTGAGACTAATGAGAAAGGAGCAGCACCTTAGCTTTGACCTCATCATGGTAAGAGTCGAGTATTATGCATTTCTGCTTTCCACTCAGTGTGGTTCTTCAAGTCAGGAAAATCAGATTACGTGTTCTCCCAACATATTAAGTGAGTTTTCATCTCTTCCCCTTCCCTTCTGGTTTGCCAAGGCTAATGCTGTTTCTTATGAGGAAATTTTATCTGGCTTTTACTGTGAA
Source organism: Pezoporus wallicus (assembly GCF_028554395.1). NCBI lineage: Eukaryota > Metazoa > Chordata > Aves > Psittaciformes > Psittacidae > Pezoporus > Pezoporus wallicus. The sequence continues at coordinate 5,191,083 of NW_026641950.1, forward strand.
TGTTTCCTTTCTTAGCTGCACACTATGATTTCTAGTGTCACTCCAAGAAAATTCATCTTGAGAGTCATATATTTATAAAGTACTACAGGGTTCCCCACTCAGCCTGCTTTTAGCCAGCTACATGTTTAACTCCTCTGGTCTCCCCTTGTGAGTCAGCGCTTTCCAACACTTCCCCTCAAATGTCTCTCGGTTGCACTGAGCATTTCTGACAGTGAGCAAACCTCAGTGCCACCTTCCTGGGACAGCCATGTTAGGGGCTTACATAAAGGGAGCACTACAGGGAGCACCAGGCCACCTCCCCTTCTCCTAATGCCATTCCTCTGCACCCCTCAATGCAGTTTTGCTGCAGTTTTGCATTGCAAAATCATGTCTGAGCTACCACCTACAGCATCTGTGAGTCCCTTAGCATTCCTGCCTTCCTGGCTTTCTCTCCCAGTGAGTTTTAGGGGCTTTCTAAAGAGACAGGACCTGTCAGCGTAGTTAAGAAGAACACGGGTCCACCATACGGGGGTTCATGGGATAGGGCTGCAGCATCCTGCTGCTGTACCATGCCCACCAGTGGCAGAGCTGCTGTTTAACCCCGTCACCCAGTCCTGGGCACAGCACAGCTGCTTCCAGTTACTGCAGCATAGCTTCCTTTGGGAACTGATTTTAAGGAATGAAGATGACTTGACTTGAGAATAAAGAAATAATTTTTATTCCAGAGTGGAATGGGCATGGAAGGGACGTATCCTGGTAGTTTTACCACTGTAATTGTTTTGTACAGCTGCTTGGGCAACTTTTGACCTTGAGACAATCCTTAAAGTACATTTCTATTCATGTATAGCTCTGCATTTTCCCACAGTAAATCATAATTCACCATCAGTCTATTCATGTTTCTAATCTTTATAGAGCCCTTTGTATTACTTTATTATCAACACTTGGGTACTCAACTCCTCTCTGGTTTGCATTATGTGCAAATTTCATTACTGTTAAGTATTTCTTTCCTCTAATTGAGATACTTGCTCTGAGTCCTGCAATCCTCAGTGGACGCAGTCTCACTACTTGATATGTTGTCATTCATCATCACCTTTTGTTTATGTTTTCAACCTGTTTTCAATCCTCCTGATAATGGTTATCACCAGGTTAATTTGTATTAATTAAGAAAGTAAGACTTATTTTGAGAGACTCCAAAATACATCACTAAAACTCAAATAGCAACTGTCAAGCATCCCTTTATTCATTACTTTTATTAATCTGACGAAGCAATAAAGTCTGCAGAAGACTCTTTCTTCATAATTGCATACTGCATCTTTCTTAAGGTTCCATAATCCTCTAAATAAAGACTTTTGTTTTCCTTGTAAAATTACTTCTATTAGTGTACAATCAGTTGATCTAATCTTAAATAGCATAAGGAGTCATTTCTCAGGTAACGCTTGCTTCAACTGGTGTAATCCAGTATAATCCCATTGGACAGACTCTGTGCCTTACAGGAGTCTGCTGTAACATTCAGATACAGGTGCTTTTTGTGTGTGAAACAGGAAGGAGTGTCTTAAAGTAGCACCTCTGCTGAAACAGGCTGCCTTTACCGTTAGATTTCTTACGGACTCTCAATTGCCTGTCACCGTTAGGATGAACTAAATGCTGAGAGGATGCCTGTGAAATTGTCTCAGGGTCAGCCTTCTGTTCTGTGGAGCATCCACTGATCCCTGATCTTCAGTAAGGAAAAGCTACAGATGCTCTTTCTGCAATAGCACAGTTAAACTGAAAAGCTGGGAAAGGTGATCTTTAATTCCATTTTCCTGCAGAAGGATTTTTCATTCATGCAAGACATTATTATCAACTTGTTTGTGCTTCTTAACTAGCTTGGGATTGAAAGCTATTTAATTTTCAAAAGAACAAGGCAGAATGAAGCAGAAATCTTGGGACTCTGGTATATATCTCCTTCTGGATGAAGGAGTAAGTAAAAGAATTTTTTACCCCATATTCAGTAGTCCACTGTACATGATGATTTTTTTTCTAAAATAATGCATAATAACGAAATGCCCTTTGGAAGTATCATCACTATCTATAGAGAAGACTAGACAAGTAGGTGCCTATTCTTCAGATGACTACTATTATGTAAAATGGATTAACACAATTTTTCCCCAGCTGTCTCTTTCAGCTGTTTGTGGCTCCATAGATCTGGCACCCATTGACAAGGAAAAATATGGGCAAACTCAAGACATAGGGTTTGTTTCTAGATAACCTACCCTGATTTGGAGGCACCACTATTCACAGTATCATAAAAAGTCTTCTGAGATGGTGATGTGCACAAACAGCTCATTGCAAACTAGATCTGAAATAGGTACTATGTATATTTTCTTGTACAGGTTTTGATTACAAAGTCGTGATATTAGCTAGGAAGCAGACCACGAAAGCATTCACATTTTCTTAAAAGTGATTACTAGAAATACCAATTTCAGCCTTTTACAGCCTGGCACCTAATACTTCCCTCATTTTTTGCCTGTTCTTTCTGAGTAATCTACCCTCTGTATACCCTCAGTAGTCAAAGATACTGAGGATATTGGATATTAAGTGTGTATGAATTGATAGCAAACTACTATAAGAATAAAACTGAGCATGATTACTGGCACTATGGTAGATACCAGAAGACATAGTCGTTCACTGTCTTGAATACATTTTCTATTGGTGTGCAGAAAATTAGGCATGCAAGTCATTTAAGCCACTGTTAATGAAATTTGTGTAACTACTTAATTGTTCATGATGCATGCTATGGAAAATTGACTTAATTGTGGCATGTTGCCACAATTGCCATGTTGGTCAGGTGTTTGAGTGACACTGGGGGTAATACTGTTTTTTCACATATCAGTCTGCTATCATCAGAATGACAGACTGTACAGAAATTTGCCAGAGCAATAATTACCTTTGCAGAGTAATTGCTTACTTGGAAGGAAGTATTTTATAGCCATAGCCACTATATAACAGAGCATCCAGAATCAAGAAGTCTAGCTCTGAGCAACTGCTTTCTCCATAATACTATCCAGGGATGAGGACAGTGTGTCTGGGGGGACAGCAAGAAGCAATTCTTTGTGTTGTAGATGATGTTGTAGCTTGTTTCATTTTTATACTTGATGCTTGAAATAAGCTGCTGAACCTCCTCTGTTGATGCAAATGGATAAGCAGAGGCTGGAGAGGTTAGTTTAGTTATTCATCTTGTCGCCTAGCTGTCATTTCACTTGCCAGAATACCTACGGCTTTCTGTGATACGAAATTATTGATAGATGTTTGATAAGAAAAATCTCATTACAAGTGTTATTAACACTTTTTAGGATAAAATGTAGTTTCCATCGACTCCAGGTTAGTGCCTTCAAGTATATCTTACTGCCCTCTTGCTAGTAATGACCACTATCTTCAGTTCAGGAAGGGCTTTGGTCCACAGCCAGTTATATTGGTTGGTGCTTCTTGGTTGACATCCGTGAAGGCTGGACATCACCACAGTGCAGTCAACACGTGCTTCTGGCATTGTTGTCATAAGGAAGCCCCCAACCTAGCTAGCATTGGGAAGCATAATTACTGCTGAATTGCATAAGACATAGAGATAGGTACCAGGCACAGGAACACACTGAATAATGAAAGTCAGCCTGTTTGTCTTTGCTGGGAAGGTTTTCTGCTGGTGCTCCTGACTTAATTAGATAATCAAATGTACTTTTTAAATTTCTTTTAATGAATCATAATAATCTCATTCCATAATTAAAAACACTCAAGAAATGCACTCATTTTCCCTTTCTCTGAAGGAAATATCTGTGTCAGGACTTCAAAGTGTGAGAATCTTCATTAAAGAATTACTCTGTATGTGCAGGTCCTCATTTAATTATGTCTAACAGAACTCCAGCTCTGATACCGAAATAGATAAATACTTCAGAAAGAGAAGATGAAACAGCGCATGCTACTGAATCATCTGGAGTGCAAGAGATCACATTTCTGAGAATAAAAGGAGACGTTTTTGTGCAGCACTGACAAAAATTGTCATTAACTGAATTTTTTGACCTCTCCTTCCCAGAACATATTCCTCATGGAAGTACAGACATCTTAGCTACTCGATGAGTTATTTTTTTGTCAGTCTATTTCCATTAAATGAATACAAGAAAGCAGCAATAAATCAGAGATTGAGTGCAATATTTGAAGCTAGTTTGGGTCTCCTAAATGGGCTGGCAGTTTTGATGTGGGAGGAAATGCTTACAAATTAATCAAAGAATGTGAAAACCAGTTTGAAATCTCTTTAATTTTCCTTTTCTTATTTTTCCTTGGTGCTTTTTGTTGTTGTGGGTTTTTTTGTTTGTTTGAGGGGGAAGGTTGTTAATGAAGCTCCCAATCCAATCTACCACGACATTTTGCAGTGCTTGGATTAGAAACAAATGAGAGGAAATAAGTGTGTGTAGGCTTTTTCCTTAGCTGTAAGTAGCCACCTTGCCCATTTGGTGTGTGCATGCGTCAGCAAGGGCATCACATGCTGGGGCTGTTTCACAGATGACTTAGACACAGAAATAGCTGGCAGGTCAGTGAAGGACTTCACCAGCGGCAGATCACTTAATCAGACTTTACAAGTCGGCTGCTGAACCAGCTCCCCCCCTGCCACCCCAGAAGTGCCTGCCTCCACAGACACAGTCTCAGGGCAGGTTTATCCAAGAATTGAGCAACCCAGCCAACACATAACAAAGGTTACAGGTGTGGAGGAGAACCCTTGTAGATTACGAGGCTTTGGAGTTTGCGCAGCTCTGGTGTGCATGCCTTTCCATCATTCCTATAACTCTTTGGTTTCGTGCATTCGTTTTATTATTTCCCATGCAATACAGAAGTAGTTCAAGGTATTCCTCAGAAATGACTAAGCAGAAAGAGACGTGTCTTGTTTACTTCATTGAGGAAGCTCATTACACTAGGAAATGTCATGGGAAAATAGATTGGATGCTTAAATCATCCACAGGGTTATCCATAGTTTGAAAGTGACCTACCAGAGGTTTAAAATTTCTTGTTCTTTTAAGGTACAGTTGAAAAGCAGAGTGTGTGTGCTCTAATTTTGCGCTTAGAAAAGTAATGTCACCATGTACAGTCATGCCATAGCTGATTGTTGGTGTGACATCTTATTCAATTTGGTGGACTTCTATATGGCTGTAGTGGTATGGAGGTATCTACATGCATTTGAAAATGGTCTGCGTACAATAACACCAAGAAAATTGGCAATGCTCTTATCTTGGCCAGGCCAATAAAATGCAATATGTACAACAGAAGGAACAATTGGATTCACATGGATTCAGAAATTTGTTTGCAGTGACTTATTATTTTATGTAATATTGCTCTATTATCCACATTACTTTTCAGTCACATAATTTATCTTTTTTGCATAGTAAAATACATTTAATTTCTGCATGAGCTCCCACTTTTGTCATGTCTACTCTCCTAGCTAACACTGGGAGCTGGAGACTTCAGAACTATTAGTCTTTGTCTTTGCAGCTACCCACTAAGGAGACAGGCTTTGTGTCGGAGGCTCAATACGTTCATATCTAGGGCTATCACAAGCTGAAATCTGCTATGTGCCAGAACACAGAGGGACAAATAATGCCCAGTGATGAATGGGCTGCATCCAGATCTCCTGAAGTGTGAGGACTCATTCCACAGCAAGACCTTTTCATCACATCTCTTGGTTTTCTGCTTGGTAAATCAGAAATAATTCCTCTGCCATACACTTTGAAGAGACAATCAGACAAGTCAAGTGTAATTTCTTAGGGTCTGATCCGGAATAAAATGCATAAAGAAAACAATTCCTTTCTGAACAAAAAAGAAAAGCAAATGAATGAAAGCAGAAATATTGCATTGTTTTTTTATTGTCTCAAAGTAGTGGAATACTGGTGATGTATCATTATCAAATGTATTCAAATATGCATTGTTGTAATTTGATATATTTTATGTATAATTTATCACTATACATAATTTGATTCTATTTTTATAGAATCAGAAAATCCATGTAAAATAATTGGGCTTGGATGGATTAGGAATTAATCAGTTTTACTTCATCCACATATTCTTGTCCATCTAAGGATAAAACAATAGGAATGATGCACAACAGCCAACATTTTATTTGCATTTGACATGAACCTGCAAATTCATTAGTGAAAATGAGTTTTTAAAAAAAGGCTGTACATAGATATGTTTAGTCATTCAGTCAAGGAGGAGAAGCAATGTCTCATGACGGATGCCTCAATGCAGCTTAGCCCCTACTTTGAGTCCGTATGATGTTAAGGGGTGTTTGTCAGGGGTGTTTGTCCTTGATTATTGCAGCTATACTAGTAAAATCCCTAGTAGATATGTAATTTAGTCTCCAGAAGAATGTTTTCACCTGTGTAAATTGATTCGGTATGATTCCGTGCAACTGATTGTATGACTTGGAAGCACTTCTAAAGTGTACGGGAGCACTCATACAGGCTGAACAGCGAACTTCAGCTAAGAATATTTGGACCATGTACTTTGCAATCTCTCTCTCACGCAACTCAGTAGTATTAATCTAGGCAGTTTGCTGGAGACTGTTTAGAAGTCTTCAAGTCAGCAGCCAATCTTAAATGCCAGCTTCTTCCAAAATACCAAAGCAAGGCATATCACAGTAAAAACAGCATACTAAATTTTTATTAATGAGGGCATCTGTCAACTCTTTCTTGTCCCTCATTAAAATGTCTTGATCTGAAGCAGCCAGAAAAGAAGTCAGAAGAATGCTAAGTCATACAAATATTATGTGAGCTAGGATGAAGGAATCAGTTATGGCTTCCCCAGGAGTCCTGTTCGTGAAGTAGGGTGCTGGATTACTACTCTGGATGCAGCAGTCACAGTTTGTTTCCAACTAGCTTTCCATTCAGGACCAGCTTTTTATGGAGGGTGATGATACCTTGCACCCAGGTATCATGAGAAAGGAAGCAGCTATAGGTCTCACTCCTGTGGGTGTCTGCCTGCAGGAGATGAGGGTATAGAGAAGGTGTGCTAGATCTGCTCTCCATGGTGCAGATCCTAACCATTACTTAAGTCACAAGGTAGCAACAACCCCTGAATTAATACAGTGAAATGCCACTGAAGTGTAAAATACAATGCCTCTTGTCTGCCAGCGCAGCTTTGCTTTTTTCTCATTATCAGACTTCTTGACAAATGGATTTACTAACGAACATTCACTGAGTGGTCTTAAGCCAATATTGAAGAGCATAATCATCAGATAATTAAGTTCATGTAGGAGCTTTTCTCATTGTGAACGCAATTCTATATTATGTACATCCAGCCAAAGATGAGCAATCTATCATGTGGCCTCTAGTCAGGAAAAGTCATTCACATGCAGAAGACCTAACCCTTGCAATGAACTGCTTCAGATTAGCCTCTGCTATGAAGTTATTTTGCAAACCTCTCTAGCAATTACTTCAAATAATGAAAACAGTTGAAAAATTAACAATCTGTTCAGGAAGGAAAAAAGTTACATTTCTGAAGTACATTTTTGTGTGTGTGTACATAGCATGCTAGTGCTGTCTGCAAACAAAAGGCTACAAATTTTGTGCATCACAGTTCATTTCAGTTTCTTCTATTAATTATTATTCAACAATTTCTTTATTAAGGGATATGGGTTTAGAATTTCACACTTAGTTAAATACCACTTAACCCCCTGACACAATCTGCATGTAACCCATTCAATGAAATTTTTGCTAATACTATCCCAGCTAAGCAGTTGTCATTACCATTCACTATGATTAAGCTAAACAGGTTCTCTGGGATGTATCCTAATAAGGCACCATCCTGATTACGCACGTCCTGATTAAGAGAAGTATGTGCTATTACACTTACTTGTTTGTCCTGGGAGGAAAGGACCGTATATTTCAGAATGTGTCTGAGCTTACTTAATGTTAAATGGAAGGCATTCTTGGATCTGATGAAACTTTGCTTCATGGCAGCCCTTATTTTGTGTCTTCATTACGTGAAGTTGTTGCTGTAATTACTCCCTAAACCCCATGTAGTTTGCTTCATTTTGAGTTTTGCCCCCAGCTGAGCAAGTGGAATGGTCCTTCTGGATGTAAACTATATTCTTAATGACACTTTAAAATTTTACGCACACCATCAACCAATTAATTATGATCTAAAGTATTGTTACTTGGTTGTAACTGGTTACGAGACTTAATTTCCTCATTGTTAATGGACTAGTCAATAGGAATGATGCTGTTCAATTGAAGTTGTATAATGCCTCTCCTATCTTTCAAGTCCAGAATTAGTGTCAGTATTTATGTGTAATAGTATTTGTGGTATGTAGCAAAGCAATAACTTCTAAATTGCACCTTACAAATTAAACTATGAAATGAAAAGCAGTGCACTTAACTTTTCAGGCTGGGTATCTGTTCTTTTCCTATTCTGAGATGACAAAATGATCCCTAAGGAAACACCTGAAGTAGGAGTATGAACACAGCACACTCAATTATCTCAGTGCAGATTTTATTTGGTAAAGAAGCTGATTACAAGCACCCCACCCTGAGCAGCTCACAGCATACGCATGCAGAGAAATGGGTGCAGATAACTGTCATCCTGTTAAAAAGTGCAAGAGTCCTTAGAAATAGCTGGAATTTGCTTCAGTACCCACAGGCACGTAGATGGCACAACTTACTCCCCTCCATGACAGGTTCTTCCGAAGCTCTGTCCTTTGAGTGCTTCTGTGACATAAACCCCAGACTTGGCTCATACAGCTTCCCTGGCCCCATAAAGCAGGGGAATGATGTGCTTCAAGTCATTTTTACAAGGCTTTATCACTATGTGCACAGCTTGGCTGCAAATTGCCTATTTCAAGGAAGTTGTGAAATAAAAAGTGGCTGTGCTGAGAGTGCTGAATGCCAGTGCTGACTTTGCCTCTGTGCCTTAGAGCCATGTGTGCTTGGGAGCGTGATATACAGCATGTTTCCCAAACTTAAACACAAACCTATTTTGGCATGCACATGCGTGACCACCTGAGTTAGCAGAGGCTCACCAGCACAAGGGAGTGAAGACATCTGCAGCTGCTGCTTTGCGTAGCTGTTCTTGTCCTCTGCTCTGCAATTACTGACACTTGAACTTCTGCCAGCAATTAAAGGTCATTAGTGGTTCCCTGGTCAGTGGGAATACTTGAAGCCAGTAATTGTTGCAGATTTTCAGTCCTGCTGCAGGAACAGAGCTATTGGCTGAGGAGACACTGAATGTGTAGCTAGAGGCCTGATGGTGTCTGGTCTGATTGCTGGTTGGTGCTGAAAGAAGCAGTCCCATTTCTCTGACCCTCTTCCCTGCTCCTGGACATACAGTCCTGTTTTTTCTGTTACAGCTCTTATCAGACCTCACAGAGATCCAATTCAACTACCTATACCCAGCCTGGCAGAAAAATGATAATTTTCTTTTAGCCCATTATTCTAGTTTCCCGTAAAAATAATGAATTAAATCAGCTTACAGTGGGGTGAAGTGAGCACTAGGCCTTGTAAAGAGAAGCAGCAGAAGCTTTCAATCAGGAGCAGAAGAGGTGGGAAAAGAGTGCACCAGGACTCCACTTTTGTGATAGCCAGCTGTTAGATCAGGTGCCCTGACGTCTCTGTCCGGGGAACTGCGGAAATAATTGACAGTATCTATCTCCTTCCCTTGGGAAGCACTCTCATTCAGAAATAGAGATGGAGAGTAGTTATCCCCCGATGCAAGGATAGGTTGATTTTAAAGCTTTGAAAAAAACTACCAGTTGTTTTGGAAAAGAGTGAATGAGAGCAGTGTTTCATCCTTTGTTCTGGGTGAGCCATTGACTCCTGCTTTGCAGAAACATTTGAGATTTCAGTGTGGCTTACAAAAATCACTGGCTCATCTTTGGTAACTCTCCTCCAAAATGGCACATTGCCTGGTCATTAATTTTCTTGTAGTGGCTAACTTTTTTCAGCTTCTAATTAACACAGTCATTTAATTGGTGAATTTTGTCCTAATCAACACATGCCAACTGAAAAAGGCCTGTTCCTGTACAGCAGTTGGCTGGATATATGCTAATTAAACTCTCATCATGATATGGCTTACTGAATATTTCATATGAGACAGGTTACTGTACTTTGTAATTTGTACACAGTTCAGCAAGAAATATTTCTCTCTGCATCTTACTGTCAATAATTTTTCTTCTGAGACTGTGGCTATCTCCATAGGAAGCAAGAACCCATATATGTCCAACAGGTGAAGGTGAAACATGGTTCATGTTGCCTGTTCCAGGCAGGCTGCAAACTCCACAAGTGTTTTTCAGTTATTATTGAGTTCCCCTGGGGGTGCTGGCTGAAGAGGAGATGCAGAGAACTTGGAGAGGAGATGCTCATGTACTGGCTTACAAGACACAGACTCCCAGCATCCCTGTTTTATGAGATCACACACTGGAGAATGAGTTAGAGGAGCATCTTCAACTCTGGTGATGCTGAAAGTGGAACCTCTGCTCAATGGTCAGCATCCTGCAGGATTGTAAACCCCTTTGTCCCCAGCCTGGTCCTCCTTGGCAGCTGCAAATGCTGGGCTGGGCCTCTCAGTTCTACTTGCATCCCTGTATCCCTGGGAGAAGGGAGGTGCTGATGCTGTGCTGCTCGGGTGGGAGTTGAGGATATTGCAATTTTGGAGTGGGACCAAATGCATGTTACTAGCTCATGCAACTTGACCACTGTGTTGAAAATCCTGAGGGTGTTACAGCCTCCTTTCCTGTAGAACCAATTCTTCGATTCTTCGTTCCATTCATTTCATCCCACCCTCAGGCTGCAGCAATATACCAGATTTTCGAGTGCTCTGCATCCTAATGCTGTGTGGCAAACTGATATATTTCCGTTGCTGAACCTAATAAAAATAATGGTTGTCATGGTTTACTAGCAAAACTTTAGTGCTAACTCAGAATCATGGCAAAGTGCCCAAATAGCCTACGCTCTGCATTCTGTACAGTCTCAGAGCAGTTATCAGTAATTGCATCTCCACCCCCTCCCTATTACATATACTCCATGTACCATCCAATTCTTCACATTTATTATTCAGGGCACTTTTTGTTGGAGATTATTGCAGCTAACTTACCAGGAAAAGGGACACTCAGTGGTTTTAAAATATGTGTTTTCTCTTATTTATGTTGTTGTTCTGCAACTCCACTTCATAATGCTGTTTTCTGAAATTCATTGCTAGTTCCCCATTCTATGGGGCCTTCTGAAAGATTCTTTTGATAGCACAAGGTCATATTTATAGCCTGATCTTATGCTCAAATATGTCTTGGGCAGAATAACTTACAACTGCACATGTACCTGAACTCTGGTTATCTGATAGGAAAACACAGCAATGAAAAGCAGTTCTGTTTATACAACGAATCAGATTATTTTGTTTTACAGACAAGGTCTATATGGGAAACTGTATGTGACTTCTGTATAAAAATCAGCATCTGCTTTCATTAGGTTAGAATATTTACAACATTATTAGCAGAAACAGTTGGCAAGCAGAAAGTTCACAACGGTCATTTCAAAATCCAGAGCAAAAGTGACAGACTGCTGTTTACCTCTGAATGAAGATATTTCTCTCTGCTTTAAAATGTTTCTTTTCATTCTCCTAGAGTTCACATCTGCAGTAGCTTAGGGCTAGGGCCTTTGTTGAAATTGTCATTCAGCCTCCAATTGAGAGGATCATAACTCAATACATAGCAAACACTTCTGCTTAGGAGGAGCTTAGTGAAAGAAGAGGCAAGTATGTTGCTTTCGGGAAGTTTTCCAAAATTTACATTTAACTTCCAGGGAAGTCAGAATACGAAAGCTGTGAATGTGAAGGGGAATTATGGATTGAGGTATTTCCCATTCAGTACTAACATTTCTTGTTAATCCCCTGCTATTAAAGATTCCTTAACATTGCAATCCATAGCACCTTTGTGCTTCCTGAAGTCACAGAATCATAGAATTGTTTAGGTTGGAAAAAAACTTTAATATCATTGATTCCAACTGTTAAAGTCAATGAAGACAGCTCTGAGCTGCACAAGCCAGTGGTATAAAACAAATTACCATGTGGTGATTTGACAGCAGTATAAAAACTGGAATTGTACAGTGATCTGGCAGAAGGCACAAATACTGCTGACATATAAACTTGACTGGGTACTCTCATCTCCAGTTTGAAATGTCTGTGTTAGAGTGCATCCAGTCAAATGGGTATATGCACCTGCACAGAACTGATCTGTTAGTTTAAAATGATGATACACTAAATTGTTATAATGACCCTGTAGAAAGTGATATTCAAAGACTAAAAGTCACATGCACAGACTGGACAGAAAAAGAGTGCCTGGGGCAAAAACCTGCAAAGGGTTTGTTAATGTTTTAATCACAGGAAATGAACCTATGAAAATTAGGTCTTTATTTTGTTAAATACTGTTCAAACCCATGACAACAAACTGTCCAGTACTTCAGGGGGCTGATAAACTGTAATTAACCCTGTCTTAGGTTGAGGAGTTTGATGGGTAGTTTCTATAAAGCCAGTGGTATTTAAAGTACCACAATTTACTCTTCTGAATAAAACTGTCACAATGTGGCACAAAGTAGATGAAGCAGAGAACAAGTAGGAGAAGAAAAATATACCTGACCACTTTCCACATATGAGAAACAGAGGCACAGAACAACTGTAGAACTGTTAGAAACAATGTCCCTTGAGCCCCGAAGCCTCTCAAGTCCTCCAAGGAGATTGCTTTCATAGCAGATGCTGTGGCTGTGCATTTTAAGGAGGCTGGGTACCCCATTAGTCCACTGAGTGAACTACAAAAGTTTGTCTCATCCTAAAAGTGCTGAGCTCCCAAATAGCTGTGTCCCTGACATCCATATGGACTTGGTGGAGAGAGTGTGAGATGTGTGGAAAAGCAATCCAAAATGCTAACATCAGTGTGAACTTCCACAAAAAACAAAACAAAAAAAAAAGGCCCAAAATTGCACCTTTTAAATCTTCCTTTATTTGAATTTTCTATGACATGAGCAAAACTAAGGCAAATATTAATTTTATTCTGCACTATAGTTCTATGGGGAGAATAGGCAACTGGCAAGATCTAAACAATATGTGTCTGGATTCTCTTTCCTTTCACTGCATTTGGTATTAGCTTTATAACCATGTTTTTACTGTGATGGCATTTTATATTGAAGGAAGGGTTTGGGTTATAAATCAGATTTAGCTAGTAAAAGCCATGTCATGTCTTTTATTGCATTTTTCATTTGTTGTTATTATTTTATGAGAATTCAGGCTGTGTACAAGCTTCCAGCAACTGTAGATCTCCCCCCTCACACTCGCACATCCTGTGCTGTTAGGAGAGCGAGTAGAAATATAAAAGAATTAACTGTGTGGAAGCTGCAGGAACATTCAGTGGGTCTCAGATCTTATAATTAAATTAAAAACCCTGGAGAAGAAGTCAGCTAGGCGCTGCTTTTTACAGTAATTCCCAAGCAAAGTTGCAGTCACAGGAAGCAGGATTACCCCTGCTTTTTGCAAATTAGCTAATATGCTTTCTATTAAAAGCAACCACTGAACTGAATAAAAACAAAACGGTTGCAGCCACCTCTGTGGCTGTTTATTTTTCAGCCAAACACAGCCGCAAACCTAAACCTCTTTTGGAGCAATCCCTTAATCAGAGAGCACTCAGGATCTAACTTCGTCACCAGTTCCTCCTGCAGTTCTTTCAGGCAGGCAGGTAAATAGTAACACATAGTGATAGTTAATACCAAGCTCGTCTCTAGGAGCACAAAAACCCCTGCTGAAGAAGACAATTGTGAAGACCACTTCTACAACAGTCCTTCAAAGTGCTAAGAGTCCAATGGGCAAGGCTTTTATCCTTGAGAAAGTTGTGCCACAAACTGTTGTATAATGGAGATATTCATACATTGTCACATTGTATGTGATCACACTTAGCTCCTGGGTAATCCATGGAAGGGTTTTTAATTGCAAAGAAACCTTGCCCAGCAGAGCAGAGAAAAATTTGCAGAAAACTTCAGCCAAGCAACTACGGAGAAGTACAGGATGAAATGATACATTTAATGCAGTTATTCATCAAAGTTATATGGAAATATGTATTATGTATGAATTTCTACCATATACTTCTTCTCTAGCTTGGTCCTAACACTTCTTCTTAAGACATGTAGCATGAGTTTACCATATATGCCTGTAGTGTACAGAGAACCAGGATAAGTGCTCCACTGTGATCCTTCAGAATAAATGTGCTGCCTCTAGGCAATATAGCAGCTGAAAGAAAGTCTGTGTATGGTGAAAAAAATGTCAAACCATCCTTTTGGGTCCTCCTCCACCCTAGGCAGCTGCACACTGAGAACAGGGAGGGGACATGAAGGCAATATGCATGGGGCTGTATGCTTTAGCTATACTCATACTTAACCATGGGTATAAGCGTGAAAGAAAGGAACTTGGGCTTCTCCAATTTGTACATGAGTGAGCTCTCACCTGTACTGCAGAGGCTTCCAAAGCTACTGTGAACACAGACATCAATATGTAAGGCATTTTAAAAAGAGAGGCTTCCTTCCACTTCCTGTAGATGCAGCACTTGCTTTTAGTAAATATGTCCAGGCATCTTTTTAATTTGCTAGAATGGCTTGAGGCTAAATTATTTACTTTTGTGAGTTATTTCTGATCAACAGACATCAAATGGATAACAAGACAATATTGCATGTGTTGTCAGATTTTGTGAGATCGTGGCTATATTGCCAAAATACTAAGGCAGGGTTCATTGAGCCATTTTGTTGGCTGGAAGACATAATTTCCTACTGAGAGTTTCTACCCTGAGAGTTTTTGTGCCTAAAAATATAGCAAATGGTAGCAAAAAAGCAAGCACCAAATGTCATTGTCACCTCGCCATGGTCTTTGTCATCTTTTGGTTCTTTCTGTATATATTCAAAGTAAACAGCTCTGAAGTTCCAAGTGTAAGATATCAGAGTAAAACATAAAAGACATGAGTTTACAGCAGTGTAGTGGAGATTGTCTTTTTCAAGCAATTATGAATGGCAGATGCCATCTTGGCATGAAATATAAGGCTTCTCGGCTGCCAAGAAGAACCTGTTTGTTAATGCTGCAATCATTCAAACTGACAGTTTTGCTTAATAATACTTAGAAGTAACCCTTTGGAGAGTAAGTATGTAGTGTAGGTTTCAACAGATACATTTTTCAAAGGACTGATTTTGCTGGCAGTCCAGAGAGCACCAGTGTTCTAAGAGTTAAGTAACTGCTTATTAGTTGATATATTCCTTGAGATAACCATTTCATAAATTAATTATTTGGTTTATGTTCGAGTCAAAAATTTCAAGGGCCATATCAGTTTATTCTAGGCTTGTACAAGTGCACCAACCTACCACTGCCTATAATAGAACAGTCATAGTATTGTTTATGTTCCTGTAAGGAAAAAGCTTTTGCAAGGCTATTTTTAGGACTTAATGAAGTTAACGCTGATGCAGAAAACCTGAATAAAGCTCTGTGTATGTATTTAGGTGCTATCTACATATATGCAGGCTATTTCTGTACATGCATTAGAAACCTTTAGTTTAGAATGCGTAGTCGGTGTATTCTGCCTTCATTGTGCTTGTAATTTTCTGCAGTCAGAAATAGGAGGTTAAACAAAAGGCATTACGTAGAAATAGGAGGTTAAACAAAAGGCATTACGTAGGCTTCAAAACTTCCATATACATTGATCTGGCATGAACAGAATTTAGCTTTTGTTCTTTCTGTTTAGGCAAAATCTTAACATTTATTATTAAACAGACATTAGAAGAAAAGTAAGAAAAACTTATTACCTGAAATCTGCCTTTTATTTGAAAATGTATTGTCCATGACAGAGTTACGGTATTTCAGTCTCTGAACACAGACATACACATAGCATTTATCAGATGCCATTGATGCTAATTTTTTTTTCAACATGAAAATTTGAAGCGTTTCTTTACTATTAAACGTCAGATTACACAAACTAAAATAAATTGTGAATAATTCTCATTAATTTTCATGAAGTTGTGCTGGTTTGAACTTCCTGCAATTTATAAAAACATTGTCATTTTTATCCTTACATTGCCATTAAAATTCCAGTCTTACTTACTGAGTTAACACTGGGTTGTTACATTTCTTCTAAAGGCACCAACAGTAGAAGGAAATCTGATGACTGTTGATAAAATTGAAGTGCCATAGAATTTAGAATCATGGACGGGAAGTTATTGCACAGCTTCCTCCATTTTAATGGAACTTCATACCCACTTCCCGTTTGTTCTGTTCTGCATCAAACACTATTCACAATCTTTAGTCGTGAGCCCTTAAAAACCCTCTTCCATGTTGCTATTCTTAAAGCCATCAGTATTTGTTTGCTGTTAACATTTCTTTTTTTTTTCCTAGGGAATACATTTCTGAAGACTCAGGTACAGGAAGTATTTTTACTGATTATATTGAGAATACGTGTATAAAGACATTGCAGGATTAGATCCTGATATTCAAACCTGCAAGCACATGAGCACTCAGTGCTCATTCTAATCTCATTAAAATACTTTTCTCCTGTGGAAGTGGTTGAAAGATATAATTTAGTCTGTATTTGGCCAGCTAGCCTTATTTAGTCTTTTAAATTTTCCCTTATAAAACAATCCCTACAGTTGTTTGAATGGTTTGGTAATTGGAATCCACAATAATTATGTGAAGGCCTTCAGGGGAGACTATATGTCTTTCTTAAGCTGAAATGGGTTTTGCTTTATAGCTGTGATTAGATTTATTCTCTAATTGAACAGGAGTGACAAAGTGGTGCAGAAAACATGCTCATAGATGGAAACCAGTGTAACAAATTACAGAAAACCCTCTTGATTCATTAAGGTCTGGTTCCCAAATCAGTGGAATCCAAATAAAAGATGTCAAAGGACTTCTAGGGCCTTCTGGTCAGATCAGTATACATTTTTTAATGTCAGTGCAATGACTGAAAACAATTTGTTTTTATTTTTTTTTAACAAAATGAAACTGTTTGTGGGCATTGCATACCCAGCTGAAATATTTCTTCTCAAATAAGAGATGAATAAGATTATATGGCACCTAAATAGAAACAACAATCATTAACTTGGCCCTTGGCTATTTTGATTCACTGAGAAATTTGCTTCCAATGTTTTATTCATTTGAAATCTTATATTTAATGTAGAAATGTTTTGTCTAAACTGTAAAGTATATGCTGATATACTCAAGACTAAGGTTAAATAAGAAGAGATTAATAGAGACACATTTCATATAATAGAATTGTTTAAGTTGGAAAAGATCTTTAAGATCATCAAGTCCAACCATTAACCTGGCACTACCATGTCCACCACTGAGCCATGTCACTAAAGGCCTCATCTACACATTTTTAAATACCTCCAGGGATGGTGACTCAACCACTTTCCTGGGCAGCCTGTTCCAATGCTTGACAGCCCTTCTAGTGAAGAAACTTTTCCTAATATCCAATCTAAATTTCCCCTGGTGCAACTTGAGGCCATTTCCTCTTGTCCTATTATTTGTTGCCTGGGAGAAGAGACTGGCACTCACCTTCACTACAACATCATTTCACATAGTTGTACAGAGCAATAAGGTCTTCCCTGAGCCTTGTCTGCTCCAGACTAAACAACCCCAGATCCCTCAGCTATTCCTCATCAGACTTGTGCTCTAGACCTTTCACCAGGTTCATTGTTCTTTAGACACAATCCAGCACCTCAATGTCTCTCTTGTAGTGAGGGGCCAAGAACTGAACACAGTATTCGAAGTGCAGCCTCACCAGTGCTGAGCACCAGGGGACAATCACTTAGTCCTGCTGGCCACACTATTTCTGGTACAATCCAAGACGCTGTTGGTCTTCTTGCCCTTGGGGTAGGTTGTGGGATGCATGATAGAGCTCTGCAAGTTATATATAAGACATAAAAGCTCTTATATAGCAATTCAGACTGCCAATCCCATAGTTCAGACACATGAATATGCACATTTGACGTACAACTAGTTCTTTTGCTGAAAAAAACTGGTCAGAGACTGGTTGGAGACCCAGTCACCCAGTCTTCACAGGACTCTCTTGAAGTGGAGCAATTCTGTGCTGACTTGTGTTACCGCTTGTGTTACAGAGTCCCTTGACAAAATTTAGCTAAAAAGAAGAGTAGTAAAATAGATACTGTGTACTGGAAATGCTCAAGTCCCAGCTGGACATGGTCAAGCAAAGTCTTCTATAGCTGACCCTGCTTTGAGCAGGAAGGTGTTGCATGAGATCATCTCAGGAGGTCCCTGTCAACCTCAGTGGTTCTACGGTTCTGTGGAAAGAAATAAAATAACTGTTTGACCCAAATTTAGGAAATCGGAAAATTTCCAAAATTAGGTTTCTTAAGGCTCTAATCCTCATACAGAATACCCTTTGTGATACAGCAGCATTTTTTAAACTCATAAGAACATAATTGTAAGAAAAAAATGAGGAGGCTTTAAATGAGATTAAGGTAGGGGTTAGTCAAGATCTAGATTTATGTCATTCACGCAGCATATTCAATCCTCTCTGGTTTAAGGTATGGCTTTTTAGCATACACAAGGATATATTTAAATTTCCCTTATTTTGTGAGAAAACTAGGCCATATTTTCTTTTCAGTGCGTCTCAGTTAACACTGATATCTCGCAATATGATCTCTGGGCATGTCACTGTAATCTGTGTTTTGTTTACTTTGTGCTGCTTTTTGCTGGCATTGACTGTGTAAAATAAACAGTGTGGAAAATTGAATGGTATAAAATCAAACCCGTAATTCAAATTCCAGTTAAACTTAACTGATTCTGTCACTGCATGAACATTTGCTTGGTGAACAAAAATACATACAAAACATAAAAGCTCTCAATGTGTCACACCTGTTCTCAGCATCAGTGTCCTATCAGTCTTGTCAATGTCCTCCTCTCTTTTAACTCCTATTCAGATTTCTGTTTGTTTTGTTTGTTTGTTTGTTTTTTTCATCATTGCCTCCTTGGCATTTGCTCTGGAACACCTTTTGACAGTTTTTCTTTGGATAACGTTAATCCAATCTATTTATTTCCTAGACTGGGCATAATCACAAGGAAGCTCAAAGCCATTACCTTCCAATTTGTATTCCCATCTCAGATCTGAACACTGAACATTTTAATGAAGTAGTCAATAGATGAAGCAAATGAGAGGCTATTCCATGCAGCTTAGTCTTCTGATGTTGGTACTTTACAAGGACATCTTTATAGAATAATAGAATCATAGAATGGTTTGGGTTGGAAAGGACCTTAAGATCATCTAGTTCCAACCCCCCTGCCATGAGCAAACACAGCTCACACTAAACCATGTCACCCAAGGCTCTGTCCAGCCTGGCCTTGAACACCGCCGGGGATGGAGCACTCACAACTTCCTTGGGCAACCCATTCCGGTGCCTCACCACCCTAACAGTAAAAAACTTCTTCCTTATATCCAGTCTAAACTTCCCCTGTTTAAGTTTGAACCCTTTACCCCTTGTCCTGTCACTGCAGTCCCTAATGAAGAGTCCTTCTCCAGCATCTCCAGATATCCAGATGTGGGGAAGGGTAAGCCCCATGGAGCAGGTTGCTGCTGTGCAGCTTGTTCTGGGTCCCTCTGGCTAGCTGGGTGTCTCAGGCTTAGAAGGAGTGCCCATATGTGGCCAAATGTGCCAAGTGGGTCTAGATACATTGCACTTCAGGATCAAAATTACTCTATTGCAGCTTTCTTTCATCTTCTTTTTTTAATGTCAAAGTAGCCCGCATTAATTTCATAATTAAACACAAGATTTTAAGAAGAAAAGTGAGTGACAAAAACTCTTCAGATAAGTACAAATATTCATGTGTTCATAAACCATAAGAAAAAAAGTATGAAAGGTAATCCACTGCTAACAGCCATTAGGGATGGTATTATCAGTGTTTGCACAAACCTTTTTTCATGTGGCCCAACAGTATCAGGTGCGTTAGTGCCAGAACAGCTCTTTTCCTCTTCTGTTTTTCACGAAGATTAATTTGAACTGATGATTTTATCAGTCCTGTAAAAATGTCACTGTAGCAGTTATAGTTTTCACTCATCCAAGGTGCTGTGCCAGAGATGATGGACACACATGAGAAGAAAACAAAGACATCTGGAGAGCTCTCTGTCGTAAATATATATGAACTAGTATGGAGAGGAGAGAAGACACATTTCATCCCAATAAGTATTGCTGGTTGGCAGACCAAGCCACACTTTTTCCAGTTCATCTCACTATTACAAAAGGAGGGATGGGGTAGCAGAAACAGTAGTAAGACCAGAAGGTTAGATATTATGTGTAGCAAAAGATTAGATGAGACAAGGGGATCTGGCTCAGGCACATGAGGAGGGAGATGAGGATAAGCCCTATCCCTATACTGGGGCTGTGATCAGAGAGGTCCTGCTGGAAAGAGGGGCAGTGATGGAGACTCCAGACCACCTGCCTGCCACCAGTGTTCAGCTTGGTCTCTACAGGAGTCTATTGCAGTGCCAAAGGTTGTGTGGCATCCCCTGACATCCAAGGTAATTGAAGGATGGTTTAATTTTCTGTATCCTACTAGGCAGTCTTTATAAGAGCTTCACAACCCACAGTTGTTCCCAAAACCCAAGACAGGAGTCCTGGAGCTTTTAGTGTTGTAAGAAATGACAGTTACGTTCATTATTTGTGAGCAGTTCAGGGCTTTTTGTCTGTATCAGTATGGAAGACGGCTCAAAAAGCCTGTGTCCTATCCTCAGTAGTAAAAAGCTTTCAGTGAATTGCAATGCTTTTCTTCTCAATTCCTTTTTTTGGTGTAGCATTTTGGTCGTATGCTTGGAAAACAAAAACTTTGTCAGAACAGGCAAAAGTTCTAGGGAGATTGAGTGGTTTGCATCGGACCAGATGATGGTAACTGGAAAAAATTGATGTGCTTGAGGGCACAGAAGTCCTTTACTGCTATGGTAGTGCTATTGCTACTGCATTTGCTAAGAAAAAACTAAAGTTAGGGAAAAAAAGTAATTACTTTTCTCTAAATTTCCCCCAAATGGCTCATAGAACAAATTGTCCAACAACAAAATTTGAACTCAGGCATCATGTTAGGTAATAAAATGTTCTTTTCACTAATGAACATTTAAGAGACTATGAAAAAGAAAAATATGGAGAATACCTTTGCTGCCATAAGCCAGGCTTGCCTGCAAAGCAGCAAGAACTTCTGAGTGCATCTTGGATGTGGTTTGGAGCTTACTTGCTGCTTCCACATACTCTATATCCCATTTTGGGAAGGGTATGTGAGTGGCTTCAAGGTGAAGCACTGTCCCACTCATGGCTGTCTTTCTTGAATGCTGTTTGTGCTGTACAGTGTAGGACTGGGGATTTTATGTTTGTTAATGTGGTCAGTATCGTCAGAAGGCTGATAAGAGAAAGGTGATCCAAACAGTATGGGTTAATATGCCTGAATAGGTAGAAAAAGAGAGTGCAGTTTATGATAAGCACTGATCTTCTTTTCTCCTGGACGATGATGAATGAGATTTATGTAGAGATGTTTGAAGGAGCACAATGGAGCTACTTAACAGGTGTTTATCTTTGAGTCATGGAGTAATATAATAGAGGAGACATGAAGAGAGTGCTTAGCGAATCCTCTGGGCACAGAATCAAATACACCTGCTTTGCTTCTGACAAACTTCTTATCTTTCCTTAGACACCTTCAGTGATGGCATCTTCACAGCCTTCCCAAGCAATCTGTTCTGATTTTCCTGTGTGCTCCTTGCTGAAATTGAAGTCTGTTACATGTTGTCTTCACAGTAGGTGTGGAGAGCTGATTGTAGCAGTCTTTTTTCACTCATCTGATGTAAATCACATCTTGTCATCCCTCGGCCTTCTCTCAGACAAGCAACTAACACATTTCCTCACAGGTCATGTATTTTCAACACCTGACGATTTGCCTTGCTCCTTCCTAGCACCCAAATCTGGACACAGTAAGAGCACTGAGTGAGGGTATAGGAAATTGCAGCCTCTACAAAACTGAGTGTAATGGAAAGGTTTTGAAGAGTTTAGTGCAAAGATGCAGAATCAAGGTGCCCCTTTGAAAGCAGACTGAATGTGTAAGGTGTCACTGGCTCTACATGCATCAGCATTTGAAGCATATGTGCAGAAGGATTAGTAGTGGATGGGAAAGGGTTGTGAGACTTCAAGCAGGCTATGTTTCATGTGTTAGAGGAGTGAGAGAATGGCTCTTAAGAACAGAGTAATCATACTCAATGTGTTAAGAAAACCGTTTCTTAGCAGTAGAGCTTGTGATGTCTATCAGAAAAGGAGAGACCCTTGAGGTCAAAAAAGGCAAAAAAATACATTCAGTGTTGTGATAGAAGACAGTGAAGACATGAAGTGTAGATTTATATGTATGGATTAAGAAGTACCAGTGGATGTGGAGCTATAGTAAGGAGTTGCTTAGAAAAATTCAAACACTTCTTGTTGGGGTTGCCTAAAGGCAGTCCCATTGCTTAATTGTGTTTTTTTCCTGCATCCTTGTCTTCATCGGTCCCATTATCCTCGCTGTGACTGGAAAGAAATTGTGAACAAATAAAGGAAAGAGTCACTGGAAGTTTATAAAAATCAGTGGCTAGATAAAAAGGCCCAAGAGACTGGCCTCATGCCAGTTTTGGTTGTTTTGCAGCAGCTGGCTAGGAGGTAGTGGAGTGGGAGATGGTAGAACCATAGCTGCTATGGATGGGGTTTGCCTTTAATTGGAGAGTTTGCATGCATCCATCTCTTAGGATGGACTGTCCCATGCTCTGGGAATGCCTGTCTCCCCACTGCTTATAGAGGGTGTGTGGATGGCTGGTTTGGGTGAAACCCTTATCTTTCAGCAGGGGCCAAGTAAAACAAAGACCAGCTCAGACTCCCAGCTCAGAAAGCATAACAGAGGGCAAGACCAGAGGGAGGAGATGGTCATAAGGTGGCCAAGTGGCCTTGTGGTGAAAAAAAAAAGGCAAAAAGGCTGGAACTGAAACAAAGCAGAGAATAAAAGCAGCCAGGGAAAGTGGAGGGAACACAGGACAGCTGAAGGAAAAATGTTTAATACTGGTGAACTGGAGAGGAGTTGCAGGCTGAAAAAGGCCCTGTTCACAGAAAAGAAACCCTCAAAAACTCACATTATTTCTCCTCTGGTCTTCTTACTGGTGACCAGTTTCCCAGAATGACTTTGCCAGTCCAAACTTTCTACCTGCTGAGTCTTGTTTACAAACAACATGATACAGTACTTACAGTGCTTCTGAATTACATTTAACTGCTGTTTCTTCCATACCACTGCATATTAGTAGCAGCGGTGCCAAGTTCTGAAAAAGACTTGCTAGCTAGCACAATTGAGATGCCACCCACACTGGAAAGCCTTCAAACATTTCAGTAAACACAGGAAGGTGTTGGCAGTCCTCTTTTAAAAGAAGCCTCAAAATGATCTCCTGCTTCTCTAAGGAGACGGTGTACCCAATCTGTACATGAGTACATATTATGTATGAAGAGAGTCCAAATAGGGTGACCAACTCTGACTTCAAATTGCATTTCTGATTTTAGAAGGGTCTTGTTCTTCTTTAACAAAACCCTTGGGACCTCAGAAGATAAAGGCTTCATACTAGGACTGGGAAGATCAGTTTGGAAGAAGTATGAGTTAGACTGGATGCCAGCCAGTTCTTGAGCTATATTGTGTATTTAAAAGGGCCTGCTTCCCATTTCCTGACTACTTATTAATGTTTTGCCTGTACTGACATCCACCAGATGACACTTTGTTGGACCTAACTCAAGCTGCAGGTCATGACAGTAGAAGCAGTAGTATCTGAGATAAGGATCTAAAGCAAGTCATTCCATACAGGCCTTGACACAGAGAGTTTTCTAGGGATGAAGATTTCAGGAAAGTTTGAAGCCCTGTTAGACCTTATTAGGGCTCCAAAGGAGAAAGAGAAATCCACAGCACCAGCTGAAGCTTTAGTAGTTGGTGCCTTGTTGCAAAAAAAAACATTTCAAATGTAACAAATTAAATTTTGTCTATTTACATTTATAGACCTACAGCCTCAGTAGGCTGAAAACACTTCATACGTATGCTGCAAGGTGAAATTTGAAGGCGCTCCAATCAAGACAGGGAGTGCTGGATGCTGTCCCAGGATTTCTGATGAATGCTGGAGTCCATCTCTAGCATCTACATTGCCCGCAGTAGTTACTTTCATGTCAATGGACTCACTCCTCAGAGTAAAAAGATAGGAATCTAGCCCTGAGTATCTTATTCCTGCACTTTTAATCCTCCATCTGTAATAATTTTTTTATTCAGTTGCATCAAGACAAATGAAAAAGACTTCCTGAACAGAAGCAATATTTTTACTGCTCTAAAGGCAAGTCAGAACCAACAGAAAAAGATTAAATAATGTTAAGTCATTAGAGGACTTTGGTGGAATAATTCTGTTATTAAGCTTTGGAAGACTTAGTATATATATCCTTGGAAAACAGCAGGATCTTCGTATTTTAAAGAACAAGGGCCACATTTATAAATTTCAGTTTATGTTTTTTAGAAGAAAATCGTTCTCAAGAAATAGTCAGCCTTTATCATTGCCAAAAAGGGCTGGAGCACCTCCCCATATGAAGATAGGTTGAGGAAGTTGGAGCTGTTCAGCCTGGAGAAGAGAAGGCTGCGTGGAGACCTCATAGCAGCCTTCCAGGATCTGAAAGGGGCCTATAAGAATGCTGGGAAGGGACTCTTCATTAGGGACTGTCGCGACAAGGGGGAATGGGTTTAAACTAAGACAGGGGAAGTTCAGGTGAGATATAAGGAGAAGGTTCTTTACTGTGAGGGTGGCGAGGCACTGAAATGAGTTGCCTAAAGAAGTGGTAAGTACTCCATCCCTGGCAGGGTTCAAGGCCAGGCTGGACAGAGCCTTGAGCAACATGATCTAAGTGTGAGGCATCCCTGCCTATGGCAGGGGGGTTGGAACTAGATGATCTTAAGGTCCTTTCCAACCCAAACCATTCCATGTTCTATAATACATTATTACATGTAACATAATGGTTTTCTACGAGAGTATGGCAAATCTCTCTGAGTACTAGGCTAATAACTCATAAAGAATGGGAAAATGCAGTATGCACAAATAATCATTCTATTTCTAAAATGTCTAGCTAGCTCCTCACAGAAAAACCTGATGTAACTGTGTCCTGGGTTCAGCAGTAGCATTCATTTTTCTCCTCTTGGTAGCTGGTGCAGTGCTCTGTTTTGACTTTCAGCTCAGGAACAGAGCTGATAACAATGATGTTTTGGTTTGGTCAAGGACTTTGTGAGCCTCATGCTCTGCCAGGGAGGAGGGGAAGCCGGGAGGAAGCAGAGACAGGACACCTGACCCAAACTGACCAAAGAGGTATTCCATACCACAGCACGTCATGCCCAGGATGTAACTGGGAGTTAGCCGGAAGGGCTGGGAGACTGCAGGGTTGGAGGAGGTATGGGTCAGAGCTTGGTTGGGTTGGGGGGGGGGGGAGTTATTGGCTGGCTGGTGGTGAGGTGATGTACTCTCTTCCCTTGTTATTTCCTTTATCATTATTATTACTGGTGGTAGCAGTAGTGATCTGTGTTATACCTTAGTTACTAAACTGTTCTTATCTCAACCTGTGGGAGTTGCATTCTTTTCGATTCTCCTCTCCTTCCCTCTGGGAGTCGGGGGAGGGGAAGAAGGGGGGGAGTGAGTGAACGAGTTTCCTGACTGCGTTTAAACCATGACAAATTGTGACATTCAGTTTGCAATAGAAGATAGAAATTGTTTATAAAAAGCCCCCAAACCATAAACTCAACTCAGCTTCAGATTGTATTTGTTTCATGAGCTCCCCATCTGAATTCCTCTTGATTTGTAGAAGTTGAGCTTATTTCAGAATTTGGAACTTACTGTGGGAGGTTAGCTGAGATCCTCTGTAAAAATCCTTTATTTTATTTGAAGTACATGAGGAACATTCCTTTGCCTGACAGCATCAGTCACACACGAGGCAGCAAAAGGCACGCGGAGGAAGCTGCCCTGCCACATTTACTCATCAGGGCAAATGAGTACTGTTGGAAAAATCGTGGCTATTTCAGCTGCCTGAAAATCATATGGTCTATCAAAACATTATAATGAAGAGTCTAAATGTATGTATGAAAGGGTTTGAATCCCTCAGTGGAAATTAATTATCAGTGGCTGTTTCAAGTTGGGCGAGTGCAGAGATTTAGATCCCACTGTCTCTGGTGACAATACAGAATAGTGTAGGAAGGTTGAACCATGAAGGCTGGTTGAAAGGAAACTTTCTCTTACACATCTCTTGGCATACTGGTGACAGGTTGTCATGATAGTACCAGAGCCACAGAGTGCAGGAGGTTTTCTTCTGAGATATGTCATTGGATGCCATT
The DNA here is from genome assembly GCF_028554395.1 of Pezoporus wallicus. Lineage (NCBI taxonomy): Eukaryota > Metazoa > Chordata > Aves > Psittaciformes > Psittacidae > Pezoporus > Pezoporus wallicus. The sequence continues at coordinate 5,217,480 of NW_026641950.1, forward strand.
GGAGATAACATTGGTAATAGCCCTGAGAAAAAAAGGTAATAGAAAGCAGATCATCCTAATGTATGTTTTTGTTTCTCCCTTCACATTTTTACTTTTTCTGCACTGGTGCATTTAAACACTTTCAAACTTGACCTGACATTTCCTCCAACGAGGCACTAAACTATCTGTCTGAAGAGAGTTATTGTCACTGTAGAGTAAGGCTGTCTGAGACTCGACTGTGACATTTGCTTGTATAACTGGACAGCAGTGCAGCAGTGATCAGTTGGTTTCTGTTACAATCAGGCAGTACAGTGGCTTTTTTTAACTCTTGAAAGTTCATTGAAATTTAACCTGCTAAAACATCAGATTAAGAGACTCTTGCATGAGTTTTCAACATTTTACGACCATTCTGCATTTGGCTTTCATGCCTGGCATTGCTAAATCATGTCCTTTAAGATAAACAAAGTAGCTACTTATGTTTTATGTCACTAGTGATATGATCATTGTGTTGGATCGATGTTTAATGTTGACCTTTGCGGACAGTATAAAATCACTGCACTACAGGTTGTTGCGTTCAAACTGTGCTTATTGTGTGGGTAATCTGCATAATTAGAGACAGCTTTAGAATCAACTTCATAGGTATTCCTTTACCTTCCCTTTTGCATCCTACAGCCTTTTTCTCTACTACTTAAACAGTTTGTACCCATTTTCACGTTTTGGTATAAACTCATGCAAAGATGATAGTGCAAATATGATGATTGAAACACTTTTAAGCTTCCCAATGTATTCAGTTTTCATTCTTTCTATTGAAAAAAGTTTTCTGAATGCAGGAAACAAATTCATTTTGTGAAAGTACATTGCCTGTGCTTGTCAGCAAACTATGGTCCTGCACCAGTGTATCTTGACTCAGAGAGTTTGGAACTCAGTTCAAAACTTCCAGGGCTCAGACTTCCCAGATCATGTTATTTTAAGTCCTTCTTTTTGTTAATTTTTGAGCTCTTCACTATGCATGTGCCTTGGAACATGCCAGATTCACAATCTTCTGACATGAAATCCTGTACACGTGGCATATCTTCATCAGGGCTAGCAGCCTTACCAATATCCTTGACATCATGCGGTAGATTTGGGCTGTAAGAAACAGTGATCTTCATAGGTTATTTTGTCTGTGGAATTGGACCAAATTGGGGTGGCTTTTGGGGAGGGGACATCTGTCCAGGAGAAAACAGATTCTTTTTTCTCAATGATTATTTCACATTGGATGCTCTGTAGATGAACCGTTCAATACTGAGGGGAGTCTTAGGGGATGGCAGTCTCAATGATTATCCCATATGTGCCATTTTGCTGTTAACATCAGTGATAAAGAAGCACCCCAGGTGAAATCTGAGCTCCCCAGACAAAGCCTTCAGGATAATTTTTGTAAAATAAAATTGCATGGGAGTTGAATGAGAGGTTTTTGTCTTGAAGCACCTGGTGCTTGGCCTTGTTAAAAACTCATGGAGATGAAGCTGACCTCTGAACATCACCTTCTAAGTAAGTCCTAAGCAGCACATGACACTTTGGGTTTGTGTGCAAAACCTGGCAGCACCTCAGTGCCTGAGGTACTGCAAATTCTGTCTGTGCCATCCGTGAACAGTGCTGCTGCCAGCTGGAGTAGTCACAGAGTTGGCAGTGTTCTCACATCCTGACACAATAGTAGCTATGGTTCCAAGTCCCATGATTAAATACAGTGGTTGCTCAGAAATCACTCTGGTTATTGCCCCTGTCTGATAACCTGGTACTTGGTTTGCAAAGCAGTGGAAGGGCTGTGTGGGGAAGTGATGTGAGCTCCTTCAGCATACTCTAGGACGGAAGAAAGGGATTCTTGGCTGTGAAACCTTCTCCTGGCATTGTTAGAAATAAAAGCTTAGATTACTCTTGATGTAGCTTTTCTACAGCTTGGGGAAAAAAGCTGTCTTGCTGGAAAACATCACATTAATCCTCTTTTCAGCTTCTAGCTTGTGCTGTTGCCACTAATCTTTCTCATTATTTACTTACCGGCAGACGGAAGTTGCCCATCCCCTACTTTATTTGTAGCTGAGCAGCAAGGCCTTTGTCTCAGAGGCCCACATTATTAACTAGTCTCTGACTGCTATTAATGTGAATTTGCCTCCAGCATGAAAAATCCCTGCTTTCAAGGCTATTTTAAAGACCATCCTTTCCCTGGGAAGACAGGGAGAGGTAGAGTGTGTTTATTTCTGTATAACTTGCAGTCAAGGTTTTTCTGCATGTCCACAGGCATGCACCTACAGCACAGCTTTACTCACATAAGCCTATGGCTTTCCTGAATCAAGTCCCTTCCTGTAATGCAACACTGTCCTGGGAAAAATGGGCTAATCATATGATATAGGTGCCTATCATACTCCGGTCCCATCATTACTGGTTCCCTTCCCGTCAGAGAACAAACTCCAATCTTGGAGTCAAACTGTGAAGTTCTGACTCAGGCAGAATTTCTTGTTGTTGCTATTATTTATTAATGATAATAAAATAATAATGCATCATTATTTATGTATTGGCTGATTTGTATTTAGAGCATGACAATGAATCTGCAAGTCTCTTAAATGCAGAATAAGAAAAGTGCAGGCCCTAAGTTTCATAACATGAATTAAATGTAACTAGGCCCTTCCTAAACAATAAAGGGAAAAAGACGGGATGGCAAGCTGTTAGGAGATTGCTCAAATGGAGAAAGTTTGAATAATTTCCTTTAATTTTATGCTTGTAGAAAAGGCCCCCCAAGCATGTCACTTGGGAGTGTTAAAAATAATCTGATTCAAGTTTTCTTTTTTTACTACATGGTAGATTATATTTTTAGAAGTCAGATAAAATGAATACTAACAACTTGTTTTCTTTATAATATTAATTTGAGGAGAAAGGTGCTTTGCCTCATAGCTCTGTCACTAAGTTTATGCAAGATTAGACAGCAAGAAGCCTCATTAACAGGACCACTTTCAGCATCATCTGGATCCTCTTACTGTCATTCATCTAGGATTTCTGTGTTTACATTGGGATGTTCCATATCTGCCATCCTCAGAAAGTACAAATAATACTGTAGCATTTATTTTCTCTCCTCTGTTGACTGGTTTTCCTACATTTTTCATTTAGGAAAAGGTTTCCATGGTTGATCCACACCTGCCCATAACTGTTTTCTTCACTGCCACTAGTGAAAGCCTGTTCTATCTACATCCTCAGTTTTTTCCAGTGAGCTCCAACGCTGTTGTAGCCTGGATTCTGAAACAACCTTTGCTTCTAGGTAAAAAATGGATCAGTATTTACTTCTCGGTTAATATCCAGTAAAAAGGCCTTGAAGTACTTCACCTGAGTCATTTTCCTTCATGATGAGTCCTGTATCAAGTATAATGAACAGTGAACAAAGAGGAACATCACTGATGCTGGACACGCTTGAGAAGTGGGCCAGTGCCAACCTCATGAAGTTCAACAAGGCCAAGTGCAAGGTCCTACACCTGGATCGGAGCAATCCCAGGCACAGCTACAGGTTGGGCAGAGAAAAGATTCAGAGCAGCCCTGCGGAGAAGGACTTGGGGGTGTTGGTTGATGAGAAGCTTAACATGAGCCGGCAGTGTGCGCTTGCAGCCCACAAAGAGCCATATCCTGGGCTGCATCAAAAGGAGTGTGACCAGCAGGTCGAAGGAGGTGATCCTGCCCCTCTACTCTGCTCTTGTGAGACCTCACCTGGAGCACTGTGTGCAGTTCTGGTGTCCTCAACATAAAAAGGACAAGGAACTGTTGGAACAAGTCCAGAGGAGGGCCACGAGGATGATCAGAAGGCTGGAGTGTCTAACTGTGAGGGCACCCCTGCTGATGGCAGGGGGGCTGGAGCTAGGTGATCTTAAGGTCCTTTCCAACCCTAACCATTCTGTGATTCTATGATTCTGTGCTCCTCTTTGTGAAATGCCAGGTTATGTTTTTCACAATTTCTTCAGCCAAGCAGCTGAAGGGCAAGGCTGGAACTGGCAAAATACTGGGTGTCATTGCTCATTTGTCTCATTTGAGAAAAAGGACCTCAAAGCACTGCAGTACCTCCCCCATGATTCATCCTTTTGGGAGGGAGATAATTAAGATGAGAAATTAAACCAAAATAAGATTCCCTTAAGCATAATTTAACCCCAAATTGTTGCCAAGAATGTGACAAGGAAATGGTAAGCATAGGCTGACATATATTTTTAATTCTTCTTAGAATGTCTTCTAATCTTGTGAAAAAAATGGCTATTCACCATTTCTTCCTACTTTTTGATACTCTGGGGATTCTTCCATTTTTTGTTCTTCCCAGCCTTTCATTGGCAGTAGAAGCACTGGCTAATCAAAATGCAGTTGTCAGGGTTTCTGCATCTTGGTATAGCCCTCATAGCTCATGGTGAACTCCAGCTCACAAAAACATTAAAGCACAAGCCTCCATTACCATGTGCCCTGAGTGTAGGTTTATTAGCTTTAAGTATGGGCTTAAACTCCTCTAAAACCAACAAGACACAAACACATATTAAAATGCTTTGCTAGGTCAGAGAAGCCTGCTGAACTGGGTCCTGTTTACAGACTGTTGGAACAGACTGTGCCTGGCTATTGAGCATCACAGAAGAGGAGATGCACAGATGTAAATCCATCTGTAAAATTTGGAGGATGATTAAACATTGTCTCCCCATAATGAGCCAGCCTTGTACTTAATGATCATGGTGGTGAAAACAAACCTAACACACCATTTCATCTGGTAATTTTGCACGTCTTACTGGAATAGATTTTATGACTGTGTCACGTCTGATAAAAAAATGATGTCCAAAATGCAAATTTCCAACTAAAAAATGTGATTATGACTGATGGATGCGAAGAAGCAATGGGTGAAAAAAAGTTTTTAGGGGTTATGGGTTCTGTAATGAGATCCAAAGAGGAAAGAGATGCATATGGCATCTGAAACATATTTTATGTTATGAGTTGTTCAAAGGCACATATGTTTCCCCTTTGTGAGAGAAAGTTGGCTTGTGTCTTCACTGAACTTCAAGGGTTTTACTATTATTCCTAATTATGCTACTTTTTCTGATGACCTAATCAAACAGAAAAAGTAAATCATACCTCTGACTTTTAGCAAAGCCATAAAATGCCTGTGTCCTTGAATTTAATACTTCGTAATTGCCAGTTGTTCCCCAAAATAATTACGTTGTAGATTTATTTTTATAGCCTGAAGTTCTGTTCTAGGACAATTTCACCTCTTGAAGTTGATGTAGCTGTTTTAGGAGAATTTTTAATAAGGATAGCTACTGTCGAATTATAAAAGATTTCATATGTGACAGTGGACCATTCTGTTCTCTGATGCAGCCTGAGAAGTCAGAGAAGATATAGAACAGATTAACTTGATTTAGGATATTTGAATACTAACATAGTGGAGTATCTGGGATTACCTTGTTTCTTTTAATATTTGGAAATAAAAAATGTTATAAAGAACATGAGAAATATCTACTAGATAACTACATTTCTCTAGATCATTGGACCCTTAAAGTAGCCTTGAGTAAAAGAGATTTTACAAATATCTGTCCTGTTCACTGATCATGTATTAAACGCCACACTGATTTAAAGCCTTTATAAATGTACTCATTTATTATTCAGTGTTTTCAGTGGATTTCTAAAGCTCCTAACAGTGCTTTGATTTGTTTTGATAAGTTGTTTCATGATATCCAGGTACCATCTTATTTTTTCCTTATGTGAGATTCTGTGATCTGTCTTCAGATAGCAAAATATTGTCTCTGCTCAATTCAGAAGTAGCTGCCTCCTTTTCCTGGGCCCGAGGCTTAGGTAATATTTAGTAACTCGTTAAGTTATATGACCTAAATACTTTAATCAGTTATTTAGCTTAGATTTGTCTAGCGAAACAGCAGCTCATAGAGCACACTATCACAGACATTGGCTAGATGAGACTAAATACCCTACTGCAAAGCTGAAAGCCTGTCTCCATTCTCCCTGAAGCAGTGAAGGGCTGAGCCCCAGGAGTGAGAAGCTGGGGCAGGTGGAGATGGCCGTGCTGGCTGGCTTTGATGACTGGCAGCCACACGTGTGATACATCCTGCCGGCAGCCCTGCCAGCAGCCCCACCAGCCCTTGCTGCTCATGCTGCGGACACCAGGAATGGCACAGTGAAAGGTGGTTAGGGCACTCGTGTGGCCATCACCTCCCACCAGCATACAGCGTATTTTCAGATAACTTTGATGGAAAAGGAACATTTCACTGATTTCAGCAGTACACAGACTTCTCTGAAGCAACAGCAGTAAGTGTACAGATTTTGGGGTCTGGTGTTGTTTCAGAAAAGTCTCAGCTGGCAAATCTACCCCAGAAAGCGCTACAGCAAGCTACCAACCCCAAACTTTAATATACCTCCATTCAGGAATTAAACAGACCAGTATATGTTGCTGTCAGTCAGAAGAAAGTAATGTGGTGTTTCCTCAGAGTATCTACTTGTACGGAAGGGAGCTCTGTCTGTTTGTCTTGTAGTCCTCTGGGACACAATGGAGCAATATCAGAGGGAAATTACTGAGACTAGTTTTGATCCCTGTGGCCTTGTCTAGTAACATTAGGAAGCTAAAAAAATAAATAAATAACAACCAAGTCCATGCAATTAAGTGAAATGATCACTTCTCAATTATTTAAAATGGTGCATTTGCTAGTGAGCTTCATGAGAAATGAGCAACTGTAGGAGCTGCTCAGAGCTTGAGTAGGAAAACATTAAGTCCAAGATAATACAAGATAATAGAATGTTCCTTTAAAACAATGGCAAGTACCATGTACTCTTGAAATAGCAATTCCTTGCAGTGTTTATAAAGGTTACTTTAAATGACCTCTGCTAATTTTGTTTAGGTTTATAGCGACCTAGGTTACAGCTGTTCCATGTTTAATCACTTGCAAGAATAATAGCAGTTTTCAGACAGTGGGGAAGTATTGAATGAACTGCTTAATTTCACCAGTTTCTGTGTTCTTATGGAATCTGTCTTCATCTTTCCTTTGGTCTACTTAAGCAAGTGTGGCTTACTGGTCACTGAATATTTTTATCTCATAATAAGCAATGTTGTTGTTCTGCCTGGTGCTGTACTTCTTGCTACATAGCTTACTAATTTTGTTTTTTACAACATTTTTTCTTTTATTTTTAGTGGATAACTTTGGAAAGAATTTGTTTTATATAGTATAAAAAGAAAACTGATTTGAGGGATAGAAACTAAAAAGAAACCTATGACCTTTGTGTGCATAGTCAGGATCCAAGTCCTTAATTAGTAATGCTTTACAAGCATATATAAATGTAAGCCCAAGAGGTGAGAAAAGAGCCATGCTATATGCAGAGTTCCTATGTATAATTATATAATTCAAAAAAGCACAACCCCCAATATACTAAGGGTAAAATTGTTCAGTGTTGGCATAGAATTTTTCAGCAGTGGAGTTCAAAGTGCAGTGTTTCTTGGTTCTAGCTAATTACTACTCTTGAAAGCTCCCTCTAAATTGGAAGGGGAAAACAAAAGGATTAGATATTCACATTTGAACAAAAGACCTCTTTTTCATATGTTTCTGTAAAGATCAGGGCAGAATAGCTAAAGCACATTGGGACTATAAGACCGGACCCAAAGTTAGCAATTATTTCTGATTTTCCTGCTGGATATTTTTATTCTAGTGTTTAACAGTCTTCATCTTACAGCTGAAATTAGTGATGCTCTTGACTAGCTCTTGCATCTGAACTTGCATCAGAATTAAGTTTTTGTGACTGTTAATCTGCTAGATCAGTCTGTGTGTACTTCCAAGACAGCCATTCATTTCATTCTTACACAGAAGTACTTGGCTACTCACCCTTGTGGCTGGGTGATCCTAAGCATTTTGTTTATTTTTCAGTATATCTTTGCTCTTTGAGTTATAGAATGACAAGAATATCAAAATGCAGTGGGAGGTAATGATAGTCAATATTATCATAATCTCATAAACAGGGGAGACATGGTAAAGCAGTTGCATAAAATCTGGACTACTGCCCACCTTGAAGTGACTTTCACCAAACCATTTCATTTTCTAGTCCCACATATTCTTAGTGAAATGTGCAGTGATGCTGACAAGCTTTGTAAAATAGTTTAAAATCAGCTGGTGAATAGTGTACTCCTATATGCAGAATAGCATTTTCAGTATATGATGCTGCAGAAGACGTGGGGACATTTTGCTTGTCTTTCCTAGGATTCAAATTGCTTCAGACTTGAGGGTCTTTCTTAATATGCTAAAACCAGGTTTTAAAGTCCAGTATCCTATTAGGTGTCCCATTCAGTGCATATTCACATTCATACAATATTTTCATTCTCATCCTCATCCTTTGTACAAAATAAAATGAAAATATAATGGTATTCCTTCAACGTTATTTCCAGCCATCTGCTTTCTGTTCCCTCTCCTCACTTAAAAGCTCAGACTCCATTCTGCTTGAAAATCAGATTAGAGCCCTGGGTATTCATTTGGTCCCTTACACACACATTCCAAATAGATGAAAGGAATACCAGTAGCAACTAGGTGTGCATATTTCCTCAGTGTGGTTTGTCTCATCAGAGGTCTCCTCTTGAGGTTTATGGCTCAGGGCTCTTAAATGTCAAAATGATGGCATGAAAGAGGAGAGGCCAGTGAGGTTAGGATGTGAGCAGAAAAAGGCTTATTTAGGGATTGCATTGGGCTGGAGACTGTTCCCGATGGGATATTGAAATTTGGGTTCCTCCTTGGTAAAGAATTTACAGTGCGGGATTTTAAGGTCCCTTTCTAATTTAATTTTAATTGAAATACATCTGGAGGCAGATGCTGAAATAAAAGCATTTCTGAGACATCCTGAGAGCAGGGAGCTTGACCAACTTACTCCCCTGCTGATCATGCTCCCAGAGTAAACAGGACTTATAATGTCATCCTGTATTAAGGGTCAACATGAGCCCAATCATGTGCAGGCAGAGAGAGTGGTTGTAAGTTACCACACTCGCATGCTCCAAAAGAGTACCAGAATCAAGAATGCGTCAGTGTACGAGGATCATTCAAACCCATCTGATTTTATTATACATGTAGACAGAGCATTAAGGTCAAATCTTCTGCATGAACATAATCCAAAGGTTTGGGTAAGTATCACATTCTTCAGTCTCTGCAATCTGAAAGAACAAATAAAAAAGCAACTACAGGGATTACAAATAAATCACACTGGCCTCTTTATTCTAAAGTCCATTTAGCTGGATATGTATTAGAATTAAAAACTGCAGTAACGATTCCTCAGCTTATCTAGAAAACTATTTCACTTGACTAGATCAATGAATAAAGTTGATTAATTGCCAAAGCTGCTAAATTTAGCACAACCCACATATTACTTTCTCTTTTTTGGGTATATCCTATGGCTAAAAGCGGATTTTGTAAATCCTACACTGAGATTAATCATGGGTTGTGTTCAAAGAGAAAACAGAGCCCTGAAATTACAGATTTGGGGAAAAAATGTGTCCTGTGTTCATTCATTAAATCTTACGCTATTTTGTATTAGGAATAGTCCACAACTAAATAAGTCTTGCTTTTGTTATAAGTAACAGTGCTTTCTTCACCTTTATTTGAATAGTTTACATAAGGTGTTTGTTTATATCTCCAGGAAGACATGCCTGAATCTAAACCAAGTTCCATCTAATAACACATGTTGACTGAGCTTTCAGGGGTCTGAACAGAAAAGCCTAAGGATGAAACCTCTCATGAAAACTCAAATAATCTTGGACAAATAGTACACATATGATATTTACACATGGAACTGTTTAGGTTTGTCGTATTTTGGGAGACAGATTTTTTATTTCCTTTTTTGTCAAATCCTTTTTCATCATACTGTCTTTTCTTTCCATTTTCAGGGAGTTATCTCTGGCTCTCTCAGTTCCATGTATTCAGTGAGCCGTGCATCTCACAGAGTGATATTAGAGCTCCTGAGAGAGTTTTTTCTGTTAATATCATCCACCACTCAGTCGTTCCTATCATTCATATTCTAACCATTCTAATTCATATTGGTCCTCTCCTTAATCTTCCTATCCCTCAAAAGCAGTACTAGATACTTTCTCAGATTAAAATAACTAAGATAGATACGTAGATGTGGGTTTTTTTCACCTAGTGCTCTGACCATTCTTCACTGTTCAGTTCCAAAACAAAATAGAAATTGCCAGTGAAAAAGCAAAATCTGGTGCAAGTACTGACTTTCTGAAGAAGTTACATCTTTCTTTATATTTGTGAACACATTATTTAATGTATTACGTGCAAACATGTAAGTATATTCAAGAGCATGCGTACTCACACATATACCTTTTTATCTCCTTAAAAAGGATGGTTAGAGATCACTTTTATATATAAACCTGTATACATACGCACAGCTATACATGTATGCATGTTGAATCATTTTCATGAGTCAATCTTTATAAGGCTGTGAGTAGTACCAGCTGAATGCTTTTCCAGTACAGTCCCAGATGTGATCCAGTAATAATTTAGCCAGTGTTAATATACAGTTTTGGGATGCAATACAATGCAGCAACAAAAAGCTTGATGTAATTTAATGTAATAGAGTCATGGGCAAGATTTTGTTTTGTAACCCTCAGAAGACACAGGTTTAGCATCTTCAGGAATACACAGTTCTCTGCACCCCAGATGGCACTGTAACAAAGCCACTCCTCCCAACCAAGAGCCCGCTGGCCACAGCAGCAACCCAGAGTAGCTGGTAGAAAAGAGTCCAGATCCTCTTCTTCCTTTGGCACATTCTCAGATTTATGTTCTCCTGGTGTTTTCCTGGACGACCGATCAGTTGTGTTTTGAGTTCCTTCTCAGTGGTAAACAACCATATGAAGAGGGGATTAAGCAGAGAATCAAGGTTCTCATTGTTATTAGCACTTACATACACCAGGGAGATGTTTTATGGAAACTTTACCCAATAATTGCTGTCCCATCTTCCCCAGGTGACATGCATGTTCTAATTAAACACAACTGTTGTTACAGTAGCTGCAGTGAGTCTGTCAGCCTGAAGTTAGCAGGTAGGAAGAAAACCATATTTCTGTTGTAAACTTCAGGAGAATCTAAGAAGACAGTAAATAAATGGTAGGATAAAAAGATTAAAAGCAGTGTATTTGATGATTGGAATTTGGTGTAGTTATTCCTGTTGTCTGTCTTTTATTGATGGAGAATATCATACATAAGTTAGCTAAATTCAGTGTCTTATTTCTTTATAGTCTTGGAGCTGCAAAGGAGAAAAAACAAAACCAAAATAAAATATTTCTCAAACAGAAACAAGAATTATTTGTATTTGTAGTAAAAACAGTCCTGGTAGGAAATTATGGTATATATCAAACATAGAAATACTCTTCTTTCCGTCCAACCAGGAATAAAAAACAACAGGAGCAACTCATTTTGTCTGTAATAGCTCTTCTTAGTGCATACTTCCTGAAAAATGATGCTGCTTTTCCTCATATCCATTTCTCTAGTTATAATAATCTTTCAAATATGTTGTTTATTGTCCTACTTCCTCCTATTGCTTCAGCTGTATATTAGACAGCTTTGTTGGCATGATGGTAAGATTTCAAACTTTCAGTTGATGATCATTGTAAGTTTCATTTTTGTTTTATGTAAGTAGTTAAATTAAATAGGAGGGCTAGAAACAGAGATAAAACTCAGTCTCCAAGTACATTAATAATTCTGTAGGAGTTTTGCAAACCTCATACTGAGGCCTATAAGAGATTTTTCTCAGGGAAGACTTTAAGACTTAACATTTATTTAATATGTGGTAGCTGAGGTTTGGAGACGAATAACATAAAAAAATATCTGTTTCAAGAAAATAACCCAAATAAACTATTTACCTCATGAATGAAAAAAACCCAAAACCACAAAAAGCCCAAAAACAAAACCCAGAGGAAATTGTTAAGGAGCCAGAGTCCTGTTGGCTGCAGTATTTGATTATGTCTCTGATAAATATATTATTGAAGACAGTCTGTGAATGTCAGAAGCAAATCACAGCTTGTCCACTCCCAGTAGGATTAAAGAGATCAGAAAGAAGAATCTCAGAGGAAGGTAAGATTTTGAAAACCACCCCCTGTGGTTTCATCAGTCATGCGTATGTGAGGGGCAGTTTGCCATGCCCTGAATCACCTTTCTCCAGGAGCCCTAAACACTTCTGTAGTCCACCAGAGCCAGGCGAGTGGTCCCTGGCATGCAGCCTCAGGGGTCGCAGGAGCCTTGCCTAGGGACTGGCAGGGTGAGTGGCACCTGCCCTCGGGAACCAGCATCAGGTAGCCTCATGGGATGATGGAGGAACAAAGCAGGGACTGCCTGTTCCTTTTGCAGTTGTAGCCATATGGCATGGTTTGTTCGCCTCATAGCGATTAGCATCTCTGTTTGATGACATTGTGGTACTGCTCAGGTCGTTAAATATGTTGGGACAGATTTTGCTTTAGGGGGAGTATGTGAATTCCTCCCTTACTGTGTGGCACTTCTCAGTATCCCGGCCAAAGGTGGAGCATGTGGATAACCGCATAAAGAGGAATATCCGACAAAACTGTGGTTTGAACCTGTCAGAGCTGTAAGGCTGCATGTGTAAAGCCTGCTTGGGCTGGATGTTGTATCATGCAGTGTGCTTTTGTGCTAGCTGACAGCAGCCTTGATGACAGCAAAACAGGAAAGCACTCTGCAGCACACACTCAATATATGTGTGAACTTGACCCTGGCCTTTTGTTCTGAGTTCCATTCATTCTAATCAAAATGATAGAATAACAAAGAAAGAGCAAGTATTACATACCAGAAACCAATGGGCGTATATGCTGATAGAAATTTGGAGGAGTTGTATGTCATAATGACATGCTGCTGTAAAACTACTCAGTGATACAGCAGAGATGGTTCATATCGTTAGCATTTACAGACTTATCAGGGAGAATCCTTATTCTTCTGCATCATAGATGTTATTAAATTAAGTGCTTGCTTGCTTCATTATTAATGCAAGCGTTTTTGCATTCATAGCCTGTTCCATAATCTTTTTATATAGAAATATACATTTGTACATCTTTATATATGCGTATATATTTGTACATATATATACGCATGTATGCATGCAGATATGTAGATATATTTGTACATCTTTCTATATGTGGATATGATGATGATGGCTTGGCTTCGCAAACAAAGATTTGGGAAGGGCTTTACCCACGCTTACTACAAGCACGATGAGCAAGGGCATGTGGGATGTGCAAAACTGGTTGGACAAAAGGCAGCTTAGGCAATCAGAAAGTGTCCGACCAGGACTGACATCTCCTGGGCAATGATGAGCAACCCATGTGCTGGTCCACCCACATGCAAGGTTGGATCTGCAGCTTCCGATGCACCTTGTCACCTGCCGTTTAGACCCTCGCCTGTCCATACAGACAAGTGAGAGTAAGCCCTTGCAGCCTGCACAGTGGATTTTTAGGTGAGGCGCAGCTTGCACAGAACTGGCCCCACCTTTACACCTGAGGTTTAATTGCCACGGCCTAGCTAGGATGGTGATAGCAAAGTCCTCAGGTCATAGGTTTTGTAAGGGTGTTCTTCTCTTTGATGGAAGACCATACAAGGCCAGACGAGCTCCATTAGCCCGGGTTTGAAGATAGGAGTTTTCCTTCCGCTGTGAGGAAGGCCTGTCTTCGCTAACGAAGATTCGGGAAGACCTTTACCCATTCATTCTGAACAAGACTGTCATCTCCTGGGTCAATCACAAGCGACCGATGATGCAACAGCACAACATCAAGCGTCAATGTGTATATATATATGTGTTTTATATATTCCATCATATATAATATTATATATAGTGTATATAATAATTTGCAAAATTGATGCACTATTTATGTTGTAGTGCTATTATATGCATAATATTCATAGGCATTTTGTTTCTGAGAGAAGTAAACCACTGCAATGCTAAAAACTTGTATAAAATATCATATGAGTTGCAAAACCAGTGACCAGATGTTACGTGCATATAGCTGTACTCTAGAGGTATTTCAAGGAACAGTACTAGTAAATGCAGTTCAGCTGGTTAGAAAGGTGGACAAGAGCTTTTGTTGTAGGAACAACTGGCAGATGGTTAGTAGAAGGATTTTGCTTTAATGGCCTGACACGTTCCTGCTGTCTGCAGCAGAAGGCCATCCAAGAGCTGTGGTTTTGCAGAGTCCCAGGGGGCCTGCAGAAAATGGGCTGCAAGCCCACAGGTGGAGCCAGCAGCCAGCTGCTGCTCTGAGTGAGAGCTGCGCTCCAGCTACAGCCAGGGGTCGTGATAATCTGGGAGAAACATCATCCTACATCTCCCATCTTTAATCTTAGCAGCAACCAATCTGGAGGTAGATTTACCAACTAGAAGGAACATTTGCACCCCTTGCCCCTCGCACCACAGGTCACCCCGTGGCTCACAGTTGCCCCCATCCACATCTGTATTGCAGCTCTTCCTGGGGTCTGTGCAGCAAATAAATAGTTTGGAGGCGATCTGGAAGGAAATCCTTAAACCCATCCTGCCCACTGAAGCTAGCTGAAATTGTCCCCACAGTCAAGAGGCCAAGAATTACCATGGAAACTCCCTCAGCAAACTCTCATGTTAAAGCAAATATTTCAGTGTTAGTTATCAGAGATTTCAAAAAGATGCTGATTGAGAAAGCAGCACACTTTGTTCTCTTTCTGAGGTCACTTTGCTAATCTACCCACTAAATCTGTGTGCTGCATGTGTTACTCTCTGCCAACCTTAAAAGTTGGATCAGAAAGGAGTGTAGAAATTACAGAGAAAACTCTCAGCAGTGACCCCTGACTACATGATATCTATGAAGAACAGCTGTCCCTGGCAATGTTTTTGCTCTCGAAACTGGTGTAAAGTTTGCCTGTCTCGAAACAGTTTCTGCGTAGGACACTCACAATTGCATGGTGCCATCTTCAAGAGAGTCTGTTTATCATGTAGTATCAATGTAATCACCAGAAAGGGAGATCCTAGCTCACTGGCCTGATGCTGTGTAGATCTGTGTTCTTCTCCTGGCTTAGGATGCAGCCTTGGATGTGTTACTTCATTGTGTAGTGTCACTGCTTCTGCCCACTGTCTTTCTTGCCTGTATAAATCACAGGCTCTTCTGCCTTGTTTTATTTGGCCATATAGACAACTTGTGAACATAACCTTCAGCTTTTCTATCGTCCGTTTTGTCCAGTCTCTGTTTTTTAACAATGCTCAGTTCTTTCCTCCACTGAAATTTTGATTCTTGTCTAATGGACATTGCCTCCTATTTTGGTATAATCAGCAATTTTTATTAGCACGCTACTACATGTTGTCCCAGATTTATTAATTATAGTTTTACAAGATGTCTTGGCTTTAATTTGTAAATTGTTCTTCTCTCTCCTCTTTTTATTTTTTTCACCCCAGACATACTGCTTATAAACACTTTAGTAGGGTTAGTGCAACATATGTTTTCACATGAATAATTTACTAAAGTTGTACTAAACCACTATCATCCTGGATATATCAATCTGAATATGCTGAATATACTGGGTACTGATTAGTATGGAGAAACTTCAGTACGAAACAGTGCTGTGAGAATGAATTTAGCACAGGAAATATTTCACATGCAAAATGCATTCAGTTTCACAAAAATATGAATAAATATAGTGCTTATTTTTGAATGACTCCTTGTAAATTCTTGTTCTTGCACAACAGTGTAGCAGAACTGGGTTTAAATTTGCAAGTAGTACAAATAGAAAATTTGCCAAACCATAGTTTTGTACAGCTCAAAATCTACATGGACTTGGATCAAATTTGCCAAATACTTTCAGCTGCAGACATGTTTAGGTTGTTGAGTAGGATACGTATCTTGACAGTGGAACAGATAATATTCCTTCTGCTTTTTCAGTGTCCAATGATTAATGTTGTCAAGCAAACATGGGGGAGCTGCATTTGGTGCTGCCTGTGTTGATTTAACTAGAATTCCTATCTCAAAATTGTGATTTAACCAACAGGGGAAAAAAAAAAAAATATCCCAATATGTGTTTCCTCAATATTTACAGCTCTGAAACATTTGAACAAATACTAAATCATCAGCTGTCAAGAGCGAGAGAATGGCATTGCACAGTTATTTTACAGGAGATGCAAATTGAAACTCCTTTAGGCAGAGCTGGGGCTGGAGCCTGGAGTTCAGGTCCAACAAGCGTTTCCATCACTGGCAATCCTGGAAGTAGGAAGCAGCAGTACAGTTGCAGCTAGTCCTTCATTTCCTTTTGTTTCCTGTATGCCTGCCACATTTAACATTTTGTTTCAGCTTAAAGAGATGATCTGATGCGATTACAGTTTGATAAGAAAATTGTTTTGTTTGACTTTGGCAGAACAAAATGGAAAGAAAAAAAAACAGGTTGTTCAGTTTGAACTAGAAGAAAGAAAAAAAAAACAATTGTTTTTTATTGGCATTCTTATCCTTATATAGATCATGGGTATTGACAAGACGAGTCTGAGTCTGTGCTGCTGCTGCTTAACATGGAGCAGAGAATATCCCTTCCCCTTTAGAGTGAATACCCTGAGGAAGAAAACAATAGAGTGACAGCCGCCACCACCATCCAGGTGCTCTGTCCCCTTCATGAGAGGAAGGGAGAGACCAAAGCACAGCTGGAAGAGGCAAAGAGGAGACTGAGCATGGGGGCAAATCACTTGTGTGAGGCTGGACCTGATCTGAGCCACCTCCTCCCCGGGCAGAGCCGCGGAGCGCATCTCCTGCTGCAGGGAGGTTGTCAGCTTCGGGGCAGGCAGCATGGATGCCCTGTGTGGAACGCTGGGCATAAGCTTCCGACACCCCTCACAATCCCGGCCCGCCAGCTGCTTGGCCTGCCTCTGCCTGTTGTGTAATGGGAACAACCCACCCTCACACGCCTGTGCTACTGGGAACGCGGGGAAACCAGACCCTGTTCACCTGTCCTTGGCAAGCCAGTAGCCAAAGCTGCTGCAAGGCAGTGGTTGTCCCAGCCGTGCTAAGTGCATGCCTTTAGGGATTGCTTCTGGAGAAAGAAGGAAGCTGAAGGAGACCCTCTGCTGCCTGAGTGCAACCATTCAGCCTGTCAGAGCCAGCGTTCCCAGCTCCAGGACCGTACGAGTGTGTGATATGAGTTACTGCTTTTGCCTTCACTTGATTTCCTAAAGGCCAGTTTCCTTGTTACTCATTATTTCCTGGATAAGCTTAAGCAAGTCCAGAGGAGGGCCACTAAGAAGCTCAGAGGGCTGGAACACCTCTTCTATGAAGAGAGGCAGAGAGAGTTCAAAGAAGACTTTATAGCAGCCTTCCAGTGTCTAAAGAGGCCTACAAGAAATCTGGAGCGGGACCCTTTACAAGGGCATGTAGGTATAGGACAGGGTGGAATGGCTTTGAACTGAAAGAGGGTAGATTTAGATTAGACACTAGGAAAAAATTCCTTGCTTTGAGGGTGATGCAACGTTGGCACAGGTTGCCCAGAGAAGCTGTGAATGCTCCATCCCTGTAATTGTTCAGGGCCAGGTTGGATGGAGCTTTGAGCAGCCTGGTCTAGTGAAAGGTGTCGCTGCCCATAGCAGGGGGGTTGGAACAAGATGGTCTTTAAGGTTCCTTCCAACCCAAACCATTCTAGGATTCTGTGATTCTATAGAAATAACATCAGGCAAGGTTTCAGCACTTTGTCTGACTGTCGCTTTGCAGCATTTGTTATGAAGCCCAACTGATGAGAGGTTTACTTGCATGATCAATCTCTTCAACTTCAGTGGGACTATTTATCAGTGATGTATGCTCTAAATATAAGTCAGAGTAGATCAGCCTTGCCCCTGGAGACTATGCAAGGGAAAATATGCTAATTAAATGTATGCAGGAGGCTACATTTTATATAAATGCTAAAGGGATTTTATTTATTATGATGGCTACTGTTTTGATTGCCTTCTTAAAAAAAATGCCAACAGTCTAACTTGGCCTTGAAAAATTATCTTTTCTTCTTCCTTGCCATCTGTGTGGAATTAAAATGGTGGCTGTGCCTGTTTAAAAATACTGTTTCTCAGCAAAGAAATCAAGAGATATTGTGCTCTTAATAAAAAACATACAAGCAAAACAAGAAGAAAAACTCCACCACTGCACAGACTTATCGAAAAGGAATTGCCAGAGTGATGGAGGAGGGTATTTCCAGTCCATCTGATGCGTTTAATTGTAGTTCTTATGAATGGTCTGAATCTCTCATACCTGACTTGCAGCACAGAGCAAGTTATTTTTAGCAGCTGTAGCCCAAAGCTACTGTTGCTACTCTACAGTGGCATATCCATAGATACACTTTCCATCCAGTGGTTTCAGGCTCAGTAGGTAAATTAAGTGCATTACTTGATATAGCATCTTTAGTAGCAATTATCAAATATTAGGCAAATATTAACTGAAAGGAGAAGGGAGGACAATAAAGGCACCCAAAGAAATTGCCTCCTTGTCTTCAAAGCCCCTAGATACATATGCATGATACATAAAACACAGACAGAGATTCTTTTAAAAGATGGTATAGAAGAGAGCTCATTGAGATTTATCTTCCTGGTAAATACCCACAAAAGGAACACCATTATTATGTATTTTTAAAGAAAAAGGAGGTTTTGCTGTTTGCAAATGAAGGTCAAATTTTATGGAGGAAAAAAAATGCATTTCTCCTTGCTTTGGGGATTTTTACAGTTTCCCGTACAAAACAGTTTGTCAAAAAAACTGCTTTAATGAATTAGGCAGCTTCTCTGTTACAGAGTGCATTTTCATTAGGGAGAACAATGGAGGCTGCTGGGTGGATTGCAATGAGTAGGTTTACATCGAAGGACAAGCTGCATTTATCGGAAGGCAATTCATGGTTTTATAATGGACAGCAGGGCCTTTGTCTTTGCTAACAGCCTTCCTCTGAATAGCTCTGTGATTCATACCCAAATTATAGGTGCTTCCTACTATCATGGCCATTTTAATAGAAAGGTTCACAAAAGGCTCTCTTCATATGTTAAGTGGTGCTAGTAGGCTCGCACCCAGTTTTTTGAACCTGATAGAATCAGATTAAATAAATAAGAGGTCCCATTTTTGATCCTTTCAAAGGATTTTTGAGTTCAAAGTACAAATATAATATTTAGAATCAGTCATGTTTTTCTCTCAACAAATGATAGATACACTAAAACATCAGTCTGATCAAGGATAAAAATCTCAGAGATATGCAGCTGCAGATAAGCAGTTAAAAACATGCAAAGGTTTATGGTTAATACATTTTAAGTATTTTGAGATCCTTCAATGCAATATACTCTGTGTGTGATAACATCATGATGGTGCTACTAGATGATAATCCAGATCCAAACCTCTATAACAGCTTTGAGATGAATCAAAATAAATAGGTGTAAAATTTTATTCATAGTAGTAATAAATTTTATCTCATAATAGCATGGAAGAAGCAGGATTAAGATGTTTTTGTGTTAGGTATCCACTGACAGAAAAAATACAGTCTGTGCATAAGGTTGCATAGTGTCTGTTTAATGAACCTGCTGGTTTTTTAGGTTAATTCATGTAGTTTCTGGGGGCAACCTAATGTATGACTAATAACTGGTTCCATAAGTTATTTGCCCAAGTTGTGCTTTAATTAAAAGTGAGCTCTGTTTGCCTTAGAATATACAGAGGGCATGTATGATGCTGCAGCCTGACTGTTTGCTCAGTAGATTGGCGTAAACTTTAATCTTCCAGTCTACTCAGAGGTAAACGGGATAATTGCTATTATAAGCAACTAAATATCTATCTATCTATCTATCTATCTATCTATCTATCTATCTATCTATCTATCTATCTTTTCTAGGAATGGATGAGTTTGAAGTCCAGGGATTTAAACCTTTTTTAACTCAACTCACACTAGAAGAAAGCAAGCAAGTTGAAATTTTTCAAACCTCCTTTTTTTCCACTGTGATCTACCCTGAAGAGAATAGACTCCAGACTCTTTATTCTTACCTAGACTTGGACGCAACAGGGGGTGTGTAAAATGAGAATAGCATTTAATTCTGGTTTCACTCAAATGAACACTGGGAGAAGCGGTTTGCTTCTTTCTAAACTGCTTGGTAGTGGCCAAGGGCATTCTTATAGCAGAAGGATGAGAAGAGAAAATCCAACACCCCACAAGAGAGTTGCTGAATTGCTTCACATGGAGAATTCTTTTCAGGCACTGATTCAGCCTGGCACTTAAGCACGTAGTTTTGCAGCAGCTTCAGACAAAAGTGTGATCTGATGCTGTGTTCCAAACTGTAACCTGTAGAATATGCATATGGTAGTCTCCAGCTTGAGCTTGTCCCTGCATTGGGATGCAATGTCCTTTTGAGCTGCTCCAGTGGGGACAAAGAAGTCCACAGTGAAATGCAAATCTCTGCACTTCCTGAAAGAAGCACAACTGTCTTGGATGTCAGTGCTAGTACAAGACCTGCTCTAGTTTTGCCAGAGGGAAAACACTTGACTTCCTGTAGAAGAAGGTAAAAAAACCCCTTGGTGGCTTCTGGGAGAGCACTATTGATTCTTCTTATGAACATGATTCAGAAATTATATATTTAACTACTCAAAATTGTCCTGTTTCTAAACTTGCTACCCAGTAGTAAGTGAGTGGAAAAGGGTACACCCATTATTGCAGCCTTTTTTATGAGCTACATAAGGTGTCTTAGTGTGTGACAGTGTGTGTCAGAGGCTCCTTGCCAATGTTCAGAAACAGCTATGTTTTTACCTTTTGGAGCAAAATGTGGAGAAGATCAGGATGATCTCAAGCAAAGCTCAGGTAGTTCACAAATTACTGCTAAACATCCCAGCTTGCCTCTTCTTCAAGACACCTTGATGGAGCCAGTTTGATTTGTTATTGATTCTGTCTGTATTCTGAAAACTAGCAAAGTGATTCTGATTTCTGCTTTTCATAGTGTTACTATTCTTCATGATGATAAATGATGGGTGAGCAATACCAGTAATAAACAGCCAAAGTGCCTGATTGATAGACAAAAGGTAAACAAAAATAAGTGTATTGCCTGCTGAGTTTGGCATCAATTCAGCATTAATAGGGAGATAAAATTACCTTCTCATATCTAGCATGTAGTCTGTATAAGTAGATTTGTTTCTAAGATACAGATGTAGAAATGACAATTTCTCAATTGCTTAAAATCTGAATTTTCTTGTTCTTGGGGCCTGTCAGCAACATGAGACTACAGCATTATCATGGTAAGCAACAATGTAAGTTGCGGGTTTTTCACAATGCTGTTTTTAATAGGAAAAAAGTTACCTTTGTGGTCTTTCCGTACAATTAGACAAAGATAACAGGGTCAGAAAGGAGTGCAGTATTTTACAAAATGATGTGGTGAATTAGAAAGTCTGGTAAGCAAGAAAAAGACTGAATGAGAGAGAAGACAAGAAAGCAGACACAAATGGTTATGGTAGAATAGGGACAGAGGGTAGTTGTGGGAGTACCTGGCTGCCAGGTTGAGCCTAAAAAATTAAGAGAAGAAAGTAGCTTGTTTTTACCCTTGGAGCCACAGGCATTGAGCATGGGATTGTTTGCAATTGCAGCCTCAGGGAAAAAAAGGAGCCTAATGCAGGTAGGTCCCCAGCTAGTTGTGATACCCAAAGCTCACTGTTCATCAGCTGTGCTCTTCATGGCCCTCTCAAGAACCCTGCCTTTGTCCCTTATCGATGCAAGACAGATAAACACAAGCTGGTCTAAAAGTGATGCTATGCACTGTGTATTTAAGCTAACTATGATACATTCAGGACTCTATAGTCTTACTGCAGTTGATCCATCCATCTGCAAATGGTCCCTTCTTACCTGTAAACATACTCCTCCATTAGAGCTGATAGCTTTCATTGGCAGGCTGGGTATTCTGGAGCAAGAGCTGGAGCCAGCATGCATCATCAGCAGCTACTCTCTTGTGAGGCTGTTTTGCCTCATTATCAAGGCTCGTATTATGACATTTGTGCAAATGCAACTCATAATTTCATACTCGTAACTGCAAACCACCAACTGTATGTTTGGACTAAATCATTAGGGTATCTCACTGAAAAGCCATCCCTGCAAATTGTTCCTTGGCTTCATACAGATATATGGCCTTAAAAATGCACACCAGTCTAGCAGTTGCAGGAGAATAGAGATAATTTAATACTTCTAGTTATATGGGGTCCTGTTCAAAGCCCAGAAGTGTGAAAGTTACTGGCTATTGACTTCAGTGAGTTTTGAAACTTGCTTATCATATCTGTGATCCAGGGAAGAGTCTCTTTGGAGTTGGAGGAACCACACATAGTCACAAACTGAAATACAGGAGGTTCCCTTTGGACGTCAGGAAACACTTTTTTGCTGTGAGGGTGACTAAGCACTGGCATGGGCTGCACAGAAGTGTTGTGGAGCCTCCATCCTTGGAAATACTTACAAGCCATCTGGAGACAGTCCTGGACAACCAGCTCTAAATGACCTTGCTTGAGAGGAGGGTTGTATCAGGTGACTTCCAGAGGTCACTTCCAGCTCTGTGACTTCAGTTACCACCTATTGGGAGCCAAAGCATCAGAATCTGGCCTTCAGTTGTTTTTGTGTAAGGGAAAATTATCCCATCTTTTAAAAAGTTCTCTCAAAAAGTACTCGGAAAATATGGAAACTGAAATGGTGTTGAAATAGTCAATTTTGCAACAACATTTAGAATATAACATTTTTCACACTTAATAGAATTTCCACAGTACCCTGGAAATACCTGGTTTGACTGAAATGATTACTCTTCAGAGATAATGGAATCTTTAGTTTCGGGCACCGTTTGAATTATAATTCAGGATATTTATGTGGTCAAAAAAGAAAGGCAATTGCATTTTTTCTTTTCAGGAGCAATCTGGTACTTCTATCTTCAAAGCTGTTATTTACATATCAACAGCTTTATTCAGTTCCTCTGTTCTTTCAGTTCAATGAAAACCAGAGAAAGGGGTGGCAACTCAATCAAGTCAGATCAAAAAAGCAGAAAAGTAGTAAACAGGACTGTTAGGAGGAATAAGCAATGATGGTAAAAAGAACACAATTGCATATTTTATTTTGTTGGTTTTTTTTTTTTTATTTAACATAATTTCACATTTATTTGTAATTGTAAAAGCTTGTTAGAAGTTTGAAAATAATTTTTCCCCTCTAATCAACTTGGTCCTTTTCCATGTGGCAAATAATACACCATTTGGTGTATTTCCCCCTATGTTGAGTGGCAATAAAATAAACATATCTGCTAATGGTTTTTGTGTAGAAACATCTTCTCCTGTATGCTATTCTCGTAAAAGCTTTTGTTCCCCCATGATGGCATCATGGGTAATAACAGTTTGTCTAATAAACTCTTAATGAATTAAAAATTAAGTATGTCAGGATTTACTAGCAGCCAGTCATGCACCAGAATAGAATTTGACACTGCCTCGGTATCATTGTAAAAATGTTGAACCAGGTTCAGACATGAAATAAGATAAAAGAAAAATATATAAAACACTAAAAAGTGGAAGATGATTTAAAGAAGAGGTTAAAGGCACTCCAATTGCTGTAAATGGCATGGCATCAGGCAGCTACTAAGCACAGTGCTACTAATACCGTGGTAAAACAAACTGCCCTCCTTTTCCGCACCTTGTGGCTAAACACCTTAAGACACTTAATGGATTTAGAAGCAAACCCCTCTTGGTAATGAAACCAAGGTAAGAAATTATAGCACTGAGACAGAAAGCTCTAGCTGATGAGGGCAAAAAGAAGGAAGATGACAAATCAAAGTGGAAGACTTACAAAAAAGAACAGTGATGAATGGTAAGATCATACTTGTATCCTACTCTTGTCTTACCCTTTAACTTCCCTCAGGTCCAGTCCCTGCATGTACTCATACATTAGTTAGGGGTACTAGCCAGTGCTTTTCCTCTCCCCTTTTGTTTTCTCATTCCTTACAGTTGTGGAAGGACTAGCTGTCACATAGGTGACTCATTCTTCTGTGGCTCTCTAAGCTCTTTGCAGAGGAGGATAAGCACCTTTACACAAGACATGCAATATGCAAGTCTGTTCTGTGAAGCAGAGCAGAATCTGAAAGAGAATATGAACTATGGGTACAAGGATTGTTTCAGCTATCAGTAAAGAGCAGCTGTTTCTCAGGCTGGGTGCAGCTCTGAAACAATAGGCACCACTGCCATACAGGTGCCTATATGGGACGAAGAGAGAATACATTGATCCTCTGAAAAGAGAACTTCATATTGAGATCAATGTAATTACTCACATGGACGTCAGCCAGTGCACCTGGGCTCACTCATTGTGGCAAACCCTCATTCCAAAATAGAAATCCAAGAGAAATGTTCTGTGGCACTGTATAAATTCTCAGAATTGTTTGTATAGTTTGCATTTTCATCTTCGCTTTAAAAATGACACTTGCTCTTATGTCTGGCACCTAATGATCAATGAGAAGTTTCTCTAGAATTTAGTCAGAACTCTGCAGCAAATTGAACTGAGACACCAAGATGACAAATACTTTAATCCTTCTAATTCAAATATTTCAACACTAGAAAATACATACTCAAGTGGTGTACACTGACCAAAAAATATCATCTTAGTTAATGTTGTTTTTTATCAGCTAAGCATCCGGTCCAGTTATCTGAAACACATCAAATTGCTGACAAAATCCTGGTTCCTTCTCTCAGTTTGGACAGAGGAATCTCAGTCCCACAGAGACTGGGCTGGCTACTCGCATTGGAGCAGATGGACCAAAATGTTCCTGCTTATCCTCCACATTGGCTAAAAAAAAAAAAGAAAAAGAAAAAAGACCTGAAACCTGTTTAGAGCCATGTTGTGCCTGATAGTACTTTATTGAGATGCTGATAAACAGAAGCTAAACCAGATCCTGGGAAGGATCTGGTGGGCAATTTCCCTGTTGGACATACTCTGCCACAAAAACACCAGGTCTTCACCTTCTGGACAAACAGTGGCAATCCTGTGTTCTACCCACAGCTACTCTTTTTCAGTGCTACAAGGACATTCCAAATGGACAGGATCACCTCAGGTTCAAAAAGGGAGTGTTCTTGTCAAGAACTCCCTTCTGTGTGTGTTGTGATTGTGGAGATGCCTGACAGCACTTCCTCAGCCGACGAATAACTTACAGCCACAGCTCTGATGTACTTCTGTCACATGAAGTTCCAGCACTTGTGTGCAGAAATCCATTCATCTGGGGCTTCATTTTCAGGGCCAATTATCATCATCCATTACCAGTAAGTGTAGGTAAGATGCCTGAGTCTCTAAAACCCATTAAAATCAAGCAAAAGAGATGGCTTTCTCCAGATATGGCCTTAAATGTGACCACAGTTCATCCTACTACACAGCAAAGGAAGGTTGAAAAGTAGCTACATTTGTGAAAATTTCTTGTGATAGTCACAAAACTTAAAGTAGCTGCTTATTTGACAATGTAGATCTCATCCACTACAATGATTTGTGGGGCAAGCACAGGACATCAACTTTTGTAAAAAATCCTGAAAGTCAATCGAATGCCTTTTTTTGAGGAAGAAGAGGCTGTATTAGCCAGGACACTATTATCTGTAATGCATTCATTTCCTCCATAATTGAAGTCATTAAAGTACAGATATTTGGACTTGTACTGGAACATCAGATTGGATTTTTAGCCTTTTACCAGTTTTACCTTTATGTGCTTTCTTAGGATCAATAATGCATGTATTAAAGTAAAATACCCTGCTGTGGCTCATCCCCTGCACAGACTCTGTAAGCAGTGCTCCAGCAGTGTTGTACCTTCATTATATTTGCTATTACCATCTTAAGACTTGAATATCTAAGTGGGAAGAAAATTAAAACAACAAACTGAGAGTAAGATCTTTCACATTTAGCAGGGCAGCCAATGAAAAAGGACTCTGCCCTCTGTTGAAGTTTAATCAAATGTCTAAGTTTTTTACATTTTATCAGCAGGTATTTAGAAGGACACTTTGTTGATGAATCAGATCAGGAATTCCTGATACTAATGTGTGTAAAAGCAGTTTTATGTCTTGTCAGTGTATTAAAAATTGGTGTCCCAATTATTCAGAAATTGAGACTACTAGATGACACCAATCTTTGTATGTGATATTTAGATATATTTTTCTGGCATATTATAATGAAGTGAGACTACTACCTAGCCCAGAAAACTAAGGAAAATCAATGAAATTGAATCAAACTAATTCATTAAATTGGATGAGTTAGTGCATTTTTTTGTGGATGATGACAATAAATCAATTCCCATATAGCATATTGTGTTTTCACTTCAGTGGTGTTTTCACACAGGTGGATGTCCTTAGCAGCAAACTGAATTCAAACTGTGATGACGAGAAGAGGATGTCAATCACACCAATCTCAGCCTGCCAAATTTCATTTACAGTTTATAGAGTCCCTTCACGTTTAAACCTGTGTATCTAAAATACAATGACTTTTGGTCTTCAGATTAGTTCTTTATCCATCTTTGACCCACTTCTGACTCACAGTAGTTATTCATCTCTTTTACACTATTTCTATTTGGCCTATCTTAATTTATAGGAAAGAAAAATGGAAAATAGAACACAAGAACATTTTGTGGAAATTGCTTGGCTCACGTCATCGTCAGTGTTTGCAAACTGACTGAAGCGGGTCAGTATACCCCCAATGCATGCATTTACTTTTCTTTTAATATACAGAGCTTTCTGTTTGGGAATCATAAGACCTGATCTCAATATATTTAGCCTAACAAGTATTACAGAACAGCCTTATGTTTTTGTATATGTATTGATGAGAATCTAACAATTCAGCCTGGTGATGTAACATTATGTACCCTGCACAGCTTTCCATCTTAACCACAGCATCTCTGAGTGCTATTGACTCTTTGTGTTTTAATGAAGCTTTCATCTTTTTTGGTTTCAAGAGCATAACAGAATTCAAGTAGGAGACTGTTTAAGGAAGGCCAGATGAGAATGTGATTTCAACAAGTTCTTGTCAAAAATCATGTCTAATCTTTAAACGTTTTTTCATGTTTTCACCCAATTATTTCTTCATTATTTCTGCTGACTCTTGAGTTACCCAGCATGATCTGAGCAACTATCTGAAAGCCTTCATATTATTATTACTTCAGTCTCTTTGGATTCAAAATTGTGTTGAAGAGCATCAGATAAATATGAGGTATCCAGTATGGAATACCTCCTGCTGACAATAAGGAAAATCTATTGTTTGGAGAGTGATAGCATTGCTCTCCTGTCACGTTTGGTGCTTACCAGCTATTGGAACAACAAAGTTGTTCCAAAACCCAGGACAAGACTTGTGTTGGTGATCTTGAGGATCAGTCAGTCATAGCTATATGTCTATATAGTCATATTTATATCTCGCAGGAACATTTTCTTCAGTTTCTCCTTACTGAGCTTAGTACCAGTCTAAATACATGTGAGATCATCCCTCTGTAATGAAGGCATCACATAGCCATGATTTTGGAAAAAACTTAGTCTCCAGATCCTTTAAACCTTTGGTTCACTTCTGTCATTAACATTTTGTGAAAGTAATGCAGAATTCAGCCCACCCCACTTCAGAACTTGAAACCAAGGTCTAAGCCAGATGTCTGCGGACTCGGGATAGTCAGCAGCAAGACATGAGAGGGTTGGGAGGGTCATGGACCCAATCCCACAACAGGTCTCTCAAAGAGGTGCCCCTCTCCTCTAACTGTAAGCGTCACCTTGAGGGTAGCACCATCTGCCTCATTTCAGATAGCTGACATTAGGTAGGATGTGTCCCTCCCTTCATGATCAAGATGTCTCTCATGTGGCTTGATAAAAGATGGGTAAATTAGATCTAATAAAAAGAGCTGCCCAGTGGCAGCTGGAACAATAATTTGTGAATCCCAGCCCTACATAACAGATGACTAGACTATGCTCCCTGTCATTATTTTTCTAATGGATTTTCTTTCTGAAGATAATCATGGTAGACTGAAAAGACTGTTTTGCATTTCTTATCTATGAAAATTAAGTTATGAGGGACTTTTCAAGATTTTACTATATAGAGTTTATGCCTCTTAATATGCTCATCTCAATAAAATACATGGTAGTCAAAGATGGCTCATGTACGATAAAAGGTAATTAGTCATTTATATAACTCACCATCGTACAAACCAAATCAGCTTCTATATAATGTCTAGACAGCACATTAGTGCTTGACCAGCCAACCCAAGAATATCTAACTGGGAAAGATAAAATGATCCCTGCTTTCTTGTTAGCACTTGCCCACTCTCATTTGTATTCTGGCAGATAAATCCCAAGTGTCAGGTTCTAAATATTCCAATCTGTCTGTTAAACAGAGTCTATATGAGGTTCCATTTCCATAAGTCACATTGAACTCAATATTTGTTCAGAACATTAACCTCAGAGAGATTTCAGATGTCCCTCAGGACTGTGTAAAATTAAGGCCTACTCTATTTACAGTATCATTATTTCAAATATATTGCTGACTAGTTCATAGTATACTTAACAGAAGACTGCTCAATGGATAAGGTAATGTGTCCTTAGACTGAACATAGCACTTCATGATGTAAATGGGCAGTCATGCAGATTGAGCCAAAAGCTTTGGTTCCAAGCATTCAAATTCTTGCTTTAAGCAGCCATCTTGTTAAGGGGCTGGCATGTTAAGGGGCTTTTCACACACCCTGGAATACCTTATGAAGTTTAGCATGGTGAAAGGAAGGTATTCGCTGAAAAGTATGTGAGTGTCCAAATCCACCCTGGAGGGCTTCTCTATGTGGCACAACACTGACAGCATCACCCAGCACCAGGATCACGCATCTACAGTAACAGGGCTCTTTCTTTACTTTTACCTCTTAACTTCATTTATTAGTGCAAAAGCACTAGCTTGACATGGTTAGCGTTGACCAGATCCTTACCTTAAATCACTGGCACCACGGTGGATACCATGGCATTAAACACCGCGAAAATTTCCTTATCTAATTCTTGTTCACTAAGGCAATGTAACAATGGATTCTTTTTGTTCAGTGTCCAGAATAAAACCAAACAACAGGCAGATCAATATAGAATAATAGAATCATTAGGGCTAGAAAGGACCTTAAGATCATCTAGTTCCAACCCCCCTGCCGTGGGCAGTGACACCTCACACTAAACTATGTCACCCAAGGCTTCATCCAGCCTGGCCTTGAACACCACCAGGGATGGAGCATTCACAGCTTCCCTGGGCAACCCATTCCAGTACCTCATCACCCTTACAGTAAAGAACTTCTTCCTTATATCCAATCTAAACTTCCCCTGTTTAAGTTTGAACCCATTACCCCTTGTCGTATCACTACAGTCCCTAGTGAAGAATCCATCCCCAGCATCCTTGTAGGCCCCCTTCAGATATTGGAAGGCTGCTATGAGGTCTCCACACAGCCTTCTTTCCTTCAGGCTGAACAGCCCCAACTTTCTCAGCCTAATATGACAGATAGATAGACATTCCAGATCTTCTTACCTGGAGTTCTTGGTTGTGTTCATTGCCATCTGAAGGAAACACACATTTCAACCAAAAATGGGGCATGTGCTTTCTTGTACTTGCCATAAAAGCCTATTGGAAAACAGCAGGAGTCATAAGAGTCCAAGAGAAAAATGTACTGATTTTACCCAAGAACCTATAATTATGGTCCTCACTTAGGAGACTACAGTTCTGTCCTGTACTCTCCCTCAAGCTAAATTTCTGTCACTCATGATTTTCCATCCGGTATGAAACATTTCTCCTTATTTATTCTCAGCAATAACACATTTTCAGGATTAATAAACAGTTTCATTAGGTAGTATTTTTTAGTGACGAAACGAAGACAACAAAACCCAGGACAAAGCCAGTAATCTGGGAAATGGGAGATACTAACAAAATATGATTGCAACTTACAAAAGGTTTAGATGCCCATCTGTAATTTTTCTCTTTACAAATCCTATGCATGCCTGTCAGTTGCAGAAAAGGGGTCTATCTTCATCTTCATGTGTCCTGTTGTAAATAATTAAAATTCATATGAAATAGTTTTTTTAATACTTCTAAGACTCAGAGGAAATAGTGGTAGCTTTCTCAGTCTCTGTAGGTAATGTCTGTATCTGGCTTTTGGGGGTCAGGAAAAAACTGTATCAGAATATCCTCATTCTGCTTGTGATTTGAAACTTGAATCTGGATCCAGATTCTGTTCCTTAGTCCCATCTTTGCAGATATTTGGAGGATATGGAGGAGAGAGGGGAAGTTAGCTATTGCACTGTTGCTACCCACACATCCTATTCCTAATTTGGAAGGCTTCCGAAATTCATTACACAGGCAAAACTCCTACTTAAGTTATTTGTTTGCCTGTGCAGAGACAAAAAGAAAACAGATCAGGGAACAGAACTGTCCATTGCTGTAAATATGTCAGTTATTGGCTAGCTGAACATGTGTGCTTTTTCTCACTCATCAAGCAGAATTCCAGACAGATTTGAAAATTCAGGGAGAAGTTACAAGTCAAAACTTTCTCGCATAGTTAGTGACCACATAAGAATAGTTAGTACTGCCAAGGGCCAGTGGTTTTCTAGCTTGAATGTACCTTCAGGAGGAAAAGAAAATGTTTATAATGAAAAGAAAATGAATTAATCAGAACTTTAGCCTTCAGCTGTCAGCACCAGAATACAATGTCAATTGAAACAAGGGTTGCCTTTGACAAACCTCACCTGCTCCCATCAGCTCTATTTGCAGTGCCTTGCACACAGATCTTTGCAGGAACAGAGCAATGCCTATGCAAGGCTTGGTACTGATTTATTCCCAGAGCAATATTCATCTCATACGGTAAAAGAAGCTCATTTACCTGATAAGTCTTACAAGCCACCACTGTATTTAGGAAAAATATGATGTTCTCAGTTATTGCAGAAGATTAGCTAGGCTGCAGTGCCAAGGCTGTGATTGTGATTCTAGAGCCTGTAATTTGATTTATGCTGTTAAGACTAGGGAAGTATGAGGCTCAGGAAATGGTTCTGTTAATGCTTTGTGAGACATAGGGAGCCAGGCTGGCAACAGTCATCAACTATTCTAATTTGAAATGGAAAAGGATAATTTTATATTGGAAAGTTAAAAATATTTTGCTTTTTAAATAATTAATTTTTTGGAAGTGGGTGGTAAACTGGAACTGCTTGACATCATCATAAGTTTGGAGATGAACATGTCAGTTCAGATGCTCTGAACTAATGAATCCACCTGGGTAAGGCTTGCTTCCACATATATTGAAGATCATACTTGAAAGCTAAAGGTACATATAAAAATAGATGTATGAACCACACATCGTTTGTTTAGTGCAGATGGCTGCCACTTTGTTCCTTTCGTCTACATACCATGAACTATTAAGATAATCAGGTCTATACTTTATATTTTAAATAAAAAAGGGTTTGTAGCTTTTGTCAAACTAGTCCTGATAAGTTCATGATCTTTGGAACTTTTGGACTGTCATAAGGGACTGTTTGTGTTCCAGTTTACTCAAGTGAAGTATTAAGCATGGTTAGGAAGACCACTGCTTGTATACCAGTGGTTCTGCCACTGTGAAAGCTGAGGTGTGCAGTGCATGGGGCAGGGTTCTGCTAAATGAGATGATAGGTTACTTTTATAGTTAAGATGATTCTGGTTCCTTTGTTCTTACTGCTTCTTATGCATTAGTGAGCAGGTCACACCAGCCTTTGCACAGTCTTTTAATTGTGGGTTTCTTGGTTCATTAGTGCCTGGCCTGAGAGCAGCACGGTTCTAATTTAGAGAACTATGGCCAATATCAGGCACAGCTGAACTTAAAAGAGCTGGTTTTAGACTATATTAACCACTGTACAAATGTTGCCTGTGCTGAAAAATCAGTCGTAGGGCGTCTCAAAATGACAGCTTAAAACTAGTATGTACTCTTAACTTTGATGTCTTTTTGCTTTAGTACTATATCTGAAAAAAGGTGCTGATACCTATCCCCTCACCTTACAGGTCAAGAAAATATATAAATAAAATTTTCAAATCATCTCATGGTTCTGTGTGTACCACAGAACATCCCAGGAGTGTGCCTATTATATTCAGGAGGTAGCTTCTCTGCTGAAGTGTACATAACATAGTAAGCAAGGAGAAAACAGAACATCAAGTGCTATATAATGCATGCACTGAATAAGATAGGAGGCATATGGAAAAAATTATATGTGCTCAAGTAATTAAAAACTTATTCTAATGCTTGAGGGAAAAGGGTAAATAAGGACAAAAAATAGAAACTACTAATTCTAGTATTTCTCAAGCTCTCAATGTTTGATATCTTTAAATATGTGCAATTCTTTCAGTGAAGCAGGGAGTGAGAGTGCGCAGGCATGCCTGCTTTCCACATTTCATACTGTTTTTTCTGCCCCATATTCCTTGCTGACATGTTACATTGATATCCCACCAGCTTCCCACTTCAAGGTAGCTGCATTGAAGCTTGGATGACAGTTAGCAGTAATTAAGCACAGACAGTACTTCTGCTCATTCACTAGATGTTGTTCTTTCTGCCTGCACCCAATTAACCTTCCCTCATGAGTCCAGAAAGCAAAGTGTATTGTAATTCTTGGGTCATTAAAAAATCCCATGACATTTTTTGTAAGAATAATTTTGTCCTGGCCCCATGTCCTGGCTAAATCCCAATTTGGTTTAATTACTTGAATTATCTGAGAACTGGACAAATGTATTCATTGTATATTTTACTCAAATGCCATGGAACACACTGAAGGACTTATTCAGAAATATATTTGTGAGTGATTCAGCTAGGCCTCTAATACTCAATACTTCAAAAGTATTGTAGAACTAGTCAAAAATGTTATCCAATCCTAATCAACTGGCTTCACTGGATCCTATCTATGAAATTCCCTCTGGAGTTTTATCTGAAAGATCCAATATATTTCTTCTTTAATGATTGTCTCCATTATTCCTGGAAAGATGTCAGTCCCAGGGAAAGTGATACTTTTATGGGAGTCTTACCAAGTAACATTTTCTTGCTGTTATCCTCCTTTATTCCATGAGCCATCTTAATAACTGCACACTAATTCTTAGCTATTTGTGTCACTCCCTGCATCTCACCAGCTCAACATGCTTTAAAGACTTCCTTACTTTAAGCAATGCATTGATTACAGCTGTTGACATTTCCAAATCCCATAGGAGGCCTTCCTATTCCAAGTGTGATCTGTGGGTGAGCTTGGACAAACCATTCATTTCTATACAGAGCATGAGAACAGTTCCAGGTCAAGGTTTGCAAAGAAGAACCAGTGTTCAATCAGGAGTTTTGTTGGTTTTATAAAACTCAGAAAATCTGCTACTTATTCTTAGCACTTTCTATTGGCATTTTGTCAGTTAACCACTTGGAGATATATAGACATTTCTAGAATTCTTTTATAAGATAGCATTGCCAACATTGGATAGTCAATGCACTGTGTTATTCCTTTTTTATGTTTTTACAGACGCAGTAGCAGACCCATTTTATAAATGCAGAAAAAATAAATAAAATATTGATCCAGGCAATTACTGCCTATACTCTTGTATCTTCTTTCTTGCAATCACAAAATGAGTTCTTCATCTCATTTGCTTATGGTGACGGTAGGCATAAATTACTAGAATTGACCAGTCTAAAATGAGTTCTGTGGAAGTCACTGTTCTGTGTAATTGCAGTGTTCAGTGTAATGATGCATTTGCTAGAAGTGCTTAGCTGAGACTTAGAGGAATAGTACCTCACAAAATGTCTATATAGTAACATTCAGAGGCATTTTTTCATCTTTTTTTGTAACAAAAATTGTCTTTACCTGAACAATAGCTTTTAAAATATGTTATCCTTATGTAAATGTATTATCCAATATATCATGTATATGTCTATGTCCTTTCCACTGCATAGTTATTTTCTTCTGAAGGGCCTGAGGTTTAGGCAGCCTTCCATTGTTTTCAGTGATAGGGCAAAACCATTTCCATTTTGATAAGGATTGTTATATGGAAAATAAAACATGCCATGTCTTTCACAGAACCTTTGTTATTGTTCTTTCTTGTTGGAACTGAAAAGAAATGTAACTTAATTGGTGTTCTGTGAATAGAAATTATACTTTATTAGGTGCTCTTCCATCAAACCAGGATTAAATTTTATTTCTTACTACTGAAGAAAAAAGCAATGGCACTTAATTTTGCATGGATTTGCATAAAATACATCTATGGGTTTGTGTAGAAAACTCCCACTATCATCAAGGTACATCAACAGGCTGTGTTGTTCAGGAGAGTTCCACAAAATTGGTTTGAACAGGAAGCAATATCTTTCCTTAGGATTTGAGCATTAGAAGGAGACAGAAGTTATATTTGATCAGAAATGGGGCTCAGACATTAAAACTGCCATGCGGATTCCTTGGAAAGTGTGGCCTGGAGGGTTATGGACAACATCCTCTCTGTGACTGTAAAGTAGCAGTTTCATGAGAGAATGTGTAAACAGAGGTAGCGGATATACCACCAACTGTAATAAAATCATAGAATCATAGCATGGTTTGGGTTGGAAGTGACCTTAAAGATCATCTGCTTACAACCCCACTGCCATAAACAGGGACACCTTCTACTAGAGCAGGTTGCTCAAAGCCCCATCCAACCTGTCCTTGAACACTGCCAGGGATGGGGCAGCCACAGCTTCTCTGGGCAACCTGTGCCAGGGCCTCACCACCATCACAGTAAAGAATTTCTTCCTTGTATCTAATCTTGTATCTGCCTTTTTTCAGTTTAATGCCAGCTCCCCTTGGCCTATCCCTACATGCCCTTGTAAAAAGGCCCCCTTTAGGTACTGGAAGTATGCTTTAAGGTTTCCTCTGAAACTCTCTCAGCCTGTCTTCATAGGAGAGGTGCTCCAACCCTCTGGGCATCTTTATGGCCTCCTCTGGATTTGACTGAGCAGGTCAACATTCCTCTTATGTTGGGGGCCCCAGAGCTGGACACAATACTCCAGGTGGGGTCTCACAAGAGCAGAGTAGAGAGGGAAAATCACCTCCTCTGACCTGCTGGTCACACTCTTTTTGATGCAGCCCAGGATACAGTTGGCTTTCTGGGCTGCGAGCGCACACTGATGGGTCATGTTAAGTTTCTCTTCTACCAACACCCCCAGGCCTTTGACTTCAGGACTGCCCTCAATCCAGTCTCCACCCAGCCTGTATTTGTGTTTGGAATTACCCTGACCCAGGTGTAAGACCTAGCACTTGGCTTGGTTGAGCTTCATGAGGTTGGCATTGGCCCAGATCACAAGCGTATCGAGGTCCCTCTGCATGGTATCCATTCCTTCCAGTGTATCAACTGAACCACACAGCTTGGTGTCATCGGCAAACTTGCTGAGGGTGCACTCAATCCTACTGTCTGTGTTGCCGAAAAAGATGTTGAACGAGACTGGTCCCAACACCAATCCCTGAGGGACACCACTCGTTACTGGTCTCCTCTTGGACTTTGAGCCATTGACCACAACTCTCTGAGTGCTGCCATCCAGCCAATGCCTTATCTGCCTAGTGGTCTGTTCACCAAATGCATGTACCTCCAATTTAGAGACAAGGATGTTGTGCAGGACAGTGTCGGTGTTAACTGCCTTGCAGAAGTTCAGGTAGATGATGTCAGTCATGCAGTTTATAAGGAGTTCATCTGTGTGAGCAGAATTTTTTTAAGGTTTTCCTTTCTGTCAGCATTTAAATGCTTCTGGATTTCCTCCAACCCAGTGTGCCTACTAGCTTCATTAGGTTTTGTTTCTGGTCATTAGTACAGCCTATTCAGGGGGAAACTGTTGACCTGCTGGCATAGATTATTCAGCCACAAACTTCAGCTGCCTTTGGAGACTAACCTGAAACCCTGAAACTGAGCAAAAGGCCTTTGGCCACAGTGAAGGGTCACACAGTGAAAGTCTGTGTCTAAAGTGTGATTGTCTCATCTCTACTTTTGCCTCTGTTCTTTCCCATATGTAGACTTCACAGAAGTCCAGACACCATTTCCTCCCATTGTCCTGTAGCCTGCTGTCCTGGTGACAGCTGCCCTTAGTATTCACGTTCAGAAATGGATTTTTATAGCACTTTGAGAGTGTAGTCACTGAGTCAGTGACATTAGTGGTTTAAGAAAGGAAAGAAAGGAAGTAGAGGATCAGGTCTACAGTTACTGAAATGAAACCTTCATCAGGCCAACACTGAGACTCTGGAAACCATCGCTCAGAGTGCTTCAAACTCAAATTGTATTTTACTGACAAATTGCCAAGACACATTTGACCTGTGAAAGAGTCTTTTCCAAGAGCTAAATGAAAAATGCATTCTTGTAAATATCATTGAAATTATTCTCAGGTTCTCCTCATGCTCTCAGCCGTTAGCCCCTTCCAGAAAATGGTTTTCAGATTCTCTTTCCTTCCCTCCTACAGATGTAATCTTCAGTCTCTGAAGATGTTATGAGCTGTCTTTATAAATCTCTTTAAAATAACTTGGCAAGTCATAACATGAAATTTCATGCAGCTGAAGAAAAGTACAACAGAGTATCCTGTATTAAAAAAAATATGGGACTAAATGTGAAATACAAAGGCTAAGTTGCGCCTCTGGTTGTTTTCTTTACATATGATATACACAGGGTGAAGGGTCTAAAAATACCCTAATACTTGCTTCTTACCAACAGTAAATATGTCATGATTTAAAGCCTCTAAAATCGAAGGTGGTAGCAGGTCAAGCCATTAAAGATACATGCAAAAGAAGCTTCAGTGCTGATCCAGTTACCTTCATGCTACAAAACAGACCTGTGCAAGATTTCTTTGTATAAGAGTATTTTTTCTGTAGACTGGTTAGTTGTTCCCTATACCATACTCATAGTGTGAAGGGGAATTGAGAGCCATGCCCTGAAAAGAGGTAAACCAGGTAAGAAGAAAAAGATGGGTAAGGTGGGTATTTCTTCCAAATCAGAGCTAGTCCACGCTAGGATGTAATTAAATATACTTTAGGCAAGGTACGAAATGGAATGTGACATATATTTCTTTATTCTGGATTTATTAACATAAGTCTGAGTACTGAGACTAGATCTGCATTTTCACCATGGTAGAACTGGGACTGTGATATGTGTTTTATCATAAGGCCCCCCAAATTATGAGAATTCTCAAATATTATTCTCAATTTACCAAAGAAAACACATTGAAAAATGGTTGTCTGCATCAACCCAAATGGAAATTTTCTGTTGTGTTTAATTTTGCTTTACTCTGTGGTTCTGACTCACACAGGCCTAGTTTCCATGGGTACTCAGGATAGTTGATGCCAAGAGTTCCTCAGAACAAGATACCATTTTAGCCCCAAAGAAGTTGTGTGAGTTCCTGCTTGTCTTTCTTTTGCACCCTGATGTTTTTTTCTCAGGCATAACGCTTTCCAGCAGTAGCCATAAGTCTGGTACTACAACCTTACAAAATGATTCATAGCTTTTACTCTTCTCCTCAGCTAGATTAGCTGCAGAAGAAGACATGCCACATGATACCTTCACAACTACTTACTCAGCCCACCAGCTGACAGGGTGCTAACTGGAACTAGCACTGCCAAAATGAGAGTTAATCCTCTGGAGAACTTCAAAGGAGACATACGGTGGTGTAACTTGATTTTTTTTTTTTATTATTTTTTTTTTTTCCTTGCAATGCTGTGGTTGTGTTACAAATTTTTCCTCTCAAATAAAGGAGAGGGTTTAAGTAGAATCAGTGGAGATGACACATGGATGGTGGCACAGCAGGGAACTTTCTGTTACTTTAGATGAAGGTTTGCATTTGTATAGGGGTTTTGGCTGGTTTGAAGCAAATCCCTGTATCAGCTCCATATATGTTCTGATTTAGTTAGGAAAACAATTTTGGATTTTAAATTTCTTTTGGAGGAAGCTAAATACGAAAATCACCTCCAAGTGTTCATCAGTTCATGCTAGCTCTGAGGGGAGAATCCAAAAAAATGACTGACCTTGAACACCTTTGAGCCCCAGCATGGTGGAGACTTCTAGTCCCTTTTTGCAACCCAGTGCATCAGCAAACAGCTTCATGGAAACTGTAAAGATAAATGCTTTGCACATTGCATTGTAATATTCTGCTAAACACTGTTTTCTCAGCATGTGAATAAGCCGCATCTCAGCCTTTTACAAAAATGTCTGTTTCTAGATGGTCCCTCCATGCTGTTTGAAAAGGTAGAAAAGAAACCTAAAATCCATCAGAAACTCATGAAATCAAGAAAACATTCTAATAAGAAAATCACTGCCCTGAAGTGTATATTCTCAGTATCAATTTAAGCTGCAAAAGGCATCTTGCATTGACATGACTACTGCCTGGCCTTGTCCTTTCTACAGCTGATTCATCAGTCTAGAAGGCAACCAAAAATATTACAAATAAAAGATGGCCAAAGTTTGAAGTAGAGGGGGGGGCATATATAATTGGGAAGGACAGAGTGAGTGGGACTGCTACACTCCTGAAGACTGGCACCTGGTTGCATTGTGAGCCCTACCCACTCAGAGGTACCAAGTTTTCCCTGAGCTGCTCTAGTATCCGTCCTAAGCTGCTTCCAGCATCTGTCCCGAGCTGCCCCCAGCATGTACAAAATGAAGTAGTCAATGAAATCTGCCTTTGCCTCAGTCTTCACGGTTTTACTGTGAGCCAAATGAATTGAAAGAGAACAGATGTGCAAGTTCATTAACATCTGTTGGCAGATGTCACGCACTTCATATGGTGCAACATATTCCCTTGCAGTCTAGCATATGCAATAGTAAATATGTAGTGAACATCAGTATTTTAAGGAGCCAAGTATCATGCTTCCTTTCTCAATACCTCTGCCGTATATGTCAGTGGTCTAAGGTATGAATTTAGCTAGTGTTTTTAAAGCTGGTTTTATGTTGACAGACTAGCAACTATATTCACTTGAATAATAAGAACATAATCACTAGAATTCACAGCTGCATAATAGACAAACTCAAATCAGAGGCAGGAAAAGACAAAATATCTATTATAGTTGATAATCTTCAGATATCTTCTCAGTAATTATCTAATCACTCACAATACAACAGCTGTCTTCCCAAATCAAAGTTAAATGAACACTGATGCAATTACCGTGAAGAGTCACCAAAGTTTTTTATTAATCAAGAGCCAGATCCCTCATGTAATACCCAAGAAAATGTAAATGCAGTTTCAAAGCATCCTTTACTATCCAGTTCAAGGGCCAAATTATTGACCAAATTTATTGCTCCCATTTAAAGCAGTCAGCTACAGATATGCCACAGACTGACATACCTAAATTTTCAGATTATTAAAAATGTCAAACTAACAAAACTAAGCCCCAGAAAAGTACTTAAGCTTTGAAACTAGGCAGCTGAATACCATTAAGTCTAAATGGGTAAGTATAATGAATACATGTGGGCAGACCAGGGCATGGGTCACTCGTGATTGCCCAGGAGATGTCAGTCCTGGTCAGACACTTTCTGATTGCCTAAGCTGCCTTTTGTCCAACCAGTTTTGCATATCCCACATGCCCTTGGTCATCGTGCTTGTAGTAAGAGTGGGTAAAGCCCTTTCCAAATCTTCATTCGCGAAGCCAAGCCATCAATCAATCCATATATATATATAGTAAAAACAAAAAAAAAAAACAACAAAAATAAAGTTACTGAAATGATAAATAAGGTGAAATGGAGCAGGAAATGCAAGCTTTAACACAATTTCTTCTAATTGCAGGTTTTTCCTAAGGGAGGACAGCACCATTTAATCAGATTTTTCCTGACATTACATTTTACAAGACTGGGGTTTTATGGAGATTCATGTCATGAATAACAAATGTGCTGTTTTGTACTTGGGTTCCATGAAATATGAAAAATCTTATGCTGAAGCTTATATAATTCAGCCATTTTCAGCTACATTAATATCTTACTTAAAAACAGCTTAAAGTGTAGTGTTTTATGCAGAATTTCTGTGATGAAGGAACCTTTTCCTTCCTGTGCTTCTCCTGTGAGAGATTATTACTTGTAAGGCCAGGAATAAGGGTTTAAAGGAGTCCAGGAGCTCTGTTAGGTATCAAGAGGAGAAAAATAAAGGTGAGTTCAAGTTACTGTTTTTTTTAAAGACTTGTCCTAATGTGTTTGTATGCTTCTGGTCTGCGCACCAGTGTATTTTTCTGAAAGCTAACTGCAATATGGCCTCATCACAGACCCCATTGTGCCATAGCCTCATAAATGATGGTCATCCTTACCATGCTGCAGGGCCATTGAGCAAGGTGGGCAGGAGCTGGAGGTGGTGGTGGCATGGGCTGGCTTTCACAGCCATGATCCAGCCAGCCCTGTCTGTCTACAGAACCGTTCAGCCATGTGCAATGCACCATCCGCCTCCTTCCAGCTTTCTGACCATGCTCTTAAAATCCTGCTGTAATCACTCTTCATAAAACCATGCTTTAATATTCAAAAGATCTTACCCATTTTCTGCCAACTGAATTGCAAGTTCCAGTTCTCTGTA
Source organism: Pezoporus wallicus (assembly GCF_028554395.1). Classification (NCBI taxonomy): domain Eukaryota; kingdom Metazoa; phylum Chordata; class Aves; order Psittaciformes; family Psittacidae; genus Pezoporus; species Pezoporus wallicus. The sequence continues at coordinate 5,257,962 of NW_026641950.1, forward strand.
AGCACCTGTAGGTTTAGCAGAGGAGAACTAAGTTGTTCAAGCTGTATTCCTCCTCCCTCAATATATCATCAGCTCTCTGCTAATGCAGCAAGACTCTGGGTCAGGTAACAGGCTCTGCCTGGGCTAGTAGCCCAGCGGGCTAGCTCTTCAGATAAGATGGTCTGCTAAATCCAACTAGTAAAATGTGTGCCCTTCTCATTTGGTACAGGACACAATCATCTCACCATCTCAACCTTGTCTGCTTGCAGTGTCTCTTGGCAGTAGCTGTGTAGCTCTCTTGCTACTGAGCCCCTGTTCCTCTTCCTTCCTCAAGGACACCATTTCTGTTCCTTGATCCTTGCCCTGTCTCCTCCTGGGGACAGGACAGCCAGGCCTTCCCTCCTCCTGCCTGTCTGGACCATGGACCAGCACATCCCTTCAATGTCTTCAGCTGCCATCTCTGGCTTATGTTCTGTTTGGCACCCGGCTTCATTTTCTGTGCCTGATGGTCCATGGGCTGGAAGACACTCACTGACAAGCTGTGCAGCTCAAAGAGCAAATCTCCCTCGTGGCTCTGGTGCTCTCGGTTCACAGGGCAGACCTGCCTAGTGCTGCTGAAGATGGATTCAGAGGACTTGTGTACTACCATTTTACAAAATAATTTCTTTAGTTAACTGCTAATCTCTGGCATGTTCCTCTGATGCTCACAGCAGCATTTTGGTTCATTCTGGCAGAGTCACTGGTCAAAACAGATTGAAGCAGTGTCATCTCCTCTGTCTTTAGCAAGCAGGGTATGATACAGGCCCATATATTGCAACAGAGGAGGGACAGCTGCTTTATAAAATACTATATTTATAAAATACTGGCAAATAGCAGGTAGCATTATGCGGAGAAGGGATCGCTTCATAATTTTACTATAATATTTTCCACCTAAGTAGTTTTCTAATGGTGCTTACTGTTCATGTTGGATTCTGTTGTAGAAAGGCAAGGGAACGGAAATAAACTCCAGTTAGAAGCTTGCTCTTTTTTTTCCCCAAACACAATATAGATCACTTCTGGCAGAAACAAATACCAGAACATGTGCTGTAGTGCTGTTCTGCCATCTCTAACCCTCAGCATCAGAGACACAACCCGAAGGCTGCACTTTATCATTAAGCCAGTTCAACGGGCTATGGCGGTTCCTTAATCTCACAGAATACAGTTGCTCTTTTTTGTCGTATTTCCCTGTTAGAAGCCAAACTGGACAGAAGCAGCACCCAAGGGTGATGAACCCCACAGACTTGCAGTGTTTTGCTCTTTGAGAGCACTGCTGAGCAGTTTTGTGGCTGAGCCTCCTTCCGAATCAGTTCCTCCCAGTTGACATGTTTTATAGACTGGATGCACTCCAAAATCTGAGGATTAAGTTGCTTTCCACGCATGATAGGTCAGCTAGAGGACACCAGCTTATATGAATCTTGATTTGTTTGATTCCCATATGTCTTAGGACTAAAGTCTTCGGATATTCACTTGGAGAAGTGAGGGGAAATCCATGGCTGCAGAAATAATCCCGGAAAAGATAAATCACCATGCAGGGTGTGAGATTTATTTTAAAGAGTACAGCAGCTGTACAATTTGCTTCTTGCACAAATCTTTTTCCTTCTTTCTTATGGCATGCGAATACCTCACAGGGAGATTCCTGAGAACCATGAGGAGCATACTGAGTGCTGTCGTCCTCTCCTGAAAACCAGTGGTGGCAGCAGTAGTGGCTGATCAGCTGCTACAACATGGCCTTCACGAGCTGGCCCTGCTCCTGATCTGCCTGGAAGCACCCGCCAAGGGGAAGGCATCCTACTTTATCAAATGTGCTTATTCTGCCTTTGGGCATCACATTTAGCTCTTCATGTGTAATGTAGCAGTAGCAGGAGCTCAGAGCCAGACAAAACCCAGGCTTGTTTGCTGAACAGCTGCTGTGGTATGTTTCCTTGTGCCTTAAAGTCTCTCACTTTTAACCTCTGACACCTTATTCCTGGGAACTCTATCTGCAGGTCTCGTGGGCACAGTTTAATCCCAATTATACTAATGGTAAGGGGAAAGGAATAGAGATAGGAAGATGAACTGTTTTTAAACCATGTGGATTATGTTACTGTAGACAAAGAAACAGTAACTAAATCTAATGAAGAGAGGAGGATATTCATTATAGATGAATCAGAAAAGGAAAGGCAGTGATGGAAGGTAAACACGATTTGCAAGTGGCTGTTTGCCTGTCTTGACTGTGACCTGCAATGTTTTAGTTCACTTCTAAGAAATCAGGCAGGCAGTTGGTAATGTATCTGAAAAGTGCGTTAAGTTTTAGTTTTGTGTTTTATAAAAGAAATAAGTGGGCACAGACACTAAATTAATATACAGTGCAAATATGTTATATAGAATGTTTATATAAATTATTGCAGGATATCACTTTGAACAAAGACATTATCTTAGCGGTAGTCAGAGAATTATTCATACCACAAAATCACTCAGTTTCAGAAAGAAGAAATCATGACCAATTGTTGTGAATTGGTGCTTTTTATACAAGATTATCCTGTGCTTTCCATCCCTCTGCTCTGCTAAACCCGTACACATTTCAGGTCTGGCCAGGTGGGTGCAGCTGCATCGTGCCAGAGCAGGCAGTCACATCATGAGTTGAAAGTGAGTGCATCGCCCCTGGTAGCACACCAGTCAAAGATGCTTTGACTATAGCTGAATTTCTAGAGTGCTGATTTTGATTGTCAAGGGATTATATGTTGGGTTTCTAACAGACGTCAAGCCTCAAAGCTCCACTGACCTACACAGACCTCTGCTGGACTTACATCTGTTAATGGGTCCCTTCCCCAACAGGAACATTGGGTTTAATACCCGGCTCCAAGGCAGGTTTCTCTGTAGCTTGCACTGCAGAGCCTCTTCTTGAGTTGCTGAGAAAGTGAACTGTCATCAACACCCCTGAACTTTCCTTTAATACCTTATTTCAATAAAACTTCAGTGCTTTCGTGAAATAGATGTTTTTCATGCCCCATAGTTATCAAAGTGTTTGCTATACTGCCAATTAGTCTTTTGCATTACTGAGTTGAGAGGATCTCTGTTGCATCTTTGGATGCTATCACAGAAGATGTAAGACCTCATTTCTGCCAAAATTCAACAGATAAATTATTTTCCCAATAATAAGATATGGAGTTAATGCCATGCTAGGGTAGGATATAGCCCAGAAAGGGCTTTTGAACTTATGTTCCCCTGACCCAGTGATATTGATGTTTGCCTAGCATAAATTTAATTCTTTGTATAAAGATTTTAAAACTCTGTAGTACAAGGACTTGACCCTTGGTTTGCACTGTCCCAGATAAATGCCCTCACTGTGCCATTACAGAGTGTGTTTCTTGCAATAGCATCTCTTGGAGCTATTCCACGTTTAAATAATTGAGTAGTTACTAAGGCACAGCAAGAGATACCAAGTCTGTAATGTAGTAGTCAGGAATCCCAACTGAGCTACTGAAATAGAAAACTCTGGCAGAAATCAGGAGCTGAGGGAAGTTCAGGTGGATTATCTTCCATTTTAGAGGAGAACCCATCCTCTTATGATATCCTGAGATTTGGACTTTCACTGGAAAGGTCTTAGTTTCAACCCAGATGTAATGGGAAAATGTAAACTTAGAAACTTTTAAAGGATTGGAAAATTATTTTTCACCATGCTCTAGGAATAACTGTAATCAAATTGTAAGGAAAGAGAGATTTCATGTCAACACTGCATATGTTTTATTTGAAAGAAAGACTTGCTTGCTGCTTCAATGTTTCACAAAGTCTGCTGTTAATTATCAAGACAGATCACACATCACACACTCATCTGACCTGAACTGGCTGGTGGAGAATCACCAGTGGCAAGATCAGGCCAAAAGTCTGTGAACTGCTGTCATGTTTCTGTTTCAAGCTGGCCTTTAAGTGTACACAATGCAGGCAACTTAAGCCAGAGGTGAGATCTAGTCATTAAATCACTGCCTTAGATGTGGCAATGCTCCTGCAATCTGCTTCAGGTGAACACTTTGGCACTCGGCTCTCATTCAGGTCCCCTCCTAGAAGACGCACAACAGAATGAGGAGCGAGGATTGTCAGCTCTGTGATGGAGTCTTCTTTAATAGAGCCAGTTCAATAACTAAATCAAAATATTATTCCTTTTCTTAATTTAGTGCTGTCTGCTAATAATTTCCCCATTAACTAGGAATGCAGAGTAATAGGCAGTGTGCTGCTCTGCATGTTAATAAGATTCCCAACTTTACAAGCTGTTTTCTAGTGCTGTTTCAAAGTGTAACAGCAGAGTTTCCTCCCAGTAGCTACTATTATACAAGGATGTTCCTCTCTTTAAAGTTGAGAAACACGCTTGAATTCCGTGGTGCGTAACTGACAGGATTTAGTCCCTGAACTAATCTTGCTGGATGACATTAAAATTAGTAGCTATGCAGAATGAAGATAATAAGACTTCAGCTTGTCTGCAGAGCAGCAGTGACCACCAACACCTGTGTAGAAGACAACTTCTTCACGTACAGAAACAGTTATTCTGGCCAGAGCTCATCCTGCTACACACAGAAAAGCATAGTCATCTGAGACTAAATCACTGGTGCAGTAACTATGAAGTACAAGGGCTAAGAGGTGAAATTCTTGGAAATCAAGAGACAAGTATCAATGTAGCTGCAATGCACAACCTAAAAGTACAGTGTCAAACAAATCAAAGGTTGGTGCTGGGGGCTTTAGCTTCTGCTTTTATCAGGTAAAATCCTAGAAACAGAGATGGGTATAAAAGGTGTCTGCTATTGACTTCAAATTTATTGGTACTTGCCCTCAACCTGATTTGTTTTTAAAACCATTATTTCTATAGAAAAAAAAAAAAAAACAAACAACAGATTTTAAAAGAAACAAAATGGTCTTTATTTTCCTGTTTTCAAAACCAGTCAAAATTACCCCCACAGGGAGCTTGCCATTTTTGGTGGAAAAAGAAGAAAACACAAATTTTAAGAAACCTGAGTTCAAGCTATTTGAGCAACCACAGTATTGCTTATGCTGTTATGAAAAGAAGCAGTTAAAGAAGCCTCTGCATCAGTGTCCTCCACATGACCTCTAGCACATCAGTACAATCTGGTTGCAATTGCTCCTGCAGCCAAAAGCATCAGCAAGCATGAGGAAAGTAACAAGAGCCCAGTCTCCCTGCTTACTCCACAAGTATGTCACGGGACATGCTTATATAGCTCTGGGCACTAATGGACACCAGTTGGGTGGTCAGTGCTGTGAGGGTGTACTTCGCAGCTTTTTGGAGCTACAGCTGAAGCTACAAGTACATTGCTACCAGCACCCTTGGAGGTATGCTTTGTCTAGGCGTAAGGTCTTCATACAGACACCCTGGTGTTTCTACAGGTTCCTCTTAGCCGCATCTCCCTGGTTAGCCAGGCTTTAGAACTTCCTATTACAACTGTCAGAAGCAGGAATAGTGGAAGTTTTATGTCTGGATCACCCATGTAAGCTAGATAGGATTTGACAACTTTGGGAAAGATTAAATGTAGATGTATCAAGTTAAAACACAAAACCACAACAAAACCAAGTCATTCTGAAATGTTTTGCTCCTCCAGGTTCTCTAAAAATTTCCTGTGGAGACGGGTTATTCATCCGGTCCCAGTTATTTTAGATATTTGCTGATCTTTCTTTAAAAACATGCATGCCGTGCTATTTAAACAGCAACCTTTAAGCTGTTTAAAGGAGGAGAGTGCAAAGCACTGGATTAATCTGCTTACAGCCCATATGGCCAGATGTTCCAAGGACTGTGGAGGAGCACAGGTCACATTTAGCCCACATTCAAATGGCTTTCTCAGCAAGAGGGCTTTATTCCACTTGATGAATCAAACTGGATGGCATTTTTATCTTTGCAATTAATTTCAATATTCTACTGCCAGGAAGAAAAATAGAGATGCAATATGCTGTTCAAGGCACATCCCTGAGGTGGTGGGGAGTTGTCCAGTAAATTATTACACTACTAAAAGTCAGGAGCATCTAGGCAAGATTGCATATTGTAGTCAAAAGGTGAGGAGGAAAATAAATTTATGCTTCTCTGTGGGAGAACAGGTATACAAAAATGAATTTTCTAATCTAATGAAAGGAGGCAGAAGGGTGGTGACTGAGGAGGAGAATTGTTATAAGAATGAGAGCCTTTACAAGCTGATAAATAGAGCATAATGAATAACATTTTTAAGCATCAGCTAATTTATGAATGCTGTTAAGCCTTCATCCCAGCCAATTCCTGCAACTTCCTTTATTTCCTAATAGATTTGACCTGTTGTGTATTGTTTTACAAAACCACCTTCAAGTGGCATCTTTGCAGCTTTGCTTTTTTTCATAATCTTATTTGTGTTATTCTTCACAGACCCACAGTCTCTTCTGCAGTGTAGAACAAATGGGCTTGCTCTTCCTGTGGTCTATTTTTTTATGTATATTGGGGATAGAAGCAGGCTATAAAAACTAGCATGTCATTAATTTAATGATGGCATAATACTAATACTCCTGGTAGAGCCTTTCAAAAGGAGTAGGAAATCAGTGCAAAGTTGTAATTTCTCAATCTACGTGACTTCACAACTTCCAGTATAAAACAGATTAACATTTGAGCTTGTTTTTGCAGGAATGTGATGATTTCCAAGTTATCCAGAGGAACAGAGGTGACATCCTTGCTGCAGCTCTGGGTCTCACAAGTTAGGTGATACGGGCACTTTGCGTGCAAAATTGCTTTTGTGGCTCAGACTGTCTGCATTCAAAAAGAAACATTTCATGTGTGAGGGAAAAAAACACTATGTATATTGCTCATCATTGCAGGGCCCATAATAAATGGCCCTAGTGTATCATTATAAAGTTAGTGAGGTTTCTGAGGACTGCTGATAATTACTGTGGTGGCTGATGGGGTTCAAAAGGTTGATGAGTGAGCTGTCAGCCATGGCCAAAGGGATGCAGTGGAGGTGAAAGGACAGCTAGCAAACATTTAATTAATGTGTTAGAAATCAATAAAGAGTTGATTCTCAATTTCTTTTCACTAAGCCAGCTTTGGCACCCTGCTGCTCATTTTAAGCTACTTGAGAAACTTTCATTCAAAATTTTAGACTGGACTTCTTTTTAGTGCTTGAATGGGCATTTGCAACTTGCTGACAAAGTGGCAATAAGCACTGCTGGTGTTGTCTAAGGATAAACATACTTGGCAGGGAAGCAGAGAAAAATCACAGCAAAGGCAACCTGTGATCACTAGATAACAAGGCTACAGGAAAAAAAGACTAGCAGCATCTAGTGGAAACCAGGATCAGGAAAGTCAAGACTGGGAAGAATTTTAACCACTTAATACAGGATGGGGTTTGTGATAATGACCCAAAACAAATACATTTGTAAACTTTAAGATATTTTACTGGGAGAAATATAATTAGAATTAAATGTTTTCTCTGATTTTCTTCAGTATACCAGGAAATATAAAATAGTCATACCATGCACAATTTCCCTAGAAAAAGACTACTAATTGCTATGCAATTTTTATGAATGGTATTTACCACTGGAGCTAATTAGGAAATTCCAGACAGAATATTTTATCATTAAAAAATACAGATTTATCAAAAATAATTAAAAACCCCAAATTAACATTTTAACCTATCAGTAATGGAAAAAAATATTTTAAAATGAATTTATTCATTGTTTCAAACTTTACAAAATAAATTATAAACTTAAGAAGTTGAAATGGAAACAAAATGGTTTAATTTTGTCTAAATAAAACATCTCAGATGATACTGGTATATTTATCAGCAGTTATAAAGTCACTATACATTAGTCAAGCATAATTAGTACTTTGGCCCTGCCATTCCTGAAATTGATATGTATTTTTACAATCAGCCTAATCAGCAAGTACTCTCAGGAAACAAGGAATTTAAGTTATACAAACCACCTCAGAATGGAAGAGGCAACGAATCTCCTTGAAATCACAACAAAATGCTCCTGATTTCCAAAGGAAGCAGATGTGGATACCATATCATCATAGTCAGGGTGTCACAAGGTATGTAAAATTGGCTGAACTAGTTAAAAGTTACTATCATAGTGAGGCAACTCAAAATTTTACTTTTATTCTCCATGTTTCTGTCTTAACAAAACACATACTTTTCCTTTTGAAAAAAAATGCCCTATATGTTCATGATTAGCTCTATAATAGCGAATTGAAGGTCAAGCAAAATGAAACATGTTGGTTTTTACATAGCTTCAAATCCAGTTTTAACCTGGATTTAAATTGTAGCCTGTTATATTCAAGCATGTGTTAACATGCTTAAGAAATTCTAGGCTATTTTTGTAGCACTTTAAATTGTTAACAAAATATCCCTTCTCACTGGATGCTGACAGAAATCTTCTTTTTCATGTGAAGTAATTACAACAGTATTTGAATCTCTTCAAATCTCTAATGGTGTGTCTGTAAGTGTAGGGAATGAGTACAGACTGGTAAACTGTACTGTACTTAATGTGCACTTTTCATGATGTAAACAACATTATCTGGAACATTTCTAAGACACTCTGCACCAAATGAACTTAGTCATTAAATACTCATTATCTACACAATTTACAGTATTTTGCACTCTGTGGAAAAATATTTGCTATTTGTATTATGTTGCTAAGTGAGATATGTGTGACATCATTCATTACAACTGCTGAGCCAAATGAATAATTGAACCTTATCTAAAAAAATATTATCTTCCCCTTTTGTTCTTTTACTCTCTTCATGATCCTTCAGCTATCAACCACAGCCTGTGATAAGAAAATAATGAAACATTGAACAAATCCATTGCAACTAGTAAGAAGAGTGAAAAGCTTGATCAAATCTTGGCAAAACCAGGATAAATGTCAACACTCCCTTTGATTTTTAATGTTTTATTGAATATTTGTTCTTATCATTGTCATTAAAATGATCTATTAGTGAATGATCTGTAGAAATAACTAATGTGTGACCATAGGATAGTCAAATGTCAAGAAACAGTGATCATCCTTAGGCAAACACTTTTCAAATATAGCAGTCCTTAGCAGCTGAAAAGAAGGTTATATCAAGTCCTCAGAACAAGTATTTTTTTCACTTAGTAGCTTATCCTTTTTCTAACACTGTGATGGCTGATCTAGTAGAAGATACCATCTCTTCCTGCCAACCCTGTGCCATGTGTCTTTAGCTTGTCACAGCTCCAGTAGCACCACTGCTCTGTCATCTAACACATTAACAATTTGTCCCAAGACAAAAAGTGATCTAGTGGTGTGGAACTGGGGATGGCAGTGGTGGTGTTCCTTTTTCACTAGGAATCTAGAGCACTTACTGGGCAGAAGACTATCTCAGCTTAATGGCTGGAGATGCCACTCCTTCCTGAATGTTTTCTTCGCTGCAGGCAGTACTGCATCTTTACAAAGCTCATTGTCTAACAACTTCATTTTATCTGCCAAAAAGAAAATGCAAAGAATGTTATTGTTGCTAGAACCAAAGGGGAGGTTGGGCTGGGGGGATTTGGCTTTGGATGAAATCGTGCAAAGCCCAAGTGATCTTTGAAGGAAGCAGATGTTAATTTGCAATTAAAACCTAAAAACCCCTTATAACATCTGTGAGTGCTGAGGCGCTAATGCTGTATACTGCCACCCTGACCAAAGACACCCTGTTTTTCCAGGCTTGCCTGTTGCTTTGCAGGACAGTGATTTGTTAGCTCATTTGATGGGGTTAGGTCACTTGAGGCTCTGTAGGTATAAGGTATCTTCTCTGCAGACATCACAGAGGTGTTGATCCAGCTAAAACTCATTCAGCCATGATTTCCCTACATTTCTGTGGACACAAGGCTGATCCATTAGTACCAGAGTGTTTCCTTCTAAAAAGTTCTAGAAAATTAAGAGTATCTGGGCTTTGTGCAGAGGTACGAACAAATGTCTGAATTGCATCCCTAAACTGCTTGTCATAGTTTAAAGCAGCAAAATCCCTTTGCTGCTGAAGCTGCTTCCACAAAACTTTTTCAGAGAATAATGGTAGAACAAATTCCTACCTCCGGGATGTAACAGTTTTTGCTGTATTTTCAGTTGTATAGTCTGTGGAGATGTAGCTCTCATAGCAGCCATGTGGACTGAACTTCTCTTGTCCTGTCACAGATCTTTTTGAGACATACCAAAGGAAACTACCTGTAATTTTCTGTTTCTTTACTGGACCTAAGACTATCAAGACCCATTCTTGCTCACCCATATGACTTGAAAAAGAGAAAACTGGTTATTGTTTCTTACCAGCATTGGCTAATGCAACTACAGAGCAGTTCAGATGCTGTGCTATAAAGACATATTGAAAAAATAGTTGCAACAGGAAACCACACTGTAAGAATTGTTACTTTTTACAGTGAAAGAAGAAAAACCAACATATTTGCTCAAAACAAGCAATTACTGTGATAGAAGTGTCACAGATTCATAACTACTCTCTAGTAAGGATTGACTGCTTTTGTTGTTGCATGGACAGATATAATAGGACCCCATTATTATCAGTTAAAAAAACACATTACTATCACCATTCCATACCTCATTTTACTGCTATTTCTATTTGAATATTTGAATTAAATTACATTAAAAAAATAGTGGTATTTAAATTAAAACTTAATACCAGCATTAGAAAAATGAAGAACGGCAACCTTCAGCAATGCATTAGATCACAGAACAGAGGTGAGTATTCTTGATGGTATACAGAGTTCTTGTTTCACATGGTTGGGCTCCTTTTGATCACTAGATCCCCAACAGCTGCTGAGAAGACTTTGACAGGGATTCACATAAAACAGAGCAATTAATATAGTAAAGTTCAAACATTCACAAAGCACTAGCTGGAGGCTGACTTCAAGCTGAATGTTTGTACTTTGGGCTTCATTCCTGCATTAGGTAGTCAGCTGCTTCATTATGCCAAACCTCCTACTTTCTTCACCTTGTCCTGTTTTTTCCAGAATACATTCTCAGGAACTTGCTTCCCACACATTTTCTTCCTACAGGCAAAGCTTCCCTCTTTCTCAAGGTGTGCTAGCCTTCATCTGTGTACAGACAGATTTTAATATGAAGTTGGAAATGTATTGGATTTATAGACCCATCACTAGATCCTGACTTCATTCCACAGCTATCTCTGTCCAGCCCCATCACAGAAGTACTTCAGAGACTGCTTCCTATTCTATTTATCAAGCACTTTAGCCCATCACTGACAAAAGAAGGGAAAAAAACAGTTTGTTATTGAATCATAAAGAACACTTATTCCTGGTGTAGCTCAGGCAAAATGCCACTGGCTATGTTATTAGAGTAGACAATTTAGAACAAACTGAGTTCCTCTGTTTGTATTGAGGTTATGACTGATGTAGCATTATTATGTCCTGAAAACTTCACATATTACTCAGAAGGATACAAAGCACTGTGTTTTGGGGTGAGGATAATGATTATGATAAAAAAAGGTTTTTCATGCTAATGCAGTTCCACCTAAACTGTTCTCTGCAACTGGTGGTAAATTTGTAGGAAAGGAGAATGATGATAATTTTGTTTCACTTCTTCTTCCCTAAAAAAACACAAACAAACAAAACAAAAACCCTGTTTAAAAGAAAGGGGATTTCATACTTTACTAAGGGTGATGAGAAATAAAATTTTCTATAAATTGCCTTTTAACTCAAAGATCAGGTTTTTGTATAATTCATATTTCTTCAGATTTGAATATTTTCAGAAGTCTAGCTCTACATTTGGGTTTTGATCACTCTAAAATAATGTTTCGGCATTTCACTTGACCGACCCCTATTCAGAAGTAAAATGCTTTTGAACTTTATTGTTTAGATTATCTTACTTACAGAGAACTAAAGAAATGAGTACATCTGTGCAGCGTACAGACTTATCCAGGAACGCTAATAAAGTTTAAATAGGGCAGTAGATAAATATGGGACAAGTAATTGTAAGAAAAATAATTGTTCTTAATCTTGATTTTATTTTTTTTTTCTACTCTTTCTACTAGTAAAGTGCTGGTACAAGATAGATGTATTTTCTATAATTTTATGTGTAGTACATATATAAAACATACATAAAGAAAAAATTAATCAAAGTATTTAACAGGATGATTTTTGGGACCTGTAGTTAGGGTCACACTTCTGCGCGTTTACTGTAATCACCCACAGACCTTGGGAGCCTTAGAGAGCCATCGGGATACCGGACTGCACTCTTGTGTGCATGTACAGTAATAAACATGTTCTTGGCATTAACTGTCCATCCTTTCCCAGCAGATAAGGGACTATTTTCTAGATTTTATCCATATGGTCACCAGAGTAACATTTGCTCCACTCTGTACTAATGCTTCACAGCAGGGGTATCGAAAAAACACTACTTGACCAAGCGGCAGGGCCTGTGCTTTGCAGACATCTCAACGAGCATTCATGCCACTAGCTGTGAAATCATGCCTTTGCTCTTACTCTCTGTAGATTACTGTGAACAGACTCCACTTGGGTGAAGAGTAAAAACCTGCCAGCAGGAGTCACAGAATCACAGAATCCCAAGGGTTGGAAGGGACCTCAAAAGATCATCTAGTCCAACCCCATACATTGTTATCTGGAGAACGTCCAGGCAAAACTGCTAATGCCTGCTGTTATTACTACCATAAATACTCTGTGAAGGTGGGTCAGATTCTTGAAAGAAGGATATAGTGGAATGGAGAAATTGTTCTCTGCATGTAAGAAATGAGAACAAGGCCATGTGTTTCCAGAGCGGATGTCTGTAAGCTTGTTTTTAGCAGGACCCTGGACTGATCCGTGTTCACTGCTCACTGAGGAACTCTGAGGAACTCAGAGAAACCTCTGAGCAGCTTCTGGGTAGCAGTACAGGGAGCATGTCCTGATGGTGCCTGAATCCCAGCCTGGAACCAAAGGGTGAGAAGCCCTGTATTGTCCTTGGTTGGGAACAGGGAACAGAAAGTTGAGATTTGAGTTGAGAAAGAACAGAAATTTGTTGGATTCATTTCTGTGTTACAGAAACCAGCACCCAGGAGAGAATGTCACTTATGTAGAAGCAATATGAGGTCAGGTTGTGGTCACCAACTCATTACTTTAGCAGTCTATGTCCTTTCACAAGACTGCTGTCTCACCACCAGCAAGGAGGAGATCTAAACTTACCCAGAAGTTATTAAATTCTCAAGTCTGGTTCTGCCTTCTTAGCTCTAGACTTTCTCCCTAAGATTGAGAAGCGCATTATTGTTTTCTGCAGATGTGCTGTGTGTTCTGCAAACATGTTCCTGTCACCTCTTTGGGAACAGCACTTCATAGCTGTAACAAAAACAGTCTGTTTTTTTATGCTTCCCTTTGTTATGCTTTGCCAATTATTGTTTATTGCTCATTGTACTAGATAGCTAATGAATTAGAAATTTAAAATGGTAGTGCTGTAGAGATTGCATTTGTTTTTCATTTTCATTAATATCATATTACAATGAGGAACACGTAACTTCTACCTTTTCCCTGTAACATGTATCAACACTTTCCCCTTATGGTATGCCATCATAAAGGATATTGCATAACTCATCATAGCTACATCAAATGTGGATTGTGAGTCTAAGCAGCCAGGTTGTAAACCATGGAAAGATTTTACACTAAAGAATTTACATATATTAAATCTATGATTCATACTGCTCTCAGCAGAAAATCCCATTCAGTACACCAGTCAGGAAAGACTAATAACCTCACACTGTTAGAGCCTCAGGAAATTGCTATATTTAGATCCCTAAATTATAGAATGCTGCTATTAGCATGAACCTTATTATCATTAACATTATGATTAATACCAAAAGTTAAAACTGATAGAGAATTTAACTTACTCATCAAGAAGAGTTTTCCCTCCTCCAGGAACTGGATATATATCAGCATAACATACATACATAACATGTATGTCATGAAATGGCATTTATAATACAATACTAGAGCTTACACAAAAGTGAAGTTATTTCGCTCTCACCCTTACCCCAAGGCACTTCTTAGGCCTAACTCATAGGGATGTAAAACAAGAATTATACTGTGCCTCATGCTGTGAACTCCTTTTCTGACCGCAAAATCTTTGAGCAGATGCAATTATATTGCTACATGCTTATGGCACCTAGCACCACAGGGCCCCGTCCTATCAGAGGCGTTTTCACAACTCCCTGAGGCGTTTTCACAAAACAAAATGGCTCATCAGTCATGCCATATATCAGGCTATATATACTTATTTCTTACTTCAGATCTGTGTTTTCCTGGTATACTTTTCAAAATCAAACAGCAAATTTTTCAGTGTCATGTAGGAGTTATATAGAAATGAGCTTTATCCTTGTGGGATATGGTTCTGGGCCAAAAATTAGTGATTTGACCTATTGTCATCTTGCCATTTGAAAAAAAAAAAAACATGCTATTTGATATTCTGTAGGGTCTGAGAGTAACCCTGCCAGAGATTTGTCCACATCGTTATTCAATTACCAGGAGCATAACAAAAAGATGTCTTTTCACTTAAACAACATTTATCAGCTGGGGCTTGGTGACTGCCCTAGGCTCTAACGACTATGAGCAATTCATGCTTAATCACGAGCATGATGCAGTATGAAAACAGATTGTATTTTTGACTGTATCCTACTCTGATGAGAGAGCAGCATCCTGTGAAAGCATGTCCTAATGTGTTCTTGCAGCCCTCATGTTTGTGTCCCACTGACAGGAAAATTTCTAGATGAGAAGTTTAAGCCTTTTTCCCTTAAATCAGGCCCAGGTAAGAAAAAGAACATCTTTAATGCAGAAAACACCACCCCTGGACCTGCAGGATATCTGGCATAAAAAAGCCACTGAGTCCAGTTTGCAGGCTGCCCTGGGACAGAGAAACATTTCCTGGGGTTCCTTAGACCACCAAAATTATGATCCTTTTAGCAATGGATAGCTGCAAGAAAATATAGCCTCGCTGCCCTCCTCTGTCTGGGATCCAGGAATAGCAATGGCGGTCATGAGGAGCATGAAGCTGTGGGTGCTGTCAGCACAGAGCTCTTTTTTGGTAATAAAAAGCATTCCTCCATTCTAGTGTTCAAGGTCAGCTGCTTTGATCATCAGAAAGGACATGGTAAGGTTCTAGATGAATGCCCTGGAAAATATTCAAACCTTGATTTCCGAATAGCTTTTAAGATCTTCAAGATCTTAAAGCTTTCTCTTAATATTAAATGCACAGGTCTATAAAAATACAAGAAGTCTAAATGGAAGGGCTGTGGAAGGGCAGAAGGCTATTGGCAGTACCATGGGGTCATCAGGGCAATCTAAGACACAGCAGGTGCCTAGCTGTGTTCTGAGGGGCAGAGTCTGCAGCCCGTTACAGCGTGGTCCCATGCAGCAGGGCAGGCACAGCCTCTTTTCTGAAGCTTAATCCAGGAATGACAAAGAGTCAACACACCAGAGGAAGCCACTGAGGGATACACCATACGTATACCTGGCTGCCAGCCTCTGAATATTTATGTTCAGCTCATATCTTCCAACTTGACTCTTCTTTGTCCCCCTCAATTTTAATTATCTTTATACAGGAGCATTACGTAGTTTTAACCAAAGTTTTAGCGTCCTCCTGAGACCACAGACACACAGGGGATTTTGTGAGAAAGTGAACTTTATTTCCTGGCCTCAGTTAAGTGACATAGAGTAATGGTACAAAAGCCGGGTAGTCCAGTAACATGACTGAAGTGATTATCCACTGGAACCATTACGTGTTAATCCGTTTCCAAAATGAAAAGTCCCCAAATAAATAACATAGAAAGGTATTGATTTACTGTCATGGGTTCAGTTATTAATAATATTTAATGTGTCTTGTCAGGGCACCTTAAGGGTGGCAGAGCAGGGCCTGGAAGCCCAGCCAGGAGCAGGGCAGCTGTAGGGACACAGGGGCAGCCTCAGCCCCAGACATGGAGCACCTCCCAGGGGATGGGCCAAGGCCAGGCTGGGGCATGGGCCCTGCAGGTTGTGGGGAGCTGGAGACCAGCCCTTCTGTGGCATCGCTGGGGGGAGGGACTGGTGGCCCCAGTGGACTGACATGGGGTCTTGGGCTGTGGGCATGGTGGGTGTCCTGGGGAGCCTGAGCAGGGACAGGCAGGGCTGGCTATGCTTGATGGCCTTGGCAGTTTATTCAGCCTCTGATAAAGAAGAAAGTATGGAATTGGTAGAATCTGAAGTGAGCAGAGAAATTTCACTGTGAAACAAGATGCGAGGACCCAAAAGCAATGCGTTTCTTTAGCAAACCTAGAGGTTAAGAAGTCTGTATCAAATTTTCCATGAATACTGAGCGCTCTCACCACTGCGTATGTGCAAGGGAAAATACAGTGTGTACATTCCCTTCTAGATTTGCCTAAAGCCTGTATTGCTGCTTCAGTAGGAGATGGTTTGGATTTTTCTGTGAATAAATTGTCTGTCAAGAGTCCATCAATGAAATCTGTAAGCAGCAAGGTAAGACATGTTGGTGTACACATTGAAAAATTAATAACGCAAGCCTTGTGCACTATGGTGGCATTTACACCTAAGGACAAGGGATCTAAGATGATGCTTTTATAACCAGAATTTCAAGATGCAGATTTCACTTTTAGCTAGAGTGTAAAATGGCTACAGGTGCAGGTCAGTTACACTTTTGGACCATATTTGTTTTGTCTGATGCAAAACTAAACACCTCTGCTGTAATCCATCTCAAGGCACAGAACTGGAGAGGAAAAACTTTCTTTTCCTATATAACTACACCTTAATGGATGGGCTTGAGCACAACAAAGAAGTAACAATAATTGTCGGAGAATTCCCAGCAGAAAGTGTCCCAGGACAACTCAGAAATCCATTTCATAGGCATGGATTGGGTTCGTCAAAATATTTGACAGGAAAGCATCTGAAATGTTTCATTCCATTTTATTTTTGTATTTTGGTTTGACTCAGATCATACCTGTCCCTTTTGGCTCATCATAGAATAGTTAGGGTTGGAAAGGACCTTAAGATCATCAAGTTCCAACCCCCCTGCCATGGGCAGGGACACCTCACAGTAAACCATATCACCCAAGGCTCTGTGCAACCTGGCCTTGAACACCACCAGGGATGGAGCATTCACAACTTCCCTGGGCAGCCCATTCCAGTGCCTCACCACCCTTACAGTAAAGAACTTCTTCCTTATATCCAAAATCTAAACTTCTGCTGTTTAAGTTTTAACCCATTACCCCTTGTCCTATCACTACAGTCCCTAATGAAGAGTCCCTCCCCAGTATCCTTATAGGCCCTCTTCAGATACTGGAAGGCTGCTATGAGGTCTCCCTGCAGCCTTCTCTTCTCCAGGCTGAGCAGCCCCAAATTTCTCAGCCTATCATACCAGTCTCACAATGTTAGTATCACCTAAGAGCTTTGCTGAGGAAATTGTTGTCACCATAGTTTTACATACAATGTACCAGGAAAGAGAAAATGAGACTTTCTGAGAGTTAAAAGTTTTGAAACAAACCCCTGGGACATTTCATTTCAAAAGTCAGACCCAGCACTTTGATTCAAGTTCTGGGCAGTATGAAATACCAGCATCTCAGCATGCCCCGCAGGATGCATCTCACAGTGTCTCTCTTCAAGAGAAGACCAGAAAAGCATAATCCAGCCATTTCTTACATCCTTTCAGCAGCTAACTGTCACTGTGTCAGGAAAGGGTTTACAGTGAAAACTATACCACACTGAAGAAAGTCCCAAACCTGGGTCTTTTTCTCTCTAACAAATGGCAGAGCTGCCAAGCTTCCAGCCTGGGTTTATTTTATCAACATTTCCAATTTCCCTTTCAGTCAAAATAAGACTGTGGGACCATCTGAGCAGATAATTATGTAACTGTGAAAGTTCAGAGCATGCTGAACAAAACAAAATATGTTTTCCCTCATTTATGCAGACTAAACATATTGTCAAGGGTTTGAAGCAGTCAGTCCAAAATTTTCACAAAACACTGCAGTTTCCCAAGCAGCCTGTTAGTGAAAGAATTACACCAAAATGCTCTCCTCTCTGCAAATGCTCATCAGAGGGAAGACTTTGCTGAATATTTCCAGTGCCTAATTAATTGCAGACATCTGAAAAATCACTTTTCATGCTCCAGTACTGCCAGCTGAAGCATTCTGAAATCTCTAGTGAGCTTCCCATAATTATAACAATTTAAAAATAATTACAGATCTGAGAAATCTGTTTTGTATCCTTTGCTTGCATTCTTTTTGCAGAGGACTCTATTCAGTTGCCTTAATATAGATATCTAGTATCATTTGAGATGTGCTGTGGGGGGCGTCCAGGGCATCTGTATGAGTCTCTCAGATGTGACATTTGAGCAACAGAAGATCCATGCCTTTCTAGAGGAGTAGCTGGAGGCCGGTTAGGGTCCCATACGGCATCCAAAATGACACTGGATGCTTTTGTTTAGGTCACTGAATCATGCTCTGACTGCACATTTCCAAGCTGTTCATTATAATTGCGGAGGTTAAAAGCCAGTGAAAGCTGACACTTGCATATATTTCACTGTCATCTTTACACAAGTATATTGACTTGTTTGATAATCCCTGCTGCTGCAAGCAGCAGTTTCAAGACTGGTAGGCCCAAAAGCTGACCTTTCTGGAGAACTTTCTGCAATTATTCCTGTAATATATCCATCACAGACATGCTTCTAAATCCTTGGTTGTAAATGACAGAACAGCGTTACAGGTGTGTTTCTGAATTGGGAATTAATGTAAACAGGTTTCAAACCGAGCCCTGCTGAGATCCTTTTGTTAACCTGCATTTTAAACTTTAATTTCTTCCATGTTTCATGCCCAAGACAAAATCTCCTCAATTTCAAAACTCCTGAGGTCTCCTAACTATAAGGGCAAGATGAAACCGCTTGAACCTCTGAAAATCAGTGGGGGACTAAGAATACACTTTTATACTTTGTAGGTTCTAAAACACTGTACTGTGAGGATACTCTTGCCTTCAAAATGTCAGCCTTTCAGATGACTCTGGGATTTTGCTGTTTCTATTGAATTCTGTTTCAATCTTTTTAAAGACACAAGAAAACCCGCAGTGGGTTTACACACTCATTGACCTCCATCTTCCATTAGCACTCTGGCACTCTGCTGAAATGGGTATGCTGAGGGTGGAGGTATGCTGGGGATTTCTCCATTATGTCTCGATGATCATTCACTCAAGAAAAATAAATCAGTTCTTGTTTTGTAAGTTTTGTTTATAGCTGACTTCTGGTACCAGAACATTTTGTAGTGAGGGGAGCACTGGAGAGTGATAAAGGGGTTCAAGATCTTTATTTTCTATTTCTAGTTGTTTGTTCTGATAATTATATCTTAATCATGCTCACGCTTAAACCAAAACTGAAATATAGTCAATGACCAATTCTGTGCTGTACTTATTTTCCTTAATGACTTGTGCAATATTCTGAATGTTATGCCTACTACATGGCAAAATCCAGCTCGTGTTTACTAGACACAAGGCCATTAAAACATTCACAGTTGGAGCATGCTTCTTAGTTGAGTCAGTTACAGAGCTCCTGTTGGCTTCAAGGCATCCTGTTCAGCACACATATATCACACTAAAAATCTTTCTTCAGATTCCTGCCATCCAGCCAGCCTCTGGCTCATAAGTTTTTAAAAATGGTAATTTTAAATCAAATTGTATTATATTGACATAATTAGGCTCAGAGAAGAGGAAGCCTTCTTAATTCTATTATTCCTTCTCAAGTAGCTAATAGAAGGTGGCACAGTCTTATCCTCAATATAGCTGATAATCATTACTCTTAATGTAGCAAAGTTAGCCTCATTTTAAACACTCATGGGCTTTGCCTTCAATAAAGAGGTAAGATAATAGTGATAGAAGTGATCTTCCTTAAATGATGTTCAGGAAATTCTATTAATATGGGGGTAATCTTTTTAAGGGTAATATGTACTGCATATGCAGCTTAAGGCCCTCAGTCACAAGACTCTAATGAACTAACATTAGCACTTCTCTAACCAATATTCTCTTTTATCTCTGGAGAACTTAGAAAGAGGATATGGATTTTCCACTAATCCAAGCAAGTTAGAAATATCAATACAGTCACTGGGACTTTGTGAATATAGATATATATTTTAATTTAGTAGCTGTAGATTTTTCAATTTCATGCTTGAAAATTCTGAAGTGAAAAAGTCATCTTGAATGAAAAAATGTTTTGTTTAGCTTAAAAAGATGCGCCTCATTGTATGTTTTTTATTATATTTAAGTGTAATTTCCAAATAGCAAATTAAAGCTTTTTATTAGAAAATGCCAGAAAGGCTTTCAAGAAAGGAAAAATGATTTTTTACAAAACCAGTGCAACTCTGAATATTTCAGGAGTCCCACTGCTATATTTTTTTGGCAAATAAGAAAACTGGCAAAGCTATTTAGGCACAGAAGGGTGTAGATGCTTTTTTATATTTAAAAAATGTATGTGAACAAATTATATCTCCAACTCACAATTGCACTTGTGATACCTTTCAAAATCAGGGATTTATCTGCTATTTTCTGCTTTGTGCATCTACACCCAGGTCACTTAGTCTACCCTAACTGTATGATGAAGAACCTTTAAAAAAATAAGCCAAATATTTGTTTTCACAATGCATTAGACATAATTTGAGTGTGAATCCCACAGATTCAGAAGAGATCAAATTAACTTGGTTTTCTTATTCATGTTAACTAATGCATAATTCTCTTGTGGAGCAGATACTGAGGTACAGAGAAACACCTTTACCTGGGTATTTTAGAAATCATATTAACCAAAGAAAAATATACTTAAGGTCTATCTTTAAGGATCTGTGACAATTTCTTCATCTTTCACTTGTCCCTTATGGGATGCCTTACAGTGGGTGTTGTTTATTTAATGTTGGCACTTGATTAATGCAGCCTTCCTAGTCTCACAGTATTTTATAAGAGAAGGAGAGGAATTAGAGGTCAAGGGTTTCAGTAGTTACCAAATGTAAGTAATGCTGCCTGCCCTTTCTATGTATCTGTTTTCCAAGAGAATCTTACATATATACTATGTTAAACATTGTGAATTATACCCCAGAACTAATGCCAAGCCATGCTAATTCCCTCAAAATAACAAGTGACAAAAATGCTCAGGGTGAATCACTGTTAGCTTGTTGGCCCTACTTGTCCGCTGCAGTAAAAGCCAAAGAGCAGAACAAGCCCAGATGAACACCACTCTAAAATGGTAAGTCTAGTTATCTGAGGAAAATACTTAAAGGTGATGCTTAGGAAGTATTTCTGCCGCTTTCATTTCTCCTCAATTCTGCTGCTACTTTTTTTGGAAAGCCTTGGATGGAAAAGTTTGCTAAACTTGGCTAAAGAGAGCCAGAGTGGATTTCAATCTGCCTCAATCTCATCTGCCACAATTGGACGAGATCTCGTCTTGTGCATCCTGAAAGTATAATGTGTAAATGAAATCTGGGAAAAAACTCTTTTCTGTCTTGCATACTGCTGAACTTAAATTAAAGATGTGAGATCATCAGAAGAGAGGCTGTTCTTCCGTTAAAGCCATCCTGTAAACTTTTACTATCATTTTTATCACAATTTGGTGGAAGCAGGCATTTGAAATAAAGATTTAACAGGATCCCTGTCATTTGTCTGATTTAACCTCTAAGAATCACAAGTTCCTCCAAAGAATTGGCTTCATGGATCAGCATAATTTTCTCTCTTACCTCATTCATTCTGCAGTAACTGTTGCTCTAGGGTGATAAATTCTTGTTGGGAAATATTCATCACTTTAGATTTCATCCATCCAGTCCTCAGAGATTCAGTAATGCCATATATCTTCCCAAATGGTGAGATACTGTTCTGTTTCCTAAAAAACGCTGAGTACCTTTCTACACAGTCATATATAAGTGAATTAATGACTTGCAATAAATCTTACACATATTCACTGTCATTTCTCAGTAATAATAGAATCAGTTTCCAAGTCTGCACCATCTAAAGCCAAAGAGCACCTAATGTGCCTTCATAGCAAAATGAGCCAAAGCGCAAGGTTATGATCTACTAAAAGCTCACTCCCACTGATGAGCAGCTCCCAGCCCATGGGCACACTGTTCAATGGCTCTACAGAAGCTGGGAGCTTGAGAGCAATTCTACCAGTAGCTCAGGGGAGGGATAGTTGCCATCCCTTTAATTACCAAGGCTGGTCCCCTTGTTAGTACCATGGAAAAGAGATGACTTCCTTTGTCAAACAATTTGTTTGCCTGTAATGCTGGACTAGCAATCTGCCTCACCCTAATAAATAAACACATTCAAGGTTAAAATGGAAATGTTCACTGTCCAGAGCCATCAGTCCATTCTTAGAGAACTTGAACTATGAATTATGGAAGAAACGAGCTATTTTTAATAGAACCATCTAAGCAGAGAAAGCAAAAAAATCACCTACTTGTTCCTGGTAAATGATACTGAAAATAAAGGAGACAGACACAGGTGGTATCTGCAGCTGAGTATGGTTCAAGGGCATTTCACTTCATTCCGCCCATCCCATGTTTTGCGCAGTCAAGTGCATCTTGCGTCAATTAAAATAAAGGCTAATGAACAGAGAAAGCAGAAAATACGAGAAATACAAGGGACCTATTTAAAAATGCTTGTCTCAGTCCCTACCTTCACTCATTTCCCCCCCTCCCTGCACTCCTCTTCCTCCGTCACAAAAACTTTGCATGCTATTTGCCTCCAAGAGTTTCATATCTTAACCTTCTCTTTGTTGGCTTTCTATAGGTTTTCAGACTATGTTTATCATGTATTGAAATACCTTATTATCTTGCATTAAGCACTATATCTAATGCCTGACAGGCAGTATTTGTTCTTCTACCCTTTCCCCAGAGATAGAAGTGAGTACTCGAGAGTTTTGTTTTGAAAACTCATGCACATTAAGTAAGAGATATCGTTAATACCCATGTAAGAAGACAAGGTAAAAAAAATTGTACTTGCTATTTCAGGTTGGAGGTGTCTGATACTCTGATTTAAATGTCTGAATGTGCCAGCCCTATTCTCTGTAGAGATAAGCTTTAGCTGTATTATTCCTTTCCATCTGAAGAGTTGTCAGCTGTGGTCTACATCTTTGTGTTTAAGTCAACTTTCGAACACTCAATTTCAGTGAAGAGATGCCTTGAAGATGAAGACCGTGACCTTCACGTGTTTCTGCATTGTAGAGGGAACAGTGTAGAACACAGCAGCTGGGCTTGACACATTTGCAGTATCTGCAATGCTGAGGAAAACATGCCTCTGCACCCTGCTTTAGCTGGCATCTTCAGTGCTAAAGCTTGTTATGGAGGTATCAGGCATTTCCATAGTCACAGCCTGTGGGGAACAAAGGCTTGAAAGCTGAAGGTGGACTGTAAATCTTAAGTGTGGCACTTAGGTCTGCTCAAAAACTTGCACTGATTTAACTAAACATCTTGTTGGATTGAGCCTGAAGCACATTAAAGTATGTTTTTCCTCACAGGTTTTCAGTTTTAAGTAAAGTGATTTTAAAATACACTCTTAAATTTAACCTGAAAAATTTGCTTTTACAGGAGGTTTCATCTACCATTCCACTAACATATTCATTGTTTTTAAAATCCCTCTGCTTTCCTCTCAGGTCTTTAACTTCCACATTGCATTTGTTGTTTTCTTTCCTTGCCATATTTCTATGCTGCATCACCACCAGATTGAATCTTGAGTATTCATTAGTTCCCAGAAAACTATTACATAGCCAATGGCATACATATTTCTTCATCTAATGGATTGCAAAACAATTACATTTTTCTGTTTTTTCTTTATTTTTACTAGGTTTCAGTTAAGAAATAAGGACCAGATTGTAAAAGGGAAAACTAAATGAAAGTCATCTATCTCAGTTCAAGTTTTATGTGGGTCTAATTGCCATACTTAAAACCAATGCAGCATGCCAATGTTGTGAAAAGGCAATACGCTCCCAAAAAATGCTGTTTCTTTTATTATAGAAGGTTATGTCAAATATCCCAGACAGATCCATAAGGACTAAATATTGAAGGAATAAAGGCGTATCAAACTCTTTTCCCAACTATTTTCATTACCTTATTTTTTCCATCATGCCCTTGGTTCCTTTTTCTTTGAAATTAAGTATTTCTTGTGCTTATTGCCCTAGACATAAAGCTCTAATCTTGTTCATAATTCCATAATTTCTAAGTCATATGTCCTCTCATTTTCATGTTGTTTAATTCTATGTGAAGTGTTTGGATTCTTTCTGCTAATCCTTTTTATAATACTATGTATGAAAGTTAGGTATTATAAAAACTTCACATCCAATGAAGCCCTCAGGGAGTAACTAGTGCAGTACAGCGTTACTTTAGTTGCTTCTGCTTTTCCTTGGGAATGTGTTCTTTAACAAGCCAAAAGAGCATTTTGTTTACTCTCTTTATTTTAGCTGCAGGGTGGGTTGGTGGATATTTATCTCAAGAAATTTCTTAAGCTTATCTTAAAATAAGCTAGCCCTTTAGGTACAAGAATATAGTATCTGTGAAGATCATACTTAAATCCGGAGTTCATGGGTTTCTTCCATATACAAAGCTGAGAAACAACAACAACAAAAAACCTCAACAAAATATAAATTAGAAAGCAGAGAGATGTCGAGATGCTTCTAGATCGGAGCATGACAATTCTTTTTGACCCTGTAAAATGTGTTTGCTTTTCCGTTTAGATATGTGGAGATGAAGTACATTTATCTTCCTAACAGTAGGACCATAAGGTGGAAATTTGAGGTTCTGCAAGCCTCAAGGACTTTTCCGCTTCCTTCCATTTCCAGTTGTGCTGCTGCTAGCCTCAGGAAGAGCTGAGGAGGAGGAAGGATACATATTAACTGCCCCAGGTAGAAAAGCTGCATACAAGCTAGTTTGCCTATTTTAAAATAGTCTCTATTTATAATTTGAAGCATAAACTAATCAGAGAACTTAAGAACATGTGTAGGTGAGAGGGTGAATAAGGGTCCTTTGTGCTCCTCATCTTCAGAATATTTGTTTGGTCAACAGCTTTGTTAAGTAGTCTTTTCAGCACCTCTGTGATACAGATAGAAGAGTACGTATCTGTGTTCTGCAGAGTGGGAAGCAGAGAGTTTGGGTGGCTTGTCAAAACCAGAGAGCTAATGCCAAGGGGAGAATAGAATAATACTTAGAGTCTTTTGTTGGTGGCAGCTACTCTATGAGATGAGCATGGTTTCTCTTGCTGAGCTCACACCACTAGAAAACATTTTCCCTCTGTGTTAACTGTTAACTTCACTCTGTAAACTGGCAGACATCTCTTCTAAGAATTTGGATGTGGTCATGGTTTATGTATAACCGATCTTGCTGTTTGAAAGAGGCTGCTGGGCTGTTTCTCAGCATACGCCACTAGAGTACTTGGGCCCTTCACATAATGGCACTTTGTCCAGTCACTTGAATGCCTGGGCTGGAGCATATAAGCTGAAAGAGGGAGGAGATCTTTATAAATAAAATCAATTACATCTTAGCATTCAAGAGTGAAGCAAGC
The DNA here is from genome assembly GCF_028554395.1 of Pezoporus wallicus. Lineage (NCBI taxonomy): Eukaryota > Metazoa > Chordata > Aves > Psittaciformes > Psittacidae > Pezoporus > Pezoporus wallicus. The sequence continues at coordinate 5,283,476 of NW_026641950.1, forward strand.
TGGGACAAAAAACCTTCTTCAGTTTCTGTAGACTTTGATTTGTCAATGTCGTCTATATGACCACAGTCATATACCTCCCCTTCAAGCATCCTGCCTTTTAGCAGCAGAAAAATAGAAGTCTTAAATCTTTTGCCAGTCTTGTGCAGTATACCTCTAAACATAAGGCTTAGAACACAAGTGCCAGATTCCCCTTTGTACTGTTTGACTTTGGGAAGCTTTTGAGCTCTCAGTAAGCACTACCTTTACTTTTAAGAAATAGGCTATAACATAGCAATGTACTAGGTATCATTTTTGTTTTATGAATTTTTATCACTACATTAAGGTTATACGAAGAACTATTCAGTCCTGTTGAAGTTTTAGGACTTCTTTTTTTTTAATTTTTTTTATAAGTCATATTAATGCATTTATTAAGGTTCTTCAAAGGTAATGAGTAACTAACTTCAGATAGAAAATCAGAAGCAATGTCTTCTGAAAAATCTAAAAGGGATTAAAATGGTCCTTGTAATGAATAACTAAATAGAGAGGGGCCAAGAACCTTGAAAAATCGGAAATGTTTATCAAAATGTACATATTTTCAAGGGAGCAAAATTAGCTTTTCCAGTACCTGAATGGTTAAACATTTTGGAGCAAATGCCTTTCCCTGTGGGAAAAACATTGTCACATTTACTTCAACTCAGTTATGTCTATAGGGTTGAAGTTATTCCTAATACAGAATAATTAGCTTTTCAGGGAGCATAGCTTACACCTTTTTGGAGCCTATGTAATTAGAACTGAGGAAACAGGTTCATCACTACTGCTGCTATTTCATTATTGAGTAATCATTTGTATCTGAACACACCACTCCTTGGAGAGTGACTGTCTGTGGTCAGATATGCTGATTTGTCCTCTCATTTACATTATAGTGTGTTTGTCACACTTTTAACGATGGGCAGTAAGTGCAGCTGAATTTTTAATCCTTTGGGTTGCTAAGAGGTTGGTTTAGTTGAGAAACTCAGAGCTGTAACAAGCAACCCTAAACCATTTCATCAGCTTCTAAATAGGTGAACCTTAAACAGAGAGATCACAACAAGGGGCAGCCATTTGCTGCATTATAGAGTTTGTTTATCAGAGGAGATGACTCTTGTTAGAATAAAGAAAAGCTGACTGGCAGCTCACCTCAGACCGCAACTCAGTTGTGGGATGCAAAAGCACTGTCCTGCCCTCAGGTTTGGGTGAGCATCCCAGCTGCAGCCTGACTATGTATCAGGATGAGCCCAGGGTGCCCACAGACTTCCCTCCCCCTGTGATACAGGTCCCTGTGCCTTGGTTTCTGCCAGAAGAAAAATCCCAGTAGGTCTCTCAGGCTGGCAGAGAGGCAGGACAGCAGGGCACATAGCAACACTCTCATCCTGGTCTTGCTGCTGTTAAGCTTAGGTCTGCTTAGTTTTCTTTAGAGGCAGCTTAGTATAGCAGTTCACACAGGGTCATTCTGCTCACGCGCAATCTCTCCAAGGCGACTTTTCAGTGGAAGGGAAGGCAGCAAAAGAGTTTAGGTACCTCCAGGAAGTTTTTTAATCAGTGTATTTTTTAATTCATTTGGGATTTCAGTGAATGGTATCTACCCAAATCCAGTTGCAGGTGGGTTTTTTTGCCTCTGGCTGTGTGCTCTAATTCACCCCTAATATTCACTCTCACACACTACAACTAGGTAAAACACTTGAATTTATTTCATTTCAATAAAATCCTTACATCCAACTGATTCAAGAGAGTTTTATGCACCTCCCACACACCAGATGTGCTCAGGTGTATTACTGAATTAGTACCCCAGCAGCAGTGAAGCACCATAGCAAAGATTAGCCTAGAATAAAAGACAACACTTCCAGAGATAGCTACAAACCTGAAGCTTATGGTCTTTGATAAAACTTTGGAAGGTGCAAGTAGTTTAAAGAGGCTGAATGAGGAATTTGCATTTTGATCAGAACTTTTATTCATACACTGAGGTCTTTTAACTAAATTATCTTCTTCTTTGTCTGTAATATTGAATGTCTACTGTGACCCCAATATTATACAAAATGTAATTTAGTATTCCTTATCCTTAGAACCCTTAATCTTGTGTAAGATACTCAGCTTCACTGAATAGAAAACTTTTAACTTTGTTGTGTACTGAAAAATATAACATGGACATGGGAAGTTATAATGAGTAAGATTCTTATTTCCATTACATGATGCGTAATGCAAAGGTTTTCTTTTTGCCATTCTTCAATATAGTGTCAAGACTCCAGACACTTTCTTCATACAATTGCTGGTTCTCTTTTGAGAAATACAGAAGCTAATCGTGCTATTTTTAGTGGCTATTTTAGTAAGTGGCAGAACTTCTGCAGCACCTGACTCAGGTTTGTTCATCCCACTGAAAGTTTCCCATTTCCCTAGTGCTCCTCTTACAGTGCTTTCTCATCTTGAAGAATACATGCCTTCCACGGAGCAAAAGGGCAGTTGATAACAGGGGCCACTAAGAGGAGACAAAGAGTCAGTTACAAACACTTCTTTCAAAGAAACCTACACAGAAGATGCTTTCCTACTGCAGGCCTGAATGGAAAATGACAAGCATGTATCTGTTCTAACAGATGAGGAAAAGGCAAAAAACTGCTGGGGTTAGAAACAAGGTTTCACATATATTTTAAAGCTAACTGTGATTTAACTAAAGCAGCAAATCTGATTGAACAAAGTAGATGAGAATCTGTTATACCCACTAAGTAAGGGAAAGCTGTGCTTTCTTACAATAGCATATTTCCCACCACCTTCACTAAATAATTCCAGGAATCAAAACCTCACATGCTTAACCAGCCTAGAGCTTTGAATTGCACTTTGGAAGTGAAGAGGAAACACTAATGAGCCAGGTCATGCAATCTTGCATTATTTGTGGGTTTTGTCTTTCAAGCAATTAGCTCTGTTTCCCACTCAGCTGAATAGCAGTACCTGCCAATGGAAACCTGAGGAGGTGGATAATAAGGCTGTAAGGAACCTTTCTAGACAAGCAGGTTAAAACTCTCCTTTTCTTTTTAGATATGTGAACAGCAAAAAGCTTCTGGATGAAAATGTTGGACACAGATGATAAGATTCCTTGCTCAAGCAAGAGTAATTGAAGGAAGGGCAAGGAAGGGTTACTATTATAATTTGAGCAATAGAGAGCATAGTCTTGCAAGAGACTAAAGGACTTGCCTAGCTTAAATCAAGCTTGCTTAGCCTTCCAAACTGAAGACTATCTATAAGCAAATAACAGGAGTAAATATCAGGGAAGAAGACAGCTACTTTAACCATATTGGCACAAGAATGACTTGCTGTGCACTTGTTAACAATGAACTTAAACTAAAAACTAGAAGAATGTTTCTATCAGAGTTGGAATGCTCAGAAATATCCTCTCAGCAGGAACAGTGAGAACAAAGAATATGATGTGGTGTAGGTGGTCTCATGAAGCGTAGTCCTATTTGTAGGTGTAGCAGGTGATTTTTTGGAGGTGTTTTAGTTCTGTAGTTGAGGTTTCTTCATCCCTGTGAAAGCCCATTCAATTCAGTCAGCCACTTCTCAATGACTGAAGTGCTGTCTGGATCAGACTCTGAAGTTTGTTCTCCTTCCTTCATTTCTGTTTCATTAGCTTCTGTTTTAGGACACAAATAAATGGAGTCCTTCATAGAAACACAGGAATGTCCGCTCCTTTACTCATTAACATAACAAGCTGGTCTCCACAATATTCTGCTTCCACCAGGAAGAGTTATGTCCAAAACCATTTTTCCTGTGACTTCAGGTCATGCGAGTCTGCACAAGTCAGGTCTGCACAAAGTGCAGAGAGTCAGAAGGAAGGGTACACCTTCTGCCTGTGCAAGAGGAGAATATGGTTGGGCTGGCATGGTCTTCCTTGGCAGGGAGGAGGCTTCACTTTGCCTGTTAGTAGATTATGTACAACAGTATTAACAGCGGCCCTGAGACAACATGGGGTTAGATTATGGATTGCTGGGAAAGGGTCCTTCAGCTGTCCTGCAGTGGCTGGTTATGTGACAGAGAACAGTGAGCACTCATAAAGCACATGGGAGAGTGAAGAAAAGGGGGAAGTGAGGAAAACAAAGGCAAGAAGGAGGGAGGTAACAACTCTTCCTCATGTCAGGTGGAGACAGCAATAGAGCTGAGGTGAGCATCTGAATTAAGGCAGGAAAAGGCAGTGGGACCCCAGAAAAACAGCAACTTATTCCCAGTGGAGAGAAAAGGCAAATAGGGCTTGCCTGACATGATGGGCAGGGCAGAGCATCCTAGATGTATGGCTGAAGAAGGGAGGAAGCAATATGGGAAGCCACATAGTTCAGCAGGAGCATTTTAGCAGGGTGCTGTGCCAGCTCACCAGTACTTTCAGGGTTTGGTTTCTATTTTGAACCAAAGATAAGCCGTGCTTGTGGATCCCTGACCTTCTCCTGCAGCAACTGCCCTCACTTGGCACTGGTCAGGAGGAAGCGGTACAGGTAGTTGAAGGCCCCAGAAAGATCAACCACATAAGAGAAGAACCCACAACCTTACTGCTTTCAGAGATAGCCACAAAACTATTTACTCTGGCAAGTGAAAGCTCCCCATCATTGATTTTCACAAGCAAGCCAATAGATTAAAGAGTTGATTTCCACTGCATCCTGTAAAGACATAAAGGCTTTTTACTGTTAATGATTTAGAAGTACTTAAGCACTATTAGGATGGAAGACAAAAGATTAAATAGAAAGGACTTTCTCTTCTGCAGTTTTCACCCTTAAAACATCAGTGTTTATCTTCATGAAATAGTTCTCACATATGTCTAAGCACACCAGGAGTGTTGTAGCAGTGCATTTCTGGATGCTCAAAATCCAGTCCCAGGTCCAGATCCCTGTCAATGGCTGAAAACTGTACATCAGTTGTGTCAGCTTTGCCTTGAGATAAAGAATAACAGAGAACAGATCTGGGGACAGATTGCTGAGGGAAGCTTAGAAAAGGAGCAGCATATTTTTTTCAAGCCAAAACTTTTAAAATATATCTAGGTGCTGGGGAATTTTATGTTAGTTAATCCTCTTCTGTGAGAAGCAGTGATTCACCAGAAATTTACAGGTTATCAATTGGTACAACAGTTGGCCCATTTTCAGTTGGAAAACCAACATAGCTTGCAGATTTACAGCTAATGTCTTAGGAGTTAAGCTTGGTCAGGCATGTGTTTTAGCAACATAGCTTCATTTTTGAAAAATATATTAACAAAGCCCCAAGTACCTAAATAGCATGACTGGACTAAGAAGGAAGATTTAAAAAATTCTATTTATTGGCAAAGATCATGTGACATTTTCTTAGCCATTAGGATGGAAAAGGAACAGACTGGATGCCTGCCAGTCCTAGAAGTGTGGAAAATTAGATGCCATTTTGCACACAAATCAATACAGTAAGTGGGAAATCTTAGGTCTCCCAAACTGTCTGCAAATCTAGCTGCTAATTGCCTCAATTAATCTCTGATCCTGTTTCCACCAAATTATATGCTTTGAATAAGGAGAGACTGGCAGTGTTGTGGATGATTAGAGAATATTTCTTTAATGAGCCTTGCTTGGCTATGAGCAGTTAACTGACCATTAATCTTCAGAAAGAAAGGGACAGGGTCTACACTTACAGAGAGGAGAAGAAAAAATGTTGGCTACAAAGAAGGCTTTTAAAGAACTGCTAAAAATGTGATTAGATGCACTGATGGTTAATATAACCATTACCCATCTCTGGCATGTGATAACATTCCTTCACAAAAATCCACCTTTGCTCCTTATGCAGGCCATAAATTCTGCACAGCTTTGCTGTCTGAAGGAATTAATGCTGCCTGACTCTTTTCTGAATACATTGTACTCCAAATACAATATGTGTCAATGGAGGATACTCTGAGCAACAGTTCAGTTGGCAAAATATAAAAATAGGTGCAGCTTAAAGAACTGTGAAACAAAGGTGAGGATAAGGATGAGGATACTACACATTTGCTTGGAAATGAACTATGCACAAGAAGGGGATTGGGGCTGCCTCTGCTTTCTGCATACACAGACCCTGGCATCTTAATGTATTTACCTGTAGAGGTAGAGAGGACACAGAGGAAATTACTGCAGGAAAGCAAAGGACAGTTAAGGGTAATTGTAATAGGATTTCTATATATAGTGAGGATGTGAAGCCACTTTTAGCACTTACTCATTCTTTCCTGGTACAGGATGACAAACCGTCTGATGTTTCTTCAACAGCATTTTAGAACAGAACCAGTTTTAGGCTTCATTAGATTATTAGTTTATAAAATGTCATGCATTAGGCCATTAAGACAAACCGAGGTCATGGGTATGAGGCTGAATTTTAAACATTCAGGAAACAGCCTAAAAGAAGAAAGGTGGAGGTAGAGTTAGAGAGGTAAAGCGTGTTTTCCGTACAGATAATTTTTTCTAGTACCCAAACCTGGAGAGTAAGTTATCTATGTATTTACTCTCAACTGCTTAAAATAGATCCTTCCACAAAGTTTACCCAGCCTGATCATTGGCTGTTAACAGTAATGAATACCTAAGGGCAAGTTATGATTTTAGAATATTTAACATAGACAGTTTCTGCTGTGCAGCACCTAGGGACTGTGTGATTTTTATTTATCATATGTATAGCTCCAGGAATATGCATGGAGTTTTCCATGACAAAGAAAAAGGTCAACTGCTGATTTGAAGAGGCTAAAATTGTAATGAGGCATAGTATCTTAAAGCCATGATAAATCACAGGAGAACAGAGCACAGGAGGACAGGAGTTTCACTGGTGCCAGTCCACAGTATGTGTAGTTTACTGACTGTTTTTTTACACAATCATGTACAAAAATGCATCAGCTAATGTGCTTGTGAATACTACTTGGCATTGGAGGGAACGAACAAAGGGAGTACTCAAAAAGGCATGAGGGGTGGAAATTTGTCATTGTATTATATTATAGAGGATGATGTTTCTGGTTCCATAATATATTAAAAACAGAGCTTATCAGTTTTGCAACTAACTTCTTGCTGCTCTTGTGTTTAGTGCAAGCCTGAAAAAAATAAAAATCTGATCCCAGCAATTGTACAGGATATTGAATAGTGAAAATATTCTGTGAAATTAACTGACTTATATTGGCTGTGCATGGTTACCTTTTCCATGACACTGTTTCAGGATTGTGAATATTATGTTATTTAGTTGTGGTTTTGAATAGCAAACTATGTGACGTAGCAACATCCATCTGATTCGTGTGTTTGTGTGTTGTCAAAACACAAAATGCTTTTATCAGTTATGCATAAATAACTCAAAATGCCTCTTTGGTGTGAGTAGGAATTTGTCATTCCAGTTTTCTCTCTCCCATGGTTTCATGTTATAGCCAGTCAAGCTTTAGTTCCGCGCCTTTCCAGACAAAGGCATAGCGGTAAGTTCTCACTCAGGACTGCTCATTTTGGCTTGTAATCACAACTGACAACAGAATTAAAAACAAAATAACAAATAAATTAAATATTTATGACCTGCTCTTGCTCCTGATCTCATTAATAGTCTCACCAAGTCACCCCCCACACACACACGTATGCTGTCCCTTGCACCCTGTTTACTGACTGCCTAACTTCACTTTCTCTCCCTTCTTTCTCTTTTCCTACCTGCATTCTTTTGTGATGGCCTGATGTGACACACTACGGACCTGTACAGTCAGACGTGTTGAGCCATGTGGAACTCTCATTTAGCCAAGCTACAAAATATTTCACAAATTTTTATGAGGGACCTAGTTTAGCTTCTGTTAATATCTACAGCCTCTGTGCTGCAGCCTCCAGTGTGACTGAGAGCAGAACCTTTGTCTGTCTGTAACAGCCTCACACAGCTGTATTCAATTTTTAAATGCTAGCAAGGTTTTTCTAAGCAAGTATCTTTTGGCAAATATTAACAGTGTGCTTCAAATAGCAGTCCACATAGCTACCAAGCCTGTAAGGAGGCTTTCTGATTAATTAATCATTCAATTCAGAGAGAGGGGAAGAAATCTCATAGGATTCATGCGACCCTTTCATCAGCTTAGACATGGCTTTGTTGCAGAAAATCCCTTGCAAAGAAACCCCACATCCTCTCTAATTATTGTACCACTCTCTTCCCATGGGACTGACCTCTGCAGTGTGTTGTCTCAGGACATAGAATCATAGAATAGTTAGACATAGCTGTCTTTCATGTCTGAGATGTACTATAGCACATGAAAGTATGAGATACCTCCTGTTCTTGGAAGAAGCATCCAAGAGAACAGTGAGCATGTTTTCTCTGGGGTGTGTGAAACAGAGTCAGAACCAAGCAGGATGAATGACAACAGTGACAAACCCATCTTCAGAAGTTCTGATTGATTTGATGGGATTTCTCTACCACATGTCCTAATAAAGTCTGGAAATAGATGTAAGCATAAAGACTTAGAAGTACAGCATTATATTTTGTAAAGATAATTTTTTAATGTTTTTGCCAAATTTTGTCACTAAGAATATGCTTTTAAATGGTCAGACCAAATACACACATACAATATGACAAATCTGCAACTGAAGTTGGAAGGATTTTTCCTTTAGAAGCTAAATGTATTGCTTTGGAAAGGCATTGGATTGATGGATCTTGTGCTCTATTTATTCATGGAACAAGTGAAAAGCTTCCCTTCACTGCAGGTTTCTTCATATTCTCAAAGAGAACAGCCCTGCAAATCTACTTACAGCAATGACAAATACTAAAGACACAAGGTCAGAAATATACTGTAATTTGTCTCATGACAATGTTCTATTCCAATAACTTTATACTTTTCATATCGGATGATTTATGACCTTGTTTTAGGTATGTGCTGTAGAGTGGCAGTCCTACAATGTAAATATATTCAGAGGCTCAGAATATGAAGCGTATGCTCCAGTCACTGGCAAGCAAGCTCATTTCTAAGACTGTATGCCATGGGGAAATATCATCCTGCACCAGTGACACTTCAGAAATGTCAGTTACTCATTTTTCTATCCAGAAGTCACTAAAAGGAGCTGTTTAATGAATACAGTGGTGAGCAAGTAGCTTTTAGCCCTGCTTCAAACACAGGGTAATTTAATCAAACCCCAAGTTTTTCCTAGAGGTCTTCTTATCTCCAAGAAAAATTGCATGTTGTTCTAAAAGATTCCATCTCTCTGCCCCAGCATATCTCCTCCTATTTTTTTCTTTTGAGCCACATCTGTTCCCAGCTCATACTTGTCTCTGCCCTTCAGGAAACACAGTCAATCCCTCTGCTCATCCCAGGCTGCGTTAATAGCTGTTATCTGCTGGCATTAACTACTGTTGCTGAACTGCAGGACTAAAAGGGAAAAGCTTTCTGTGACTGCAGAAGCCTAGCACCCAATTCCTTCCTTTCATGCCTGCCCACTCAGACAATCCTGATGCACAAGCACTACAAGCACAGTTCCCCAGATCCCTGGCACAGGTCTGCATACTGGAAAAGTTTGCGTTCAGTTGATTTCCTCGTGGCCATCTTAAGTATCCTTTTGGATATGGCCTTGAAATCTTTCTGTGGTTTCCCTATCAGTGATATACTTACATCATGCCAATAAAACTTACGAAAAACAAGCATGCAAAAGTTTGTTATGATAGGACATTGTTCTCTTGTTTAAACTTAGAAAAGCTCAAAACAAATGTTTGTAAAATATTTTTTGGTAAAGAGACTTCTCATTGCCTGATACAATACACTCTGCTTATCAGTTTTCAGGTAACAGCAGTGAGAGAAAGGTCTCTGCAAGAAAAAGAAAAATCTTGTTAGTAATCAGCCTAGTACAGCATGGAAAAAAACTGTAAGAGAGTCTTTTTGTATTATAATTGTGCTTCATTCTTATTTTCACTCTGTCCATTCTTGGTTCCAGGAAACCCTTTTAATAGTTATTCCTCTTATCTGCTAAATTGTTTCATTCTGAAGTGTTTGAATTTATTATCTGTATTACCACTTGACACAAAAAGTAAGAAACGGTGGTCTTCATATACAATTTTTTGTTATGGCTTTTTACTTTCTGGGCTAAAATCAATTTCTGCCATATCTAGCAAGTCAGAAGGTGTGACTTCCTTTGTGGTGCTTTGTGGTAACGAGATGTTCTTCTATATGGAACATAAAACTGGTCTTCAGAGTGGAAATATTTCAAGAGTAGAATAAAACCAAAGATTATGGTAACTGCTTTCCACATGTTATGTTATCGATTTGTGAGCCACTCTTCCCCTTTTATGTGTTTATTGGGGGAATTCTGAGAAGTAATGGAAGTTACTGGTGCGTGTACAGAAATTGCTGGTTTTAATCTAGTTGGTTCAGAACTAATGGCATTGAAGATGTGGTACCATGGGATGAAGTTTATCAAAGAACTAATCCTTTGAAGTTGCTGTATATCCTGAGGTTGCTAGCCCTATATCTTCAGTGCAAAGCTTCGGAGTCCTGCATGCAAATCGATGCTGGTAGGGAAGGCTTTTCTGACTCATGGCTATAAAAAAATGAGCTTAGAACTTAAATGTCAAAAAAAAAAATATTTCTAACCCATCCACTACCAGTGAAATATTGTGCAGTTCACATTAGCAGAACTGAAGCTGCAGCCTGAGCCAGCACAGAGGGTCTTTACTGATAACATAAATCATGAGCAATCTGAGATCTCTGAGAACCCTAGGAAAGTCTGGGAGTTCTTTCCCCTTGGTGGAGGAGAATCAGATTAAGGAAAATTAAAGCAAACTGGACATACATAAATGGATGGGACCTGGTGGGATGAACCCACAAGTGCTGAGGGAGCCAGGTGATGTCACTATGAGGCCACTCTCAATTGCCTTCAAAAAGTTGTGGTGATCAGGAGAGGTTCCTGTGGACTGGAAGAAAGCAAATATCACTCATATCTTCAGGAAGGGCAAGAAGGGGAAAATACAGACTGGTCTGCCTAACCATAATCCCTGGGAAGGTCATGGAGCAAATCATCCTGGAAGCTGTTTCCAACTATATTAAGGACATGAAGGTGACTGAGACATGGATTTACAATTAACCTGATAGCTTTCTACAATGACATGACTGTCTTGGTGGATGTGAGATTAGTAGATGTTAATAAGGCTTTTGACATTGTCTGCCATCCTCACTGACAAACTGAGAAAATAGAAACTAGGTAAGTGGATAGTAAAGTGGACTGAAAACTGGCTGAACTGCCAGGCACACAGGGTTATAATCAGCAGCAGAAGGTCCAGCTGGAAGCAGTCACAAGTGCTATACTGGTGGTCAATACTGCGGCCACTATTGTTTGACATTTTCATTAATAACCTGGATAATGGGAAGAAGCAGACCCTCAGCAGGTTTGTGGATGATAAAAAGTTCAAAGGAATGTTTTGTACACCAGGGGGTTGTGCTGCCATTCAGAGAGACCTTGATAAGCTGGAAAAATGAGCCAGCAGAAACCTCATGATGTTCAACAGAAGAAAAATGCAAATACCTGTCCCTGCGGGAAACAACCCCAGGCGCCAGTACATGCTGGGATCCAACTCTCCTTTGCAGTAAAGGAACTTGGGGTCCAGGTGGATACTAAGTTAAACATGAGTCAGCAATAATCCTTTGCAGCAAAGAAGGCCAACAGCTCCTGGACTGCACTGGGACGAGTGTTGCCAGCAGGTTAAGGGGTGTGATTCTTACCCTCTGCTCAGCACTGGTGAGGCCACACCTGGAGACATGTATCCAGTCCTGGTCAGAGACAGACAGGCTGAAATGAGTCCTTCCAAGGACCACAAAGATAACTGAGGGATTATTTCATTTGTAATACTTTACTGTAAAAGTGATAAGGCCCTGGCACAGGTTGCCCAAAGAAATTGTGGCTGCCCCATCCCTGTCAGTTTTCAAGGCCAGGTTGGACGTGGCTTTGAGTAACCTGGTCTAGTGGAAGGCTGGAAATGGGGTGTGGGGGTTGGAAATAGATCTTCTATAAGTTCCTTAAGGTCCCTTCCAACCCAAACCATATTATGATTCTGTGACAATACAAAGCAAGGCTCAGAGCTGGGGCTGTTTAGCCTTAAGAAGAGAAGGTTCAGGAGGAATCTTATCAATGTGTACAAATACCTGATTGAGGGATGGATAAAGAAGAGGGAGCCAGACTCTTCTCAGTGCTGGCCAGTGACAGAACAAGAGGCAATTAGCACTAGTTAAAAACCAGGACATTCTCTTTAAATACAAGAAAAAACTTTTATGGTGAGAGTGGTCAAACACTGGGTACAGGTTACACAGGGAAGTTGTGGAGTCTCTATCCTTGGAGACAGTCAAAACCTGACTGGACACAGCCTTGAGAAATGTGCTGTAGTTGACCATGGCCTGATTTGAAGGCAGGGGGTCGAGGTGGTGGACGAGATGATATCTAATTGTACTCTTCGCATATAGATTATATGCAAACAAAGAGAAGGTTAATATGCTGTGGTTATTATTTAATCTTATTTTTAATAGATCATATGCAAATTAGTGATTATATGAAGTATCAGGAAGTCATGAACACCAGAATTTGGATTCACTCCAGCTAAATGTCACACCCTTGATTTTGATGAACTCATTTAAAAGTGTGTACACAATGCCATCCCCCTAAATTCAGTGTAAAGGGAAGATGAGCACATTTTAGTTTGTGTCTGTAGTGGTACCTCCATGCCTGAGCATGTGCAAGTGCCCCGGGAGGTGATGAGCTGGATGTATTGAGCCAGCCTTGCTTTCAAGGATTTGGGTATTACTTTGCTGTGCACTGAAGCACATCTCCACTGTCATGGATCTGTTAAATATATTTGCTGAGATTTAACCACCTGAGGCAAAGTGGTATCTAAACTGGGAAGGTAGAATTTGACCATTCCAACAGGTGACTCAGATTGTGAGAGTCCACACAGTGATGCAGTACCCCCAGAAGTATACAAGTGTTCTGTCCAGGCACTTAAGGCTCAATTCTTAATTTCCAATAGAGAGTCAGAAAGTTACTGTTTGAAATTTGTTTAGAAAAGCTTTTCCTTCTAAATGAAAATCTTCACATTTGTAATGAAAAGCTGAGACATTTGGTTCCTAAAAAAACCACTTTTTTTTACCATTAAAACAAAAGAAAGTATGGAGAAAACATTTATTTAATTTTCATTTCACTTAAAATTTTCCTGAGTAAATGCTTACCCATGTCTTCCAGTGATCAATATTTATGATACATAAGGAATATTAAAGCACTGGTGAAGTACCTCCAGGCATCATTCAGTAACCTGTAGATACTCCTAACTTTGACATATCAGTATTATGTGGATAACTGTTCTAATATAAAGTCAGTCTTGAGACTTTTTTTTTTTGTTTTTTTGTGAAGAAAAGATCTAGTGTAAGGTCTAGGAATAATTTTACTCTTTTCCTCTTTCTGTTGATTCTATTAATGCTTGGCCTTGCTAAATGGTTATAAATCACAGTACTATATTACATTAAACCCACTTCTGTATAACTGAATTCAGAGCTGAGCTGACTGTGTTAGGAGATCTCCATTCCATCTTCCTCATGAAGACAACTCTTGAAATGAGATCAGGCTGATGAAGCAAATCAGGAAATACTGTGAATTGTTTAAAAAAAAAAAAAAAAACAACCAAAACCACGACAGGATCCAGAGGGGAATAGAGGTGGGGTGTCCAGGTATTCCATCATATTGAATGAACAAAGAATGACTCTGTATGTATTTATTACACAGGAATCTACCTGAAAGCCTCAGAGCCTGTAGATTTTTAACATGGAACATATGCATTTTCATTGTTACGAGTTTTCCTTGCCATTCTCCCATAAATGAGATTCTTGCAGAAATCAGTGAGGGCCAAGAACATTGACATAACAGGAAGTGCAAGTCCTGGGCAAAGCAGAATGCAGTAAAAAAGAGAGGAACCCAATATGACACAATGCAGAAAAGATATGTAGCAAAACTATTTTCCAGTAGAGTATTTCAAGCCCAGTTCAAATGTCTCCTAACTGTATGCTCTTAATTACTTTAAAAAGCACTAGCAATCCAAATTAAGCTCCAGGAATATGATGTTTGACTCGGGCTTTCAGAGCTGACATAAATTCATTAAATCTTCCAAACCAATCCTCTTTGTTACTTTTGGCACATCTGCAGTTTTTTGTATAATAAAACATTGCATAAAGGGCTTAGTAAATTGCATTTAGCACCATGCCAGCAATGTAGCTCACAACTCTAAATGCTCCTGAATTATACCTTTGTCTTTCAGATCTGAAGATGTTTAACAGGGATCTCTCTCTTTATAAGTGTACAAATACATATATATGTATGTGTATGTGTGTATATGATGACAGGTGCTGTTACTCTTCACTTCAAAAACAATACAAAATGAAATTGAGAAAAAAAAACACAAAAAACCTCATAAACTATTTCAGCTTTTGGAAATAATGGTAGAATCATATTGGCATAGAACATTGGCCACTGCATAGAACATAAATGAGTTAGAAATCTATTTTCACCATCTGCTGCTCTCATGAAATTTAGAGATTTTTAAACAGCAGTTTTGTGTAAGAATATATGAGATTTGGTGACTGCTACAGATTCTGTAATGTTGAGACAATGTTCTTCTGTTTTAGATGTTGTACATCTAAACATGTACATTTTTTACATTTTAGATTATCTGATGTATCTAAAAGACTGTGAGAGGTAGGTAGCCTGAGCTTTGTCCTCATCTGAAATTACATGGATATATATGAACAGCTATGGAGATCTGGAATGAAATCTGTAATGTAAGAGAGAGTTGAAATGGTAATTGCAGGTAGTCACAGTCAATACTCCGGTCTCTTGCTTATCTTCCATATCACTGAAAAATATTTATCACAGTTGTAAGTAGATGTCTTTAAAATTAAGCTCATACTGGAGGAATCATTTTACAAAATGCTGCCACAAAATCTGCTATGAGAAGTGGCTCATTATTTGTCAAGTTCCTCAACTTGTCTAGACCATGCTTTTGCCAAGAAAGGTTAGACCAGGCGATCCTTGAGGTCCTCTTCCAAGCTGGTACTGTATTATTCTATGATTCCAGCTTCTACACTGCATAGACCTCTGCATGTCCTGTCCTGGAGAGAAGCTGCCTATTGTACTAAACTGCATAGCTTTGTTCCAGAAGTCTCCAACTTCACTATTCTCATGTACCATCTCTATGGTAATGCTGGGAGCAACAGCAGCAGTTCCCAGTCATATTTCTGCTCAGAAGGAAGCTGTTCGCTTCCTAGGCATTATTTATGCATTTTTCATGGCAATTAAGTGTTATATAGTTTAAGAACCCCTGGACTAAGCAAAGTAATTTTACTTCTGTTCACAAACTAAGCATAATATTTTTATTGTTGTTTTCTTCATAACCCAGCAGCATATGTTTGCATCCAAGACTCATTTTAAAAGCGGGATGATCAAACCTAAAAATGTGCTAAAGAGAAAACAGTACAAGTAATCCATGAACTCAAATTTCCAATCTAATCAGGGCCTCTGATGATGTGGAGCTGGTTTTATTACTGTGAAGTTTTGATTCTTAAAGCCAGCAATCCCTGTTCCACAGCTACTCGTGACCCCTTCCTGCTCCAGCTGATAGTTAATTTCCACACCTGTGAAGCTTTAGGAAGAAGATTCTTCATTGAAGGGCCTGAGATTCAACCTTTCCTAGACCTTGAAGGAGCATAGGCATATTTTATAGACTGTAATGCAGCCCAGATCATTTGGGATTTGGTGACTGTTCCAGAGAAACTAGCAGAGGAAATCCGCTTAAGTGGCCATTAATATTTAATAAACTTTATTCAAATGACATCTGTCAACCTTCACGGCATTTGTTGTTCCCCACTCGTGACATCTGTCAACCTTCATGGCTTCATGGGCATTTGTTGTTCCCTTAGTTGGCATTCAGCTTGCTTTATATATCTGAGATATGGATCAGATACCAATACTCTTCGTTCACTCTTCAACACTATAAATAACCATGTGTGCAAGCAATTGCTTAAGCTTTCAACAGTAACATACGTGACCCTATAGAGATTTGACCTCTTGTCTATTAGCATAGTATCAGCTGTTCTCATATGTTTCAACTCAGCATTCTGCAGATCAGCTGTAAAAGCCATTAATAAGGCATTTGTATTGAAAGGATTCAGAAGTCCCTTTCCTGATTGCATTAAGATCATTAAGGTTTCACCTTTTGTAAATGTTGCAGTTAAGATGGATAACCACACATAAATACATGCACATACAGATTATGCTATAAATTTCTGCAGAGGAAGCTTATAAATTGGTAAACAGGAATTTTAATGAACTAACAAAATGTAGTGAAAAGGTAGTCCAGTGAGAATAACTAATGTCAGTCTTCCAGCTTGGCAGGCTAGTGGAGAGGAGGGGAAAAGGATGTGGTTTTTTCTCCATTTTTTTCGAGTTTGTCAATAGGCTTTTCTTCAAATAGGGTACCTGCAGCTTTTTTATGCCATGGAAGATGTATAAAATTCATCTATTATTCATGTTTTCATGGTTTTGGCAGAACTTTTGCAAACAACTTCTTTTCAGGAGGGAAGAGAAGGAAAAGCCAATGTTTTGTTGGAAATATTAACTGAGATTTGTTAGACATGTGGAATAAAGTGAACAGAATTAATAGGAGCCACTCCAACAAATTAAACTACACAAACTCTGGACCCCAAAACCAGTTTACCCATCTAAAGCCTTGCCTTTATCTTTGAGAATTGTATTTATCTCACTATGAGGAAATTAAAATTATTATTAATGTGATAACCCAAATCTCATTTAATTTAAGGGCACTTTTTATCTTTCTAATATTGCAAAAAGGTCTTACATATACAAATCGTATGTAAAACTAATGAGCATTGAAAATCATAAAGTGTATTTTTAAGCACTTGCTGCTGTGCGGTTCCCAGAATTCATAAAGACCCTCATTTTGCCTAAAGGCAGTCATATAAAACACATAAAATAGTTAATTTGCAGTACTAAGCTTTGACCGATAAAGGCAGCATCCCCATTTTCCTATCTTTCTATTTCTTGTATCATTCGGTATCAAGTTTCATCTGGATACAGACAAGAGTCCGCCAATTGTCGGTGAAAAGACCACTTCAGTGACCTGCATTCTTCCATCAATACAATGTAAATAGTTGTAAATAATAAATTATAAAGAAAACAACCTATCCAATGCCACAAAATCATGTCATGCAAACCAGTACTTCAGAGAAGTAGTGCAGTTGTGGTTAACACTGTCATGGTTTAAGCAATACTAACAGTTGGTCCAGTGTGGTATCATTGAATCATTTTTAGGTTAGGAAAGACCTTTTAAGATCATCAAGTCAAATTTTTAGTTTAGCGATGCCAAGTCCACCACTAAACTATGTCCTTAAGTGCCACGTCTGCATGTCTTTTAAATACTTCCAGGGATGGGGACTCAGCCACTTCCCTGGGCAGCCTGCTCCTGTGCTTGACAATCCTTTCAGTGAAGAAATTTTTCCTAATATCCTATATAAACCTCCCCTGGCACAACTTGAGGCCATTTCCAGAACAATTTAAGAATTGATAATAAGAATATCAGTGCAAGTCCTCAGACTGTGGCCAGCACACCAAGTGCCTGTGTGACAGGACATGAACGATAGCAATAATCCCACCATCCATTCCTGCATAAGAAAGAGATCCAGTAAGATTCTGTTAATTAAATGGGAACTGATTTCTGAAAGTTTATCAAATACCAAACATAATTGATCCTCATAAGAGCAATGTCAAGTTGACAGCTAATATACAGTAGTTTTTATGTAGAAGCTTTATACAATAGGAAATTTATAGCTAGGAAAAGTGTGGCTGTAGACATGATATTCCACAGCCTTCCCCAGGATCTCTGCAATCGATCCTCTTGAAAATTAAACAGCTCATATCTGGAAAGGCCACCTGGTTTCCAATTTCAGGACCTAACTGTGAGGTTTGATAACTCACAGGTCATCAAAGCTTAAGGCAATAGAAATGCAGAATAAAAGATTGTTTTCATAACTTTATTTCCGTGAAACTTCTGCTGTGTTTAATAAATAATAGAAAATGTTGGCATTTTATATAAGATAGCCGTGCCTATATATTTGCTGCTTCTTTTCCAACTTGTGATGTCTAAATAGTATTTGAAGAAGAAACGCATAACTGTTTAACCAGATATCTCACTGAAAAAAAATTTATTCAGTCACTGAATTTAAAATTGTACTGCTGCTACCATGTCCATTTTTAAAGGGGTTTTTTGAAGATATTAGTTTTAAGCAGTGGGGCTCCTACAGCTAGTACTACTGTGGTGATCAGACTTTGAAGCATATCTTGAGGTATAAATTATTGTTCAGAAAAGCATATATTTGGCTGGTAATGTTACAGCCACACAAATACGTTCTTTTTTTTTTTTTTTAGCTATTTGATCAATTCCATTTTGCCAGACAGCAAAAGCCATATTAATTTATGTGACATTATCAGCGCAGTATTCCACATGCTTTGAGAGGCTCTACCTACCTGTATCTTGTATGCTTTGGTGAATCTAAATAACTAAAGAAAAAGAAAGCAAACAAAACCCATAGTAATTACTCTATAGAGTGCAGAGGGAGTTAAGGAACAGCTAAAGGCTCACTCCTTTGAGGTGGTTTATGACATATCAAATTGAGGTAGGATTTTGATCCTTGACACCTGCTTTACATGGGCCTTTAGCTGATGAAGTTAGTGAAGATATTCTGACAGAGTTCTGTGAATCTGGATAAGGGTTTGTGCACTGAAGAAAATGTAGGAGACCAGGTATAGTAAATCATTCAGAACAGGCACAGTATGCTGCAGTTTAATCTCTTGTCACCAGTGGGCCAACGTTTAGATTTCTTAAGTGTTAATATGCTAATTCCAACTTCTGGTACCAAGATGTTATATACAATGCATCTGCTTGAGTAATTGTCACTAAGACTGTCTTACATATTAATGGAAAAATGATGAAACTCTTTAGCAATTGTAACACCCTCTGGAAAAATATACAATTCTTTCCTAAACTAAATGTGATAAGCAAATAATTTAAGTAGTTTGTCAAATTCAAAAGCAATTGGGATTTCGCAAATAAATACTGTTTTTTCTTTCCAGCTGCAGAGTTAGAAATTAAATGAATTTTAACAAAATAACAATGCTTTGTAATAGAAAGGGCACTGCAACTTTTTCTGTTTCAGCAGAGTATTTCAAAGGAGACATGTTTTCCTTCTGTGTAAAGAAAAAAACCCTAATCTCTTTTATTCCAGCCTCCAGATTTGGTGTGCAGCTAGTGACCCTAACTAGTGACTAACTTCAATGATGTTTAACCCTTTCAACACAATTTTATTTGCATTTTCATGTTAGCAATGATGTTCATCATATTGAAAGACTAACTGTAAGTGGAAGGATCAGACAGTAAAAGTGCATCTGTTACTTTCTCTACTGGCACCATTTTACTGTTTGGATCTGATTTTCATTGAGAGAGATTTTCAAACTGTATTCCTCTTTTATAATTTCACATGCCTTTATGAGAATTTCTTACCCAAATCATGCTGCCCTCAAACAAGCCTCCCATTGGTAGAAATCCATAGAAACTGCTTTTTTATCTTGTTGGGTTATATATAGCATGCTTTCCCCAACAGATGCATTAAATGTGCACAGTAACACCACAGAGTTGCTATATGAGTGCTTTCTCTCATAAATCATATTTGGTGTCAGATTGTAGCTATAATACGTACATTTGAAAACATGTTTGTGACAGTGAAGAGAATGTCTGTCCTGGCTCAGCTCAAGCATGTAGACAGGTGACTCAACACTTCCTCCCACTCTGGAAGTGTCAGTAGGGGCATCTACAGCAAAAGGGCCCTGTGCAGAGGTGGAAGTCATGAGCAAATCTGGTCTGAACATTCTTGTTCTTGCTTTTAGACTTCAATGTTTTGCCATATTGCTCTCCTGGAGTATATTATCAAGAATATTGGTTTCACCTCAGTGGGAGGGGATTACCTGCCTCTGGAAAGAGCCTTGAAGTGAACCAGGATTTAGAAATGAAGTGGGGAGCTAATTGTTTGAGCATAGATGTATCCACAACGATGATGGTGGATGGTATATTTCCTTCACTCACTGTGAGTTAACATAGTCCCATATTTTTGAATAATCTCAGTCTCATGTTAAACTAGATTCCTTTTGAAATATTACCATTAAGAATAATGGATTCTGTTAGAGGTAAATATAAATGAGAACTCAACAATGAGGAGTGTTCTCTTAGATGCCAGAAAATTCAATTTGCAACTCAAGATCCCAAAGTTTATAAGCACCTCAAATATTGCTGTGCTTTGACTACTTAATCTCCATATCATATTTCTGCATCTTGTATGACAACAAAGCAGTACTGACACATTTGCTTTCAGATTAACATCAACTTTTTTGTCACAATGTCAAACATACTGTACTGAAGACACCAAATCACCTCCATCCCAATTCTTATCCTTCAAAGGAGCATGGGAAAATTATAGAAGCAAGCACTTCATTGGCTACTAAGATAAATCATGTTGCAAAAAAGCCCCAAACTGCAGCCATGGTGCCGTTGCCGTGTTTCTATTAATAGCAGTGAAATACATCAATGTCAGTTGGCTTATGCTATAATAAACCAGGTATTTTCCCATAAAAAATGTGTTTCTCATTAGATTATTTACAGAAAAATACTTGGGCATGAAGGGCTCAATAAATCAGAAGCACTTATGATCTGCAAGATCAGCAATAATAATATTTTTGCAAGAACATAGCTGTATATTTCATGTCAGAGAAACCATACATAACAATATGTATGGTTGATATTACATATATTCCTTATACACAGTGGTTTCAGTTTATTCCAGGTGTAACTGACTGCTGCCTGAATTATACTGTCCTCTAAGTACTGCCATGATTCTATGTAAAGTCACATGGTTGTGTGATATATATTCCACAATTAGAGATTTTTTTGAAAATACCTATTTGATTAGCACTTCTGGCTGAATAATAACACAAATTTTGGCCTTCATGACTTCCTCATGAGGTGTTATCCCTTACGATAAAGTTTGTGCAAAATAATCACATTGCCCTTACAGCAAATTTTTGGGTTTCTGGTGGTGGTGGTGTTTTTTAATGTGGCTTTCAGGAAGCAGAAGTAGATGTAATCAGTGTGTAGACAGAAGCAGGTGGACACACCCCAAAACCTCCATCCCAGGTCTTTACTGTAAATTGCCAGATGCTGGCAGTTAAAAGAAAAAGATATATATATTATGAAATTGTCAGATACAAAAGTTGCTCCTGAAATATAGCCAGAGTATAATGTTTTTGTTCTATGTTCATGGGTTCTTTGAAGAGGAATTTTATTATCCTTGCTGCAAATAGCTGCATAATAGCTCTTCATACCTGACATTTATTTTCAGGTTTATTTCTTAAGCTTGATTGAGTTGTAGAAACTCTGCAGTATAGCTGCAGTCATGGAAACTTCTAGGGTTTCTGTGGCCTGGTCATTAGTTTGACATTCATGAGGATTCATCAGAAAATTCAGTATTTCTGTTGCAACTATTCAACACTGATTTCTACTTCTAAAATCAAGTCCTCATTGTCCATACATCTGGGGAACAGTTCTGTCTAATAAGTCATTTCAAGGCTTTTCCTTCCTCCTGGTACTTCCTTCTACTACTAGACTAGAAATAGCCACCCTCTGAGGAGGTGGAACCAGTGACACAGGACTAATGGCTCTTAGAGACTGGCTGCCCACACCTCTATCACAGTGCATTTGGAGCATAAATATGGACTAAAAAGTAGCTCACCTATGGCTCCACTCAACAGTAGGAGAAACAGCCACAGTGTGTGCAAGTGTGAGCATGCAGAGGTGCTCTGTAATATATATTTGTCCTTGATGCAGTGCTCCCTCCAGCTGGAGAAGTTCTGTTTCCAGCATTGACTTGGGTCTCAATGGCAGAAAAAGCCCCAGCATACTTCTTTGGTTCATGTGGGTACAGCTATCATCTAAAGTAAGCAACATTTTTCTTCTTTAAGATTATATGCTTATGCAATTTAATTACTATGAGGCAACCACAAATCCCAGCAGTTTCTGTAGGGATTTCTACCAAATCATGCTGCTCTCAAACAGCAACAATCCACAAACCAGTAGTTCATGTTTTTAGACAATTACTAAAATTCAAGAACTTAAAATTTCTGAAATTTTATATCTTCATTTTATATGTATTTAAAATAATAGAAATTTAATGTAATTTTAAAACTTCTGATCTCTTCTGTAAGGACGTTAGAATAACTACATATATCTTGTATGTTTATCAAATTATGAGGAAAATACAAATGTCTGAACAGAATTGCATCATATTGGGATTTTTATTTAGGCGAATGATTCACATAATCTACATTATTAGATGCAATTTATACATCTATACATATAGATGTAGATTATTAGATTAGTTATAGATACATAAATAATATTTTACACATTCACAAAGCAGAGAAAATAATTCATCTATCAAAACCTGGAATTTCCTGAGGCAGTGTATAAAAATCAAATACTCCATACAGGACTGTAAGCTGCTTCTGAGAACCTTCCCATGTGATAAAGAAAGCTGCACTAAATTTATTACATTTTCACATAAATGTCCATAGAATCTCACCAACTCTTCTTTTGCCTCTTAAAATCCTATAGGACATTTCCATAAAGGTGGTCCTCAAAGTTGCTTAGCAGCCAGAGCTCTTACTAAAGGTTTCTAGGGCTTAGGTTGGCCAGAAATCAGCAGGGAATGCCAAGATCATGAAGTCAGCATTTTTATATTCACATGGGAAACAAATGGGGTTTTTAATAAATACGTCTTCTGACAACAGGAATGGTGTGTCCTTGTCAACAACTGCATGATAAAACAGAGACATCTACTGGTTAAAATACGAAATAGGAAAAATATCAAAACATCTTTTGTGGAACACCACACAGACTTCCCTCCTTTCCTTTCTCATCTCACTGCTGAGATACAAAACCTGCTTTTGAAGGATAGACATCCTTCTTCCCTTGGTGATCAGCACATCCCCACAAAAGCTTACCAAAATATTCAAACTCCACTTGTGCACTCTGGTTAATTTCCAGAGAATTTCCCTTTGATATCCTAAAAACAAAACCAGGCCCTGTGACAGAGGTAGACCATGACAGTTTGAAGCCTAATGGACATTTATATGTGACTAGACAAAACCAGCTTTTTATGTAGTGAATATTCAGCCCTTCTTCTGGGCAATCCACAGTTCCCAAGAAAGCAGACACTCCCTATTCAAAACTTCCCAATTTATTTACACTAAAAGCTAAATCTGAATTACAGCCCCAAATTAGATTCTGCTACCAGGATGAGGCATCCACAACTTCTCTGGGCAGCCTCTTCCAGTGTGTCAACACCCTCACAGTAAAGAATCTCTTCCTAACATCGTAAATCTGCCCTCTTTCAGTTTAAAGCCATTACCCCTTGGTCTATCACTATATGCCCTTGTAAACAGCCCCTCACCAGATTTCTTGTAGCCGTTCTTTAGGTACTGGGATGGTCTCAGGTGTCCCCAGAGCCTTCTCTTCTCCAGGCTGAACAAGCCCAACTCCCTCAGCCTGTTTTCATAGCAGAGGTGCTCCAGCCCTCTGAGTATCTTCATGGCCCTCCTCTGGACTAACTCCAACAGGTCCTCTTATGTCCCTGATGGTTATTTACAACTAGTACTCCACCTCAGTATGCAGCGTATACATACCTTATCAATGCTACCTTTACATTTACAGAATACTTTGGCTTTACTAAGTATTTAATTTATTCTCTTCTGGTTTCTCAAGTTGTCAGATTTGCTTCTTAGTAACATGTCTTCATGGTACCGCAACTGGTGAGAAATTTGTTTAACACATCTGCATCTAACCAAACCGATGTTATTTCTTTATTGACTAAAATCTTATTTAAACTGCTGCACATTTTTTTCATCCCCTACAATTAGCTTTCTGTAACACTAACTTTTGGGGGTTTATTTCAGAAAAGAGATTCTACAATTTAAAAGTTAATAAAAAGCAATATGTAGTGAACCATGGACAGAAAAAAATCTAAAATAGCACTAGGAGATTCAACAATTAAGCAATCCCTTCTTTTATAGAGACTTATGAATGGATTATCATGTGATCATCGTATTATTTACTGACTGTGCTTGCAGTATGTTTTGGTAGGATTGCAGTGTACAGTTGTGTAGTTAGAATAATTAAACTTACTGTAAAAGAAATTCAAGCATATTAAAAATCTTAATAAAACATACTGAAAAGAGAAAATATTAACCATGTGCAACTGAATATTGTTTAATGATTTCTAACAAGAAAGACATAAAATAAAAATATTCTATGTCATTTGACTATAAGTTAAATCAATGTGCTTTTTTAGATTTATTTCTAGGAAACTTTATTAATTCAAGGAGCTGAACATCCCACAGACAATTAAGTCCTTTAAATTGTGAATGGAAAATGTATTGATGGCAATTTCTCCCAATGGGAGAAATTAAATTCTTCCAGGAAATGCAAAAAACTAAAGGCTGATAAACAGATCTATGTTCTCAGATTGATCTCTCCTTTTCTAATTCTTCTGTTTAAATTACTTTTTTTAAATTTATGTTAGGTCCATAGTCCCCACGGTCATGGGCAGAGTCTTTGAAGAATGAAATGACTCTAACTAATAAATCAATTTCTGCTAGAATTTGAATGCATCCTAAAACACGATATGATATGAAAGGTTCATATATTTCTGTTGAAGCCATAATTAATATTCTAAATGTCACAAATGCAAATCTGTGTGGTAGTGAGGAAAATTATCACACTTCATGTATTTCCAGTGGAAGTCTAAATTGGCTAAGAGGGAAAGGGAAAAAGAAAGGAAAATCACCTTACAGTTAGTAAAAAAGATGACAGTTAAGATATGCAGGCCTACAACTACACATGACTGTATTGCAAAAGAGGAAACAACAGACTGGATTCTTTTCCCTAACAATTTCTCTGATTCTGCAAGTGTGAGAAATATTGGCGTAAGCTTTATATAAACCTATAGATGAATGTAGATGTTTTATATAGAGCTGCAGTTCTGAAGTATAGATAGAAATTGACATGAAGCCAAGAGAGAAAAGTTATTTTAAAAGTGTGAGTAAAGATTATGTCTGGAATTTGTGCCTGTCATAATTTCAAATAAGGCTGAGTAGCAAATCTCTGTGATAGATAACAGCAGTCTTCAGGTGGGAGGCCATCCTTACTCACTGTATTATACCACTTAAAGAAAGTATCAGTCAATGGCAAAGGGATGATAAAATTAGAATATTTTAAACAAAAATCATAGTATTTTTGTCAGCAAATTATACTCAAGTGTACAGCCCTGGTAAATAATCTTAAGGTTCCAGCTGTAAGCAAATTCCATTAAAAGTAAATGGAAAATACATACAGTGAGAACCAAGAAATTTAACTTCTAATTTCCACAGCATTCCTTTCTGAATGCAGTTACATCCAGCTTTCAGGTTTAAGCTGAATGTTAGTATCAAAATTAGTAGCATCAGAATAAATCTGTACATCAGGTGTGTGTTGATTTGCCCCTTACATCCATTCAACAGCCTATACTACAACTTCTCAGAGCTAAACAATTGGGGTTTGATTTTTCATTACTTCCTCTTGCTTAGCCCCACCATGATTTGCTATGTGTTCTTATTTACTTATGTCACGACAAGCAGCAAAAATAAATCTCTCACCTATGGTGAGATTCCAGACTTCTTCAATAGTAATTTGTCTGAGAAACAAATATTGTGCCAGCATTATCTTTATTTTGCCAGTACTATCTTTATAAATGGTATGCTTTCCATGCATGCATGTGTTTAAGGCGGTAGGATAACGGGGTTCTGCAGTGAATTCGGGCGCACCACCACAGCACACGGCGGCACCCGCTTTGCCGGGGCCTGAGTTCAGCACCGGGGTGGGGACAGCTCCTGGGCCGCGCAGGGCCGCTGGGTCCTCCCACCTCTCTACTGGCTGGAGATAACCTTTCTGTGTTTGGGGAAGGTGTGTGTGTGTGTTTTGTTTGTTTGGCTTTTTAAAACGAAATTCCTGGTAATTAAGCCAATGCTTTGTGCATGAAAGGAGTGAAGCACAGATCTTGCAAATGGACTCCTGTGCAGAAGAGTTGGAAACTGCAAGGTCTTTGTCATAACTGACATGGAAGTTTTGAAGATCTTGCAAATATATTTAAGTAATCATAATCAGCTGTCATTACCTGAAAATTAGACAGCTAATGCAAAACACAATCTAAACATAAGAAACATGCCAGCTGCTATCATCAAAAGGTTTAAAAAACTCCTGAATGGGGACACAAAGGGACTTTAATAAAGACATCTCATTCATTTTTGATTAATTTAGCTGACTTTTCTTACACACACAGGCAAATTGTTTCTTCTAAAAATAACATTTATGGAGGCCAAAAAAACTCTGCAGACACAAAACTATTTTATACATAAAGCCTTTAACATGACTCTTGAAGTTAATTTTTTGTGTGTCTCTCTCTAATGGGGAGTTAAATCTCTCCCATTCTTATATGGCAAAGAAAGCTTTAGCTAGATATACTTTATTTTTTTCACTGTAACATACATTACATTAAATTATTTAATTGACTAATTACACTGTAATTTCAAGCAGGTACTACCTCCACTTCTGTCAATAATATGACAGACAAATTCATGGGCCTATCTAATTCTAGTGAAAAAAAAAAAAAAAGAAGCAATTCACTTACCCTGACTCTGGATCTGCTATTTCATTTACATTAAATCCTAGCAGGCAGTGAGCTATTTATCAATAAATAATTCATTTCATGTCTCCAGCTGAGATAGCCTTTTGTTGTTCAACAACAACAAAAAAATATTAGAACTGACTTTATATGGATTTTAATCTGCTAACAAGACCAAATTAATGCTTATTAGCTTTGTGTTAAATAAACAGTATTCAGGGTTGTCTCCACTGATGCTGAATACATATGCCTCTTCCTACCTATGAAGACTGCCTTCATCTGTGACTACTTAAGGTCTCCCATCTTTGCCATTCTAACAGATTACCCCAGTATTATCCTCAGCACATAACTAATGACAGCATGTTTCTTCAGGGCTGTGCTGAAGATCCAGCTAATACTCACAGTTGCAGTCATTGTCTATTACTTGTGCCTAGTGTAATTTCTTTGGTCTCCAACATCTCTGTCGCTGCTTTTGTCACAATATTAAGAAAATGCATCCTGCATATTTGAGCAATGCTGTACCTCATTTTCTACTACGTAGCTACTATGTGTCACTAATGTACTATGTGTTCTAATACACCTTAATGGCCTCTGTGCTCAGATTCATAGAGAATCAGTCCACATTCCCAGGGTTCTCATTTTCCAATATTATCCACTGGAAGATTGCCCTATATACCAAGCCACCTCCACATTAAGCCATAATTAAATGTTCAAATCCACATATTACTAAATCCTGATGCTGAGATTCTAGGTGGTGCAAACCCCGAGGTCATCCCTCCCTAAAGTAATAAACAAACCATTAAGTAAATGCAGTTTACCCACCACAGAGTGCAGGAGGGAAGTATTCTATTGCTGATACCCTAATAGCATAAATACAAAAATGAGTAATTTATCTGTAACAGAATGCAGGAACAATGTATTTTATTGCTGTTAATTTAAACCAGGCTGCTCTTAAAGAATATAGGATCCTCTCCCAAGCAGATTTACACTCTCTGGAAGCCTGTGTCTTCTATGGCAAATTTTAAGTCTATGGAATGGGATGGCCAGCACAAAGTGGAAGAGGGATAGACATGGGAAGGCTTTGTGAAATAAATGAAGTTCATACAGGGCTCTCAAGCAGGAAGGATATCAGCTACACAGGAAGGCTTTATGAACTTCCAAAATGAAGCATGTGCCAAGACAGGAGTAGTTACTCCAGTCAGGGAAACCTACCAGATCCAGTTTCAAATACCTTGCTCAGTTACAGCTATGTTTGAAGAAGTTTGAATAACTTAGTGGTAAAATCTATTTAGCTACGTGTTATTACCCATCCCACTAGACTTACCATCATGGTTTCCCATGCATACTGATATTGATATGTGTCAAACTACTACCTCCCTTGAGCCCCCTCAGGCACAGACCTGAAGGTTGATACATTACAGAACCAAAGGCAATCCTTTTGACTACCTGCCTTCAGCTTCACTACTACAAGTGTTGGCTCCCAGTCCGGGTGATCTTCATAGGACAGCACATCCCTGGACTTATGCCACTTAAGAAATGACATCTTAGGTAGAATCACCACTGAACTTCATGGAACCAGGAATAAACATCTAGAAGTATTTGAATTCACTAGCTTAATAGGACCTTGGGTCTGTCAAGCTGAACTGAAGACAGCACAGTGGCTACTCATCTACTGATGACCTAGTAGACATTTTTCATATCTCAAGATATGATAGGGAGTGTCTATGGACACTAGCGGTGAAATCTTTAGTGAAAACCTACTAAATGAGCATTTCTAGACTAAGCTTTTAAGGTGAGAGTCATCCCAGTGCAAAGAAACAAATAGAAAAGAATGTGTATCACTTTGGCACCAGATAAGTACAACTCTAAGAGCTTAACCTTCATATATGGAGATTAATGTCAGGCTTAATGAATATTCCTGAAAGATCAATGAGGAATATTCAAATTAAGTCCTTAAAGTATTAATAATAATGATCTAGGAAAAAGTGGAAATGAAAGGTCAGAATTCTAAATAATGTCATCAAGGAGGGAGATCAGGAGTAGAAGGGAGAAGCAGTTCCGTGATCTCAAATGCTGTCAGAGCCATTATCAGATGTGTTCCTGAAAGGGCAACTGTGACAGATCTGTAAGCTGAACTAAATTTATGTTATTCTGTTAAACTATTCCCCTCTCCTCCATCTTATTTTTCCAAAATTAAACACTGTGTTCTGTGTGGAGTTGTTAGACCTGTGCCAGGAGTCTGCAATCGGCAGGTATTCTAGAGAGGTAAAAAGACGTGAAAGGTGTACTCTGAAAGGGTAGTTGTGCATAAGCAGTGGCAATTTTCCACTTGTAATATGGTTTCCAGGCCCTGCAAGCCAACTACAAAAGATGCCTGTTTTGAGACCTTATGACAGAATGACTTAAACTTCTTTCTTACTATATCATGAAATTCTGTCTTCAGTCTTGTAAATACTGCCTAGCTCTAAAAATGACTGTCCTGGGTCAGAGGCTGAGGTCAGAGTACCTGACCCAACAGGAGGCTGATGTCTTATTTATTTCTCAGTAATAGTTTTAGGATAATTTTAAATTGCTACCAAGGTCTAATTTTAGTAACTGGCAAGGATTTTTTTCCATGACTTAAGACAAGGAGCATTTGCAAACTTATACAATACACCTATTCTTACATAATTTTTCAGTGTTGAAGAACTATTAAGATTGGCTAGAATTGGCTTTCCATAACTCCATCGCATCCCAGTTTGGTCTAAATCCAAGTAGGGTTTGTCCCTGTTTGTCTCCTTTTTATGTCTCCTGATCAAGGAGGACCTTATGTTATAAATAGCAGTAGCCAGTAAGGGCCATACTCTATTGATCAGTAGCAAACCGTCTTACCTTTTATTGAACTTTTTCAGTGTGGCCTGTTGAAACCTCAGATTCAAAGTAACAGGCTTCTAAGAACTGTGACACACCGGTACACACTCTGAGTGCAGAACTCCCAGCAGGCAGGTGTGAGCTGAATACAGTCCTCTCTGCAGAGCAGCACAATGTAGAATGGTGGGCCAGAAGTAAGAGGTGATGCTTGTAATTGGGAAGTCCCAGGAACACAGTGAAGGGAGACAGTGAAGAGACAAGGAACAGAGATGCTGTCTCATGATCTTGTTCTGAAGTGCCCAGCAAGGAAAAGTAGTGGGAACTGCTGAAGGCAGTGCAATAGTTCTGTACTGATAAATGCTATTATCAGCTGGTAAAATATCCTTGCACTTACCCTGATTGTACAAATGTAAAAATGTGTTTCTCCTTTGCATTGTTGGAGGAGAGTATACTGGCCCCTTCCCCTAAATATCTACAGTCTAATGTCCTGACTGATCAAATTCCTCATGTGATAATGCTTATAGCTGGAAGGCAGCTCAATTTGTAGTGTTATCTTTGTTGCTCCAATGAGCATCTTGTTTGGATAGTTCCAGGTGTGAAGAACAGGACACAGAGATTTAGGCAGATGTACAAGACAGTGCTCCTAATGAGCAAAACTTTTTTTCCATTCAATTGCAAACTCAATATCACAGTCTGAAGACTGATGACAGTAAAGGATGCTGCTGATTTAAACCAATTTCCATAAACTTCCCACCAAGCCTACAAATGTATCACATTTTCACAGGCTCAGAGGAATGAAAACCTCCATGATCTGACCTTCTACTTCTGCCATTGTGACTGTGAGTTGATGGATGGTCTGGGCCCAAGCTGGAAGCTCTGTGCTACAAGCTAAGGACACCTTTAGGCAAGATAAAGCATGGTCTGCTGGCTACAGCACTTGAGAGCTCTCAGGTGTTTCTGAAGAACCTAGGCAACCTCCAGCTATCTATCTGCCCAAATCTAGACCTAGACACCTCTTTCCCAAGAGCAGATGCTTCTGAGAATATACAGCTATATACAGCTAAGTGCTCAAGAAAGTTGATAGTTCTCCAGAAACCGTTATCAGAAGTCTTTCAAAAGCTGAAAGATTACTCTTTTTTTTAAAGCCAGAGATAAAGTTACTGCCAGAGCACTTCATTTGAAGATAGCATACTTTTCTATGCAGAAAGAGAAGCATAGTTAACAGTCGGATAAATTTTAGTGCTTATGGAGGCTAGAGATTTGAAAAGTAACGGGACTATATTGCTGTTTGTTATTTAAATGATCTAGATCCTACCCTAGATCCAAGCCTGGAGAAAAGAAATAAGAAAACAACATTCCTATTACAGTTTTATCTGATTACAGATTGAAAACAACATTAATCAAATATAGTGCACTGGCAGTTAGATGTGGCTCAACTGAACCTTCCCTGAGCAGCTAAACTTTAGTGGGAACCTAATGTATACTTTTTCTCTGCTTTATATAACAATAACAATCAGTTATGTCAGAAGCCTTTTCACAATATCAGTTATTGTAGAACTGCAAGGAGCAATTTGAAGCCTATTCCTTACACCTTTATTTTCTGCCTCAGTTGTATGCGTGTTCTATGCAGAAGTCTTCACAATGCTAACAATAATGAGCACTGAAATGGGTGCACAGGAAAAAAGCCAGGTTTTAGTGGCAATTTAATACTGGGAAACCAGTAACTTTCCTTGCCCTCTCAAAGATCAGAAACAACCGTATCTGGAGCAGCCTGTTAAGATAGCTTCTTACCTCAAGGAGTATGTTACTATTCATTACATCAGTAGCAGATTCAAATGTCTCGTATCCAGCCCATAAAAAAGGCATTTAAGTATATAATTTTTTTTCAGAAACAATTTGCATTTTATAAGGACATATTTTAAAAGTTAATAAGAGTTGGATTTTTGTGTGGTTTTGTAGAAATACAGCTAAATGACATAAGCTGCCAGAATCTTGTTATTTAAGCAGAGTATTGCTTATATTCTGCAATGCAGATTTAAAATAGTATATCAAGAGTGACGTAGACAAACTGTGGTTAGAGATTGATTACCTGAAGTACGTAAAATTTTCCAGGCATTTCAGTCTAGAATACAGTTCCAGAAACATGCACCTAACACAGGAAGTTTTGTTGGGAATTAGTCAGTCAGCTGTGGGTTTTTTGCTCTTCTGTATCAGTATAGCTAGTTTAGCAGATTGCTACAGGCCTTTCTTATAAACTCAATGCTTCTGTTAATATAAGACATGTCTTTTCTATGAGGATTTACCAGGGCAGTACTATCTACAGTGTTCTTTATGTAGACTCTGAATAGGGAGTGCCTTTTTTTACTTCTTTTTCTCATGGTTTCTATTGTTCTTCCTACTGATCCTCTGCCTTTTTTTTTTTTTGCCTAATGAGTTGTAACTTCTAATCAATTGCAATAATTAAAACATACCATGTGTGGGACGATGCAGAACCTTAGTTAGGCAACAAAGTCCCAGACAAATAAAAGCTGGAGATTCTTAGAAGAAACCAAAATACTTTGCTTCACTGGAAATTTTCTTTTCACCAAGAACAGACTCATGCTTACAGATGACACGCCTAAAACACTAAAAAATCCAAGCCTGCTATATAGTATGTTTTATTAAAATAGCTGGCAGAGTTGAGACTTGCACATTACCACCATATGAATGAATGGCTGGAAGAAACAGATAGATGGTTGTTGTCAGTAAAACACTCTGGATGGCAAGAAAGTTTTCTGTTCAAGAGCTATAAAATGCACGGAATTTCAGCCTTGTCACACAGTGTAAGAAGGGGTGCTATACATTGAATCACCTCTTTACTATGATCTTTTGTATGCTGGTGAACATTTAGGCATAAAATAAATTCCCTACGACATACTGAAATGCCAGTATTTCCTAATTAAAACCAGTTTGACTGCAGTTGGGCAAATAAGTTCTCATGACTTTCTTTTCTAAGAACAATGCATGTCAAGTAACTGGGTCCTTGTATTATACAGATTTTTCCAGTGCTGTTATTTACATTCTGATGCCATCTCCAATGAGGAAGGCATCAGTCTGACAGGAATTGCAAGCTCA
This sequence comes from Pezoporus wallicus, assembly GCF_028554395.1. Taxonomy (NCBI): domain Eukaryota; kingdom Metazoa; phylum Chordata; class Aves; order Psittaciformes; family Psittacidae; genus Pezoporus; species Pezoporus wallicus. The sequence goes on from NW_026641950.1 coordinate 5,316,255, forward strand.
ACAATTCAGACCTGTGCCATGTTTATTTGTTCTTTGAATTCTGAAAGTATAATTAAGTTATTGACTATTTTAGAGAACTCAAGCATGCATTAGTTATTTCATAGTGATTTCAGTGAAGCGAAGAACCTAGTATACCTTACTTAAGCTTCAATCAGTGAAGTCTGAATCAGGCAACTTGCACAGTTTGAAAGGCAGTTACTGCTCTGTGATAGATTTGCCTTTTGGCTGCCTCTGTCCTAGCTACAGGACATCACAAATTTCATTAATCACCCCTGAGTGGACATGCAGCATTATCACCTTCTTTCTTTACTAAGATTGGCTGCTTCTACTGCTGTGATTAGCAGAAGTTTTAAAGGGATGCATAGCCCTCTTAAACAGGATAGATTAATCAGGGTATGTCTTCTGAATGGGCTGTATGAAGGATGAAGACAAGTAGTCCACAACTCACTCGGCAGGAGAAATTAATAGATCTTATTCCTCCAATAAGGAAAACAAAAAAATGACAGAAGGAGTGCTGGTAGGGAGAGATAGAAATCTCTTTGGAATACTTCAAATATGAAAGGTGCTACCTATTCTGTACTATTATTAGCTGAAAGAGGACAAAGATAGCACACAAGTACATGATGATGCCAAATATGGACTCTCACACTGTGAGCAATTTCAGTTTGTGCTTAGAGAGCTGAATTTGTGCTTAGTAGCCCATAGCTGAAACAGGCTTACTGACATTTTTCTCCAAGTTAGAGCGAGGTGCCTCTCCATCTCTGGAGCTGTTATTGCCACTGCGACTGATCTCTCCCCATGTACTACTCATCAAACCTGCATTCTGCTTAGATGCATTCACTCTTATTGAATATTACAGCAATTTTGTCAGACTTAGTGTGTCACTGGAGTACACCAAATGTCACCAAATGGATTTAACAGAATCACTTCTGACAAATGAGTTCAAATGCTTTGATAAATGAGCTTAAACTGAGTTTTAAAATGGAAAATAATTTATTGCAGTATTTCTAATAGAAAACTGGATTTACTTAGGACTTCTAACCAAACTGATATATTTTTTTCCAAGTAAAGTGTTATAACAATTTTTGTATCACTGTAACACTTTGCACACTATCTCAAAGCTGACCATATTCCTTTGAGTATAAATAACTAAACTTCATAGTAAAACCATTAGGTTCTCTGATAGATTCATTTCTTTTCTCATAATATTGGTTCTGTAAATGAGAATGACCAGCTATTCCAGACAAAATGAAAGTCTGTGAAGTATGGAAGTGCCTAAGCTTTATCAGAATGAATAAAAAAATATCTCAGAAAACCTATCTCCTGAGACAGAAATTGAAACATTATTTCTAGGAAGCATCTGTCAACTCATACATTTTAATCATGGTGAAAAACTGGATTTACCTTCACACTACTCCTTACTTTTTAACACCTTGCACTCAGCCTAATTCAGGGCCAATACCTTCAATTCTTGAGCACCTGAAATTTGCCTAGACATGATAATTTGGCAGGACTAGTCTTGTGAACAATGCTTCTTGTTTTTCTCGTAAGTTTGACTTTTGGCTCATAAATCTAAGCATGGCTAAGAAGGTGTGCACCATGTAGTACTAAATTCAGTCTACACCTGCTATTTCCCAGTCGCTTCTCTGCACTGTGTAAAGTTTTACATAATCACACATAATGCAGAAAACTAATAATGTTCTACACGTTAGCAGGAACTTTATAACCTTTACTTGGTAACATGCAATAATAAATGTCACCTCCCACTGTGATTTAAAAATGGTAAGACCAGCTATGTCTTTCTTTCTGAAATGAATTGGCTTACTGCAGACAGTAAAACAATCAGGTTTTCACTGTGTCTAAGATGGTTCTAATGTTTTCTCTGTGCAAAAATCAAAACATTGAAACAAAAGAATGAATGCAGCAGCCAAAGCAGCTTCCACCATTGTGTGTTTATTTGACACATGCACATTTGAAAGGATTTAAGCAAGCAATGACAAATACACTTGTATCAGTCTAACCAAAATATTGTTTATTTTGTTTTACAGATTTTGGCCATTGTGTCCATTCTGTTCATCGTACTGTCCACTATTGCTTTGTCTCTTAACACGCTGCCAGAGCTTCAAGAAATAGATGAATTTGGGCAGCCAAATGACAACCCTCAGCTAGCACACGTTGAAGCTGTGTGTATTGCTTGGTTTACCATGGAGTATCTTTTGCGTTTTCTGTCCTCACCAAATAAGTGGAAGTTCTTCAAAGGCCCGTTAAATGTCATTGACTTACTGGCTATCTTGCCATATTATGTCACCATTTTCCTCACGGAGTCCAATAAAAGTGTCCTGCAGTTCCAAAACGTTAGACGTGTGGTTCAGATATTTCGTATTATGAGGATCCTAAGGATTCTTAAGCTCGCCAGACATTCAACAGGCCTTCAGTCCTTAGGTTTTACGCTGAGGCGGAGTTACAATGAATTGGGCTTGCTGATATTATTTTTAGCCATGGGAATAATGATATTTTCGAGTCTTGTATTCTTTGCTGAAAAGGATGAGGATGCTACAAAATTCACCAGTATCCCTGCATCATTCTGGTGGGCAACAATCACTATGACTACTGTAGGATATGGTGACATTTATCCTAAGACGTTATTAGGTAAAATAGTTGGAGGACTTTGCTGTATTGCTGGAGTGCTGGTCATAGCCCTGCCCATACCAATTATCGTGAACAATTTCTCAGAGTTTTATAAGGAGCAGAAAAGACAGGAGAAGGCAATTAAGAGGAGAGAAGCACTTGAGCGAGCTAAAAGAAATGGCAGTATTGTCTCCATGAACCTGAAAGATGCCTTTGCTCGCAGTATGGAAATGATAGATGTAGCAGTAGATTCAGGTAAGCCTGGAGAAGCAGTCAATCAAAAGGAGACACCTGATGACAATCACCTGTCCCCAAGCAGGTGGAAATGGGCCAGAAGGACAATGTCTGAAACAAGCTCAAACAAGTCTTACGAGAACAAATACCAAGAAGTTAGTCAGCAGGACTCCAACGAGCAATTAAACAACACCGCAGCATCCTCCAGCCCGCAGCACCTCAGTGCCCAAAAACTGGAGATGTTGTATAATGAAATTACCAAATCTCAGTCTCAGACTAATCTTAATGCTGGTTACCAAGACCAGTCAGCAAAGCCACCTGGGTATGAAGAAGAAATAGAAATGGAAGAAGTTAGAGGTCAGAGAGATCCGTTGTCAGCTGGACCTACAGACATTGTAATGGACATGAGAAGCACATCCAGTATTGACAGTTTTGCCAGTTGTGCGACTGACTTCACGGAAACAGAAAGGTCTCCCCTTTCTCTGTTTCCTGTTTCTCACTTGCAAATGAGATTTCCAGCTGATTCTGTTAACCTGGAGGACAACCAAAGAGTAAGGAGTTCTCAGTTTATACCATTCACAAAAGACAGAATGTTTTCTCCAACCGATGTCACCTTTGACTATAATCCAATCAACAGAGCTGTTACCAGTGATAGCAGTGGGTCCCAAACTGTTTTGCATGGCCATTTGCATTTTGACACTCCCATGGAAAGCCCCAAAAGTTCCCTGAAAGGTAGCAACCCATTAAAATCTAGATCCCTTAAAGTTAATTTTAAAGACAATAGAGGTGGTGCTCCACAAACTCCACCAAGCACTGCAAGGCCACTGCCAGTAACAGCAGGAGCAGACTTCACACAGGTCACCCCTCAGCACATCAGCACCATTCTCCTAGAAGAAAATTCACCCCAAGGTGAACAACCTTTACTTGGTGCTGACGCATCAGCACTTTGTCAGGGACCTGCTAAAAAATCATCTCCCCTCTTTCCCAAAAAAAAGATATTCACTTTCCCTTCAAAAGAGAGGAGAAGCTTCACTGAAATAGACACTGGAGAAGAAGAAGAGTTTATGGAGTTACATGGTATAGAACATGAAAAACAACAGGATATCAAGACAAATTGCTGTGGTGATAAGCAGAGTGATGGTAACCATTTAGCAGAGGAGCCACAGGTCAGCTCTTCACCCAAAAGCATGAGCCACAACTGTACTCAAGACATTTACCATGCTGTGGGTGAGGTAAAGCAAGACAGTAACCAAGAAGGTCACAAAATGGAAAACCATTTATTTGCCCCAGAAATTCATTCAAGTCCAGGAGAAACTGGTTACTGTCCCACACGCGAAACTAGCATGTGACTAGTTACAAAAGCAATAAAAATACCTTTTCTTTAAAAAGTTAGTAATGCCTATTAACTAAAACATGGAAAGCCTCAAAAAAGTGCATAAAATGTTATTTTTGCATGGCATGAAGAGTTGTTTAGTTTAAATACTGTTTACTTAAAAATGGGGACTGCTTTTTGTAACAAACTGAAAAAAAAACAGGAAAAAAAATGACTCAAGAACAGTGAATACAATAAAGAGAGCTCTGTTAGGAGCCAGTGTTCTGCAACATATGACATTTTTGATCCTTTCACTCATGATTGTAGACAGATTTTGAACTCTTTTAACTTTATTTTGGTTTTTTGGTTTCAATGAATTTTAGAATTTGCACATGAAAGGATGAAATGTCAATGCATGCACTCATAAAGATGTGAAACAAGGTGCTTTGAGCTTGCAAAATGCATATATTTGTAAATAGTTTGGGGTTGGGGGGAAAGCTACTGTTAACAAGGATTCATGGAAAAAAGAATTTCCTGGGACACAGGTACTTCCTTCACAGCGTGCTGCCTGGAGGTTTTGTACAGACTTATGTTGCAAAATTGCAACTTCTACTTAAAGCATCTCACGTATCTTGCTTTCTGTTAAAAAGCTCATGAGTGTATCTGTTAATTAAGGACTACAGTATTTTAGTTTATCTGTGCTGTAAATCATGATTACTTTTTTTATTTGCATAACCTTAGTTGCATTTGTCAGTTTAATTAATGATCCTATGAGGAAAAGCAAAGATTTAATGACCAGAACTTAAAGCATTTGATATTTTTACAGAAAACTGCCAACATTTCATAACTAAGAAAAAAGATGTTCCGTTTTAAAATATAAGAAACATAGTTACTTCTGTGGCAATAAATAGTGCCAAATGGCTATATAGACATATTCAAAAGTTCTCAATCTCTTAGAATATTTCTATTAACTTGGTCTTAAAAAAAAAATTACACGCATTCTATTTTTTCCCTTTAACAGATTTCTTCTACACAACCTTTGAGCTCTTTTTTCCCTTTTCTTGGCATGCAGTGGCCATACTTCAATAATGGCAACGTTGTTGAAACTGTTATGGTGTAAGGACATAAGAGACAAGCTTTGTAAGGGGAAGTAGTACCTTTTATCATCACAAATCATATAGCTGAAAAAAACAAGCTTTAAGTACATGTCACTTGCCGCAGGTCTTCCATGCCCTGAAGCTTGTCTGCGTTTTTCAGTTCAATCATTTGAACTGACAGACGGCATCACCTGACTCACCAACTTTGCCTCAACCCATCCTCCCATGTCTGTCCCAAAATGGAGTATCGGCTTTCCCCTAAATAAAGGGAAATGTCAGTAGTTCCATTGCCAAAGCATCTTTGGTTTCTCTGATATTCTCCAGCTTTGTAAAAGAGATGCTGAACCAAAGCCTTCATTACAAAGTACCCATCTAATCACTGTCTGAAAAAAAACTATTTTTTTTTATCAAGTACCAATAGCTTCCTCTGCTGTAATATAAAAAGCCTATAGATCACTTTAATTCTCTAAATCATACAAAATTTATTCAATCCATTAATCCTAATCAAAAGTGTGCAGCTACACAGGTATGTCCTACAAAATGTTCAGTTTCACTAAAACAAAATACGGGACAGTTTTGCTGTACTCTGATTTCTGCTGAAATTGGATTCTCCCTTACAACAGTTTGTAGGAGCAGCAGTCCAGCCTTGAAGCTAACAGCTAGAGGGTCCAGCAGTTAAAATTCTGAGGAGGTGTTTAGAAATTCTAGCATCAGCTCCCCACTGCTCCACAGGCCTATTGCCAGAGATCGGCCTTCTCACTTCCTCATGCACAAAAGGGAGTGAGTGAATGCTTCTTCCAGGTCAGCACTGTAACAGCAAGGATTGCACACTGACACAGCAAGAATGGAAGCCTTAAAAGCACTTTAGACCAGCCAACACATGGTTTGTAATAGCAGGCTTTTACTTCCCATAGGGGACCTAGGTTAATTTTTACTTGTATGTTATTTTCTGTCACTTAAATGGGTAAAAAAGCAAGCACTTAATGTATTTAATGTGAAAGAGCAAGCATTTTTGTTGCAACATTGCCCTCTGCTTGAAATGGCTGGGCTGATGCCACAGACCTCAAGCCTGCCCCATGGAGAAAAGGCAAGTTTGAAAAGCCTTTAACTATGGATTCTGGTGGCTGGGCCAGTCAATGAGAACAGCACAATCCTTTGGTTAAAAAAAAAAACCAAACCATAAAGTTTTCTGCATTTCCATAAGTTTTCTGATTTCCGTAACAAGACAATGCTGAAGCATCTCTTCAGTCATTTGAAAAACGTTTTTATCCAAACAATGTCTGGTCATTAATTCTCAAAATAAAAGTGACTTTTTTTTTTTTTGTCATTAGTTGAAATTCATTGCAACTTGTTGCTGCATTCAGTTTTACCTATTTATATGGCATTCTGCTTAACATTTTTCAATCATGTTGTATCTCAACTGTTCCAAAACTTAGCTCTTGACTATTTTGTAGTCATTAATCTGTATTTTTTTTTTATTTTTTAGTTACTAGATATTTTCCGTGACTAAAACTAAATGCCAGTCAATTTTTATATGCCTAAAGTGTTGGTCTGTATTTTCTATGTGCAGTTTTATGAAATCACATGGGCCTGTTCGATCTGCCTTTATATCCTAGTGAACTAATGAAGATCAAATTAAGTCCAAATGAGACCGATCCCATACTCTGGATCCACAGATAAATCCCATTCAAGAAAATGATGCTGTTCTGGCAAGACTGAGGTCTGTATCATGTTCTTCTTTATGCTTTTTGTCCAAGGTGACCCTTACACTTTGGAAAAACCCCTCAGATCTGTGCCACTTGGTGGAAGCGGAGGAGTCCAACCATAGGGAATGTATTTCAGGAGCAGAGATTTGATTCCTTAAGCTCTCCTGAACTAAACTTTACGCAAACATGATTTTGTGCTATTAGAACTGGTAAAATTTCAATAGTGGTAAATTCAAGGCCTCAGTACTTGCGCAGATGAATTTTTCCAAAGTCAGTGGGAGTCGGATGGAAAAAGGGACTGACTGAAATATAAATGAGGATGGCAAGAGTCTCTCTCGATAAAAATCAACAGGAGCTTTAACTATATAAATGAGAAGACCAGGCCCTTACTGACTGTCATATTTAAAATGTTGTCAGAGAAGCACATTTATTTGGAAATTACACAAGCAAAAGAAATGCAATTCCCTTTATTAACAGATGTTGTATTTTTTTGAAATTGGGGGGAAAAAAGGATCAAGCTTTAGAAGTGTTTTTGGTATGATTTCATAATATGCTTTTGACTATACTGAATATTATTTCCAGAAGCACAGATTTAGACATTTGGTTTTCCAGTCCTGACTGCATACACAGGATCCACTCCTGAATACCCAGCTCATGTATAATTTCTGATTAAAACATTTACTTGAGCAGTTGCAGGACTGGATCTAGCTTTCATCCCAGTACAGCAGGTGTAAGAAGTGCAGTCCAGGATCACTTCATCGTGAATTGTTCTGTAGCAAATGATGCAAAATTACCTGTGTATATTTTTCTGGTTTTCTAAAAATTTGAAGCCATTTCAGACTTTTTACCCATTCACCATGGTAAGGGGAGGGTTGGGTTTGAATTCTGGGAGTCAATCTCCAGCAGTTGTGGAATGTCAAAACAACTTAAGGAGTTCTAGGATGAAGGGAGTCCCCTGTGCACCTGAAAGGGGTCTGACTCTTTGTATCACTGGAAAATGAAGATTGTTCAGGGAGATAAATAGCTTTGCAATCAATCTATTTTTTATATTTTATACTAACTGCAGAATCCTGAATCAAAGTTTTAATTCCTTTTCAATGATGAAACCAAATGTACACATTTAAAAGACGTTCAGAGAGTAATCCAGACAATTTTTTGAGTAAATAGTCACATTAATCCAAACTTAGGGTGGGGGGAATAATATATCGCACAAACTGCAAAGGAAGTTCGTACGGAAAAGATGTTTACAGGGGAAGCATATAACGTAAAGAATGTAACATGGTGTAGGAAGTTATTGCACTACAGAATTTATATAAAATACACTTTTTTAAAGAAAAACACAAAAGGCCTTTTAATGCTTCACTGTATAGAACATAGGAGCATCTGTGCTAATGCAGCAATCGAGTGCACTGCATCCTCACTTCAAAATTGGTCTCAAAATTCAAACATTAGAGAGCTGATATCTGATCTAACACTAGAGCAACTGACTTGAAGAGCTTTTTGGCATAATATTACATAACCAAAAGTGTGCACAGAAAGTTGTATTTTTGCCTAAAACATAAAAGTACAAAAGCCAGTTGTCTTTTTTTAAGACCTATTGCAAATACAATCAGCCTGGTGAAAATGTCCAGGGCCTACCCAACTGGTTTTCTTCATTCACGTATTTTATTAATGATTTGGGTAGAAAATAAAGTTTAATATTTTGGTCATGCAAAACATATTTTAAAAGCAAAAAAATGGAAGAAATATGTTTGGGGTTTTTTGAAAAAATAAGTAGCCAGCACAGATCAAGCAAGAAATGCAAATACAGCAAAGGGGGAAGAAAGGAAGCTGTAAGTAAACAAGGCATGGTTTAATATACTATATAACAAGAGATACAATAAAACATATATAAACTAGTTCATTTTCACACTTAATGAGGTAAAAATGCCAGTAGCAAAAGATTTCATTCCAGTTGCACAACATCTTAATTTTCATCCAAGAACCAACATGTCTGTACTGAGGTTTTCAGTGATGTTATGTCCCACTCGTCTGCTACATAAACACCTGATCTGTGATCATTTTTTGGAAGACTTTCCTGAAAAAGAAGATACTGTATGTTATTGCCTTTGTTGACCTTTGGATCTCTTCCCACTGCCCTTTAAACACCAACCTTCTCTTGTTCTTGGGAGCAGTTAGAAAACAACCCACTGAATAAGATGATAGATGTGTCTTGTTTATCAGGAAAGCATTTTGGCAGTCTCGTGCAAATGGCCAGAAGGACTCTACTGCATTTTAACCAAGGAGCAAGAAGAACTGAGTGTCCTTTCTCTCTGTTACCATTGAAGCCATACCATCTCATAGCTTCACACATTTTCTAGTCTTAAAACCCTCTGACTCCTCCAGTGTTCCCCTCAACCTGCAAGATGTTCCAGTGTATTATTTGTTCAGTGTTTTTGTAAGAGCTTTTGTAAAAGCAGTGGACCGTTATATGCTATTAAGACAGTCGTCAGATTAAGTGTGACTATTTGTCTCTTGTCCAATATGTTTTTAGTAGTGGTACTCAGTTTAAACTCCAGCTGAAATGCTTTAATATTTTGAAACAGATCAGGTGTTCTGGGAGCCAAATCCTTTGCTGCTACTCTATTGGTTTCCTTAATGAAGAAAGGTTAGACAACAGGCAGGCAGATAAAATTGTCTGCATCCTGTGATAGTTTCTTGTTCAGTAATCATACACCATGTGACACCTGCAGGTGGAGTAACAGACTTGCCTTTGTGTTTGTTCTGTTGCAGGTTTAAATAATATTTTTTGAAACGTTGTGTTACGATATTTAAGAAGTATTAACCTTTACTGCAGTAGAAATTTCTTCCAAAACAGCAGTGATACCTTTTAGTCCTATATTACTATTGATTGCTATTCAATTTTCTTTTATGACACCTCCAGATGGATCCCATTGCAGAACAAGGAAGAAGTACACAAATATTATTGCTTCTTTTTAATTAAAGGTAGCTAAAGAATATGATATTAGCTAATATTTAATTCAAAAATATAAGATTATCCTAATTATACCTATGAACCAAACAGAATGGTGATATGTCATTAACTTAATTGACTGTAATCCTGTGGTTAATGCAAACCCTGAATCTAAGAGCAGTCTGGGTAATTAATTTCATTGGTAATTTTTTTTACATCAAATAAGTGTTTAAATAAATATGTAACATCAGCAGGAGTAATGTACACCTCTAAATGTGGAAGTTTATGGATGTGTTTACACTGGTATCTTAATCGAAACCAAGAAAGCTCTCTTGATGTGAATCTCTCAGCTATCCCCACTTCTCATGCTGTGGTTCACATCACAGAGCAATCCTGGACCATGCAAACTGAATTACTTTTAGGTAAAGCTGAACCAGTAACGTGTTCAATGAGGGCATCTCTTGTGCTGCAAGCAGTATGAAATATTCAGGCCTTGGTACCAGACTAGAGCAAGTCCAAAATAGTATCCCAGGTAAACATAGTGTAAATTATCAGCACAAACTGTTTTCCTTAACAAATCTACTTCTATTGTTTTGTACTACTTGCTAATGTAGACATAAATTGTCTCTACCATGGTTATTACCTCCAGTCCGTGTAGTGTTAGTTAAAACCCTTACTCAAAGAAATTTTGTCACTGTCATCAGTGGTACTGCATAGAAAGAGCAATATATAGCCAAAGATGAAATTTTTCCCTGTGTGTTCTCCAACTTAACCCAGGTGCAATCATTTAAACAGTAAATTCTTGATCACCCCTGGATACTTGTGATTTGCAGTTTGGAACACACTCTTAAATACTGCATACTTCTGTAGTCAATTTACTCTAAAGTTGGTGCTACATTTGATTAAGACATTACAGACAGCATTAAATCAACTCTCACTCTAAAATCATTAAATCAGGGGAACAACTAAACTGACTAGAAGTAGGTCTATTTCACTTAACAGCAACTCTTAGTTTATACTGGCATGAATAAAAGCAAATGGCTGTGCAAATGAGTAAGCAATGACGAAGGATCAGAAGCCCAGCTTGAGTATTTTGTGCTGATCTACCATGTCTAGATATCTTTCCATTTGGATTATCAGTTAAAATTTATTAAAACAGGAGGCTAAAAGGGTTTTGATCATGTGCTTAGTTGCTCTGATGTCTAGGACATATCTTGTAAAAGCTAATGCAAGAAACAAAAAGCCTATTCCTTGTATTACTTTTTTGAACGATTTCAAGGTGAAGGACATATGTCTTATACTGGTATTTTTGCTCTAAGTTTGCTCAGATAGCATCTCTCAGTGGAGGTTCAGAATACAAAACATTCATGCCTGTTCCTGAAGTCCTTAAGCAGAACGCCAGTGGGAATTCTGCATGTGTAAAGCTGAAGGATGGAGCAATATATTACAACTTTAGGCAAAAGGAGCTGTTTCTAACATGTATACAAAATGAAAAAAAGAAAAAACCACTGTTGGGGACAATCACGGGTACTTCTGCAAGGATGTGGAGTTCTGGATTTATACCTCTAAATTTTCAAAGAGTTATGCAGAGTTTTAACTATATAACTCTTTCAGAAGTCAAAGGAGCCATGCTGATAAACTGAATCATGAAGGGATTAGTGTACAAAGAACCTGAGAGCTGAATACATAGCCTATTGCTTTAAGATCACTGTAAATATCAACTAAAAATACGTACTAATTCATGTTTATATGTTATTACTGTGTTAGTTTCATAGATACGGTAGCATGACTATTATTAGTTTTATTGAGTTTAATGAACTTTACTTTGTATTCCTCTGTGAATGCTCTGAATGCTGCAAACAAAAAAAGCACAACAGTATTTTTTCAAGTTCTCTTGGCGTGATAGCAGTGTCTTCACTACTGTTCAGTTTTACAGAATTAGCAACATTTCATCATAAATCGCTATATTAACAACATATCTTTCTTTAAAAGAACTGTCACTAGGAGATAAAAGCATATGTGATACGTCTTGTCTAATCTCATTCATCTGCCTTTACAAAATGCCCCAGACATTTTGTGGGAGAATTTGCTGCTTTTGCTTCATGCATTGTTTGTATTTGGGGGTGGGGCAGGGGAATAATAGGGCATTTTGCAATGGTAATTGCATCAAACATGGTTTGTTTTTTTTTTTCATTATTATTGTATTTGTTAGAAACATTTTGATTTAATTTCTTTTTGTAGACTGTTTGACAATAGCTCTTTTTTTCAGCTAACCATCTGATTCCATTAGACCAATAACTTCTCACATTTAGTGGTATTTGTATCAATGTCTCCATATCAGCTGCATTTTAACTTCATAAAAAAGAAAATGTGATTATTTTTGTCATACTAGATTTTGCTGATCAACTAAATATTTCTGCACCAATCTACATATTAATATGCATGTTGTAGTCTGTACAATCGTTCAACATCAAAATATCTGTTTAATTTATGTCAAATGTCTGTAAAATGAATGCATTGTTCTCCATTTCAGTCTGGTAGAATAAGCAGGATAGTAAATAAATGTGTAAATGAATCATCTGTGTCTCATTTCAGTTCTCTGCATGAAACCACTTTACATTGAACATTGCATATATACCAAAACAATAATCCACGGTGTCTTTAGATTTCATTACTTGACAATATTAAACCGGGATATCTGGCAGACTGTGTACAGAAATAAATCATTTGGCTATGCAAATAAAGTCAGAATCCATTATTTAAAAAAAAAAAAATTGAAACACAGTGCTCCTAAGCCTTTTTTTTTTCCTCTCTGTTCAGCATTACTGCTAATTACTACTCGCACTGTCACAGATACAAGACCTCAAATGGCTTTGTAATGGTGAGTAAACATTATTGCCTGCAGGATGAGAAGCAGAAGCATGGAAAGATTTAGCAATCTTTTTTTGGATAGTCAGGCCTAGATACCTCAGACTGCTATTCAGAGGTGATGGATAAATCAACCTCTTGTTCAACTTACTGTTAAGCAACAACCTAGCTTGGACCCCAGCACCTTTTTGCCTAAAGTGGACCAATTTTTTTATAGACCAAAAACTGTGTGAGAAAATGTAAGTTGTACTGGGAATTATTTTCCTCCTTCAAGATAAGTCATGGAAGTAACTAGTATTTTTTACAGGCAAAGTTTCACTGCAAATGCAACTATAATAGAATAGCTCTGCCTTTCAGAAAATAAGTAAATCATTTCCTCATCTTCAAATTAGAAAGCTATTTTTTAAATTCTACATCTGAACAGTATTACAATGAAATAAAAATGGAGGACCAAACTTGGCACTTTGGTGAACATGCTGATTGATTATAGTTATTTCTCAGAGCTTAGGGTCACATTTTAGCTTCACAATCCCACTGTGCTATACATACCTCAAGACACTGTTCACTGCACAGAATTTCACCCCTTTCAACTTTTAATCTAAGGGATCCCCCTCTGAATAGCACTGTACAGAAATCTAAATTCATTCCATCTTCCTGTTCAACACATTCCCAACCTCCTCTTTCCTTAAAAACAAAACCCACATCCATCTTAGTGCTTCTCCCCATCTCTTCTGCTTAGCATTGATCTGAACAATTGCATTTAAAAGAAAGGATTTTTAGGTTTATATACTATTCAGTAACTAAGCAGTCTGCACTGCACACATCAATCCATGGTACCCAAAAGTATCTCCAAAACTGCAATTCTAGATGCACATTCCAGCTGCCCCCATCCTGCAACAAGATCTGGGCCTTGCGTAACTCCTCTGACCTCCAAATTTTGCCTGCATAGAAAGGGGACTAAGCCACAAAGGAGAAACAGACTCAGAATCACTGAGTCTAAGAGTGAAAGGAACCAGGATACACCACCGTAGTTCAAACACCACTAAAAATCTCTTAGACCATGCCATAAGATGAGATCTTTCTGTTCTAGCTATTTCATCCTTTCCCGTCTTCTCCTCACCCTCTATTCTTTCTCATGGAGCTCATTTAAAAAAAAAAAAAAATCTAGCACCCCTGCATCTCATCCCAACTCCATAGCAGCCTAAGAAGGGACTGGACTAGATGCCAGCAAGAAAATAAAATACAGAAAATCTCTGTTTTATTGGTGCAGTCTGACTTGTGGCTGAATACAAATGCAGCTAGAAAGCAGACAAACTATTTTATTCAAAGCTGCAAATGTGTTACATGGGTTAGATTAGGTCCTACAGAAATAAATATTCCTGGCAGACCAAGAATCAAGCAAGTCAGAATGATCGTAATGACAAAGTACTGAGAGGCAAGTAGGTCAGCATAGAAGAACCCCTCCCTAATCTATTCAGAGGAAAAAGAGCATTTCTAATAAAAAGATTAGGAAAGAAAACAACCTAAATAGTCAGGATATGATTAAGTTATACCTTAATTTACTGTATAGGCTTAAATAATGCTCCTTCTGACTCTCTGAATGCAAATTTTCACTGACCGTAGAAAAAACTAAAAGGTTTACTTACAAAGAGTAAAATTTGTTCAGATCATTTTTCAGTCTCTAGAAGCCCATATTCATTCTTCCATCTTAAAGAAAGATAGAAATTGGGGGGGGGGAAATTCAACTACATTGTATTATGTAGTGGGTTGGGTGTTTTTTCAAGATTTCAGCATACCTCCTGAAGTCCTTCTGAGGACCACAGTCCTCAACTGCCTGCATAAACAAATGGTGATACAAAAAATAATCGTGACTTATCTCTTGTGACTGCAAGTCAGTTTCCAGTCCCTGGTCTTCTGAAAAGAGCTTGCAAACTTAACTCTCTAAACTGTGACTTTCTCCAAATGAACTATCAACTTTTAATGGATGCATTTCAGACCAGTTGAATAGAGCTGACTCATTTTTAGACTGTCAGCCAATAAACTTTCCCCCAGTAAAATAACTCAAATTACCTTTCAAACAGCACTTTCAGTAGCTACAGGTTTTCATCCATGCACTGAAATATCAGTAGACTTAATCAACAGGCACCACAGAATCTACTACTGAAATTGCCTTCATAAATAGGTACTGAATTTTCCAGTCAGTTTCATGTAAGTAAGCAGCCACCTACCAATATTTCAGCACTATTTTGTCCTCTGTTGTACACTGAAATGATACAAAATTGTAAAATGTGGAGTTATTTTCACTTCATCAGTTCATGATGAAAACACTGATCAAAATCATAATTGTATCTAGCAAGAAACACAAAGGTTTTCACTCACGTTTTTCTTCTGCACTGGAACAAAAAATGAGAACTTCAACATGGTCACCAAAAGCCCATAGGTCAGGCATCAGAGCTTCTCCTCAATTAATGCTCTTCCTTCAAGGACTTACCTGGCTGTTGGCTGGGTAGGAAGGGGCTGAGCCTATTCTTTTGTCCTCACGGATTACCTAAGGGGACATGGCCCTCACTTGGATCCTGTAACCAGAAATCTGCAGTGTGGTGCCTCAACCAGAGGGAAGCAGAGCTTGACCTCCAGCACAGACCTGGCATTTGGACATTTTCCAATTAAAAACATTTGCTTGCTTTTAAAAACAGATAATTCTACTCAGTCCTGCCAAAACCATTGTCTGTAGATAACGAACATTATACAAGAAGCCCTGATTGACATGAAATCCAATCATAATGACTCTATGAAAACTATAGCTGCCTTATCCACATCAGGACTTTTCTACTGTTAATAAAATCCTAGGCACTATGAGACAATGAAGCTGAGAATCTGACTTAATGGAAGTTTTGAGTACCTAGATGATTCAAAGTTGAACTCTTGCCACAGATGGAGTAACTCACTTCATTTATAAGAGAGTAGTAGCAATATGTTTATTACAAGGCCAGGGTGAACAAAGCCTTGGGTGACACAGTTTTAGTGTGAGGTGCTCCTGCCCAGGGCAGGGGGGTTGGAACCAGATGATCTTAAGGTCCTTTCCAACCCTAACTATTCTAAGATTCTATGATATAAAACAGCAATTTAACAAAGTTTGAGAGTAAATACAACAGTGGTTTAGCAAGATTGGAATGCAAGGTACACTTGATGATTATTCACTGCATAGAGGGCAGGGTCAAACAAAACTGTCAGGGAGACCCTCCTGTTGAGTCATGAGGTCCAGAAAGAGCCCCCTTGCTTTCTAAACTCCTCAGAGAGGTGTCTAGGTGCATTCAGGTCCAGGTTTAGTCCCAGACTTGGTCAACAGTTTACATATAAAGGATTATATTTGAGCAATCAATCCTTTATAGCACTTAGATAAGATTTCAAAGTTTAGCATGACATTAATCACTTACTGAGAATCTGTTGCAGCAAGGAATCAATGTCAAGGAGTAACCTTGAGAGGCATTCCAACTCAAGATGAGGTCCTGGTGTGCAGCCTGCTACCATGCAGGAGAGCTCAATGGGCCCTGGGATGTCCACTGTTAATGGAATAAAACCATAGAATCATAGTTGTGTTTGCATACTAATATGCAAATATAAAATAACTGCATTACTGACATATAGAAATTTATCAGAGGACTTTGGCTGTTTAGACACCCAAACTTACTGACGCTTGATAGGGTCAAAAATAGACACTATTAATCAGACAAAGAGAAAATACAGACTGCAGTTTTGTTAGCCAAGAACATCAGAAGGCTCAGAGTTTACTCAAAGCTGCTAACTTGGTTTAAAACTACAAACCAACTTTGTCTTAAGGAGGGTTTTATCTGGCATTAGTTGCTACAGGTGAACTAAGATACAGTTAAACACATATTTTCTTTTCCCTAATGAAGACACAACCACAAGGAGAAAGGCCAGAGAAACAAAAATATTTGTTAATCACCAATGTGCCTTCAAATGCATTAATCTGTATCTTAAAAAGCATTAATCTTGCTGAACTACTAGAACTATGAAATACATCTTATCTGCAGAAAGTAAAAGCCAAACCAACCCTGAACAGAGACAAAAAGAATACATTTTTTAAATTATAATAAATAATCATTATTTATTTTGTTACTTCTCTCTGTTCATCCTCATATTTTCTACAGATCATCATCCTTCCCACACTGAAAATCAGCACAGCAACAATTTATTGCTAGTATCTACTAAATTACCATTTAGGTATTCCTACTGCACAAAAAAAAAAAACAGGTTGAGTTATGCTACTACTCACTACTAATGAAATTATTGGTTTACTTCACAAAAGAAATCCATTTTTATGATTTGCTCTCTCATGCTAATTTTCAAATGGCAATTTGCAGTTATTCATCATAATCTATTCCCATATCAATTTTTTCTACTAGATGGCATGAGATGAGCTGTCTACTGTGAAGTATCAGTACAATATCCATACTAATGCTATTAAAGTGAAAAAAAGCTTCTTAAGAGATTATTACAACTTAGTGCATTCATTAAGGAAAAGGATTCAAAGTGAACTTTACTCTGATTAGACTCTGGATAATCCACAGCAAAAAGAGCCATTATGAATGCCTCAACTGCAGGAAATGTTTCTATCGTATTAAACACTATGGCACTCAACCACAAAACCCAGATCCACAAAGAAGCAGAATTCATCAGCTCAGCCACTCAAGGAACTGCCTGTATTTACCACCTTTTCCATTTTAATCTTTTACTGTAGTTGGTTTAATGATTTCATTAAAATACATAAAGAAGCGGGCATAATTGCACCATTCCTATATAGGAACTGGGTCTTCAGTTCTCCAGTCCCTCCTTAGGATGCTACCCAATAGAAACATCTTATATTTGCGACTCATCTTCCAGCAGCAAGTCTGATGACCACTTCAGCGAGTGACTCCACATACATACAAACACCCATACACACACAACAGCACATATGGAATCTGGCACTGTCTTCACACAATAGCCTACAAACCAAAATCCTGCAATACTTCACATATGTGCTACGATATAGTTGCAATCTAAAGAGATTTCTCCTTTCACCGAGGCACAGCAGAAAGCAGGATCTCTCAGTTCTCACAGCACTAATTCATAGTTGAACTGAAAGAAGTTGTATACCAGGACATCGTTTTCCATGCACACAGAAAAATTGAAGTATTAACATCTGCACATCACTGTGATTGCCGTAAGGCTTATATATCTGCCAGCAAATTAAAGCATACATAAACTAGAATAATTTCATTCTGGCATGAAATGTGACATCTCCAAAACAAGAAGCTTCTTATGGCAGCAACAGTAGAACTACTGCTTTAATTATTACCCATTATTGCTCGCCTGACCCCTCTTCTCATTAGGATCATATAAGCAAGTCCTATTTAATCACTTCAAACAAGTTCCACAAGTATGTTTACCTTGTAAAGACTGGAGAAAAGCTCTAATTTTTCTATGAAATATTTCAAAACTAAATCAGAAGTTACCCACATTTCTTGTAGAGGATAAAATAAGATTCCCAGCAATCAAAAGAAATAAAAAGCTCAGTTCATTAAAAAAAAAAAAAAAATCAATTCTGTAGTGTTCAACAGTAACAGAAAAGAGCAGCTACTGTTTTCATGTCTGAGCTCTAATTCTCACCCATGGAAATGAAAGAATTAAAAAAGGATTTAAAGATGCACCACTGCATAAATATGCAGTTACCTCTGCCTCCTGTTAAACAAGTGTCAGGTGTTTCCCCACAGTTAACAGTGAAAGTGATATTTGGATAATCAACATGTCTTGTTAACCTTAGAAATTCAAACCACGACTTCTGCAGAATTAAATCCCACGGACTGTCAGAATGTATCCAGAGCTCTGAATAGGTAAAGTTGTAATTCCAGGAGTGTATTAATATTGCAAATGAATTTGACATTCATATGTGTACTGCCTGTCACAATAGCTATTTAGAACAAAGTGTTAGAAATCCAATGAAGTCTACCAACCTCCCACTTTTAAACAACAGTAAATGATTCCCCTTTCATTTGGAAGCTTACATTGATAACATCACCAGATTATTTTTCACCCACTCATCTGTATCTCAAATTTTCTGAGTTCTTTTCATTAACTACAACTCATCTGCTCTGTTACTTTTACATATACATATGCATGTCTCTTTTTACTATTTTCACAATATTTAAAATTGTTGCAAGTCCATTCTGTTTTCCTCAGTCTGCTAAACACATACACTGTTCAGCTAATCAGTAGAGCCAGAGAATCATATTTCCAAGACCTTATTTTCACATTCGGAACAGTTTCAACGATTTCAGTTCCTAGTGCCTAGTTCACTAAGCAAAAGAAATAAACACATAAATAAATTATTGCTTCTAAACCAGCAAAGTATCAGAAAGGCCTCTAATAATAATTTCATGGAAATGTAGTTACCCACGCTGAAATTGTGTATCTCAGGGATAATTCCACAGAAGACAGTGTCAAATGTCAGTCATTACTCATTGTACGAGAGACATCACTATCTGGCCAGTAATTCAGGGACTCATTCTACATATCTTTATCAGGCAATTTTAATTTACATAAAATTTAATCCATAAACATCATGTATATTCATTAAAGCATGTAAACACCACAAAATTGCTTGATACAAATGCCTTAATTTTAGTCAATGAGAATTCCATTTAACTTCATCAGGAGTCTGGCACGTGGGCTACAACTGCATGTCCCTGGTTAAAACAAGAGACATGTAGTAAAGCCAAAACACAAAAAGAATTTGCTTCCAGTAGCAAGGTGGTGTATGGTTAGCGCTATACAGCATGCCAAGTTACCATTCTTCTTCCAAAAAAGAGTCTCATGTGCTCTGGTAAAACATGGGTTTGACACTCAGTGATGCAAATGTGCCAGTGGTGATGGTTGGTGATAATGTAGTCAGCTATGTTGTCTTTAACTCTCTCTGAGTCTCTAATATAGCTGGGGCAGAATAAAATACCTAACAATTCCTTTTCTGTGTGTGAATTAACCTCAGCAAAGGGGAGGAGACCCTGCTGAGTTCATTATATTATACGCCTATACATATTCATGTCCTATCCCCGCTTCGTATTATAATGAGTCAGAAAGTCCTCTGCGCCTGCTCAGTGCCCCCCCGGTCGTGGGCAGGGGTCTCAAGATGAAGTAAATGAGTCTTCCTCCTCTGGGCAGGGGTCTTCAAGATGAAGTAAATGAGTCTTCCTCTTCTTGCACTTTTCACCTTTTCTAGTCATTACATGTGGCCTTCGAGTTTGGTCATTATCCCAGCCGTAAATTCTCTGCTTCTCCCCTTTATCAGTAGAGTTTGGTCAGTTTCCCAGCCATAAATTCTCTGCTCCTTCCCCTTATCAGTAGAGTTTGATCAGTGTTCCAGCCGTAAACCTTCTGCTTTTCCCTTTATCAGTAGATTCAGGCATCTGCTCATTAACAGGACCAGAGGCCTCTGTTTTGCTTAGCAGGCATTTACAACAGATAGTCTATTTGTTTAAACAGATTCCTCTAGCAAACAAATTCCTCTAACCCCCTTGCACAATTCCCCGTTCAACCCCCCTGTACCACAACCCCTGTACTACCCCCCTGCACTACCCCCCTGTACATTGGTCCACCCTTTGCATCAATACCCCCCTGTACATTGGTCAACCCTTTGCATCAATCCCCCCTTTTCTTTTAAAAGTTAGTAAATTCTTTTACTATATTATTCATGACAGAGCTATCCATGTTCCTTTTATCGACTTATGAAGTGATTCTGATATACACTGTATTATACAAGGTACAATCGTTAAAATGAGTAATCCCATAACCAAAATTAAAAGGCCTTGTTTCAGTATGTCCCTGAACCATCCAGTAACTCCTAAGTTATTTAACCACTCATCCAATCCGCCTCCAACAATTCTAAGCTCTTGCATATTTTCCTGCAATTTTCGCAGCTTAGCATGAATTGATTCAGAATGGTCAGATAAGTTCATGCAACACATGCCTTCGAAATCCTCACAACCATGTCCATGAGCCAATAATAAAAAGTCAGTTGCTGCTTGGTTTTGTAAAGATGCATGTCTTAAGTTATATTTAATTGCTTAGCCGCCCAACATGCCAAATGATGTATATCTGCCAATGCTTTCCCCGCATCTACATTTGGTACAAATAATGCCACCAAAAATCTTGCTGTGTGATTCCAGATTAAAGTGGAATCGCAATTCGGGCCTAATTGCCCAATGGATTGTTTGTTTCTGCGGAGGTTGTCCTTCATGTCCTGGACTAAATGCCTTTTGGAGGCTGCAAACAGGGACAATTTACCTAGATAACATGGTCCTCCAAAGGGTTTGGTAGGAATCCCTGGCCATGCACGGTCTCCACATATCAAGAAATATCCTGGGGGTAGAGCTTTAGGTATTGTATCGTACCATGTCTTCCCACTAGTTACCTTGGTCTTAGGGACTTTGCTTGACCATGTATTAAGTTATAAAGCTCTGAGTAGTCTTGTCAGATCCCAAGAGTTGGAGTAATTTAAGTTTCTTCCATTTGCACTGATGCAACTGTCCAGTCGGTTCCATGAGCTCTCTGGACCATTTTGATCACTGTGCTAGGATTTAGAATCGAGTCATTCCTAACCCATCCCCGAAAATCAAAGGGGTTCAAGTATGGTATACCAATTAGGCACGTTTGAAAGGGATTTTTCACCTGTGCCAAGGTCGGACAAAAATCAGTAATCCCAGTCTTGTTTGCCCATGTGAGCCAGACATTCGTATTTGAACCCAGTATTGAAGTTTCTTTTTTCTATGGCTTGGACCATGGTACAGGTATAGGGGATTAATATCAATAATCGCTCCGTTTTAACTATTCTACTTAACTATATATGTTGATTACAATTGCAACATCGTATTGACACCCATGAATCACTCTATTTTTTTTTTGTTTGTTTTCCCAGATTGACCAGAAATTTTAGGAGATAAACTTCTCCCACTTCCAGAAGACTTTCTCCTTTAAACTGGGACCGATATGGTCTTCCACATAAAATTTTTACATAGGATAGCCTCTGGTACTCCAAAACCTACAAGGGAATGCTTCTGGCCACCCTAAAAAAGTATTCGTTAACACCCTTCAATTTGTTCATATGTATAAAGACTTGCTATCTCAATGAGTTTTATTATGTTCCTCCTGAACTACCATCCAGAGTTGGTTACAGGGGATTATAATTCACCCATCAGGTATCTGAACCCAATCTTCTTTGTTTTCCTCTCCTCCTCTGAGATCTTCAATAAATTTTCTATCCTACTTTGATTTTCTAGGTTTAGATTTCTCAATTGTTAGTTTGCCGTCAGGGATTAAGGGAATGAGTTTAGATTGTTAAAATCAGCCAAATTTCATCTTGTTGATATCCTTGACAACACATAATAGCTACTTCCTCAGGTAGCTGAACAGCTCTCAGTAGTCGTAGCATGTTTATTCTGTTTCTCCTGTGTGTTCAAAGGTCCTCGTTCTTTCCAGATGGCACCATGTGCATGGACCACACCAAATGCATATTTAGAACCAGTGGGCTTCTTTCTGTTCCAGGAATGCTGATACAACACAGGACACTAGTACAGTAAGCGGGCCTCTTCAATATTCATGACAACTGCTGTCACAGCTCATAAGCATCCGGGCCATCCTTTGCTCACTTCATTCAGCTGTTTTGAAAAATACACCACTGTTCTCTTACAGGGTCCTAGTTTCTGAGTAAGGACCACCAAAGCTATTTGTTCTTCATAGGAATATAGCCAAAAGGGTTTAGTCACATCCAGAAGTCAGAGCTGCAGCTCTCATTTCTGCTTTTAAATTTCTAAAGCCCTCCTCTGCTGAATCAGTCCATTCCAAAGAGAGAGGGGTTTCTTTTGTTCACATAGGGGTCTTACCAGAACACCATAATCATGCATCCAAAGTCTGCATCATCCAGTTATTCCCAGGATGGAGCTCCTTGATGGTTGTCAGTTGGAGTTTGACAAATGGCTTCTTTTCTAGCAGTTCCAAGTTTTCTCTGCAAACTCGGGTTTGGATTAGTTGGGCCTTTTGTCTGGTTACCCAATAACCATTCAGTCCCAGAAAATTCAATAATTCCCACCGTCCACGATACATTCTTCCTTTGTTTCAGTAGCAATTAATAAGTCATCCACATATTGTAACAGAGTCCCCGTCTGAGTGGGTGGTTTCCATGACTCTAATTCCCGTGCTAACTGGTTTCCAAAAATTGTTGGACTGTTTTAAACCCTTGATAATACTGTCCAAGTTAATTGGGTTTTCCTTACTGTGTCAGGATGTTCCCATTCAAAAGCAAATAAATTCTGGTTTTCTTTGGCCAATGGTAAGCAAAAGAAAGAGTCCTTTAAATCCAAGACGGCAAATCATTTTTGATTTGGTTTAGTCAATACGGATTAGCTATTACTGAATATCATCTACAAATTTGTTGATTCCTGAGATCTTGAACCAATCTGCAACTTTTCTTTACTGGCAAGATAGGAGTATTTTTAAAATTATTAATTGATTTTTTTTTAATTCCCTTTCCTGTAACTTTAGGGGCTATTGTTTTATTCTAATTGGGCAGGCCCCCTTTTTTATTTCTACTTTAACAGGCAAAGCATTTTTCGCTTACCTGGAACTTCAGATGTCCATATTCCCAGGTATACCTGGATTAAGGATTTCTTCTATTTCAGGGAGGTCCTCCTGTTTGCTTTTTCTGTTGAATTAAAGATAAACTCAAAACTGCAATTAATTGATTTTTAACTCTTTAATTCCATTTTGCCTTCTTTAAATGTTGCTTTTTCCAATTTTTGCCTTTTTTTTTTTTTTTTTTTCTTCTTTTCCTTGGTGGCCAGTAGCTCCCACATCTGTAACAAATTCTTTTCCCTCTGAATGAACGCCGAATAAGTTGCTCCTGTATCCACTAAAATTCCACTTTATTTCCTCTGGTCTCTAGTTTTAATTTAATCAGTGGATCTACTAGGGCAGATTCCCCAGGTCCTTTGTCCATGGCATTCTTCCCCCAGGGCAAAAACTCTCCACAGCACCCGGTCCCATAGGAGAAAAACCCACTTCCCCCACCTTTGCCCGACATTCCTCCTCCACCAGTTTCAAAACATTCAACAACCCCTCAGTCCCGTCTATCAACATGTCTGTTCCCACTTGTTTGCCTGCCCCAGCACTCATTCCGTGCTCAAACACAGGAGCTGCTCGAGCTCCCCTCCTTTCCCCTTTGGTTTTCCCTTTTTTTTTGTTTTTTTTTTTTTCTTCTCACAGCTGCTCACCCTGCTCTGCAGGGGTTACAGATGCCTGCCTCTGCAACAGCACTTCTGGTTTTGTTGCTTGTTGCCAGTGACAGAATCTCCTCCTCCTTATCAATATCTGATAGGACAGGTATAGAGGATGCTCCTCTCAGAGGTATCTGTGATATATATAATTTTTCTATTATTTATTTTCCTGATTCAACTTTTAAACATCATTCTCCCAATATCACAGGCTGAACAACATCTCTTCAGCTTAGCTTTCTGGTTTTCTCTGTCCTTTTCCAAAGCCAAAATTAGGTTTTTCACTTTAAGAAACCACCCGGAGTGGCAGACAGGATGTGAAATTAGCTCTGCCAGATCCCTATCTGTATATAGTACTTCATCCCATTTTCCTGGCCCCCTCAAAACCAACATTAATTGTAGCAATGTATTATAATTTAAAGTTCCATTTTTAGGCCATTTCTCCTGATCACAGAATTGTAGAATTAACCGGGTTGGAAAAGACCTTTAAGATCATAAAGTCCAACCATTACCCCAGGACTGCCAAAACCACCACTAAGCCATGCCATTAAAGGCCTCATCTCAATGTTGTTTTTTTTTTTTTTTTTGAACGCTTCCAGGGACACATATTCCACTACTTCCCTGGGCCACCTGTTCCAATGCTTGATCACATTTTGGTGAAGAAATTTTTCCTAATACCCAGACTAAGCCTCCCCATGCCCAGCTTGAGACATGAGATTAAAATGTGATTTTTTTTTTTTTTTTTTAACCTCTCTCCTATAATTCAACCATTTTCATTGCTTTATATAATTAAATTCACTAAGATTTACCAGACAGACAATGGGAGCTGTAGCCCCATTTTCTGATCTGATAAATTTAAAATAAATAAATTATACATGTACACACTGCCAGAGGATCCTCTGCCTTAGGCATCAAACATCCTTAAAGAACTGCTATCAAACCCTAACACACGACAGACAGAAGGAGGAATCCAAGTCAGGGAAAATTCCATATCAAATAGGAAAAATGCTTAGCAGTCTCCAGAGCAATCCAAGTCTGGAAAGGCAAATCAAACACATACAGATGATGACCATGGGAAAGAGTCATTTCATTGACACACTGTTCTCTTTCCATATCATTCCTGAATGTCTTACGGGTTTTTTACGGATAAGCATATAATAAATAGGGGGCTAATACTTGTCCTCTGGTACTCAACTTCAGAGACTTCACACCAAAATCCCAATTAATACTTTCCCAATCTCATAAACAATCACAAGCTTGGCAATGAATTTTTCAAAAGTAAGCTTTTTACACTCAGCTTCCCCTCCTCCCTGGCAGAGCATGAGGCTCACAAAGTCCTTGGCCAAACCAAAACATCACTATCAGCTCTGTTCCCGAGCCGAAAGTCAAAACACTGCACTGCACCAGCTACCAAGGAGGAGAAACATGACTGCTACTGCTGAACCCAGGACAAATGAATTTTTCAAAAGTAAGCTTTTTACACTCACAATATTTTTACAGATAGGAACATCACAGTCTTCATAAAATTATATACCTGCACACAAGACCTGATATTCCATACGTATGCATCAAGTACTCAATTTTATCCAGAGAAGTTTCCTATCAAATTTTACAAGTTAAAAATAACAGGGGTGTACATCATGCAAAATTACAGGAATGGAGAATTTTACAATATTTTATCAACGTTTTCTTGTTTACCGAACCCCCAGAAGACCCTCCCAGTTCTTTCCAATGTGCCAAAATGTAACCCAATGGGCTTTTCTTCAGAATTCCCTTATTTCGACCGGCTCCCATTTCAAACAATCTTTTACAAATCTATAGCTTCTCTTTCCTAGTGCTCTGCAAATGCACTTAAAAATGAGAGCACCTACACACAAGTTTTATGATATTCTCAGGGGTTCAGTGAAATAATATCTCTGGGTTCTGCAGATCAGTTCCCCTGTTGTTAGATCATAGTTTCGGTTCCAGCAAAATTTACACTAGTATCCACGGCAGGTTCCACTGTTCAGAAGTTAATATGCACCCATATGTGAGGCTACAAGCCTCTGGTACTGAGTGTAAAGTCCAGATCTCAAGAATAGGACTACAGATATTAGAGGTTATACTTTTCTTATACAGCCACTGGGGCGCAGAGAGGGAACTCTTCTTAAACCCCCATTAGCCACAGTTTACTTTTGTCTACTCCTCCCCCACCGCTTAAACGCTAATCTTTAACACTAACGACAGACATACACACACACAAAGCACTTAGGCACAACACAAAACAAAGACGCTTCGTCCGTCTCCGGCCGCTCTCCTCGCGGAGAACACGGAACCGCGGATCAGGACTCCACACTCGCTTCGTAGCTGTGCTACGTCTCAGTCACACAGAAACACAAACACACATGGGATCCCACACACTCACACTATGGTTCCGCCTTACCCTTCTCCTGCTTCCTATGGTAGCAGGTCTGTAATTTGAGATGCAGCGGAGACCTGGTGGGTTCGCCTACCGGTTCATCTGCTTCCACTACGGTCATTAGCAGATCCTTCCTGGCTCCCAAAACTTGGGATGCAGCGAAAACCCGAACTCACCCGATCCACCCTCAGGATCGCTAGCGGCCGCTCTACCGGTCGGCGAGTCCCCTGCTTGCAAGCCCTACCTGCCAAGGGGAACTACGCTGTGCGCCAGACGTCTCTGCGCGCCTTACCAGCAGCCCCGGGCCACGCGTACGCCTTACAGGCCCCCTAAGTTTCAAGCATACCGTTTCTCCGCAGCCGGCACAGGTTGTTGTCTGTCCTCGCAGTGAGCGGACGAGGAGCGGAGCTCCTCCAGGCAAGCGGCCTGGGGCGCCTAGGATGTCCGCCCCTCAGCCGATCCTGCAGCCGAACAGAGACCTCCTGGCTGGCTCGCCAAATTGATGCGCGGATTGACTCCACAACTCGTTAAAAGTTGTAAAGTAGGTATGCTTTTTATTCAGCGCTGAGACGCACGGGGATAATTCCTCAAAGTCATGCGTACCTCAGTGTTGTTTCCCTCTACATTTATTCTCTAAAGTTATATATATTCATAAGGTTGCACAATACGCCTATACATATTCATGTCCTATCCCCGCTTCGTATTATAATGAGCCAGAAGGTCCTCTGCGCCTGTGCAGTGCCCCCTCTGGTCATGGGCAGGGGTCTCAAGATGAAGTAAATGAGTCTTCCTCCTCTGGGTAGGGGTCTTCAAGATGAAGTAAATGAGTCTTCCTCTTCTTGCACTTTTCACCTTTTTTAGTCTTTACGTGTGGCCTTAGAGTTTGGTCAGTGTCCCAGCCGTAAATCCTCTACTTCTCCCCTTTATCAGTAGAGTTTGATCAGTGTCCCAGCAGTAAATCCTCTACTTCTCCCCTTTATCAGTAGTGTTTGATCAGTGTCCCAGCTGTAAATCCTCTGCTTCTCCCCTTTATCAGTAGATTCAGGCGTCTGCTTATTAACAGGACCGGAGGTCTCTGTTCTGCTTAGCAGGCATTTACAACAGATAGTCCTTTTGTTTAAACAAATTCCTCTAACCCCCCTGTACAACCCCCCTGTACAACCCCCCTTGTACAACCCCCCTGTACTACCCCCCTGTACAATGGTCAACCCTCTGTATCCTCGCAGTTAAGCGGGTTGCCCTGCGGCAGACCTCCTGCACCCCCACAAGCCCTTACCGCGCAGAGACCCCACACCGCACCCGACTCCCCACCGTGCTCCCACCTCCGAGCTGCGCAACCCCGCCCACCAGCGGAAGTGACGTCAGCGGCGCGGAGAGTAGGTGGCAGTGCTGATTGGCTGTTGTGCGATAAGGGGCGGGTCGCGTCGCTGCCGTTGGTGCGCGGATTGAAGATGGCGGTGGCGGGTGAGAGCACGGTCCTGTCAGCTGAGGTGAAGGCGGTGGCCGCGGGCTGGATGCTGGAGTTCTCCTGCTGCTGCCTGTGCCGGCACTTCGGGGACGGGTGCTCCGCAGAGTTCCAGCGGTGGAGCGACGTGGCGCATGGTGAGGGGCGCATCTGTTGCGGTTCTGAGAAAGTGGGAGCCCGCGGCTCTGGAAGCACTGTGTCCCTGCGGAGTGTGAGGAGTAGCTGTTTTTATCACAGTAAAGAGTGTCCTAAAGCACTAATAGTGCTTCTGCACTTTGTATTTCGTGTAAGCACGTTTTATACGTGCTTATAGCCTTCTAATGACTGTGGTCGCTAGAAGGTTTTCAGCTCTTTTGAGGACTTAAGATTCTTACAGTACAGGGTTGTCTCTTGAGGCTATCTGCTGGCATCAGCAACGTTTGCACATGGTGGTAATGAAACAGTGGAGGCTGATTTTTTTGTTCACTTACTTAATCCACTGGTGTTTGAGTTTAGTGTGCGGTATGGCCGCTGTGCTGGAGTGGTGTAAACTAATCGCAGGTTTGGGGAATTTTAATGTTTTGGTCGAATGTTTCCAGGGAGGGAAACAAGCTGAACTATTCCAGTGACCTGTGGTTACTGAGCTGCTGGGTTGAGGGCTTTTAGATGATGAGGTGAATACAGGCATTGGTGTTAATCTGTCATCTCAGTTCTGTGAAGCTTAAATGTATAATGCAGTTACCTATGTACTGTCAGTGCTTATTTAAGCTGAGGCCTCATATGCTGAGAGTTCAAAACTACAGAAAAGTTAAAGAGGGTTTGATGAAGAGATGTAAATGTGCTAAAAAACAGGGTGGAATTGCTTAAATACACAGAGTTCCCTGAGTTTGTATTCAGGCTTACGGTACAAAACCTAGAAAAAGGTAGTTCAATTAACTCTTATCTAGCAGATAAAGGTGGAATAAAGTCTAGTGACTGGATTTTGAATGAGTAAACATGCATTTTAAATGAAAAATACTTGAGAGTAGTTAACGGCTGGAAGCAAATATCCATGTCTTTTGACATTTTGTTAGAAATTTTCTTTCCTGAAGATACTAGGCTGGAGCTTTTGGGGCTTTTGGTTTGTTTTGGTTTTGTTTTTTCTGTGTCGTGCGTGTGTTCTTGGTTCAGGTTAATGTGAATGTGTGACTTATTTAAACTTTTGCAAAGAATGGAATACAATGGCATGTGAGAGGTAAGAAATCTAAAAATAATATAACAAAGTACATTGAATGGGGTGCTGCTTCATTAAATGATTAATGGGGCTTTTCCATTTGGCTTTGGGACTGTGGCTCAGTGGGGAAGTTGTATTGAAATTTCACCAAGATGTAGGATGGAAGCACTCGCTGTAACCACAGAAGCAGATTGGAATATTTCCTGAGAAGAACAGTTGGAGTTTTTAGGACCATATTGGTGGAAATTACTAAACTGAGCAAAACACAATGTCCCATGGAGCTGGAAACTAATAATGACTTTGGAATTTGTTCCTGCTTTGTTTAGCAACAGAGGAAAGTTGGGTGTACTCATGCTATAGGATTACAAAGTCATAAGTGTAAAAGTCTATGGAAAAAACTAAGCACAGGCATAAGACTGCATTATAAAAGTCAGTGTAGTTTTTTTCATAGAAATACAGAGAATACAGAGGTACAACTATTGCTTATGTCGCAGGGAGACCCTACTGTAATAATGTTTGGCTGTCAGTTCAAACAGGAGCAAGTGCAGAGAAGCAAGGTGGCTAAGGGAACAGGACGAGCTATTTTGTTAGGTAATAAAAAGTATTGCCATATAGCTCAGTACACTGCCAAGTAGAAATAGCTACTTAGCTGGAATTAAGGATTTAAAGACAGCATGGGAAGGTCATATGCTCTGCCTATGTCATCCTGCCATGACAAGGTATTGTGGTCAATATATCTGAACGAGCTTGTGTAGGTATCTACATGGTAAGGAACTGGATTTGTAAAGTATCTAGTGAAAGACTAAGATGAGAAATAGATTTGAGTGGCCATGGGGAGGAAAGCTTGTCATATAATTAAGGGCACTGCTAACTAAATAACAGAAACTGCCTTGGGGTGGAGAAGTAGAAGAGTCTAGAGAAGTACTAAGGCTATGTTTCTTTCTGTTTGTCTGCATTACCTGTGGGTAATTGCTGCTACGGACCTGCTGTCCACACAGTAAACCCTTCAAGGTTTCTGTTTCCCTTTGAAGTAGCGCTAAAGGACTTCAATGTGTATACTAAAGATGGCTCCATTGTACAAACTGAACAGAAAGTTTGCATTTTAAGTGCAAAATTTAAATTTAAAAATGCACCCCTGCTCTGAACTAAAGCATTAATGTAGGTGCATCTTAAAAGAACAGAGAAAACTGAAAGATCTCAAGCTATTTGGCAGCTTTTAGCTTGTGGAATTCTTCAGCTGCAGTATTCTGCTGGCTTCCAAAATCTCCAAGCCCTGGCTCCATGTTCAGGCATTGTGAGAGTGCTTGTCTCCATCATTGAACTCATCCAAACTCTTTGAAATTGAACTCTCGTCAGCTGTGGAAGATGCATGAATTTGTGATTATAATGACTGGCACTTCTGTTCTAAGCAATGTGCTTTTACTTCCTATTTTGGCTATAGGAATTAAAAGCTCTGTCATCATTGAAGCAGTTGTAAATGTGTTCTTCCAAGCCCAAATGACATTATCCTGGTAATCATTCGGGGCTGTTTTAATTACTTTGTAATTTCATGCTTATCCATTGTCCATAGGTGACTGTATGCTAATAAGCAAGCAGGCTAAGTACTGCTTTCAAGTAGAACAGTGTTATGTGCCCTAGTTGTCATTGCAAAACTTGGGGGTCCCATGCCCTGGAATCCTGGCTTTTGCTAGGTTGACGCAGAAATGTATACATAAAAGCTTCCTGAAATAGGGTGTTCAGTCTGCAACTTGGATAAGCCACTTGAGATATTATTCACTTTTCATTTTGAGTGTTTGTGTATTATGCTGTCAAGATAAATTACTATATTCAACACAAAAAATATGAAGTTCACAGTAAGCCAGCATGATGGAAATAATCTCGTGATGGCTCCTATTCTAAAATATATAATAATGCTTGTGAGCTTCCAACCTTGCAAGGAAGATTTCCCTTGTAGGTTTACTTTTCTGACTAATCTTGTAGCTTTTGCTGCTTTTGGTCTGGCAGTTGCTATGGCAACATGTAAATGTTGTCCATCTGCATATGGTTCATGTTTTGTGAGCATTCCATATGAATGTTCCTGGAGCAGGCAATTGTCTTTCATAGTAAGTTGCCCAGGAAAATAAAACTTCACTTATGTATGCAAAATATGGTGGTCTTCTAATTTGATGATACATGCCTGTGATGCATCTTGCCACTTCTAGGCTACTGTTGTGAACTGCAAGAGAGGAAGGTTTTTCAGGTCAAATACTTTATTATGATTTAAGTTCTTCTAACATTGACAGATATTAACTAAATGCTTTCATCTGTTTCGTAACGAATTAGAAATTTAGTAGATTATTAAATCTCATAACGTAGTGCCTAGCATATTTCTAGCCACACTGTGGCAGTGCTGGAGCAAGACTGACTTAACTTTTCTTTTCTAGCTCTTATTAATGGCCTCTCGAAAATACCTACACATCAGGAAAAAACGGTGTATCTCTGTCAGCTTTTGATAAGGATTGCAAAAGGAAAAAAACTTGGTAAATACTTTTTTTTTCCTTCACATGTGTAAATAGATTTGCATGAATTTGCACAGAGCTATATTATATATGCTAATACCTTTATCTACAGTAAAGGCTATGTTTCACATAGTCTTACTGTACATATGTTTATGTATATCTAATAAAATGTCTGAACTCTACCTTTTGGATTATCTTTATTCCACATGTATGCAGGACCAGTGGTATTCTGTGCTGAGTGATTCCTACAAGCAGTGGGAATAAGAATATGGATGAAAAGGATGGCTTCCCTTGTTTCTTACAGAAGGCTAACTGTTAAGGCTTATAGCTGGCTGCAGGTCCTTGGGACTCTTACTGTCATGTCTTCTGTTTGGCTGTATTTACAACTTGCTGGTTTAGCCAGACTGACTTTGCTTCCATGCTCAAGTTTCTGGAAAACTTAACTTTTTTGCTGATAGTTTTTACTGCTTGAAAAAGCTCATTGGAATTTAAGGTCTATAAAACCAGTCTTGCCAGCATGAGCATGGAAGAAAAAAAGTGTGACAGAAAGGATTGTTTTTATAAAATTAAATTTCTGATGTTACTTGTCAAGTAATAATTCACTTCTTCATTTAGTTCAACTTGAAGTATTTTAAATATTCAGATCTGGTTCTCATCATATACAAATTATGCAACTTTGCTGATGATGCTTTAAAACTATATTGTTGTATATAACACTTGTCAATATAAATTCAGTGTCTGGTTTTTGTCTAGCGGTGTAGAGAATGACCTGTATGGTAAGGAAGATTGCATGTGCTTAAGTGGGTATTACATCAGATGTAGTTGCACAATATACATGGAAAGCTAATACATTGTGTGGTAGCTCTCCTCATTTGTTTCCAGTTATTAAAATAATTAATCTCTATTGAGCCTTAAAGTAGAGTAGGCTGCTTCAGATGCCAGCTCTTTAAGTTAAACACTTTGGTTTTACAATATTATAATAACCTTAATATGAAGTGTCATTACTTTATTGAAACAGTAAGTAGGGAAACCAGAAGTGTGCTTTTTTATTGTTTTTTTGGGTTTTTGTTGTTCTGTTAGGTTTTGTTCTTTTTTTTTAAATATGTATATCTATACATATGATACTATTTAAATTTTCAGTGTTTGTCTTCTACTGTAGTGGGTGTCAAATATTTTTTATATTTTCAGCATTGCTTAAACTGTTTTCAAACTGTCTGAAAATTACTGTAAGAAATAATTTTGCTGTGAGAGATTCTGCTATGTCATCTAAAATTAAGGAATAAGTAAGGCTGTGGTTCAGTGAACATCTTAAGCTAAGCTGGCAGTGTCACGGGAAAAAAAAAAAAAAGCAGACTTGTGCATCTGCCATCTCCTACTGCATCTGTTATGTTCGCATACTCACTTGTGCAAGTGAGCAGTGACCAGACTGGGAAACTGTTCCTAGAGTGTTGAGGGTTATTTGGCTGGGCTAGATTTCTGCCAAAACTGCATCCTGCTTGCTGGGAGTTTGCACAAACCTTGATGTTGGCCCAGCAGCACTATGACACAGGAGGTTGTTCTGCTTTTTCTGTGTTAAGCTGTTTGAATTTCCCTCTCACTTTAACCCCTTCTAATATAATGAAAAGTAAAAACACAGAAATATATAGACTTGAGGGAGAGGGACCACAAAAAACAAGCAAACCTTAAGACAGTGGTTACATTACAAAATTACAATTATCAATACCAAGTGTTTTGATATCTGATGCCAAACTTAATGCAAGAGTATTGCTAACGCCAGCCCAAATACAAGATGCTAAACTTAACGCTGTTGCAAGTTTAAGTGGACAGTAAATACAAGACGTAACCTCCCTTAAAAATGCAACAGTAATGTTACTAGCAAGGGCAGGAAGAACCAGTCTCTCTGAAAAGGAGGCATTTAACTTGGGTCTCTTAAACACACTTGAAGAGAGAGACTAAAAAATTGAGGAAAAAAGAATTGAAGTAATGTATAGTGTATATTACTTTATTGTGGGTGAATAATATATTTAGCTTTACCCTTCAAATTTTTAAAGTACTTTTTTTCTATTTCTTCTCTTCCCCTCCCAAAGAATGCTATTTTGAAAATTCTAAAAGAATTTCACCTTTGGAATCTGCTCTGTCTTTCTGGAGTTTACTTGAAAGGGAAGAAGTCGAACTGGAAAAGCTTCATAAAGATATTCGTCAGTTGATTCAAATTCAGGTTTGTGTGACTTAAAATGCTTTAGGGTGGTATTCTATTAATTCTGCTAAAACAGGGCTCATTTTACAAAAAGTTTGGGCTATTAGCAGGCTGAACTAAATTTTCTAAGTTTGATGTACTTTCAGTACAGAGTAAATAGATCTGTACAGCAGACCTTTTCCTGTCTAAGTTGGTTCCTGTTTGTCCCAGTTCAAAATTGTTTCAAAAGCTGCCAATCTTAAAAAAAATAAATTTAAAACCATTTGTATCTTGAGCTTTTAAATATGTTATTAGTAGCTTTTTTGTTTTTTCTTTGCTTAAAAATAATTATTTGTATTGGTAAACCTTTGCTATTGAACATGTGAAAACATGTTGACAGGTACTGGGACTGAAAATCTGGGAAAGATGAAAGCAATACTTGGTAGGTAAGTATGGGACATTTTAAATCAGTGAGAGTCCTTTTAAAAGCCTCGCAAAAAGGCTTTGGGCCTTTATAAGTGAGGTTTAATGCTATTTTAGAAGTTTTAAAACTAGGTAATTGTTGGTAACCCTTAAATAGATAATCTTCTGGATTTTGGAAGCCTTACTATTTAAGTGTGAATTTTCTTTTTTTTTCTTTTTGAATTTTCTGTTTTTTAATCTCTGAAATGTATTTCAGCATGTCTTGTAATTATATTTGTTGTAGATTGTAGCAGTCTATATGGAAAATGGATATTTCAAGGAGGCTGCTGAAGCTCTTGAAAGGCTGTTTACAGACTCAGAATCGGATAAGGTAATAACTTTCATTAAGCTCTTTCACTTTAAGAGGAAAAGAGAATGAGTTTCCAAAGCTAGCAAACAATACATGCAGAGCTCTGTTGTGATTGCTGCTTCTGCAGTCACCTACACACCTGTGGCACTTATGGATACAAAAAGAAATCTGTCGGTAGGGGACTGATAGAAATGATGGGTGGTGTGGGGGAGTAAAATGTTTCTAGCAGCAGTTGTTCTTCACTGTGGACAGCATCAGTCTGAACTTATCTCCCATTTCACATAAGGTGTCACTACGGTTTCTGTGAGTCTGATATTGCTGTTTTCTCAGAGTAAAGACAGTATAAACATGCTGATAGAGACATAGAAATTCCCAAGTAATCAGTCTGACTTTCTCTGAACCATTACAGTGCACTCTATTTCTTCTGATTACTGTTCTACATACTAATGCATTCTGATTACTGTTCTACATATTGTTAGCATCTGTAGTATAGAGTGAATATTAGTATTCCTTTATCTGGAAAAGATAATGCGTAGGTCAGGCCACCTCCTGGTTTGATGTTGACTACATAATTCAGAAAGATACAAGTTTGAGTGCATATCTCTAAAAGAATAGCTAGTGCACACACCTGAATTTGCTGGGGTGGAGAAAAGAGCAAAGGACTATAGGCAAAAAGAAAAGTTAAAAATGCTGCCTCTATCTTCCGCTGGTATACTGGGACACGTGTTCTATATAAATAGTTCCATGTCTGTAACAAAATCTTCAGATACACTCTTCAGATATTTGGAAAGTATAGTCTGGTAAAGTACTCGTTCATAAATAAGAATGCAACCTGTACATGGAAGTTGATTGTTGGATGTATTTGTCTCTTAAGATTTAAAGTGGTTGGTAGACAAGATGTAAAGTTATGTTTGTCAATATCAGGGTGTCCTTAATGCTATGGTACTAAATAGTCCTTTTCCTGAACATTGTGAACCCCTTTCAGTGGCAGTCTTTTTGAGGCAGTAAATGAGAAAAGAGAACGCAGTAATGAATGGCCTTTTCTTGGTGGTTTTGCTCCTTTGACAATCTTGCTTTTGGTGTTACACCTAAAGGGTATGAAAATAAGGATCTCTGGAAAGTTATATTTAACCACTTACTGAGTAAACTGGTATTGTGCCTAACTGACTTCAGAACCCTTTCAAAAGGTAGCATGAAGTTGGATAGGTGTATTCAGAAAACTATAATCATCATGTTTAGCTTTCTGTATGTCCTGTTTAGCATAGATGCCAAGTTTACTATAGGATACATTTGTGTTGTATAAATCTGTGTTTTTCTTAGCCTTTAAGGATGAAGCTGGCAACTGTAATTAAAAGCAAGGATCCGTATGTTCCTCTTCTCCAAACCTTCAGTTACAATGTTTTGATAAGTAAAATCAAGTCTTACATTGAACTTTTCATGAAAGAAAATGAAACTAACTTCTTATTACAGGTATGTCAAATACATTTTCAAATCTTATTTCAGAAGAGGTGCCTGATAAGATTAAATAGATTTATACTTTCGTATAGGTTGTTTAGACAATATTCAGTTACTGTATTAGAAGAAAAGGAAGTTTTTCTTTGTATTGTCTCAATTAAAAGAAAGGTTGAATGTATGTTTAGGAGAAAGTAGGAGTAAGACTCCTCTAAACTATCTCTCATGAATGTTTTTTCCACCACTTTTGATTAGAAAAAATAGTTAAGAAAAAAATAAGTAAAATGAGGTCCATCATTACTGTGTGCTTAAGAGAAGCAGTTTTGATCTCAGGCTACTTAAAAGATAATAAACTATATATTTGATGTTTATATGAATTTTCATGCAAAAACTGAAAGTTCAAGACCTGTTAATTTGACTGAAAGATTTAGGAATGTCAGAGGAGTTAGTAGATGGAAGATTGTTATTGCTGCTTTCCTGTACATAAAAAACTCCTTACAAACAGTCTTGCTCAGAAGTGGTTTAAGATGGGCAAGAACAACATTCCTCCTTCAGCTCATCTTCAGGAGGATTGTAAAGAATTTCTCTTATGTTTACTTCCTATAAAAGAATATTGAATTACTCAATTACAAAAGTGCAGACATCTAAAGGTAATAAGAAGTGCATTTTAAATAAACAAACTTGAAGTTCCTCTAGGGTTTTCATTTTCTTACCAGAAAGAGAGATTAGAGAACTTATACTTTGAATGCATTTAATAAGGAATACCTTTTAATAGTTTCAGCTGTCAGTTTCCACATTTATTTTTCAAGGCTATTTCTTTGAGTCTGAGAGGAAGTGGAGATTTGGAGGTATCAGGAAAGGCCTGAAACTCCATATTAGCTTACCTAGGCCCTCTGTTTTGCACCCCCATTGCCTGCACATTTGTCGTGCTGTTTGCTAATGTTGCATATCTTACTTCTGAAACCTTTACATTGGACTGAGTTACTTTGTGGAGCATTCACACTTCTGCTCAGAGATTGCACAGAGCCCCTTGAGCCTGGCTGTGAATGTTTCTTGGGAGGGGGCAGATACCACCTCTCTGGGCAGCATGTTCCAGTGTTTCACCACCCTCATTGGGGGAAAAAAAAACACCCTTCCTTCTACCTAAATCTACTTTTTTTTTTTTTTTCAGTTTAAACCCATTACCCCTTGTCCTTTCGCAGCAGGCAGGCCCAGCTAAAAAGTTTGTCCTCGTCTTTCTTACAGGCCTGTTGCAATAAGGTATCCACAGAGCCTTCTGAACAACTCCAGCTCTCTCTGCCTGTCTCATTAGGAGAGGTGTTTCAGTTCCCTGAGCATCTTCATGATGCTCGAGCAGGTTCATGTCCTCCTTATATTGTGGGCCCCCAGAGCTGTACTCCAAGTGGGGTCTTACCAAAGCAGAGTAGAGGGGGAGAATCACCTCCCTCAACCTGCTGGCTACGCTTTTTTGAATGCTGCTCCGGATATGGTGGCCTTCTAGGCTGCAGGTGCATGTTGTAGGGTCATGTTCAGTTTTTCATCCACCTGGTGGATCTATATTGCCTACTACGGTTTAGTAGGCTGCTTTTTCTAGGTTATTGTCAAGGTTGGAATCCACAAGCCGCTGGCCATCATATTTGAGAAATCATGGCAGTCAGGTGAAGTTCCCGATGACTGGAAAAAGGGAAATATAACCCCCATTTTCAAGAAGTGGAAAATGGATGACCCGGGGAATTACAGACCAGTCAGTCTCACCTCTGTGTCTGGAAAAATCTTGGAGCAGATTCTCCTGGATGGCATGCTAAGGCACATGAAAATCAACAAGGTGCTTGGTGACAGCCAGCATGGCTTCACTAAGGGGAAATCCTGCCTGACCAATTTGGTGGCCTTCTATGATGGAGCTACAGAACTGATGGACAGGGGTAGAGCAGTTGATGTCATCTACCTGGACTTCTGCAAAGCATTCGACACTGTCCCACACGACATCCTTCTCTCTAAATTAGAGAGACATCAATTTGATGGATGGACCACTCGGTGGATAAAGAACTGGCTAGATGGCTGCACACAAAGAGTTGTGGTCAATGGCTCAGTGTCTGACTGGAGACCAGTAACAGGTGGTGTCCCTCAGGGATCAGTGTTGGGACCAGTCTTGTTTAACATCTTTGTTGCTGACATGGAGAGTGGGATTGAGTGCGCCCTCAGCAAGTTTGCTGATGACACCAAGCTGTGTGGTTCGGTCGATACACTGGAGGGAAGGAATGCCATGCAGAGGGACCTTGACACACTTGTGAGGTGGGCTGATGCCAACCTCATGAAGTTTAAGCATGCCAAGTGCAAGGTCCTACACCTGGGTCTGAGCAATCCCGAGCACAGCTACAGGTTGGGCAGAGAAGAGATTCAGATCAGCCCTGCGGAGAAGGATTTGGGGGTGCTGGTCGATGAGAAAATGAACATGAGCTGGCAGTGTGCACTCGCAGCCCAGAAAGCCAACCATATCCTGGGCTGCATCAAGAGGAGTGTGACCAGCAGGTCGAAGGAGGTGATCCTGCCCCTCTACTCTGCTCTTGTGAGACCTCACCTGGAATATTGTGTGCAGTTCTGGTGTCCTCAACATAAAAAGGACATGGAACTGTTGGAACAAGTCCAGAGAAGGGCCATGAGGATGATCAGGGGACGGGAGCACCTCCCGCATGAAGACAGGCTGAGAAAGTTGGGGCTGTTCAGCCTGGAGAAGAGAAGGCTGCGTGGAGACCTCATAGCGGCCTTCCAGTATCTGAAGGGGGCCTATAGGGATGCTGGAGATGGACTCTTCATTAGGGACTGTAGTAACAGGACAAGGGGTAATGGGTTAAAACTTAAACAGGGGAAGTTTAGATTGGATATAAGGAAGAAATTCTTTCCTGTTAGGGTGGTGAGGCACTGGAATGGGTTGCCCAGGGAGGTTGTGAATGCTTCATTCCTGGCAGTGTTCAAGACCAGGTTGGACTAGGCCTTGGGCAATATGATTTAGCGTAAGGTGTCCCTGCCCATGGCAGAGGGGTTGGAACTAGATGATCTTAAGGTCCTTTCCAACCCTAAGGATTCTATGATTCTAAGTTTGCAGCTCCTACTGTTGATGAAGCTATTGCACTTCAGAAAGCTCTTGTAGGTTAGCTGCCCCAAGAACAGTCTGCATGTAATGCCTTATGTCCTAGGTTTAGCAGTAGCAGTCAATATTTCTCCTCCTTGGTAGCTGGTGCAGTGCTATGTTTTGACTTTCAGCGTGGGAACAGTGCTGATAATACCCATGTTTTCAGTTGTTGCTAAGTAATGTTTACCCTGACCAAGGACTTTGAGAGGCTCATGCTCTGCCAGGGAGGAGGGGAAGCTGGGAGGAAGCCGAGACAGGACACCTGACCCAAGCTAGCCAAAGAGGTATTCCATACCACAGCACACCATGCCCAGGGGGATAACTGGGAGTTACCTGGAAGGACACGGGGTCTTCTGGGTTGGACTCGTTTTTCGGTGGGTGGTATTGTATTCTCTTCCCTTGTTATTTTCTCTTACCATTGTTGTCTTTGGTGGTAGCAGTGGTGATTTGTGTTGTACGTTGTCTGTTGGACTGTTCTTGTCTCAACCCATGGGAGTTGCATTCTTTCAATTCTCTTCCCCATCCCTCCAGGAGCAGGGAAGGGGAGGGCTGCTTTGGGGGGGGGGGGGCGGGGTGGGACGCGGGACGCAGGCCTCCGATTGTTTCCAGCACCACTCATTGGGAGTGAGTGAACAAGCTGTCTGGCTAGGTTAAAACCACGACAGTTCCTTTTGGATGTTGGTGGAGACATTGCTGTTATCTTGTTGATCACATCTGTGGGGATCTGTCTACGTCCATCTTGCCATTTTATTCCCCAAAATTGAATCTCCTGTGCAGGTCCCTTGACCTTACTCCGTTTTATGGCAAAATCAGCAGGATTTGAATTATTTTCCTCCCTTTCTCAAGGACTTCTTCTGCTGTGTCGCCCCACACAATAATGTCATCAATGTATTGCAGGTGTTCTGGAGCTTGCCCCTGTTCCAGTGCAGTCTGGATCAGTCCATGGCAAATGGTAGGGCTGTGTTTCCACCCCTGGGGCAGTCAGTTCCAAGTGAACTGGACACCCCTCCAAGTAAAAGCAAACTGTGGCCTACACTCTGCTGCCAAAGGAATGGAGAAAAATGCATTGGCAATATCAATCGTGGCATACCACTTGGCTGCCTTTGACTCTAGTTCATACTGAAGTTCTAGCATGTCCGGTACGGCAGCACTCAATGGTGGTGTGACTTCATTCAGGCCCCGATAGTCTACTGTTAGTCTCCACTCTCCATTAGACTTTCTCACTGGCTATATGGGGCTATTAGAGGGCGAGCAGGTCCTGCTGATCACTCCCTGACTCTCCAGTCTACGGATCAGCTGATGGATGGGAATCGGGGAGTCTCAGTTGGTGCGATATTGCCGCTGGTGCATTGTTGTGGTCACAATTGGCACTTCTTGTTCTTCAGCTTTCAGCAGCCTCACAACAGAAGGATCCTCTGAGAGACCAGGCAAGGTGGACAGCTGCTCAGTTTCCTCAGTCTCCAAAGCAGCAATACCAAAAGCCCACCGGTACCCTTTTGGGTCTTTGAAGTACCCTCTCTTGAGGTAGTCTATGCCGAGGATGAATGGAGCCTCTGGACCAGTCACAATAGGGTGCTTTGGCCATTCCCTCCCAGTCAGGATGATTTCAGCCTCCAGTACAGCCAACTCTTGGGATCCGCCTGTCACTCCAGGAATATAGATGGGTTCCACCCCTTGACAGCTTGATGGCATCAGGGTACACTGTGCACCGGTATCTACTAGAGCCTTATACTTCTGTGGGACTGATGTGCCAGGCCATCTCATCCACACAGTCCAGGAAATCCAATTGTCCCCTACCTCCACCTGGCTGGAGGCAGGGCCCCTCTAATGGTCATCACAGCATTGGACACTTAAGTCGTGTTGAAAGGGATTATTCTTCGTTATCACAGGAGCTGGAGTAAAATCAGCTCTTCCACTCCATCTGGGAAACTGCTCACCAGAGACTGAAGCCGTAGCTCTCATGGGACGATCAGTCTTGGCCCTTGCTCCCCTCTTCAATTCACTCACCCATTCCTCCAAAGCTGAAGTAGGTTTTCCATCCCACTTTGTCATGTCTTCTCCCGCAGGTAAAACTATAGGGTAGCCTGTGGCGTATACCTCCTGTATCTCCTCTCTCGAACAATAGGATGCCTTTTGTTAATAGCTGAGATGTGTGTTGGTACACGTGAGGTACTGGATAAATCAGATAGATCGTCCCTCAATTGTTTGAGATCCTGGGACAGTTTTTCCACAGCTGAGATGATGGAAGGGGTGAGATTGTCTTCGAACTCTTGGAGTTTATGAACCATTTCATCCACTGTTAGTGGTACTATGTCATTCCAGGTTACTGTTGCCAATGAATGGGCATATGATGATGGTGCATTCCGTGTAAGTTTTCGCCACATGGGTCATGTACGTTCAACGTCATCTGGATCTATAGGTGTATCCCCGTTATTCAGCTTGATGTGATAGATCATCTCTACGATGGCTGATTCCCTCAGAGACTGGATGCCTTTGTCTATAGTAGTCCACTTGGCCGAACGACTCATAACATCGTCCTCATTTAAGTGTTTTACTAATTCTTCTGGATTTTGCAGTTGGTCAGTAGTGAAATTCCAAAGTACTGGAGGGGCCCACTGACCTAGATACTT
Organism: Pezoporus wallicus; assembly: GCF_028554395.1. Taxonomy (NCBI): domain Eukaryota; kingdom Metazoa; phylum Chordata; class Aves; order Psittaciformes; family Psittacidae; genus Pezoporus; species Pezoporus wallicus. The sequence goes on from NW_026641950.1 coordinate 5,358,090, forward strand.
GCCCATACTATCCCACACACCCTGCCACTCATGGCTGTCCAGCCTCAGGGAAAATCTCTCGGTCCTCCTACATTGTCGTTTGACCCCAGACAAGACCCAAACCTGACTCTGCTTAACTCTTGAAATCAGTCATGGGCAAAACACACTCTGTATGCATGCCAGCATGGTGATTCCCATCACGATCAGCAAACACGTCTCAACAGCATTAAAAGGCCATTCAAAAAATTCAGAACTCTCAAATGATGCTGTAAATGGTCTGGGGGTGGGACTGGGAGGGTAAAAGAATGTTTCCTTCACAGGTTGACCCCCTGAGAAGGAGAAAAAAAGATGTGTAATTGCTAAGCACTTTTATTATATACCTCTCAAAGTATAAAGGTGGTGATGACACTGGGAACACAATGCCAGATCAGTTTCATGATCAATGATTCTATTGTATTACAAGTCATTACCATAAAGTACAATGAGACAAGAACCTTAGCCCAAGCCCCACACTTGAAAAACACTTAATACAACAACTACGGGCTCAAAGTAAGGTACCATATAATGAAACCGTGAGGTCAAGAAGAACAACTTTGAGAGCCAATAAATCAGCACTGTGACAAGTGGCTGTTAATCCAGACACATCTGTTGTAATCTCAACCCTTCTGTGCCCCACATTGGGTCCAAAAAAAAGGAACTGTCATGATTTAAACCTAGCCAGACAGCTTGTTCACTCACTCCCACTGAATGGTGCCAGGCTGGAAGCAATTGAGGCCCAGGTCCCGCTGCATCCCCCTCCCCCCCCCCCCCAGGGGCTCTCCCCTTCCCTGCTCCTGGAGGGATGGGCAGGAGAATCAAAAGAATGCAACTCCCATGGGCTGAGACAAGAACAGTCCAGCAGACAACGTACAACACAAATCATCACCACTACCACCAATGACACCAATGATAAGAGAAAATAACAAGGGAAGAGATTACAATACTACCCACCGAAAAATGAGTCCAACCCAGAAGACCCTGTGTCCTTCCAGGTAACTCCCAGTTACCCCCCTGGGCATGGTGTGCTGTGGTATGGAATACCTCTTTGGCTAGCTTGGGTCAGGTGTCCTGTCTTGGCTTCCTCCTGGCTTCCCCTCCTCCCTGGCAGAGCATAAGCCTCACAAAGTCCTTGGTCAGGGTAAACCAGCAACAACTGAAAACATGGGTATTATCAGCACTGTTCCCAGGCTGAAAGTCAAAACACGGCACTGCACCAGCTACCAAGGAGGAGAAAAACTGACTGCTACTGCTAAACCCAGGAGACCTTACAAGGAAGAAAAACCTATACTAAGCACAGTTATTTCATAAGTACAATTTGAAGCCTACTCTTAACTATTAAAGCACAATATAGTGGATTTTTATTACTACCATCAGCCACTGTAAAAGAGCCAGTGTTTTGAAAATTTACAGCTGAAAGTTGTGGAAGTTTGGATAGTTATGAGATTTCTGACAGTGAAACATTTTCTTCTGTGATTGAAAGTATTCTATAACCAGAATACCTTCTAGTACTTAATGGATGAATGAGTGAAATAGGGAAAGGTTTTGTATTATCTGACTTTTATAAATGTTGAGAGACTCTGCAAGCTACTGTGAAGGACAGGTTAAGATTTCAAGAAGACTGAAAACTGGATGAATGACAGAAAAACAACAGGAGGCAAAAGCAAGCCCTGGAAGAAGAAATAGGTGAAAACAGGAGCAACTGGCTAAGCAGAAAAAGATGTAATATTTAGCCTGTAATGGATCTGTCAACTTAGTAACATTTTGATCTGTTTTGCAACACCTAAATATCACTTGGGGTTATATAGACAGTGTTGGATAGAAGATGGTTGGCTCTGCTTAGTACTGGTTGTGCACAACCAGGTTTTATTTTATGGCTTAGGTAGTAAATATATCTTAAGATGCTAGGGAAGAAAGTTGATAGCAAAGTGGCAAAAGCAACATCATGTGGACTAATTTTAGGGGGTGGGGAAGCAATGGGTCATTTATTATAGCAAGTAACTGGGGGGGAATCTGGGGAAATGCAGGAATCTTACAATTATCTGGGCATTCTATAAACAGTAATGACCTCTTCCTCCTCTTGGGAATTGAGAAGAAATAATCTGCAGTTAGAAGTTTAGGCAGGATGTAACAAAATTCTTTTGTTAACACAGGAAGGGTTATGCTTGATCCTGCCACGTGCTACAGAACTAGATGAACTTGCAAGGCCTGTCAGTTTTCAGTTTCTAATCTAGTTACATTAAACAAACTTTGGAGTACTTTGATAGTGTTTGCAGTCTTAGCAAATCTCTGCAATGTGTTTCACACATCTACATGTTCACTTGTTAAGCAAATATTCATTGTATTTCTGTGTGTCTGTATAAATATCACTTGGTGCTATGACTAAAATTTCTCTTGAGGTGTTAACTGGTAACAGTCTTGTGTTTAAGGCCAGGTTGGATGGGGTTTGGGCAGTCTGGCCTACTGGAAGTTGTCCCTGCTTGTGGTAGGGGGATTGGAACTAGATGATCTTTAAGGTCCCTTCAAACCCAAACCATTTTATGATTAACACATTGCAGTTGTTTTGAAACTGCTTATTCTAGTAGGTGTATGTCTGAAAGGTCTATGAGATACATACTGTTAGTTCTAATAGAAAGCACACATACTAATTTTAGTGTAAACTACTGTCTAGGTGATGGCTGGCTTTGATTTTAAACTTCTGATTCCATCTCTCACAGGCAGCCATAAAAGAGGTAGAGTCTCAAGGACCAGGAGCAATAACATTGCAAAGCAAAACTCTGAATGCTGATAAAAATATCAAAGAGAATTTCGAAACAAAACAAAGGTTTGTATTAAGCACTATCCTGCTGAAGGACATGATTGGACAGTAACTTGAAACTCATAGAACTAAGAGTGGGTAGAAGGAGCAACATTTAATTCCAAACTGCTGTCTAATAGAAAACTATGAGCACGTTCTCTATTTTTAAGTATGGACTTTTGTATGGTTAACTTCTGGCATTTACCTCAAATAGCTTGGCATTAAGTTTAAGTACTTGTTGGGGATAGACATAGCATAGGATTGCTTTACTTTTTTTTTTTTTTCATGTTTGATTGAGCTTCTTTTAGTCCTGTCCTCCAAACTTTGGACTACAGCTCATCTGCAGAAGAAAGAGAATAAGGAAAGGGAATCAGTCTGTTACTTTCTCCTTACAGCTAAACCCAAGTTTCTCTTAGTGAGATTACTGTGATGATAGGAATTGGATATATTGTTTCATGATTCTGGCAACATGAACCCTCAGAACGATTACATACTTTTCCAAGAAATGTTGGGGCACTTGAAGCCCAGCTCCTTCCCCCGCCTTTGACTTCATTTTGAAAAAATACTAATATTCTGGGTTTATCAATGCTACTTTTTTCATGGAGAATAAATTGTAGTCCTTAGTTGGGATAGAGCTTGTATTTCTGCTGTTTTATACTTGGAGTACTAGCCCTTGCTTAGTTAAGGAAAATGACTGATGCAGACAGTATGCAGGAAGACAAATCGTAAGACTTTTTTTAAGAAGAACAGTTCCTGACACAATTACATCTGAGAGGTCTGATGAAAGACTTGATTTAAAAAAAAAAAAAGCAAACAAAAAACCAAAAACAATTAAACAATCCAACCAATTCCTAGATTGTGAAGAAGGTATGAAAAAATACATGTGCAGAATGCCACAAATCTTCAACTTTAATGTGTAATGTCTTGTATATTTCTCTTCTGGATATAGGGAGGCAAGGTTAAGAAGCAGTTAGTGTTTGTGTGCCACTGTTTCTGTGCAGAAATGTTGGGATTTTCTTTCATTTAAATATTTTTAAATCATGTAAATGACAAGCTGCTGCCTAGGAAATTATTTTGGGGCTTTTTCTTTTTTAAGGTTAACGAAAGAGCAGCACAGTACTACAGATCAGTCACCTGGAGATGTAAGAGACCCAGCAGTAAGGTAAAATTTTGTTGTTGTTGCTTTTGTTCAAAGACATTTCATGTTCTGAACATTTTTACTTCAGTTCTGTGTTCCTTGCAGGCCTCATTCAGGAGGGAGACTCAAAAAGAGAACTGTTCTTCAGAGTGAGTATTAGCTTATTTCTTACACTTTCAAAACAGTCATGACAGACACTTTCTCCCCCCTTCCCACCCTGCAATAAATGGGTTGGTGGTTTGGTAACTGCTAACTAGTGTGATTAGGTTAATATAAAAATTACTGTGGTGGGAAAAACCATTCTCAATTCTTGTGTGAGGTTTCTGCAAATGTGGATTTCATGGTTGTCACATTTAGAAGCTATGAGGTGGCTTAAGGCTCTCTGGCAACTCATTTTTGCAAAATCAGTCACTATTTTCTGGTTTGCTTGGGGCTTAGTTTGCTTGTTTGCTTTACTGGCATTTATGCCATTCTGTGCAAAAGAGCTGCCAGAGGAAGTACTGAAACTTGTCTCTCACTTCTGGCCTAGGTAATTTGGAGAGGGGTAGGGAACTAAAGAAGCTGGCTGATGGGAAAACCAAAAACCAAATTGTTTGAAAACCAAATCAAAACAAAGTCATGATGTTCGTGCATCTTCTTGGTATAACTTTTTAAAAAGTTACAGCATGGATTATGTATACACTGTTTATAAGTAGGTTCTGAAAAACATTTGGATCCTCTTACTGCAAAGAGATGACACTGTAGCTTCTGCATGTGGCTGTGTTGTACTTGGAAGGGCGAACTCTTAAGGTGCCTTGGATGCTTGGCACAGTAAGAACTTGTCACTTGTTCTGTGGAAATGATGGAACCTGAATACAAAGTATCATAGTTCTTCTGGTTAGTTTCCATTCTCGCTATGTAAAATGAGAGCAGGATGTATAGTAAAAATACTTTTACCAAAGTAACAATGTTTAATTATTATGTGCCACTTTTTACCTAATTGTTTAAAACACAATTCTTCTGTGAGCTTTTCTGCACAGAAAGTGTAGTGACTTTTTTGAGCAACCTATTTTTTGAGTCCTTGGGTAAGGTTCATGTGTATACATATATAAAAGTATATTCATGTATAAGCAGACTGAAATTTTCCCAGTCTGTCAAAGCATATTATGTATGCACATACATTGTACATTCTTGTCTCATTTAAATGGTAGAATGAAAAACTGCGGCCCTAATGTTGACTCCTCATTGGTCTGGATGTATATTGTGTTCTAGGTTTGAATGGCTTGCAAAATGTGGAAAAACATGGGCATGCTTTGGTTTCTGTCCGAAAAAGACAGGTTTGTATCCATTCTTTAATCTAAATAGATAAAAAATTAATCTCTGCTGCATAAAATTTTATCCCCCTCTCCCCAAACCTCATTTGACTGTCTCCAAAATGCCTGTGTTTAAGATTATCCGTGTTATTCAATCTGTGCTGCAGATCCTGAAACTGCTTTTTTTAAGTTCCAATTCCTGTCTTTAAAAAAGTAAAGGCCTTTTCTTGCGCAGTCTCATATTATTGCTAATGCTTATGAGCCTTTAATTTGTTGAAATACAGTTACTAAAGCTTAGTCTGAGTCTTTTAAAACTTAGGAAAAAACAAAAAATCTTTCGACTGTTTGGATTAAACAATTTAGAATGTCATTCACCCCTGAGAGTTTTGGGCAAATATCAAGGGCTTTTTGTTTTCCCACTTAGAAGGCTAAAGATTTGGCAATTTTATAATTCAATACTTTGTTCATATGAAGTGAAAACATGTATTTTCTTGGGAAGCTGATGACAGAATTCCCTATTGATGGGAAGTACGGAAGTCTATGCCTTAATAGAAGGCAATTTGAAGTTGATTTGATGTTGGGGTGCACTGTTACAGACTGATTTTTGCATATACGAAACTTTATTCACTTCTCATGATAAAATGATAAGCACTTCTGAATGAAATTAATATTAAATATATCCCTGTTCTTGAATTCCTCATGATAATATCTCTTAGGAAGCAATATGGAGTCTCTGTTTAGATGACAGTGCAAGTTATCAACATACCTCCATCGGTTTCATTTTTCTCTTGTGTATTTTGACATTTAGTTTTTCACAGAACAGGGAAGGACAACCATTCTTACATTTTTCAGACTGTCCTTGAGGAGGGTCGTACTTATTCCTATTTCTTTGATCTTTTTTTACTGAAGTACTTGTTAAATCTTCAGTTACATGCTGTCCTCAAATTGCTTGAAGTCCTAATGAGAACTTATCTGTCCTTGGAGGTGAAGCCACCTGCTATATATAAACAGTTTTTCGCTTTCTTATTGCCCTGGGTTCAGCTGTAATAGTCATTTTTCTGATTCCTAGTAGCTGGTGCAGTGCTGTGTTTTTCAGCTTTAGTCTGAGAACAATGCTGGTAACACACTGATGGTTTTAGTTGTTGCTCAGTAGTGCTTACCCTGATCAAGGACTTTTCAGTCTCATGCTCTGCCAGTGAGAAGTGGCACAAGAGGGCAGGAACAAGCAGAGACAGGACACCTGACCTGAACTAGCCAAAGGGATATTCCATCCCACAACAGGTCATGTCCAGTATATAAACTGGGCAGAGTCATCTGGAAGGGCAGATCACCGCTCAGGTCAGGCTGGGTATTGGTCAGGGGGTGGTGAGCAATTGTATTGTGCATCACTTGTGTTTATTGTTTTTTCCTTTCCCGTTTTAGTTTTATATTCTTTCAGCCTTTCCTCATAGGAGAAATGCTGCAGTCCCCTAATCATCTTTGTAGCCTTCTGCTGGACCCTTTCCAGTAGTTCCTTGTCCGTCTTGAACTGGAGAGCTCACAGCTAGACACATTACTCCAGATGCAGCCTCACCAGGGCTGAGTAGAGAGGGAGAATAGCATCCCTGCTGGCAGTGCTCTTGATGCAGCTCAGGATTGGCCTTCTTGGCCACAAGGGCACATTGCTGGCTCATGGACAACATGTTGTCCACCAGAACCCCCAAGTCCTTCTCAACAGAGCTACTTTCCAGCAGGTCAGCCCCCAGCCTGTACTGGTACATAGGATTATTCCTCCCCAGGTGCTGGACCCTGCACTTTCCTTTGAATTTCAAAAGGTTCCCCTCTGCCTATCTCTCCAGCCTGTCTAGATCCTTCTGAACGGCAGCGCAGCACTCTGGGGTATCAGCCACTCCTCCCAGTTTTGTTATTGTCAGCAAACCAGCTGAGGAGGCACAGTACCCCTCCATCCAAGTCATTGTTGAGTAAGCTGAGCAATACTGGACCCAGTATTGATCCTTGGGAGACACTTTTAGTTACATGTCTCCAGCTAGACTCTGCCATTGACCACAACACTGAGACCTGCCATTCAGCCAGTTCTCGATCCACACATCTCACTAGAAAACAAAAAAGAGGTGTTGTGTGTTTAATTCTGTGGTTACATTTCAGTTAAAGCTGAACTATAAACGCTAAATTTATAGAAAGCTACCATCTGATAGTAGCAAAGAACTCATTAAAATTTCATAAAAACTTGAAAGAAATTGATTCAGAACTGTTTCTTTAAACACTTAGAAAAGTAGGCATTTGCTGTCTGTGTGGTATTTCAGCCACACGCCCTGACAGTGGGACCTCATAAATATTGTATAGAAAACAATGATAATTGGTCTTTTAGACAATAAATCTGCTCCTCCTCTTAATAATCTGTCTTACGTGTCTGCATGCATGAAAGAGTGTTGTGAGTGGCAGAGCTGTTGACTTCTAGAACTTCCTTTTCCATGTAGTCCCTCTTTCAATGTTGGCATTGTTTTCTCTCGTTTTGTAAATGACATTTCATTGCAGTGGTTCAGTGCCCTTTTTCACCCTTTCATTGCTGTGTTTTCAGTTAGCTGCATACAACAATCTGCAGTGCTATTGAAAGGAATGGTACTTTATTTTCTTGTTCCTAAATTAGGGGATGCAGGTGTCATAGGATTTGGGGAACTGTTTGTACTCAACTTTATATGCTGTATGTGTATGGTAAGTCCTGTGAGTTGTCTGAAATCTGACTGACAGTTTGCTTAAAGAGTGTGTCTGACAATTTGGGTTTTCAGAATTTAATCACACTTGTATGGAAAAAAAATCCATGTATTTAAATTGGGAAGAAAAAAAGAAATCAGAGCAGTCCCAGAATGCACAACCAAAAGAAGACAGGTTACTAGAGTAGAACTGACTCTTAAGAAATAACAAGATTTTCAGATATGTTGGGGTATGTCTACAAGGTCTGTCTGGCAAACTTAAGCTCTGCCAGCGTTCTGAGCTAGCCGAATGTCATATTGTTCTGGACTAGGCACTGTGGTTATGTTAGCTCAAGTATAGTGCTGTATTATGTCCAGTCTCCCACCCAATCTTGGTAGCTTTTAACAGTGGAATGCAAGAGTCTACATAACAGCCACCCCAGAGCGCACAGGCAGTGGCAGTGCTGGGGGGAATAAGTTACTGCTCAATGCAGTTACTCAGTGGAAAGGAAATGAGTTATTTCCTGGTTTACCTGTTAGGCAGGTTCTTCATCTATATGTTAAAGCAGAAGAAATTTGTTTTTAAAAATATTCAATATAAACAATTTAAAACCAAAACAAGCAAAATCCAACCCTTTTAGAAGCAAATGTAACAGGTAACAAAGGTTGTGATTGTCTCTGTTGCTGGAAGTGTTTGAGTTATCTGCTGCTGTATGTCAAGTATAACTGTGTTACTTGAGTAAAGATTTTTGTTTAGGAAAGTTTTCTGGCATGCTCTGAAATGAGATTAACTAGATGGTTCCAGTGGAATCTCTGGCCTTTTAATAAGAGTAAAAAACCTACCATTCACTGCTAATGTTGCAGAATATCTGTGGAACAGGAAGTATTGGGAAAAGCAAGTATTTCTGATAAAAGCTGAACTACTTTACAAATGGGTTAGGTTTTTAACTGTTTAGAAATACAGCTGAACTACTACCACTCATGGTTCCTTCACTGCTTAGTAAGGTTTATCAGTGATCATAGTTTCTTGAAGAAGCACTGCTAGTTCCATTAAGCTGGGATAAGTCCAACTTTCAGATGTGAATTTTGATCTTCATATACCTCAGCTTACACTTTGTAGATGGCAAATTTTTACTTGATGCAGGATAACCAGAATACAGTTTTGATAGTGCTGAATGTTATCTAACATTTTTCCCCTTGCCTTACCCCAGGAGACCCCTCCTGCCTTTCACTTCTGAGTGCTGCTGCCATTTTTAGCAGCTTGATTTCAAGGGAAGGGAGGAGGCATGTAGAATGGCACCCAAATTGTCACCTGGCCCATCTTTGATGCCTGAATTAAGGCTTTTAAGAGCCAAGTTTCTTAAGGATCCTGAGAAGAGTTCTAGGTCATTAGAATAGGAGACAGGAAAAAAAAAAGTATATATTTATCCGTTTGATAGTTGGAAGTGATCTGTTACTTACGGGTGGACATCTTGTATGTACTCTGTTAAACCTCTCTCTTCATCCCCCAACCTTCAGCTTCAGGCATTTACAGCTCCTATCACTCTTCTAGTGTTCTATAGATACCTGAGGATTTATTAGCACATGTACTCTTTGGGAGCCCCTATAAGGCTCTACAGGTTTAGTTATGAATTTATTGTTGTAGGCATATTAGCAAAGGATCGGTCCCTCATTACATAAGGATTATACACGTTCAGTCTGGGGAATACTCACAGCTCAACCAGATTCTCCTGGCTACAGAACCGTTGAGGGATGTTAGCAGTGGCTGTTTCCTCTGATAACCCTGACCCAGCACCCTCCTGCCTGGCTTCTGGGATCTCACGCAGGGTCCCTTCTCAGGCTGGAAGACATCGCTGCTGCTTTCCCATTTGCAGGTTTACCTGGTAGTGGAGCTGAGCACAAATCCTAGAGGCGCACTGACACTGAAGGAAGAGGGAGGGGGACACACAAAGAGGATGCTGACATGGAGTGGTCACAGTCACCCACAATGCCACCCACATGTGGTTACCCATGTAAGATACACAGCCAGCCAAGTCACTTACTCTTCTCTGGTAGGAAGTGTAAGTTCACTGGTAAAAAAGCACACGTGCCCCTGACCATTTGTCTCTTTTCATAAATTACTATGGTCCATGAGACCATCATGAGCGGCAGGACATCTCCAGTGCAAGAAGCAGAAGTGAGCACAGATAGATTAAATGGAGCAGTTACACAATACAGCTCCTGGTTTTTCGTTGATGATACGCAATTCAGTTTGCCTAAGGAGGTGTACCGATTGTAAATCAGTATGATTAGTTGTGTATTAAGCAAGCAAGGATTTGAAAACATTATCAGAGGATCAGATTGTAGCAGAATAAGTTGTTTTAAAATCATTTCATACTAAAATTCCTTATTGCTATTCCAGAGTGGAAAAAATGACTCTGTAATTCAGTGGTTAAAAATAGGCATGATGGATATGTAGGATTTGTAAACTTTTGTTATCTAAATATATATGTGTTTCTATAAAGCTACAATAAAAGAGTTGATGCTCAGTTCTTCCTCACACTTTACTTTAACGACAAGCTTTCAAAAATCAAGTATTTGAGTATTTATTTTTTTTTTAAATCAGTTTTCCCCTCACTCTGTGTGCAGTCTTAACAATTGTATTGAGATATTTATATCAAGAAGCAACTAAAGAAGAACTGGTACACTGGAAGACTTCATTGGAAGGGATTGCTTACAGATGTATAAGAGCAAGTAATTTTCTCTCTCCTGTGAGAGAAATGTCATTCCCTAAAACTTGCAGGTCATGACAGTGAGACTTAGGTGGTTGTCTCAACAAATGGCAAAAAACAAATGCATAGCTGTTAACCTGAAGATGTGGCTGATCTCACTTTCAAATGCAGTATATATCATTTTTGTTTCTGTCAGCATTTTAGACACTAGGGTGTTTTTTCTAAGTACATTGAAGTTCCTTTGTTGGTAAATGGTGTCTTGATCCTTAGTCTGTAGGTTAATGTGTTACAAAATGCTTTCTCTTTTGTGATGCATACTAGGATCAATCAAGATTTGTCTTGGCTCAACTAGGTAATAAGGTACAATTTTGGAAAGCAAGTTTTGCACAAAGCAAAACTTTGCCTGATGTTTCTTTTTCTTGTCTTTTCCTCCTCCATGTGAATGTTGAAGCATGTGATTATCATTCCAGGTGATGTCTGCTACTGTGTTGTTACATTTGACTTGGTAACCTTTGCTTTTGTGTTTAGCATCAAGTTATAGAGCTCAAAAGAAATCAAAATGACCCTACTGACCCCTCAGACATCCACACTGTAATAGTCTACTAATAACTAGAGAGCTGTATAAGAACTTGCTTTTATGTTTTCTATAAGCTTAGCTTTTACATTAATACATTTCTCTGTATATCTAATATTTTTCTTTGTTCTTCCCCTAGCGATGGACCTACAAAGAAGATTTGCAACTGAAATTAGGAGTAAAAGAGTTTGGAGTGGGTAACTGGGCTAAAATTTTGGTCCATGGTGACTTCAACAACCGAACTAGTGTCATGTTAAAAGACCGATGGAGAACACTGTGCAAGATCCATCAAGGCTAATTTGGACTAGAGGAGTCAACTCTTATTAACCTTTCCCTACATAAGGACCTAGTCTGTCTTTTCAGAATACTAACTTATTTCAGTCTCAGAGTGTCCAGCAGTGTTGCTGTCCTAAAATATGGAACAGAAAAGTAATAGATATTAAACGTTCATGTAAGCTTGTTTGCTTGTGTAGTGATGACTTAAATGTGTGTAGGTAAAAGGCCATGCTTTACAATAGATGACCTAATTTCTGAAATGGGAAAATGCTTGCAGTGGTTTAAGAAAGGTCAGTTATGTACATAAAAGTATTAAATGCCTGGCAACATGTTTGGATTGATAGTCAAATGTTCTGTATTTTTAAAGTGGTGTATCTCTAGTCAGATTGAGCTTTTTAGTATTTTACTTCCTGCCAGTCTGATTTGCTTCACTTTGAAATTTTGATCAGATTTGTCATTTCTCTCAGCAAGTTATACAAAGAAAATATGTATGTATTGGTATTGCTCATTTTACAAACCAATTCCTTTTCTTGCACTCAAAAATGTGATACTCCATGTAATTTCTTATTTATAAATAGTAAAGGTGAGGGCAGGGGGAGGTGGTTCGTTTGGACGGGGGGATTAAGAATGAAGCTTTAAGCTGTAGGTGGAAGGTTACTTTGAACTTATGTATACTGGCTTAATACCATCTCATCTCACAGGAGAGATGGAAAACATGGAAAGTAACAGTATGATGCTAGCACTTAACAGCTAACATCTCTTGATTATCTTGTGTCACCTTCCTTGTCTTAAGAAGTGGCTTCTTCTAGACCAGCAGGAAGAGGAAGGCTTGAAAACAGATGGCCGAAGTGGAGCTCAATAACAAGTCTGTACTGACACTGGTAGCACAGCTCATGACACATGTTTCATTTGTGCTCTCCACTGTCTCTGGATGCAGTTATAGCAAACTAAGATATGCTCTCATAGAGGTAACTATCAAGGTGTCACTGTTAATAATATTCATGAAAGACTATAATGGATAATGGTACTAGGTTGTCTCTCTTGATTCAGATTGTGTAGAGAAGGTTCCACAACCTCAGAAAACCCATACTTTTCACTGTCATGCTGGTGTGAATCTTTGGACTTAAACTAACATATCACAGCATTCTTTCAAAAAGGAAATCAATTCAGAGGTTTTCTGTACCTTTATCCTTGGATAAGATTTTTTTTTTTACAAGAACCTTACAAGGAAAAGCATCTGTCCATACTGGTCATAATAAACCTCCCAGATATTTTTCCTGGCTACAAGGAAGACATATATTCCTGCAGGCTGAAATGTTCAGGAAGTATTAAGAAATCTCTCTGCTTTCTGTTTTGGAGGCCTGCTTCCATTAAGATTATATACTTAGTCAAGTACAGTTACAAAGGTTTGTTTCACACTCTATTGTGGACAAGACCTCAGCCAGATCATCTTCCTCATTCTTTCCAACAGATGCTACAGTTTCTTCTTGCAGCTGGTAGAAACAGCCTAGTCTATAGGTTTCACAGAGCTGCTGCATATCTTAACTGTACATTTTCTCAACCTTAAGTCATCATTTTTTTTATTCTTTTTTTTAGCAAACATTATGAATTTCAGGATTTTGATGAAATACAGGCATTGTCCTTCAGCAGGGAATGCTAGAGCAGCTGTAAGCCAACAACTGAAAAAGTCTTAGCAGGTATCTGACAACTAAGAAAGTGCAGTATGCTGCCTCTTTAATGCTGTAACAATAAGTCAAGGTAAGTAATAGCAAAACATGGATTTGAGCTACCTGAGTAGCAGTCTTGCCTGTGCTTTAACATTAATGCTCTGTGCTAATCATTGTGCGTGAGCAGTTTTAACTAGTAATAAGTAATTTTTTAATGTCAGCCAAGGCTTTAGTCACAAAGTTTTGTTTAGGTTCATCTGCCATAAAGTTCACACTATGTATTAGTGACATGAAGTTCTGAGCAAGGCTGTTTAACAACGCTGGTTTGTCATATGTCTTCTATGAAGGTGACTGGATATGAAAACAGCAATGTAGAGGAAGAATACTTGTAGTATAAACAACTGTCTAGATGATACTGGGAAGGAACAAAGGATCTAAACTGAAATCCTGTTTTAGCTCTCCAACATTAATTTTTATTCACCTTGCTATTTAATGATGACTGTGACTGTTCTGTCTTGAAAATGTTTGGCTCTCTAGTGAGTAGGCACAATGCCTGTAGACAGGACTGTGGCCAGTAAAGAACAAGAACTTCAGGAAAAGCAGCTACTATGTTTAAAAACATTACCTCTTTAATTACAAAAGAGAAACATGGAAACATGCTTCTAGTGTTCTAATACAAAGATCAGTCTTAGTGTTTTGTGTTAAGGCAGAGAGTGTTTCCCAAAATGCTTCTTCAAAAGTTCCGATTCATTTAAAATTTGTCTAGGCTCCAGACAGTGCAGCAGAAAGATGTGGGTTTCTTGGCATTGGTTAATTTTCTTAACCTTTTTGTTGTTGCTGTTTTAAAGGTCTTTTAGACTTTCATGTAAAAATAAAGCTATGCACAAGGGGACATGAGCAGTGCTCCAGCTGCCGAATCTTCCTCCAGGTTCCTTGGCACTGAGAGTTGCCAACTGCTTCCCAGTGTAAGATTTTACCTCTGAAATGTGACAATAAGTGAGGATTAAAAAGCTGAAAAATCTGTATTTCAGGTTACTAGATTGTGTTGTATAATACGTCAAAGATTAGATTTGCTTAATTATATTTAGTTATCTCTTCTAGCGCTTAAAATGCTTTCTGGAGCAGACACTGTATTCCTAAGTCTAGTATACGGGATGGTGGATTGAGTAGCTGGTTGTACAGGTATTAAGTATTGTGCATATTAATAAATGTATAAAGCAAATAAAAATCTGTTCTGAATATTAAATGTCTATTTTCAAAATTACTGTTCTAGAAATGAGATTTCCAGGTTTGAGAGGAGTTGTGCTCCACCACCATTAAACCTGAAATAAGATTTGGATTATGGCAGGGAAGACTGGGTTTAAGTAAAAGTGCCCATTGCTGTAAAAAGACTTCTTGCACTACAGACCTGCATCACCCTTTCACAACAGTAAATCATTCAAAGCACTGAACTCTTGAATACTGAAATTCTGACATTTTGAAGAATTGAAATCTCAAAATAATGAAATTCTTCCCCAGTTTTATCTGGGTAACAATTCATGTGAGAACTGAAAGGGTAAATCTTCTGAGCTCTACAAGTTTCAATTTTTAGGTATAATAATATAAAATGCAGCTTTTAATGACACCTTGAGAAGTCTTTGCTACAGAAAAGACAGCAGAAAAAAGACTTGTTACCCATCTGCATTATGGCCATCTCCAGAACAACGAAGTGTGTCAGCATTCATAGCTGGAGACTGGCAAGCTACACACACAGTATATCCTACTCGGAGGTACTGCATCCATCGAGCGTACGGCCGATTCTCCAAAGCACAGTGCTGTGAAAGTGATTCTGTTTTGAATTCCACACAGTATCTGCTCAGAAGGAAAAGTACCAAGTTACAATAGATAAAGCACAAGCTAGGTATACATTTTTAAATGTACTTACATAGCATATGTGTGGTATTTGAAGCGCAAGTTAGACATGGTCATTGCTAACAAATCTGTTTCTGACCCTCACCTAATCAGTGAATTCTTAAAAACATTGCAAAAAAAGAATATTTTTCATTCCATGCCCCAGTCCAGTGCTTTTTGTATGATCTCAGTTTCTGGTTGTGTTTTATATTCTCTAATTATGTTGAAAAGAGATCTCGGTAACCCATATATTTTCTTTTATGCTGCTAAAAGTGGAAAAGAAACTTGAATACTGATGGCTTTATTGTTCTGGGGGAAGTAGCACAGAGCAAAGCATTAAGAGCATCACAGACCCAGTAACAACCTAATTTAAATCAACATTTCTACTGGTAAACAATTTTTTTTGTTCTGTGTCAATTTTAAAATGGTCTCTCATTACTGATTAGATTCCGCCCATTTCATTTGTTGAAAGAACTATATGGAATTTCTAAGACACTTATGGGTACATTCAGTTTTGGTTTAGCATTAATTACTGTTTGCTTTCAAAAGCAGCTATCCTGATTTGCTGTGACCCCAATGTCTAATCCAGGACAATTAAGAGTGTAATCAAAAGCAACATCTGGAAAGTGCAAATGAACTGCAGGAGAGGGAATCAGTGAAAGCTATAAATTACTGTTTAATTACTGTGCTTTCAGTTACATTTTTATCTGTAGCCAGCTATTTTCTACTGAGCAAGATGACCCACATGAATATAATAAATAGATTACCCAGCTTCTTCTTTGTCTGATGGCCAGAGAGAAGATGCTGCTCGTTGTTTTCTTTCTTTACCATATTCAGAGGTAGTTATGAAAGCAGGGACTGAGAAAGAAAACAGTTACAGTAAGGCAGCAAGGCAACTGAGTCATGTTTCAATTACTGGAACAGTGGGTGAATGAATCAGGAGTTTGTGGATGGTGATGGTGACTGACTGTATTGAAAAAGTGGCAAAATGTTGGCAACATCAGACCTCAACCCCATTCTCTCCAGCTAAGCTCTCTCCTTATTCAAAAGAACTATATCTAGAAACACATGCCATCTAGTTTCTGTAGAAACAGAATGTGATGGGATCCTGCAGCGAGATGTTTCCTGTTGTAACTTTGCGCAGAGATCATTTGATACTTCCTGAGGGGCTTAAATCAAGAAACTGAAGGAATGCATGCAGCTTTGCTGTTTACTTAATAGAAATTAAGAAAAGCCTGAGTAGGAAAAAAAATATAAGAATATAATAAAGTGCAATATGACAGTAGAAAGTAAGATTTTAAATTGTACTGTTAAGCAGTTAGATGCAGATGGATGCTTTTTTTTCTGTTCATGAGGATGGTGAGACACTGGCCCAGGCTGCCCAGGGAAGCTGAGGCTGCCCCATCCCTGGCTGTGTTCAAAGGCAGGTCGGATGGGACATTGAGCAACCTGGTCTAGTGGAAGGTGTGCCCTGCTGATGGCAGGGGGTTGGAGCTAGATGATCTTTAAGGTCCATTCCAACCTAAACCATACTGTGATTCTATGATCAGTAAATTTATGAAATCAAATAAGAATACCATGCTCATGGCCGCAGTCCTCTCCCTGGTAAGTCAGGTATTCCAGGCAGCCAGCCTTCTCCTCTAGAGCAGGACAAGGTTCCCCACCATTTCTAGGTTCCTGTTGTACATAGCGCCTACGTATCCGCAGGTCAGGTTGACATTGTGCTGCACAGCCACTCCAGTGACTCCACTCCCCCACAGCACAGGGAAGAGCTGCAAAGCAGTATTGAAGCATTACTGGTAGTCAAGACTTCTGTTTTACCCTGATTGCTCTCAAAACAGCATATGGGTGCCTTTGCCACATGCAGATACCTGACATTGCAGCACCAGGCACTGCCCTCAGATGCATCTAAGTACCTCAAGGCATGAGGTAGTCTTCTGGCTATGAAGGCACTGCTCTAACATGTTGCAGCACAACCCTCAGACATATGTTTCAAGCATTTTGAACTAGAAAACCAGAAAACTAGTGACAGTAAAAATGTCTTGGACCCTGCCGTGGGACACCCAGGACAAGTACTAAATGTATGGGCCTCACAATCTTTGCTACCTGTCCACAGGACCAGAAGACAGTTCTTGGCCCCAGTTGTTTTAATAGTACAAGGGTAGATATCAATGCCTGATCACACATCTTAGGTCTAGCCAGAGTACTAAAGGACAGTGTTATCTAACCCTGTTTCCTTAGCTATTGCTTCTCTTCCAAGCTGTCTGTATGAATGACCTGCAGAAGCAAGGATTTTCACCTAATTTTAAGCCCATATTTATGCTTTGATATGCAGATAACATCAGGTCTAACATCACATTTTCCATGCAGAAAACTCCCAAAGGGACTGAGTAGCTGCATAACAAAATGATGACTTCACATCTTACTGGAATTAAACGAAGCTGACAGTTAAGTATTGGTCATCTGCAGCAAAACATGGCAATTTCATGGCCATTAGGATTTAGAACAAGAATTATGAATGTCCTTAGTGATGTGGAAAAATAAGAATATTGGGTTGCTTGAATCCAAGTTAGCCAGTGGGATGATAACATCACTCTTGCAGTCAGTACCCAGCAACTATTAAGGGACAGTTTTGTGCCTCATTGGAAAGATGTCAAATTCCCCAGCCTAACAAAGAATGGGTCCCACAGCTGACATAAAAGGAATGAATGGGTACATCTCTTGAAATACAAAAAGTATCAGGGACCCGTAGCTACAACTTCATGGTCTCTGTCTATTTTGCTATTGCTCCAGCTTAGTTAACAGTGATGGTGAATGATGGTTCATTGAAACAATGAGAAAGATGCAAGCCAAAGGAACCTGAAGAACAGGATATGTGCTCAAGTACCTACCAAGATGTGGAAGCTAACAGGACTCTTGCAAGTTCAAAAGCACACAGAAAAATTACATTGCATTCCAGTGAACACAGCTTGGTGCTCAGAATTTTTTTCTTCCATTTGCAGCACTGTGAATCATAGATTTTTATTCTTTTTTTTCTGAGTCACACTTTTTACTTTTTCCCTATCTCTTGGGAAAAAAAAAAAAAAAGGATTACAGTATCTCCACTGAAACACTGCACAACATACATTGTCATGTATAAGGCTCTGTGGATTCTCTCAGAGTAACTATTTCCATTCAAATGACAAGATCATTCCTTTCCCAGGCTTTCCCATGGTACAGTAGTTCCTGTCTAAAATGCTCTCTGTGTACAAAAATATTCTTTCTCCATTGTTAGAACTATAAGGTAATTCATTTTAAAATCCTTAGGTTCAGCAACCTGTGGACTTCTGCTGACCCATCCATGTGTAAAGTACCAGAGCCACTATGATTTTTAGGCACAACAGAATCTAACCATGGCACTGGAGCTGTAGGATGCTCCTCCTTTCACTGGTTTATATTATTTGGGAGCACTGGTTTTTTATTGCTCCTAGCACATTTCTTGATTACATATACTTGGGGCACTTTATGCTTCCCCCAAGTACTTCATCCTGTTAAATATTTGCAAAAGGATGAAATGTCATTTCGGCAGGTGCTAGAGTCATGAGCACTGAGCAGCCCAACAAACAAGCTACAGCATGAGAACCATTGGTCACCTTCACATTTCTGGTTTAGTTTTTTGAACTCTACATTCAGAACAGTATTTCAGAATGCACTATGCCAATAAACACCCCTGATGTCATTGAACAGGTGGACAGAATTTAGAAACACTCGATGGTGAGACCTCAACATCCAACAGGAACAAAAATACTTCAGAATTTCCAGCCACACTTCTCTAAGTTGATAAAAACTCCCGCTGGAACTATTTGGAATTTCTGCTTATACAAAACATTGACTGGCTGCTTGCAAGAGAGGATAGATGATCATTTGCTCTCAAAAGAATGACTTCTTGTGATCAGTTTTGTAGGGTTTAGGTGCAAGAGTTCTAGGACCGAGCTGCCAAAATCCTGCCCTCCCATGCCAAACCACATAAATCATTCTACTCCCTTTACTTGCACTAGCATTGGTGCTCACACAAGCAGTCAGTGAGGCTCTGCAGGGTGTCAAACCAGGCAGAAAGGGGCAATCAGAGAGCAGAAGCAGTTTCCTGTGGGTTTAGTTCCCTGTGCTGGGCCACCAGACACACTGCCAGATCCCAGCTCTGGTGCAGGAGATGGAGAGAGAGAGACACTGAGCTGAGACTACATCTTCCTGCCTGGATCTAGGGCACCCACTGTCTATGCAGGGCACAAGAGAGAGGCAGCTCAGACATTGCCTTTTGAGGCAACCACCACTGAGCCTGACACAAAAAATACCATCTTGACAGCAATAGGTGCCAGAATTCATGGCAAGAAAAGTACCTAAACTAGAACTTTTCAAGCCCAACTTTGAGCTTCTTTTTGAAAACCATAGTAATTTTTACATCTCCATTTTAATGCTAACACTACACATCTCTGCTAGCTCTCTTCCCTTCTATGAACACTAAAAATTACTAGATTTACTGAAAAGATACAATATGCTGTGACTCTATGACAAGCATCTTGTCAATTCTCCCCCTACTGACCTCCCTGAATGAAAGATCCCTGCATTAAAAAAATGCTCATTTTAAAGATGCTACTTCCTGTCAGACCACATGGTGCACGTCTTTCCCATTCTGTTATTCTGCAGAGATTCTTTAGCAGAGAACTGAACATGTTTCTTCTGGAGACCTGGGGTCAGAGTTCTGCTCTGTTGAGTCTTTCTGAGCAGCTTTACATCACCTGGGACGGGTCCACGCTGTCCCTCAGTCATACTCCTCAAACCCGGCAGACGCAGACAACTTGAGTCCCAAAGGTACATGGCTCTGTCAGCACAGCACTGAGCCTGTAAATACTCCCTGGTTAGCAGGACTGTGCAGGGAGACTCGCGATTTTTGGCTCAGGCCGATGTGCATCCAGGCACCTGAGAAGAGACATCAGGTTGCCCCAGTGCCAGTGCTGCACCTGTAAAGCAAGGGCTGTGTCCTGCAGTGCAGGTGCAGGGAGGGAGGGAGGGAGGACAAACTGTAAGACCACAAAGGGTAGACGTACCATGGAAAAAAAAAGGGTGTCAATGCCTACAAGGCTGCCAGGTCCAGTTTGGACAACCTGGGCCACATTCCCCTCCTTGCCACTGCTCCCCTGGGAGCCAGGCTGGCAGAGGACCCTCTCACTCATTCCCCTACGTTCGTTTTGAAGTCCTTGCCTTCATGGTGAACACTTGCTGGTTCCTGCCCCAAGGAGTGAGCACAGAAACCTCACCCTGATGCTTTCCTCAATGTTTTCATTCGTATTTCTTTGGCAAGACAGGAGGAATCTGCTCAGGGACACAGACAGTGTCTAAACCAATCTTCCTGCTGCGCCTGTAATCCTGCACCCCCACTGTAATAGGTGTGTATTTGACAGGAGCATGAGTGAAAAGTAAATAACACATTTCAGAGGCAAAATAACTTCAGGCTGGCAAGCCCCTGGCACTGTGCTACAGCTGACCCAGACGCCTCGCACATGCCTAGTGCGGAAGAAGCTGCTCTTCACATTTCTCTGTCTGCTGCTACCCTCGCCCAGCCCCAGCCTGGCCCCTGCTCATGCCCTCACCCCAGAGCTGGTGATGCTGAGGGAAGGGGGGGAGTTGAGCCGCGCAAAGCTCCTTCACAGCTGAGCCCCATTTCCAAGCCCCAGGAACACCCGCAGCAGGCACCCAGCCCTGAAGAAAGGGCCGGGGGCGCTGGGGGCCCTCGGTCAACATCACCCCCATTCGCCTTTCAGTGGGCTCGCACCAGGCTACAGCCCAACCCGACCCCCGGCGCTGGGGTCGGACGCACCTACCCGGGCACGCCTGGCCGTGGTCTTGGCAGCAGTCTCCGGCTCGCCGGCATCCTCCGTCGCAGTAGCAGGTCCCGTACCCCCCTCCCTCCCTCCATCCCTCGCCGACACAGGCGGCGTCCCGACCCTCGCAGCACCTTCCCGAGCAGCTGCCCCCTACCCCGCTGCCTGCCCACAGCAGCCCAAGCCACAGCGCTCCCGACAGCGCCGCGCCGCCCATCACCGTGCTGCCCCGACGGGAGGATCCTGACACCGCTGCGCGCTCCGGCAGCCGCAGGCACCCGACGGAGCGGTGCGGGATGGGCGGGCAGGGAGCGGAGGAAGTGGGGGGGGCGGCGCGGTCCCGCTGGGCCCTGCCCGGCAGCTCCCGCTCCTGGCCCCGGGCGGCTCCGGGCAGCAGCGTAGTTTTGGGGTGTAGCGAGCGGGAGATGCGGAGGGTGCGTGTCCTCGGGGGTGTCCGGCCAGGATGTTCCCACAGGATCCGTGTGGCAGTGACGCACCCGGTGATGTCCCATACAGCGATGTGCTTGCTGCACAGGGATGTCCTGCACAGCAGTGACCCACGCAGCACATCGCACACAACCATGTCCTGAACAGCGATGGCCCTTGCGGTGATGTCCTATACAGATATATCCTGCACTGCCGTTTCCCATACTGCCGTGTCCCACACCACCATGCAAGGATGTCTCACATAGCAATGACCCACCCAGCCGTGTCCCACACAGCTATAGCCCACAGTAGTGTTCCACACTGCAGGGACCCACATGGTGGTGACCTGCAATATCCCCTCAGCAGTGTCTCCCACAGTGATGTCCCTCACCTTAATGTCTCCCATGGTGATGATCCTCACAGCAATGTCCCATACAGTGGTGAGCCACAGAGCAACGTCCTGCATGGCATTGTCACACATCCATGCCCTGCACAGCAGTGGCCTTCACAGGACTGATCACGGCCACATCCCACCCAGCGGTGCCCTACACAAGTGACACGCAGAACTGTGACCTATGCAGCCATATTCTGTTAGCAGTGACCCACACAGCTATCTCAGAGCACCCCCATCCACCTCCACACAGCCCAGCGCATGGGGATGGCCTGGGGCCACCGGACATGGTTTATTGGTACAGGCTCTTTCTCATTTCAGGACACATCCCACACAGCCAAGAGCATTTGCTCGTGTTATGTTTTTCCTTTTCTTCCTATTTTTTGTTAAGATGTGTTTCCAGAACAAACAAAAGAAGCTGTACTTGCAGGTGCACAAGGAAAGTGGGATGGATCCTAAACGCAAAGATTTGGATTCTAGTTTTCAGTTATCTTCAGTCCTAAGAGGTTTTCAGGATTAATGGGATATGATCGGTTAACCAAAGAAATCAAATCCTAAAAGTACATAGTGAGGTGACTGCAAAAATATGTCGCTTTTGCACACTTCAGTTTGCAGATAGTTAGCTACTAAGGCAAGAGCCATCTGGTCTCCCAGAGCTGCCTACAGATGGGAGGTAACAGCCTGTTATATTACCTGCTACATGCGGGTGCTTGGACCCCCCGAGACAGCTCAGGCCAGCCAGAGTTTAATTTCTCCGAGCCATCACAGCACTGCTGTTAAAGTGCTGTTTAAATCCCGATGGGTTGGGCCTGCACTGTTATCCAGTGTGCTACTAATGAACTCACTGGCTTGTCGCCAGCCTAAAACTTGAACCCGTGAACAATGACTGCTGGGGGAGTTCCTGCGGTGGGTAAGAGCAGAACAAGGCTTGCAGCCTGCCTCAGTAAGAGGCAACGTGAGAGCAGGAATGCTTCCTTATGTTTTCCTTTGCTTTGCTGGATTCCTTTGGATCACCTGAAATGCAAAATATTACCAAATCAATGTAGAAACTACCTTTGTAAGTAGATAAATTGTGTGTGGAGAACTTATGCTGAAGGATAAATCAGTAAAACTTGCACCAGTTTGGAACAGAATGAAGAATGTCTTTCTCTTAGTGGGCATGTTTACAGAAAACCAAGAAACTATGTCTGCAATGGTCTAGTAAAAAAAGCCCAGAATGCAAATGGAAAAATGTTCAGGTTTCTACTAGATGCAGTCAAACAGATTCCTCAGAGCAACCGGAAAAAAAAAAGACTCTTCATTAAAATAGAGAACAAGCTCACCCAGTTTGTTCCAGCAAATACTTTGTTTTTTTCCCTTTCAGTGTAGATCCTTGCTATTAGGAGTAGCCTTAGGTAACTCATGAGTAAGGACAAAGAAACACAATGGTGTGTTCTCGGGCATTGAAACCCTTACAGGCAACTACAGACAAATAGGCAGAGATTTCTTCCTAATTTTACATGAGATGGTCCACAGAAAGTAGGTGCTGCTCATGCCTTGCTATTGGTCATCTTTTTGTCATGCAGATGTCTTTATGAGGGAAAGCAGTTTTGGGCAAGGCTGATACAAAAGGCCTTACATGTGTAGGTAAGTTTAGGGAATGGGCAGAGCACTTGCTGCATCTTCCTCATAATCCACGGAGGAGCATTACATGAGAAAGAGTCATCTGTTTCACATGTGCCCTCTATGCCAAAATACTGCTTAATCCCAGAGGTAAGGGGAAATCTCAGGACTATTGCAGTCTTCTCAAAAGCAGGTGTTACTTCTGGCTCTCAGATTTTGAAACCCGGGGTCTAGCTCCAGTTGCCGGACATTTTTGTACTTTTCTGACATTTCTGCCCTATTTTAGCTTTGAGTACTCAGAACTCCAATTCCCAAGCTCAAATATAACTGCAGTATTATATGTTAAGAAAGGAGAAGGAAAACAAGACTGTAAAATATGTTTTTCAACTAATTTCTCCAACACATAAACGGTTCCACTGAGTCTTGTTCCATTGTTTCCCTGTTTCCAACCAAAGTGTTCTCAATGCCTTACATGGAGTTCTCCTTGGTTTGCAATACCACAAAGACAAAACTAAGCCAGATGAGCTCCAACAGTAAACTAGAAAGAGAACTACTTTCTGTTATTTACCATGCTTACCAACTCTTCTATCTACCATGGTTATTTATGCTCTCTCTCTATAAAGCATGTACAGCAGAGCCAAGCTCTTGTTCTGTCCATTCCTATGGTGCACATCTACCCATAATATTAAGCAGATGACTGAAAATACCTGCAACTGGGAAAAGTTTCAGCCTGGGAACAAAATACGCGTTTGATAGCAAAATACCTCTCTTATTTTTCAAGTTTAACTTACAGCCACAGTGACTTTGAGAACCTGATATAAGGACTATTCAGCTCAACTTCAAAGTCCTTTTCAAATACATTATCTGTCAGCCCGCAGCATTCCATATGCCCACACCTCCTCATGAGCAAACTCTCTGGAAGGTTCTAACTTGCACAAATAGATCTCATTTTTCTTTGCTTCTGGGAGGTTAATCTGATGGCAACAAAATGCCAAGACTTCAAAGATCCTGCGGGGCATTTCTTTTTCTTTTAGACCCATGTTTGCATACAGCTCTATTTATTTTACAGAAATACCTTCCAAAAAGCAACGTGCTCACATTTTGTATTGAGACAACACGGTGACTGATCTGACTACAAAGGCTACAGGCTGTCTCCATCCTGCCATGCAGGATCATGCTTCCTGAGAGCACCACAGTCAGCTACAACTTGAGTTTGACATAAGAGGCCCTTTTGTTCTGAAAAAGTAGACTTTCTCCTGATAAGATATAATCCCTACTAAGGGGAGTAACTGAATCATGGTGTTTGCTAGTGTAGCTGACAGCTTAAAGCAATAGCAACATTTTGTATGTAAGAAAAATGAGGAGTAATTTGTCTTCAGTAACAATCAGCCTGTATAAGACCACAGCAGATGATATATAAAAGAAGGTTTGCATCGTTTCATAGCCTGTGCTGTTACACAGAAAGCACAATGCTGTTTCAGTGACGAGTTTGAGCTGCTCTACCTTGAATCGCTCCTGAAAGAGCATGTTGAGTATCTGGCTATATTTAAATACCTGGCACTTTCACTGTGCACACTTCCACTCACTTTGCCCAGGCAGTCCTGTTGGGTGCAGCCTTGCCATGGGAGACACATTGGCTTGCTGTGTCTCAATTACAACCACTGATTTTGGTTGGGGTTGGTAATGACGCATGAAGTTGCTTGAATTCTAGAGGTTAGTGGTAGCATAGCAGATCTATGTTTCAGGTTATTTGTAGATGATTTTTAAAGGCCTTCATATATAAGTTACTGAAGTATATATAAAGGCCTTCATATGTAAGTCACTATAAGTTACTGAAGAAATGTCCTACTACTGAGGTGAACACAGTGCTGCTGTTGAGTTTCCATGCAGAACAAGGCAAATCTGTATGCCCAACCTAAGTGGATCAGGGCTGGAAAACTTCATTTTCCTATTATTTATTCCCCAAGTTCCTCTTTTTACAGGTTCAGGGTTTCTGAACTGAAATGAAGCACCCGACTCAGCATGTGGAAAGGGAGAGTGGGCAGAGCAGGACTGCCTCCACCAGCAGCAATTAATGATGAGACTGGGTCAGCTGGTGCACATGGTACAACATTCCCCTTACTCTAGCAGGATACAGCTACATCTTCTGTCTGTCTAAACAGCCTATGGCTTATGGCATAATAGTGTTGCAGTTTCTCATGTTAGATCTTACTTTATTTTAATTATAAATGCTGTTATAATCTAAAAGTGTCATCTTTATGTCATTCCAATTGTCATTTGTCTTGATGATGTTGAGAACAATATTCCCCAAGGATCACCCACAGGGGAGCATTCTGAGTACCTGGCTGTGTTTGAAGAAGAGAATTTGTAGCATAACCACTGATGCATAAAGTTTTCTATCTCCTGGTCCTGGAAAGTCAGTTTATTATTCAGACAGCCTGTCTGTAAGGTAGCTTCCTTGCAAGGCTTGCTGGGTAGCTTTCCTTTTTAGTTGCACATGATCAGCCAGAGTAAGAGAAGGTGGCAGTTTAACATAAACTTTCCAGAACGGATGTGCTTCTTACAAAATAAGCATCCCAGAATATTGTTCCAAATACTTCCCTATTTCTCCTGCATTTGGGTTATTTTCTTTGGTAGTGAGACATCCTCTCTTTTCTGTAATCATGACTAAGTCAATTACGTCCCTTCCTTATGGGGACATCATTATTACCATTTTCAATATAGGAGAAAATGACACTGAGAGATTAGGGCTCCCATCCAGCAAAACACTTAAGCACTTGCATAACCTGAGGCACATAATAACCCCACTGTAGGACTGTTCACCCGTTCCAAGTTATGCAATCATGGAAGATTTACTGAACCGGGACCTCCTGGTGTGCCCAAGGGCTCCCTGAGATGCAGATCCCTCACCCTTAGCCACACATTGCAGCCACCAGCCCCTCCTTGCATTGCTTCGGAGCATCCACGGGTTTCTGCCAGATCTAGAGCAAACATCATCTCTGATTTAGGCCCTGTCAGCTCTTTGTTCAACAGGATATCAAGGTGAAGAGATGAAGAGCTTACCCTCAAATTGTTATTTAAATTCATGTAAAAAGTGGCTAAGACTGTTTATTTCTCATTAACTCCAGAACAAATTTGCCCTCCTGCTTTAAACTGCAAGCAGTATTAGCATAGTCCAAAACTCAATCTGTTTATTTCTTTCTCAGTTACCAAGTCCAGTGGCAACAATTCAGCATCTTGGATTTATTGGATGATTTTGATGATGGTGCATTTTGCAGAGAAGAATGCAGCTCCTCCTCCTGCAGCCGATGAGCGTGCTCTGCAAGTGGGAATAAGCACTCCTTTTTTTGTCAATGAAGAAATCAGGAATAACAGTGAGTTTATGAAATTAGGGCACTGAACTGTTGAGAAAGAGAGTATTTTTTCTGATCATAATCCCACTTTTAAGAACTTCTGCCAACCTTTCCACTGCTCTGGTGAAAGGGTGGATTTTGCTGACTTAAATTATTTGAAAGTAAATGATGATTCTGTTGTACACTGGCTGGCAGAGGAAACTGTTTATATAATTCTGGGCTTGCTAATAACCCTCTTCATAGCTAGAAATGGTGCCAGGGAAGCTGCTGGTTATGTAAAAATGCTTTTCCATTTCCTTGCCTTTATTGTTTTCTGTCACAGCTTGTTTTTTTTTTAATTAGTACGTGAACTATTTTTAGTGCCTGTAGACAAAAAATGCATTGTTTGCGCTAAATGAGACCAGGTACCGTGAAAACTATTCAGGGAAAAACATTTGGAGCCAGACTTTGTCTTTGGCTGCGTGCAGTGAAAGTTTGCATGCTTAGTCCAATTAGTTACAGCCTTGTCACTTCACGTAAGTGTCTGTAATTGTGCCAGTCTACAGAGCAGATTTTGGCTCTCAGGCTGCAGAGATGTATTCTGAACAGCATACAGCTAGCATCTGCAGCATCTAGAATATTCTGAATTATTTTGTTCATCCAAATTCCATGCATATCTTGCTATTTAAAAGCAGAACAGCAAACAAAGCTTTTCAGTCAGATGATGATGGGCTTAGGCAAATGCGATTTTTGATAAAGCACCGCTTTGCAACTCATCTGTTCAACTCTAAGAGATCTTAGAGTCCCTGCATTGTAGGCAGACTGTACGCTACCCTCAGTTCTATCCATGTCTGCACAAGTGTGTGCACCATGAAGGTAAAGGTTCAGAAAGATTTTGTGAGCCCTAATTCAGTCTGAAGGAAAAAAATAGGAAAAGGTTTTCCATATGTAAGTCTTAGCTGAGAGGCAAGATGTGAACACCATGGGATTTGAGTATACTCTTCTACCTGCAAGTACCAGGGTCAGGACTTGAAGGTGCTCAGGGGATGTGTAGGCATCTCTGCAGGGGATGGAAGCTCAGAAATATGCAATTAGTCCAGTTGTTACCACTTGTTCCTTCTTGTGTTCACAATTGTCTTAATAGCAGTATCCTTTGACTCAGCTACCAGGGAACCACAGTACATACACGTGGTAGAAAATGAGCCTCATTGTATAAAGCTGAAAAAACAAGTAGCCTTGTATCAAGTGGAGGATCTAGTTTAGGAAGGTCCCTCCATTGCCCCCATGACCTTCAAGGCTTCACTCAGGAGATTCTCTTCAGGTGCCTTCAGGACTGCATCACCCACCAGACGTGACTTGCTTCTCCCTCCTGCCACTTCCCCCACTTTGCCACTTCCTGCCGCAGCATGGCTAGGCACTGCCCAAGGACCCTTTGCACTCACTGTACTTGCAGCATGCGATGGATTTGAGACATGTGGGCTGGTCTGGGAGAAATTCTCTGCAGGAAACCTGAATGACTTATTACCCAATATACCCTCATCTCCAGCTTCAGAGGCTTTCCTTGTGGAGGTACATGGCCTCTCCTTGAGGAGTGCGCGTGAAGGGGCTGGGAGTGCATTGATGTTTTCTTGACACTTACCCCACTGGGAGGACTATTATGTGCTTCCTTTTCTGGGCTACCAGTAGTGGATACTTCCTAATTTATAGAAACGCTATCTAGAAGTGCAGGCAAGAGCCATGATCACAGAATCAAAAGGCCCTCCTGCTGCAATATAAATATTCTTGAGTGCTTTGCAGTTCCACTTGCAAAACCTGTGTATTGTTTTAAAGATAAATAATATAAACTTTAAGATCAATCTGCGGTCTCAGCTGGCATCACTCTGTGTGACTTACATGGGAATATGCTATTTTACATGGGGATCTGCTCTTCTGTGTTTTGCCTAATTCATGTACTCAGAAAGTTTTTGAGTGCTCTGCACTTCATAGAATGGCCCTGGATTAACCTGGGTTTCTTCCTGGTGTTTTTTCCTGATGCACTACGTGCGTTTCCTCTCCCCTTTTCAAAAGGCGTTTTCAAAAGGCATTTTCAAATAATATTAAAGAAGAGCCTTCTTTGCAGATGGTAGCTGCAAGCGAAGGACTGAGAGTGACATCTGGAGACATCTTTCTCTTAAATGCCTTGGTTTACTATCTAGCTTGAAGATGTGAGTATTTCAGCAGTATTTCTCTCTCTCTGGATTCCCATATTGGGTTAGTTTCAAAGCAGAGGTCACCAGAGCAGAGGATACCTACCCAGTTAGGTCCCTCTATCTGAAACATGTTTATCAATTCCTCATGCAATTATCTGCACTTTAATTTCATTATAGACCAGCACAGCATGTTTAGAAGTCTGATGCTGAAATTCTTTACATTAGTTTTGTGTTCAGCTACAGATAGAACCCATTCATCAAGAACAAAACTACTGCACTTAGTGCATGGAGAAGCTTATATTCAGAAAGGACAGTGGCAATTTTTTTCATGGGATCACACTCTGGTTTTATCAACAACTCACAAAACTCACAGAGTTAAATGAATATCAGTACAGAATGGGCTGCCAGCGATCTGACAGTGGGTTTAAATTAAATTGAAGAATTAAAATTTCTAGGGTTTTATGCATTTTAACTACATTAGCTCCAACAAGAATATAGTGTAAAGACTCTTTGGTGTGGCTTTCAAAGATCTTGAACACCTACACTAACCAGGTCACCCATTCATAACCGTGCTTTTTTGCAGACATCAGTCTCGGAGAGATCTTTTCGTCCGTCCAAAGCAATAAAAATACTGCAACCACTCATATGGAGAAAAAACCCAAAACAACCCCTACACCCATTTTGAATGCCTTCAGATTTACAGCATTAGGAAAAGGTTTGACAGCACCAAGTATTTAATCTTCAGAGGGATTATAGTTATCTTCACAGCATGCATACATCATTAATGTTAATGGCAACTGCACCTCCAAGACTTGCCCTAAAATGCTGGCTGTAAATAGCATCCCAGTAGGATAATGAAAAGTCTGGTAGAAATACAACAAGTTCCAACAAACGTTTTATCTCAGGGTAAGTGATCAGAAAATTTGGAATTAAAGAATAATCAGCAGTTTCCCTGAGATGTTTGGTGCATCAGCCTTACAGCTCATACACAAAGGCTTTTTCTGTGTAGGTATAATTCTAGTTGGTATGTTTCGTTTTATGTTTCTTAGACTACTTGTTTTTTCTTTAATTTCTGTAATCCTACTTGACCTGAAGGTCAGTGCTGGGTTAAGTTTGCAATCATTATTGTATCAGGATTCCCAATTCCCACTTTCTCTTCTCCCCTTCTAACTACTAAGGAAACAAAAACTATTAGCAGAATTACATCTCCCATCCCCACTCCCACCCCCACCTCCACCACCTGTATTTATTTCTGTTCAGGCTTAACAGAAATCCACATTTCATCACTGGAGTGCAACTGATAAGAAAGTATGTCTTCTGCCAAAATTAACTCTATTTTCTAGAATCATGGGGGCACCAAGAGGTACAACAAAACTGATTTGTCTAATTTTCTGATTTTGCAAAGACTGACGATGAAGGTGAAGCTAGAAATGAAATAAAAAAAATTATTATCTAATACCCCATAAGGACCAAACTACACTGTCAGAAGGAAATAACCTAGAGCCTCTAGACTTGTAATGTCCCATAGCTATCCAATTTTGAGAGAACAGTGTTTGCCCAAGGGGCAAAGTAAGCCATGGAAATGGTTTTCCTAATCCACAGGGTTTTGAAGTTTCTAGGTAACATTATAGACCTCGACACATTCTCCCTTGATCTAATATATTCACACATCAAAGCTTATCACAGGCTTAGAGCTTTATCCAGTAACCTTTGAATCTCCATCACTGACATCAAGAGTCTTCAGACTTGGTCTCCCATTTCCTTGTCGTGGCCTCAAAGGAAAAAATTGTCTCAGTGTATTCCTCTGTGTGCAGGTTTATATGTGTCCATGAGTCAAGTAATGTAAAATACTTCAGACAAAATGGACTTGATTATTTATGGGGGAAAGAAAAACAGTTTGGAAGTGGTGCCACAGGCAACAGCTGATAGTATTGCAAACCATGAGGCTTTAAGCAGATTTTTCTACAGTTTTTCCGTAGGAAAAAATGGTTTCTTAAAATGGGTATTTTTGGTCTGGCATGCATAAAAGAGCCTCTATCATCTTTTCTGCAAACACCTAAAGTAAAAAAAAGAATGTTACTTTGTTGTGTTACTTGGTTTCTTGACCTTACAAATCAACTCACATCCTCTCTGGAACTGTCATGGTAAAATAAGTGGTGAACATTTCCCTTAAATGGGTTTTCATTTGTCTACAGAATAGGACTTACTCTACAGAAAAAGCAGATTAATTACTTGTATGACTCCACTGAAAACAATGGGCTCTCTCTGTTAGAAACTGGATCAAAAAAAATGACAAAAATAGGGTTCTACTTCTTTATACATCATCAGATTTAAACGTGTAAAATCAGTACTCCCCTGCACAGTTCAGTTAAAGCAGCAGGTCTAAAGCTGATCCCCTGAATGAGTAGCGTATGTCTCGGCAGTGCACACAGAAAACATGGCACAAGGCAGTCCCAACTTATGGTTGTGCCCTAAGGCACCTATGTAGTACCGAAAGCATGTTCGTTAATATGATTGAATTATTGGCAGAAAAAAAAGCAAGCAGACAACAAGGAGAGAGCCTCAGGCTTGTAACCCTGCTGCTGCAACACAGCGTCAGGAATCAGTTTCTTCAACAACTGATGCTGTGTTTGAAGTCTGACCCCAAGTAAGCAACACAGCTCCCCAGAGCAATTTGCCAAGCCACATCACACTTTGGGTGGCTCAGCAGATCACTAATACCCAGTAATCTCCCCCAGGCTAGGGAAGAAACTGTAAATGGCCTTTTGTGATAGTCAGTCCAAGTTTACAAGGGGTTTTACAAAGGCTGCAACTGGCTATGCAAACCCTTTACATATGCGTCAACATAGTGTAAGCTACAGAAGTCCTTGAATACGATCTTGACCTCAAGATGAAGTGGCCTTAAATAGAATATCTTTACCTTCAAAACAAATAGAAGCAAAACCTACCAGTGTAACTCTGTTACTTACAGATCCAGGCGTCATCCCTAACATTCCCACTGCTACCACCCAGCATGTGACCTAAATGACCTCACAGCTCTGGGAGACATCTTCTCTGTGCCTTGGTGCCACCTGACCTAGCGTCTACCTAGCACACATGCTGCCCCTCTTCTTCTGCTCTAATGCTTGGTATAACCCCCTCTTTTCCTGAACTGAGTCACTGAATCACTGGGAAAGAACAGACACATTCTTCACAGTGAGAGTGGTCAAGCACTGGAAGTGGTTGTCCAAAGAGGCTGTGGCATCACCACCATCTTTAGAGATACCCAAAATTAGAATGGGCAAGACCTCGGGCAACCTGATGTAACTTTGGAGCTGGCCCTCTTTGGGCTAGATTACCTGTGGCTGTCCTGTTAGACTAGTATTATTTTATCATGTTAGCTACAGCTTTCCTAATGCAATATGTCTGCACTTACAGGAATTGAGGATTATCCCTTTCACGCTTTGTTCACAGTTTTACAAGCAGATCCTAGAGCTCTGAGCCTGTATAATTGACAATGCTAATGAGAAAGATGTGGTGGGCACACACAACTGGAGTACAGGTGATTGCACAAGCATTTTTCATGGTAATTTGACCTTGCATTGTTTAAGACCCTACCTGTGGATAGCATATTGTGATGTGGAATACAACGTGACACCAGGATTTCCATCATGTTTTAAAGATAATGAGTACACAGCATTGTATGCTTTTTATCATGGTGTCGTATTTACCCTTAAACCTATGCTGTTTTAACTTATCTCATCCTATGATGCCAACCTCATGAAGTTTAACCATGTCAAGTGCAAGGTCCTACACCTGGGTCGGAGCAATCCCAGGCACAGCTACAGGTTGGGCAGAGAAGAGATTCAGAGCAGCCCTGTGAAGAAGGACTTGGGGGTGTTGGTCGATGAGAAAATGAACATGAGCTGGCTTCAGTGTGTGCTTGCAGCCCAGAAAGCCAGCCATATCCTGGGCTGCATCAAAAGGAGTGTGACCAGCAGGTGGAAGGAGGTGATCCTGCCCCTCTACTCTGCTCTTGTGAGACCTCACCTGAAGTATTGTGTGCAGTTCTGTGTCCTCAGCATAAAAAGGACATGGAACTGTTGGAAAAAGTCCAGAGGAGGGCCACGAGGATGATCAGGGGACTGGAGCACCTCCCGTATGAAGATAGGCTGAGAAGGTTGGGGCTGTTCAGCCTGGAGAAGAGAAGGCTGTGTGGAGACCTCATAGCAGCCTTCCAGTATTTGAAGGGGACCTATAGGGATGCTGGGGAGGGACTTTTCATTAGGGACTGTAGTGACAGGACAAGGGGTAACGGGTTTAAACTTAAACAGGGGAAGTTTAGATTGGATATAGGAGGAAGTTCTTTACTGTAAGGGTGGTGAGGCACTGGAATGGGTTGCCCAAGGAAGCTGTGAATGCTCTACCCCTGACAGTATTTAAGGCCAGGTTGGACAGAACCGTGGGTGGCATGTTTTTGTGTGAGGTGTCCCTGCCCATGGCAGTGGGGTTGAAACTAGATGATCTTAAGGTCCTTTCCAACACTAACTATTCTATGATTCTACGATTCGATTAGGTCTCTACCACTTACTCAATCAACTCGCTTCCTTTTTACAGACTACAAAACTTTAGCCTGCTAAATTCAACTCCTAGTAAACATTTAATTTAGTTGGGTAAATTCATCTTCTCTTAAACGTAAACAGAAGAACAGTTTTCAGTATAGCTTTTGAATATTTCACAACAAAGCCAGTAACAGAAGCTCATATTGGTGAGGAGGCATTAAGAAAAAGATTTGTCTCCATCAGCCAGCTTCTAAAGAGCTACAGTCTTATCATGTTCAAGAATACCCAAATTTCAATTTGATTGCAGATTTCTTTCTCTTCCCTTGAACAACCCCTTAAATGAGTACACTATTGTAATGCCAGAGTCAGTGAGAGTGAGTTTTGCAATTTGACTTCGTTAGAACTTTGAGCAGACCTTTTATAAGATGCTTGTCTTGTCTTTCATTTCAGGAAAAAAAAAAAAGGCTGACTGGGCAAGACTATTTCCTGCTGGTTTATCACTTTTTGCACCAGAAGTATGGTTTTGGCATTTTTCCTTTCAACTTCAATGGAAATGAAGAACAAGCTTGATTGAGGTGTTGCCAGCTCTCACAATTTCATCACAAGCCTCACTACTTACGTTTTTTCTTAAAGCCTCAAGATTCTGGCTGAGAGAAAGGTAAAACTTTTCTATTTCATAAGAATCTCCCCTCACATTAAAAGCAAAGCTTCTGTCTTTTTTACTTGCAAAGTATGAAGAATGTGAGACAATTATTGTTTCAGAACTGAGAAGTCCCAAGTCAGATATGAATAACTCACTCTTCTTTTTCTTCTTCATGGCTTCTACTCCATTTCAATGCTATGGGGATTATATTCTTGTTTTCTTTAAATTTGCGGTTGGCAGCACTGCAAATGTAGCAGGGAAAAACATAAGCATCTTTTATCAGTTTTCAGTGTGACCTATCAAACTGAAAAAAGTAGGGCTGTGATTTGCAGAGCTGACTGCAAGATTTGGACAGCTAATAAAAATGAAAGGAAGTGGTGCAGATGACTGAAATTGCTTTTGCGCCAAGGGAAGCATGTTTCAGTAATACCCAAGTTGTAGGTATTTTTAGTTTATTTCAACTTAATATTTTTTTAACCCTGGGTCATCGAGGTTGGCAATTTGTAAGTACAACAAAGGAGTTTTTCCTACTACCAGCTTCCCAAAAAGTTAAATGAATCTGTTATTTCTATAAAAGATACCACATCTGATAGTAAAATTTCTGTATTTAGTAAATGATCTGGGAATGTCATATGTAATGATGCAGATAAATAAAAGAAAATCCTACCCTACCTGTGGAAAATATAGCCATTGAATTGTTTATATTGGGGAAAAAAATCCTCAGATATTATTTTATTGTATTATGGTGTTCGCAGATAGAACGTACTGTTCACATCCTCTTTAGCATCCAGTTTAAAACTGTATTGTGCACAAAATAGGCTTGAGAGTGTGAAAAACTGGTATTTTGACCATTCTTCACTGTTACTTCCCCTATCAATTTCACCTGTTTATAGATAGACCCACAACCTGGCAAAGACTAAAAGTTTCTGTATTTCTTGTCCTTCAGTATTCCCCAGAAGTTTTGCAGCACAGGAGCAATTTGCTTATCCAGTAAATGGAGGAACTCTTGCTGGAGTAATTTACATGTTGCAATGAGACACTCTTTGCCATTTAATTTATACTAAATGAACACAAAGAAAAGTTAATGGCAGTTATGCAACCAAGCTAAAACTTATTAATCAAATGCAAGTATTTCTTTTTATATTTCTACAAAATAAAAATTGCTACAAATGTAGAACATGCTTACGGTTCCATATTATTTATTTAATTTGGAGTCTGTAACTCAGTCATAAATATGAAACCTGACACACTATCAGGCCAAAAGCAAACTGGTTTATGAAACTGAAGACGTTCATTTAAACTAAACCCTGACAAATATGATTCAGTTGGGATTTCAGTTTCTTAGCCTTTAAAAACCAAGAACTGAAAATTCTTGTCACTTAGGTTTGATTCTACCTGCTTTGTTGGGCTATGGTTTGTATCTATAAGAAAGTGATTTTTTCAGGTGAATTAAATGGCTTAGTTCTCTCAGACGGTTAATGGCATAAGCTGGCCCTGAGACAGGCAGCTCTGCCCCAGAATGTGCTTTTGCTTTCTACATTGTCTCCACCACTATTTCACGTCAAAATGTCTTGAAATTACAGTATCAAGATCTGATTCCACTGCCTGAGCCGCAATGTGCGCTGGTGATTGACCATGCTGAAAGGATCATTTCCACCTGAAAGTCAGGGGTTATGGAAACTTAGGTCTATTAAGGACCTTTGTTAATTTTTTTTAAGGAATTTGTTAATTCTTAAATAAAACAGTGGGACTTCAAATAAATCATAAATGAAGTCTGGAGCAATACGGGTGGAGGTAAGCAATGATAAGAAAGCTGGTTTTAGCCATTCTTTGTGTTCATCCCACTGGGGCCTTCTCCTGGCCCTTAACCAGCAAGGGTGGCCATGGAACCATGCTTGTGGAGGCACTGCCACCCCAATCCCAGCCAGTCCACCCCAGGCTGGCAAAAGCCTCCTCCTTTGCCTTTCCCTCCTCCAGCTGGTTTTGATCTCTGTCAAGGTTCATCAGCGCAGAGTGAGCATTGAGTACAAACCCCTGCGCTCTTCTGCTGGATCTCTAGCCCAGCTGCATTTCTGTCTCTCCCTTGATGAGAGGAAATATCACATCCAGAAAGGAGTCATTTAGGACTACCTCCTCCCCCTGGGACCAGTGATCAAGTTCGTGATACTCTTGCATTGCATCAAGGTGAAATGATGCCAACCAACCAGTTTTATGATTTATTAATACAAAATACTACACATGTGGTTAGATATAACTAAACAACCATTAACTGGATAAGCGAGTCCAGTGCCATATGGTTTTACATAGATCTCGTCAATATTCAATAAAAACGAGAAGAGAGAGAGAAAGGGAGAGAAAGAGAGAACAAGTATCACCACCCATGGATCCAGCGACGTTTTGTTGGTCCCCTTCACCCAGGGTATAGGCAGTGGTGACAGATCACCCTCTGACCTGAGCTCTGTGCTTTTATGATCATGTTCTTTGGGGTGTTATCCGTTATTTGCATTTGAAGCAAATAGGAGCATTACTACTGTAATGATGGGCGTAGTTTAGTGAGCACTTGCGCAGTTCCAAAGCTGGAGTTCCCTGAGGGTCCTCAGGGTCATTGCCCTCATACTGTGGTGTCTGCTATTCAACTTCATCCGCTGAGTTAAGCATTTTTCACATTCCTGTGGAGGCTTTTTAGCTTCAAACAAAAGGTCAGAACAATCCTATCTATGCAGTATTGAGAGCTAACATCCTTGTTATTTGCTTCATTTAAGCTCAAGGCCTCCCATGGTCAAATGCAAATGGTGCCTGAGACACTCTCAATTTCCTGTCTCTGACTGGAATGTAGGTGGTGTTTGAGACAAGCTCAGTGTCCAGGATCTCAGAGGAAATGGTCCTCTACCTTACCTTTTTCCTTCCTCTGTCCTCTTGCTTAGGCTTTACATGCTGCACAAGTGGGGAGGTACAGCAGAGCATCTGGGAATTTTGTATGAGGAAGAGAGTTCTTGGGGAGAAGGGTGATGAAGAAAGAAACCTTGTTCCTGTGGTCTCTCAGGAAATGATTTCCCATTTTGTAGTACCTGAAACCTCCTCCTGTCCCCATCCCCAACTTTGCTAGGTCCACCAGATCCAGAAATATTACAGACCTGCTTCAGTGTCCCAACTCCACCTTCCTTTCATCTCACTAAACCTCCTCTCTTGCTTCCAAGCCAGGCTGTGCTTAACTCAAGGCAAGCATTAGGTCTGCAAAGCAAAGAGCAGTGTCCTGCTGGGCCAGGCTCAGGGGAACGCTCTCCCTGCTGCCCAGGGGGCCTTTTTGGTTTTGTGTGTGGACACAGCATTACAGAACATGGTCCCCTCCCTTTAGGTTTTTATAGCTTTCCTGAACTGAACTGAATTCCCTCTTACAGGAGGATCAGTCAAACCTGTAATATTTAAGCACTCTGGAGGACACAAAACTGGAGCATTCATAGAACAAAATTTTGCTTGCTTTCTTAGGGGAACAATATCTTCTGTTTCCACAGGCTGGGCATATCTCTGAGGTGATCGGGATTTGTGCCCTATCCTGCTGGGTGTGTGATACTATCCTATCCAACACAGCCTGTACTTTATTTTTACTGAAGATCGGAACGGGGTTCATGTAAATAAACTCTACCATGTTCAGCTGTCTTGGAACAGGTGCTCATGAAGGGAGTAGAAGTTTTAGTAACCTTTACTTGGAATATTTATTTAAACTTCAGAGGCCTTCAGCACACACAGTTTTATTGTTAACATTTCCCAGACATTATCTACAGATCACCTACTCTAATTTTATCAGTTCACACCATATGTGGTAAGATATTTGAGGTTTTTACAGGCTCTTGCCCATTTTTACCTATTTTCCTCACTAGTAAAGTGAGGCCATTTTAGTTGCATGATTGACTCCACTGTAAGGTTTGTTTTTTTATTAATTGTTTTGTCTATACAAGGAAATGTTGAAGGCACTGACTCTGAGACAAAAAATAGAGGAAAAGAAAATAGGTTGCCAAAGATGTGATCCACTTTTCCCTTCACTTCATTTATATGGCAGTCCTCTTAAATATATGAGAAGAGCTATGCAGCAATTTTGATTAAGCTCTATAAACCAGATTCAGAAGGCTGTGGAGTCAACTCTAGACTTCCATTAGTGTAAAGGAATTTGAAGCTGAGAGTTCATGTTGTATTTAACATATGTGCTTCATATGAAATAAAAAATCCAACATGATCTCTTCTCATAAAGAAGTGGAATTCAAGTAGGCTGCAAATGAGATTCCAGACCACCTCTTGAAATATGTTTTCTTGTGCCAATAATGTCACTTTTTCTCTGCTGGATAGCAATTAACATCTTTTCTTCAACCTTATTCTGGCACATTTTTTTTTTGTGCCAAAGTGTGCTGGATCCAGTTGACATGCACAAATGCTCTTAGCCCAGAGGCAAATATTTCCAGCAACAGTGAATGGTCCCTGTAAGGATTGGAAATGGCCAAAACATTCTTACTGAGTTTTATTCTAACAGCACAGCAGACCTTCAGAAAGAAGTGCTCAGTCCAGTTAAGAATAGATGTAGCAATAGCCCACTTTCTTCTCAGCAGGTTTCTGGCAAGTGTTCCACAGCCCTACTCCTTCCCAGAGCAGCACAGTGGACCAATGGCTTCTTCCTCCTCAAAATATGTCCATTTCTGTATGGCTCTGCCAGCAGCAAAAGGCTCCCCCTAATATCTGGAAAATCAGTATGGGAAGTTTACTAGAAAAGTGGCAGTACAAACTTCTTAATTTAATGTTTGAAAGCAACATAGAATCACAGGAGCCTTTCCAGCTGCAGTTCTGGACCAACTTTTATGAGGGAGTCCTGCAGGACTTTGGCCAGGCTGAAACTGACATAATCACAAGACAGTGCCCAAAGACATTAGTAAAGAATTTCTTTGTCATAAATTCTTGAATATGTTGCATTGAGACTGTATTTAATTACCTTTTTTTTTTTACGTTGAAGAATAGGAACGTATTTATGCCAATTTTGATTTTGAAATAAAAAGTGGGCAGAAGTCTCCCAAATGTTTCAGACAGAGATGTTAAACGTTGAAATGTGTCCAGCATTACGCAGTTACACAAATAACTGAGAAGAAATTTCTGGCAACTTCAAGGTATATTTTGGGAAGATGCTGGCACAGTTTGCCCAGAGAAGCTGTGGCTGCCACATCCCTGGCAGTGTTCAAGGGCAGTCTGACTGGGGTTTTGAGATGCTTAGTCTAGTGAAAGGTGTCCATTCCCACAGCAGGAGGTTGAAACTGGATGAGCTTTAAAGTCCCTTCCAACCCAAACCATTCTGTGTTCCTAAGAGAACTTTGGAGAAATGTTCATGTAGTCTCCTGTGAGTATTTTTTGCCAGTCTTTGCAAGGAAGCAACACTTACACACCAAGCCTCTCTGTCTCTCTTCTTTGTAGTGACAGGAAAAGGGGGAATGGGCTCAAACTTACACAGGGGAAGTTTAGGTTAGATATAAGGAGGAAGTTCTTTACTGTAAGGGTGGTGAGGCACTGGAATGGGTTGCCCAAGGAAGCTGTGAATGCTCCATCCCTGGCAGTGTTCAAGGCCAGGTTAGACAGAGCCTTGGGTGACATGGTTTAGTGAGAGGGGTCCCTGTCCATAGCAGGGGGGTTGGATCTTAAGATCCTTTCCAACCCTAACTATTCTATGATTCTATGAATCTATGATTCTTGGTTTTGGTTTGTTGGTTTTTTGGTTTTTTTTTTCCATTATTTTGACAAAGTGGTGGAGATTTTATACATATTTTTTAAAAGATATTACAGATCTCATTATGTTTGACAGAGAGAGAGAGAGAAACCTTCAACACATTTATTCCCTGAAGCTTTAGGAACACCATGTGTATAGAAAGACCGAAGTAGTTCCCCTATGAAGGAAAGGCGACTTTAACATAGCTGTGTTTCTATTCTATGATGCAGCATCCATTTGACCAATGCACCCTGCTACTTTTTGTTCAATCAAACAGAAAGCAGATAGCAAAGGAGATGATTAAACTGCAGTGAAGATATTGAGTTAATGAAAGCATGTAACACAAATCCATAGGAAACTGGGCTTCATTTTTTCAGCAACTCATGAAATAGTTTTGTTTGTAATTTACTAAGGTAGCTAATTGCATGGATAATTTAATGATTTCTTTCTTATTCACTTGTTGAAGTGTTTTGAGCAATTCATTCAGTGCTAATAAAAGTACTTCCATACAACATTAACTGCCAAAATGCTTATCTGAAATGGACCTCCCAGTTGTCTTCAGCTAGAATATGGGTCAGCAAATTAAAGGGTTTGGTATCATCCAATTAAAAGGTGCTTGAAAGTTGCCCTGAAATACGAAGTTTATTTAACTTCCAGGAAGAGCAGACAACTAGCTCTTGGGCCAAAAAGAGAATTACTGGGAGACTGCTGAGACAAAGCAGCCTATACTGAGAGTGAAGAGAAAAACAAATCCAAAACAATTTGATACAAAAGGCATTGAAATATGTCTGTATTTTTATTTTTATTGCTCAAATAAACCTTTTGAATGCATTCAAGCAAACGTATTTTTATGTCTTGTATTCAAAATTGCTTATAATGAAGCAAAACTATTGACTTTGGGTATAGTAAGAGTTGGTCTACTTCACCAATGGATTTATACCTCTGTGAATGGAAAACCAAGCAATGAAAGATCAGAGCTACAGGAAAAAGTAGGAGGCCACAGTGGTATGTTGAGAGGAGATTAAATGCTGCTGAACTGGGGCACCTTCATTCCATTGTATCTCATTTGTAATAAATAGGAGTCCCTTGCTGTCCAAACATATAGCCATTTGGTTCACATCACATGAAGAATGCAGATGAAGGATGGAAAAGAAACATGTTATTTGACAAAGTCACATAAGCTGAACAAGCTATGAGAATAGCATTCTTTGTAAACAGATGTTGCCTTAAAAAGGATTTGGTTCATACCAGGAGGGATAATATTAGCCTCTAATATCTCAAAGCTTGTTCATGTAGTAAATGATGGTCATCATTCAACTTTTTTCTCAACCTTGCAAAAATGCACCAGAAAGAATATTTGCACAATCATTTGAGGACAAGCATGAGCTCACACTTCTTAATGACCAAGAATTACGTGGCTGTGCTAAATGCATTCCTAAACCAACACTAGAATACCTGTCTGTTAGCTGGGGTTCAGTGACTGGTGAGAGGACAGGGAGAAAGAGCTCATATTTATTTGCAAAATACTTTGTAGACACTTTGTAGACAGTTACAGGTAGCTATTGCCAGAGTAAGAGTCATAAACCAAATTTTGGCATCCTTCCTCCAGGATGCCATCATTCTTCCATGAATATAATCTATGTTTAATAATTTTCCAGTCAGATCACACCGTGCAAATGTGTCAAATATTGCCCATTGTCTTTTGGTGAAATGATTGTGGTTAGCATTTACCAAAACTAAACACGCACATCAGGCTTTAATTTTTGCAGTTCCATAGGCAAAAATTCTGAGAGTAATTGGAATGAGAAGAGTTTGACCATGAAAAAGACATGCATGCACGATGCCAAGTTACACAATTTGTAGCTTTGAATATTGCTCTACAGGTGGTTGACAATTCTTTGTACATTTTCATCAAGTCTTTTTTTAAGTTACTTTGTTTGTGGCTTTGGTAGATACTGACAGTGGTTCCCCAGTTCCTCTGAGGATGCATATCCCAGCGGGATGGAGCTACAGAGGATAACTTTTGAAAAGACTGTGTATCATTTTTATAAGAGTAGACCTTTTTATAAGAAAATACAGTCCAGCCAAAGCATTCTTCTGGCTGAGTGTTTCAAACTGAAAAACTTAAGGAAACAAGTCTCTTCTCTGCAAAGTATTTCTGATAAGCAGGCTGTATCCTCAGGAAATATGAATCAGTATGGTCCTACAGAAGACTGTAAGGTAATATACCAGCTGAGAACCTGGCCTGTAGTATCTAAGCATTGTTCATGGGGTATAGAAAAAGTCTTGGAATGTATCTCTG
The DNA here is from genome assembly GCF_028554395.1 of Pezoporus wallicus. NCBI lineage: Eukaryota > Metazoa > Chordata > Aves > Psittaciformes > Psittacidae > Pezoporus > Pezoporus wallicus. Next base: position 5,400,161 of record NW_026641950.1, read on the forward strand.
CCGCTTATTAAACAATGCAGAAGCAGTAAACATTAAAGTACAGATACCATGAGATCATCACAGCCCTTGAGCACTGGGAGGCATGAATTTCAGCCAAAGGGCTCTGGTCCTTGAGTGATTACTGAAAGACAATGGATCTCCCTCAATCTTTCTTTTACAGGAGCAGTATTTGCACTTTCATGGTGAAAAATAAATAATGGCTTTGTCAATTTATAGTGATTAATCCTTTATTTGGACTCAGCATTTCATACAGTGAGCCCAATATCCATTCAAGATACCATTCAAGAGTCTGATATCCATTCCAGTCCATCGGAGTGCTCCCTTTGTTCAGACATACAGTCCGTGTTTAGGAAAAGACATGATGCTTTTGACAGCTAGAGTTTTGTGGCAGGAACCACATGGATATACTCATCCACCACACTTTGGAGCTACCTGGCAAGTAGGGCTGAGAAATTTAAGCAGGTCCTCACTGGAACATCAGTAAAAGAACTCTATTGTGTGACTAAGCTCTTCTGCTTCTGTAAAAATCAGAGACAGTATGAAATATTAACCCTCCCAAGCACTTTAAGGTTTGAGAATTTGTTTAGCTTGAGCCAAATCTAAAATCCAGTGTGCCTACGTTGCTGCAGTGACTTGATTTTTTTATAAAACTGATCTTCATCCAAGACACTCCCTGGAAATTTGACTTCCAGAGAAGCACGTTCATGATAAAACACCTGCTTGCTGTTAATTTAGTAAGGAACTTTGGATCACAGCCTGGTACAATTCTTTCTGGTTCTCCTTACAGACTCCAGTAAATAATACAGTTTAAAGTATGTTTTCAAATGCCTTTCATCTCACCACTTTGACCATAGTTCTGGTGCAAAAACTATGTCTTCCTTTCTGAGATTTCTGTCAGGTAGGACATAAGCCAGACACAAGGCCTTCAAGCCTTTAACTGACTAACCCATGGTAGAATGTAGAGCTCTTGGGACAATTTTTCTACAACATAGTAGCAAAACTTAAGTGATCCTTTCTTCATTTTCTTTTGACAAATAATATATTCCTGACATCTTTTCAATGACTGATATTGTTAGCATGCACAGGTATTACTTAGACAAGAAGTCTAAGTACTAGTTTGAATTCAGTGTCAACTCATAATTGTCTTCTGCTCAGGAATGAACCTTCCTCATATCCATGACAGAAACACAGTCTCACTATTTGTGAGACTAACTGCTCCATGGTAGCATCATATGCAATCTGGTTACCTGCTCTTCCTCTCCTGTCATTCGTTCGGGTCACATTTCATAGAACATTGCTTATTTGCAATTTGTATCATGCAATTATGCCAAAATTGACCTATCATCAGACATGTTTCATATTCTCATTTGTAAGCATTCGTATCACTCCAATTTTCAGAATCAGGTTCAATATCATTTAAAGCTGTTCTTGCTTCAAAGTGCTTACTTACTCTTTTCCCTGCTACAATAAAACATGTTTAATAGATGTATTTAGAGACAACTCAAATGTTGGTGAGGAAATATTTTCTGATTTCTTCTTAGCATTTAGAATGAATTAATTCTTTCCAGGAAATAGTGCAAAGTGAAGCTGTACATCCAGGATTCTTGAAGTTTCTACCCAGGGCTGAACCTATTCAAAGATGTAAGTCAACAGAAACTTCATAGAGTCTAGAGCTAAAGAGATTATTTTGAGTGGAATAATTTATTCCAAAAATTTAATCTCTCTTTCCTAAATGTGAAGTCTGCATAACCAGCTGGCTTATTTTCTTATTCTTTTAATTACAAATTATATCTGTAATTTGCTATAGAAATTATGACATTTGAATTGTGTCCTTTAGATGCCAGTAATCAAATAAACGCCCAAGTACTGCTCAGACTTCTCAACTTGCGAGTTTTAAGACTAATGCAATGTCCATGGAAAGTGGGTTTAATTCTTGGGAGAATATATATAATTGAAATGCTGCTGGTACAGGAACAGGCCAGGCAGTCCTGTCAAAGCTTCTGATCGCCCTGTGGTCCTTCCAAAGGAGGCAGGCAAATTTATATCTGAACAAACCAGACAAGGAAAGATGGAAAACAAAAGTCATTCTTATCTGGGTGAACTTTCCTAAAAGATGGAGTTGGTTACTGCATGAACATTGGTCCTCCAAATTACTGGGGGGTGGAAGAGTGGGAATCCTGGTTAAATGTAATGCAGCATTTCTTCTTTTTAAAGCAACTATTAAGGAAAACTGTGCCCAAAAGAAAATAGTTTGTGTTCACTTTTACTACATGACACTGAATATTCAAACTGTTGGAATAAAATGCACATTATAGGAGGTGTTCATACTAGCCAGGCATGGGACCTTACCAGTGTGCCAAAAAGAAGAGGCAAATCTTTGAGTTCCAGCAGAGCCTGGAAGAGGTACAGACCCTCTGGGGATCCATCCTGTGCAATGATCTGGCTTAACCAGCCTGAATCTCTGCAGGTTCTGCTTTTCTCCATTGGGTAAGGTAACAGTGTAATGAAATTAGCTGCTAAAGGTTGGTAGGTATATGCTCCCTAGGCTCCTTTGCTCATTCCAGAGTGATGGTCTTTCTTCTGAACTGGACCTTAGTCTATAAAAGCCTGTATTATAATAACGCAAGATTTCCGTAGGTAGCCTAATCCTCCCTGCAGTTTGTGTCTGTTCCACTCCAGAAATATCCGTTTTGGTGGGGTAGACAAACGTGATGGTAGGCAGGTTTGCCAGGCTGCACCTCTAGTTTCTGCATCCTGTGAAGCAGAAACATATGATTACTACTAATGCTGCCGCCGTTGCATTAGCTATAATTATGCCAGAATCCACTACAACAGGCCAAATCTTAGAAAAATGGTATAAAATAATGACCATAATCTGTACAGGGATATGTCTTCCTTACATACATACAGGGTTGTGCACTGTAGCAGGACCTTAAAAATTCCAGAAAGTGTGAGTTAAAATGATGTTCAACAAGTTTATACAGTTTAATTTGATCACAGGCTGTGAGTGGATTCCAGTTACATCCCTCTCCTGTGATAATAAGCATTCATAATACTGTACTTCAGAGTCCCTGTGCACAAGGAAAACATTCCTAAACCAAGGGTGCATAATGAACTGCAGTCCCAGTTTGTCACACAGGTAAAAAGTCCAAATGTAAAACACATGAGGAAAATAATAAGGTATTTAAGACTTGTTCTGAAGAGACAGGCAATATCAGTGATATTTTAATGGTGTTCTGTTTTACTGGGAAGGCTTTTAAGGTGCATACCATTGGATTACCTTCTTCTGTGACAGAACAGCACATGCTCAGCTTTACTGTATCATCTTTGGCTCAGCTATGGGTCCAAATAGCACCTAAAAAACAAATGTCTAGATGAGAGGTTAGACTCACACCTAAAGATTGAAAATTCACTCCAAACTTTTGAGCCTGGGCCAAGCACAAACTAGAAAAAATAAATTTGTCAGATTTTTTCCAGATCCAGCCCAAGGAAATGGAAACTGCACAAGACCTGAACAGCCAGCAGGGTTTACACCATTTGGATGCAGAAAGTTAATCCATCAAGTAATCCTTGATTCAGCATGGATTTGAACTTTGAAAGATAACCAAACACAACTGGATTGTGCATTAGTTTCCCTGCTTTCCACATTGCAACATCCAACGAACTCCATTTTAATCGGCAAAAATCTAAACCAGCTGCTCTTCTGAAAACAAAAGTTTAGCCACCAATCTGCCTGGGCTGATGTGAAAGTCCACAGAACCACACTGGTTTCTCTCAGTCGGAGCTCACTTCCTTCTCTACGAAAATTACGATGAAGGCTCACAAAGCGGTGGCTGAGCCCCGGCCCATGCTGGAAGGGGCTGGCTGCCGTTTCCGTCTGATGGTGATTTATTTCTTTGCACCATCTGGTGGTTTTTCAGACGAAGTGCAACAGCAGTTCCCAAAATCGCCTCCCTGAGCGTTGCAGCGGTGGTCAGAGCTGCTCACAGCCTACCTTTGCAAACGATCTTGGGATAATTCACGAGATAGCACCTGTCACCAGAGTAGTTAATAATCTAGAATGACACAAATCCCCCTGGTATGGCAGAAATCCTGCTTTTTGCTTCAGGTTGCTACTCCATTATCCTGATCACAGGCCTCTTCACAAAAGCATGTGGAGAGTAAAAAATGAAATCTGACAAAACTGTATTTATACGAGGAAAAAGAGTTCAGTCAAGGCTTAACAAGTGCTTTAATCAGGATATTCTAGAAAGCCTGCCAGAGGTATGTGCCAACTAATAGCAACTTTTGACCCTGATTTTTGGCTTCATTGATTCTTGGCACTCAAACAACGTGCTGGCTCAGCACTCCAACAAAACTGACCAATTGGATCAGATTGTATTTAAGTGTTTTTGGAGGAGGATAGCCATCACCATTAGATGATTAAAATATCTTAGACTCAGAAGTGGTGCAACAAATGCATGTCAAACTATTCAACTATAGAACGTAGGTCATAGGATAGCTTAAGGAATTGAGGAAATAAAACCAGAAAAACATATATTTCCCTATGGGACTGTGTGACATTATAGAATTAGTGATGTCTTCACTCCCTACTTATGAATTCTGGAGCTGGTGACTGCAGTGAAACTGTTTAAGGTCTCAGCTGTTGAAAACAGCAAATCCAAGTGGACCTGATTAGACAAGTCCTGCAAACCCTGCCAGAGGCTGAACACTGCTCAGTTAAAACCCAGACTAATTCCATCAAAACCAGTGAAGAAATTAGGAGCTAACGGAGTTCCTTCAACCCTGAGTCATGTCCTTCTTGTACTTTATGTTACATTGAAAAGGCAAGATAGCATGTCTCAATGATGCTTTGGAAAACTTTTTTTATGACATGGGTCCTTTCTGCACAGCTTGGTCCCTGGAGGTGTTAAAATGGGCCATAATGATAGTGGAACCTGTCCTTAGAGAATATTCCCTGTGCAAAGGGCACAGCTCTCAGAATAGTGGCCTTTGGCTAGTGTCCCTAATACAAGAGCTGCCTCAAAGAGGCGGACCAGTGAGCCTAACAAAGCTGTTAGACTGCTCTGGCTGTGATAGGAATAAACAATACCCCCCAGACAGCCCAAAGCTTCAAGAAAGTTTGGTACAGGCTGAAACTCCTCCGATTCTCTTTGTCCTCTGCTTTCTGCAACACACCCACACCTTGCTCTGTTCCCTCCCAACCAACTACATATTTGACTAGAGGCAAAACAATATTTAAACTTTCCAGCATGAAAGGAAAATACCCGTCTCCCAGTTTAGCTGGGTCATATCCTTCCTGTATTAACTGCCAAGCCTATTCCCCACCTGGACATCTGTGAGAAGGACCTCACACCGTCAGGTTGCTCTCTCATATGAGAGATTTTCCGGCCAGACGCACCCTTTTTGAACTATGTGGGATAAAGTAAAGGTTCTTTGGAAAATATTTCCTTTTTCCCTGCTTCTGACTTGGATAGTTGTAATTTCGTTGACTTGCCAGCCACTGAGCCCTGTTCTATGGAAAATGCCTGCAGATATAGCCTGCTGGAAAGAACAACTGAGCTGTTAAAGAAGACATGGACCGGAAAACAGGTTTATTTTTAAGTAAAGACTTCAGTGATAAGAGATGTTTCTATCTGATCTATCAGGTATGTCTCTGGTCAGTACTGATATTCTTGCCACAGAAAAACACTCATAAACTCACTTTCATGAAGAATGCAGAATACCCCATTATTCCTAAAATAGTAGGGAGTTTTTCTGGTTTTCTGAACCTTATATAAACCTGTACCTTTTTAGCCTTATTTTTTAAGTTGATCCAGCACACAGATGCAGGGCATTATATATCATGAATCCATCTTTAAAACACCTTTGCTCACATTTATATTTGTGAGCAGTCAGCTTTAAAAACAGATTCATTTATCAAGCTTGCATCTACATCTGAATTCAGGATAACAGTTTGGCTCTGATAAGACCACAATTCCTGCTATAACAGTCCTGCTTGCACTGAGAAGGGCTTTCTTTGATCTGTTATAAACTGATCAAGGCTTAATAGTCATCTGAGAAAGTCTTGGTTCATAACTCATTTTTACAACTATCTGATTTCTTTTCATTTGTTCGGGGTTTATCTTAGGTATGAGGCCCCTGAAACAATTTTAAACTTCTCCACAAAACTATGAATGTAAAATCTTCCATGAAGCAATCCAGTTTCTTTGTAATCTTGATTAATCAGATTGTGATTACCCAGCAAGGCCATCCCAAGGCCAGAGCAATTAAGAAACTGCATTATTTTGTGGTTCCTGTTTTGTATTTATTTTTATATACTCTGGGTAACTACCTAGTTATTTCAATTTAATCTCTGCAATTCTGTAGTACCCTTCCCTCCACCTCCAAGAAGGAATTCTTCACAAACTTTTTGTCCCTATGCACTAATCCGTTTTCGTGACCTGAACAGCATTTATCCCCTGCTCATAAATGAAATCTGTATTTCATCACATTCATCACTCTGTTCCGTGCTACAGCCAAATAGCTGCACTCCTGCAGCTTCAAATGATGGCACAGAAGAGAATTGTTAGATATGCACATTCCAGCTATTCCACATCTGCCAGGTCTGTTGTGGGCAAAAATGAAGAAACCAGAGCCAAAAAAACAACCCTGCTTTGTGTGTATGTTTTATTTTAAACCACTCTGAAGCCAAGAATGTGAAGATCAACCAAATGTTGACATGCTAGTAATATTTTGTTTTACACAGATCTATAAATATACTTATCACTGTTTAAACTAAGACTGAATATACTGCAGTCATAAGAAACACACATGTTCTAGAGGACAGATAGAAATAATTATAAGAAACAAAGACTGGAAACACTTTCTTTTCTGGGTGGGGTTAGACTTCCTATAAAACTTGATCTGCGATAATCTTCCATTCCTTGTGCAGGTGATCTTAATGGGAATTTTCTCTCAGATTAGGCCCACACACAAATACATTTTTTGTGCCTTTGGTTTGCAGCTCTCCTGCAAACTTGTTTCATACTGGAGCTGCTCCTAAGCCATCTATAGCTATGAATGGCAAAACTATCGACAATAAATCCAAATTCACAGCACAGGAGCAGCTCCACTGAAAAAAATGTAGGCTTCCATGAATTGAAAAAAAAAAGAAGTGTTCAAAAGAAACACAGAATTGCCACAGCTAGGGATCAGCCGTGATTAACCTAGTCTGCCCTGCTGTCTCTGACAAAGACCAGCATCAGACACAGGGCTAGGAAATTAGTATAGAAGGGTATAGCAGGATCGGGAGGAAAAGGATCAGAAAAGGTGGTAAGCTTCCTATTGTATAGACAGAATGTACATACTGACTTTCTGAACTTTCATTATGCTGAAGCTCAAGGAGAATGAAGAGCAGAGTTTGCTGTCTTTGGTGAAGACAAAGGGAGAAAAAAGAAAAATGGTCATGATAATGGGTTATAAGTAAGGAGGGGAGAGACCTCTGGTTCCTCTGTCTTAGGATGGACAGGGTATGCAGGAGTGCAGGTCAGTTCCTGTAATGGGAACTGTAGGATCTCTGGCTAAGTTGCACTGGATCTACCCCTACCCAGGAAAGGAAATGCGTTTACCTGTGTGCTTCTGAGGAAGGCAATAGAGCAGGTCACTGGCAGAGTGACAAGTGAGAACAGCCACATTGGTAAAGTGAAAAGGTGATAGATGGAGATGAGATTTAGAGTAAGAGGAAGAATTAAAGGTGGAAGGTAAACTGCTGAAAATGGCCATAAACACTTAAATCCACTATGGAGCTCGGACTTCAAAAGTCCTCATTTAATCAGGAAACTAGCAGGAAGGACCTCTTGGAAGGAAATTATGAAGAGAGAAAGAATGTTGCTAAAATAAACTACAGAACAAATTGTCCCAAAGTGGAGAAGAAGCTTACCTGCCTTTACTACTAAAATCACATTCATGATAACATATGTGTTTGTTTTAGAGAATACAAGCAAATAAACCCACAAAGAATCTATCAAAATTGGCAAATTAAGAACATACCAACTTACAGATCTGTGAAACAGGCCAAGCGGAAATTAAATTTCGAAACAAAACAGAACAAAACAAAACAATTTTAACAACTAGGACTGGATAAAAGGTTTCTTTCGACAAACTAAGGGTTAAAATATCTGACTCCTTAGGGATTAGGTAGAATTTGCGACATGAACAGTAAAAGATTAAGCCATCTGTATTGTAATATCAGTACAATACATAGCTGTTAATAGTTAATAGAAAATAACTGGTTGATTGATTAAAATGGAGATTCAAGTTTGTTAAATCCTTCTTTGGCAGAGAGCTGCCGTTATGCCAGCAAGTATCACCCGATATCTGTCAAATTTTAGAGGGCTGCCTGTCTCTGTATCACTGAGTGGGGAGCATTTCAGAAAAAGCAAGCACACTTTCCTGAGTCAGTGCCTGAGTTAGCAGAGCATTTCTAGATTGAAAAGATCTGTATTCGGAATGGTTCCTCTCACCAAGTATTGCATGTCCTCCTGGGTGCAAGAACACCTTTGTGAGTCATTCTGGTGTAGCATTAGTAGCTCCTGGGTCTGAAATCAGACCCGTGTTCACATGCAGCAGGAAGTGCATTTCAAAGCCCAGCCCTTCTTCATTCATGCAGCACAACTGGCTTGGCGTATTCACACTGCTCACAAGCACAACAAAGAAGCAGCTTGAGACAGAGAACCAAAAAGCTCCTCTTCCTTGCTCTTCAGAAGAGGCAGTGGACCAGGAAGTGTCTCATTCTGTCTCACTCATGACTTGTGTGCTGGCAGTTGGACCACACTGATTTTGTATATGGTATATAAATTGAGCAAACATAAAAGTAGGTATTGCTGAAGTGCGATTTCACCCTTAAAATGCAGCTGAATTCACTGCATGAGTCCAGCCAAGTACGAAAAATGTGAGGGAGCTGCAACTGTATCACATAGTTTGTGCAATGAATAAACTTAGAGTTAAATGGACCTCACAACACAAATGTAGGAGGCTATGCCCAGCTAACATGAGAAAGTCTCACAGTACAAGTAAGATTCAGGGATAACCCCTGCAGGAACTGCAACAAAAGGGATACCTAAAGAAATCTCAATCTTGTGCAAAAACTATCGTCACCACCACTTAATGGCAATAACAGAGGGGTACTGAGTTCAGCAGATTGCAGATAGCCATGGGTGCACCAGTCACCAACCTGTGTGCTTATTTTCTGCACATTTAAACTGCTGAGTCCTTGGAAATTTGGCATCTTTGTATGGTTCTATTTACTCACTTTGGCCCTAAGAAGGAGTTGATTAGGAGGGAATGAGTAACTTATATTTTTTTTGCCTTGCTTTCTTTCCCAATAAAGGAACAGAATAACCTTTTTTTATTATTGTTGTTATTTTCTGCCAGCATGTTGAAAGATGGGCACATTATCAGACTGCCAAATTTTCCAAAGAATTCTAGAAGGTTGATCTGAACCAAATGTAAATACTAGAAATGAAACTCTCATCTTTTTCAGTTCAGTGTGGTTGCAGAAATCATTTAAGTCAAGTAGGGCTTGGACTGAGATCTGTAGTTTTTTTCTTTTTTTTCTGTTTGTCAGAGATCACTGAGTAACTTCCGAAATGTTCTTTTGTACCTTAGTAAACAAAAACAAAAACTAGGACCAAGTTTTTCTCTATGTCATTCCAAAGGGAAACATTTTACCTTCCTCAGAGGTTTGCCCTTCCCATGAAAGATAAAGATACATTAGAGTTTAAAAACTGCCGTCAGATTGACAGACTGGCATGTTGAAACTGGTGAAGTTATTACTGATACTTTATGCTCTCTGAAGCATGACTGCTACACTTATTTGGTTCTCAGCTAGATGTTCATGTGCATAATTCCACTGTAATCTTCCAAGGAGAAGTCCAAATACATCAGGATTTATACTCCTTCTGAATCCTGAACTGTGATATGCACACACTGTGGAACACCTGAAGTTTATTAAGTGGCAGTCATGGGCATCTTATCTTTTTCACATAACAGCATCTACCTGCCGTTTATAAAAATCTATGTAGATCTAAACAAACTAAGCCTGGGAATATATCATCATGACAGAGAGCCAGAGAGGAGTTGAGTTAACAAAAAAGTGCAAACTAAGTCTCAATTTGTAATTAATAATTAATGTACATAAGACTGCAAGCCCTTTACTCCCACTGGCAGGCTGCTACATATCAAGTGCAGTCACTGAAAGGTGTGTAACTGCTGACAAACTTGAAAATGAGTCTGCAAGTCTTCAATACTTTGTGTACATAGCCAAGTCTTAAGTCAAATCTTGCTGTCATTTATTCAAGACAAACTAGATCCATTATATAGCTGCTACTTTGAACACTTTTTTGTTGTTGTTGTTCTTTTGTTCTTTGTTGGGGGAGGGAAGTTTGTCTCTTGGGTTTGGGTTGGTTTGTTGCATTGTTTGGTTTTTTTTTATATCCAGGTAGATTTTTAGGAAGAAGTTACAATTTATTTTTTTTTCCTCAGGTTTGGAGTCGCTCAGGCATGACAACGTCATATGTGCTTAACAATTGGGTAGCACATGTCAATAAGTCAGGCCAGAGTGGTACTGGCTGGGCACACTGCCGAATTTGCTGTGGAAATAAATGCACTTCAACTCCCTTTGATGTCTCAAACCACCTGTGCACAAAAATTGTGCCAGAAATCTGACCTAATGTGTTACAAGGTACATGTCCTGATGCTGAATAATGCTGGCTACATCCTTGGTTATCATAAGGGTTTGAATTTCTTTTACAGTCAGCTTGCTTTACTTCATCTGTCTGGCCCTTCACTTGATAATTCACATTAACTGAACTACTGAAAGCTATATTCTTAGTGTGACGTTAGTGTTAGAACCCTGGTGACACAGAAGGCTTCAATGTTCGTTAGAAATTTCAGACTTCTCAAGCATCTAGAAATGTGTCTTAATTCTGCCAAGTACTGAACAGTCATCTTTTGTAGAGAGCTGCTCAACACATTTCTAGAAGTTGAAAAAAGGCATGTTACCTCCTCTCTTTAGTCATCGAGAGAGACAGCAACTTGCCAGTGTCTTATTCTTTATACGCACGAAGGTTTAACTCTGGTTTCTTGCAGTTTTGGTAACGAAGACATCTTTACTTACGAAGATGTTCTTCTCCTCCCACATGTTATTGCTGCTGTTTCTTATAGATACAAATTATCAGACTTGATTTTAAAATCTATTAAGCAACTAAGGCTCATGCTGACTTCATGGGAAACTCTGTGTTCTCGGTACATCAGGTCCCCACTCATTAGCCTTCATTCTTTCGGTAACACAGACCTGTGTTTTCTTTCCATGAGATGTCTATGCCCTTTAATGTCTGATACTGAAAACTGTTCTTTCCTGCAGCTGAATACTAATAACATACATCTTTTGAAGGCTTTATTTCAGCCATTAGCTACTAATTATTACATATTCACCTGAAAGGTAGATGATGGATATCATTATCCTCAGTTTTAATAAAAGAAAACTTGTGACCTGTGGGAAAATGGGAAAAGGTTCCGCTTTCCCTTTGTAAATCTTTCCTTGAAATCTCATTCTTCATACTGATGACTATACAAGGTTCCTCTTAAAACTGGAACTAGCTCTTTCTAACTGAAATTAGTTGCTAGTTTAAGAAGCAGTAGGGAGAAGATTACAGTGATGCTGGTGGCAAGACTCCTGGAACTGGCTACAGAAACTAGTAATTAGTGAAAATTAATCTCAACAATTACAGTGGAAGAACTAAATCTAAGAAACTTTCAGGTTTAAGATGCACTGCAAACTGTAAACTGACATTAAAATATACTAAACCTGTTATTTCCTGGCCTTTAAAACACATTTTCTAAGCCATTTTTAGAGTACCTTTGTAAAGAAATTATTTTCTTGCCATTTTTGTGCCTAGTGCTTTTTCCAACCTTCTTGAAAAGCCTGACTGACAAAACCATAGGGGTCCACCCACATTTGCTTAAGCATAAAATGTAACTGATACTCCTTATATAGCACTGTTTGTACAGTGGGACAGCAATTGGTGAGAAGAATGACATAAAGGCAGCTGAATGCATTTCATCTTTATGGATAAAAACCCTCTTAGAATAATTTTTAAAATGAGAATAAAAATGCCTGTATTTCAGACTTTTATACAACACCTATTTTTGTCATGTGTTCAGCATTTATCTTACACACTGGTATTCTAGATAGTTGTCCTGTTTGACTGCATAGGCCTCACAGGGATAGCCTTGGATGGCTGAATCTGAATATCTGGGCAGTATCTCCAACAATTTTGCTTCTCTGTTTCATGAGAGAGAATCCAGTTTTATTAGATTTTTTTCCCTATTTAATGTGCTGGGTATGTGCATGGTTTGATGTACAGCATAATATTTGCTTGGTTTTATTTCCCCTCTGTGACATATAACATCTAATAAGGAAATCTTTTTCTTTTGTTGCTATAGCAGAAAGATTCTTGAAACATTTAATGAGAGAAAATAATTAAGAAAAAAACAAAACAACTGAGTGGCATCTCACTTCTATTTCTGGCAAGTTTGTTCACATATGTCTTTACAAAACCAAACGCCTGAAATGCTCTAAGCTAAGAGTTCCACAGTGAAACCAAGCCAACCTCATAAAGTTCAGTAACTCCAGAGTCTAAATTTTTATGTTAAATATATTATTGTTCAAAAGGAACTTGTAAGGATCATTTACTGGGAAGGCATGCCTTCCTAATAATTTCCAAATAAAGCATTACCTGCTTGCCACAATGAGGCAACACATAGGGATTGAGTTTTACAGGCTGTAATATCGACTCTGCAGTTGTTCAGTGCTCCAGAACCCCATTTATAAACTTTGCAAGAGATTTGCTTGCCCAGCTCCATCTGAAGTTTGGATGTTTTTTCCAAGTGCCATTGTTACAGAAATTTCTAGCAACATTTATAGCATTTATTGGTTTTATCTTTCAGGAGGTGCAGTATCAGCCTGTGGTATCAAATGAATAAAACAGAGAATTACAAGATGATGTTTCTGTAAAAATGTCATAAGGAATGGTACTGCTTCAGTAGGATTTCCTGGTTATGTGGCATTTTAACTCAGATGATTAATTTTGGTTCACAACCACATCTGATAACTAAGTAGGGGAGGAGAGGAAAGCCTAAAACTTACCATGGATTTAATGCTTTTATCTCTTTCCCTATATATACAATCTTTGCTTTCCATTTTCCTGCATCTTGATCTCATCTCCCATCTTACCCAGTACCTGAAGAAACTCTCCTGTATTATCTGTTCCACCACGACCATGTTTTATTGAGCCTAACCTCACAACACTCTACATCCATCCTTTTGCACTGTCCCCAGAATGCACTCAAAACCCAGTGGAACCCCTTTGGGACTGAAAAGAGCAAATGTGCAAAGGAATGTAGTAGGGGTGCAGAGAAAAGCTGCAGCAAGGGGAAGTCCTTCTATCACAGCAGGGTCTTTCTGCTCTATCTTTGCTTTCTGGTACTTTTGTTTCCTGCAGGACGCTCCCTGAGCAGCAATAAAGCATGTGGGATCTTATCACAGCCACATTATGCTGATGTTACCTTTACATGGCGAAAAAGCGTTTGCCCTGTTTATCTGGAGGTACCAGATTTTTGCTCCCTCCTGCGAGCTCAGTGGCTTCCATGAGTCAACTTAATTAGATACTTAAAGTTCGACGTTGTAAGCAGCACCAAGGCAGTCATATAACTTCCACTTGTTCCCACACTCATACTTCTGCAATGACTTTTCCTCTTTAAGGAGATTGCTGAAGCAGTTGCTAAGTTCTTGAATAACTCATCCTTGATGAATGTGCTATCAACAGAATTAACAGCTTCTCATGCAAAAGCAAAATTTTGTGGCAGAAACCTTCTCAGCAAGAGTCCACCTTGATTCAGTAAAGTCTATCTGCTTGAGGTAGCTCAAGAGCATATTAGAGAGCCAAGGGGGTTTTTAATGTCTCAATTTTAAAGAAACAAGATGAGCCAACAATACTGTTAAAAGCAGTTTTTAACCAATTTCATGGTGTTGATAGAAGCAACAGATTTGTTAATACACTATATAGGTACACGTTTGCTGTTTTCTTTCAATCCTAACTACTAATGGAGTCAGGTAGGAGGATTTTTTATGCGGACAAGATCTTGCAGCAGACAGCTTCTGAAGCCAGGACTCAAGAAGGAGACAAGCAGAACTTGGTACCTCTTCCAAAAGACCTTGGAAATCATTAATGCCAGGGAAAACTAATACCCTTCTTAGTGTAAAAAATAATTCTTATGGGTCAGAGGCAGAACACTAATATCATATAAAGATGCTTTTAATATGAAAACAAGGAATTTACAGTATTTTGTTGAAATATAATGTGAGGAACTGATGTAATTATGTTATAATCAGAACCTGCTTTCTATTATTTCTCTCATACTTTTCTTCATGTCCCAAGTGCAAGAATGCTACTGCTATAACATGCATAAGCTAAAAACTTAGACAAGAACAAGTAACCTTGCACAAACCTCATGTGTTTCAATAGGCTGTGAATTAAGAAATGGCAATTGGAATTTCAGATTTCGGTCTGAAATACTTTGTGACAATGGACACGTTATTTCATCTATAAGATGCTACCAATCTCTTTGATAGATAAAAATGGAGAAAATGATGAAAAAAGTCTGTTGAAATTGTATAAACTGTCCTTTAATAATATTTACCAGATCAAAACTGCTTATCAGCCCTCACAACATTCAACCTTCACTTAGACACCATTACTCCAGACTTAGTTTCATCCTAGAATCCCACAACAGTTCTCGATATTGGCTTGCAGCTTCTGTAAGGAGGTAAAAAAGCCTCATCAGGATCAACTGCTTCAGGGACTGTCCTTAAGACAAGCTCAAAACCCAGGTTTCAGAGTGGGATGGGAGAAGATGCTAGATGTAGAAAGGACTGATGGACAAAATTTGAAGGCTAGGCAGATAGTGCAAAACCCCCAGACAAACAAAACAAGGCTTAGGAAATTCACTCCTGGTCTTGCTTAATGTGGGAGGAACTGGAGTTGCACAGCAGCTTCTTGCAGCCTAGAATGAGGAGGTCTGAAAAGTGAGACTTGT
Source organism: Pezoporus wallicus (assembly GCF_028554395.1). NCBI lineage: Eukaryota > Metazoa > Chordata > Aves > Psittaciformes > Psittacidae > Pezoporus > Pezoporus wallicus. The sequence goes on from NW_026641950.1 coordinate 5,415,299, forward strand.
GGAAACAAGGGACTGCAGAGGTAAGAGACTGCTCCAAGCAGCCCAAAACCAAACGTGTCCTAACGTGCCCACCCTGCACAGGGGTCTCTCAGGACATAGCTTGTTAATGACTAACATCCTGCTGACACCCAACAACGCCGACCTCTCACTGCCGCAGCCAGCGCCTCAGCCCTTGCCGTGGCCATCCCCACAGCTGCTGTGCCTCATCCAGGCCACTCTGCACCCCTGGCACTGTCAGCAGCCAGAGGGCACAGTGGCCATAGTGGTGGGCGAGGGGGATAAGCATGGACAGCACATGGAGGCAGTGGCCTCAGTGGGAGGAGGTGCAGGTGGCTGAGGCCGTCTGCCACTCAGCCCTGACTTGGTGTGCAGTATCTGAGCAGTCACTCAAGGCTTGGTTGCAGCAAATGGAAAGTGACTGGCATAGAAAGCCTCATCTAAACACCGCTGTACATAGAAACCCACAACACCTTAACGTGACTGAGAAGTAAGAGTGACTGGAAATCCAGCCCATTATAGGAGTGTGAGACACGGCAGTTGATAGCACACTGCACAACAACCTGGGAGGCCAAGTCAGGCTGGGAATGTCATCTGTGCAACCAGGAACACAGGGAACTTGGGAAAGGAATCGGTAAGCATCCACGAGGAAGTGTGCCCTAAAGTCTGTTGACTGAGTGTAGGAAACGCTGTTGATGAGTTCACTTTTAAAATTAGCTAACATGTAGATGGTTTTAAATATTATTAATACTAGTGTTTTGGTTTCATACTTAGAGGTGGTTTTCTAATTTTTGTCTTTATTGCCTTTTGCATTTCACAATAATATGCAAAAACAAGTAAGCATCCAAGGTGCGTGCTTTCTTTCTGAAAGGTTAGTCTTTCTCTATAGTGTATAGCGTAAACAGTATGATACAGTATGAACGACAGGATGGACAACGGATGAAGATACACAACAATTAAAAATTAAAGACTCACCTCCACCAAAAGCAGTATGGACACTGCAGAGGGATAGCACTGATCTAGCTGGTACCTGCAGTTTAGGCAGGCACATGTTGATGACAAAGACACCTGAGTTCTTCAAAAGTCCTCCTCACAAATACAAGATGTCATGAAAGCCCTGGTAATGGAGACCAGATCTCTTTATAGCTGACAGAAACTTTTGTTTGCATTCCACTGGATGATTCTGTTTCCTTTATAGCTGACAGAAACTTTTGTTTGCATTCCACTGGATGATTCTGTTTCCCATCACTAAGAGCTTAAAGAATTTCTTGACATTATGAGTTTTTTAATAGCTTTTATTTTTATTAACTTAAACAATTTTCCATTAACATGCCAGTGTTCTAACTATTTGTTTAATGTTTGAAGGTGATGTAATATCACTTTAATGGCTGCTATATCACCATTTTCTGTGCTGGTCTATTCCTTCCCAAATATGTAACTGGAATTATCCTGTCTTCAAGCAGTATGAGTTCTTGCTGGAACAGTATGTTGGCATTACTGGAAAAACAATATAAAACACAGACAGTGTCAAACAAGTCCTTACTCATAGTGAATACAAAACTGATATCCAGAAGATTTCAGGATGTGTGACAATATAAGAAGCTGGTTTTGAAGAAAAACTGGTTTTATGTATTATTTTAGCTAGTTTTGAAAGTTTTCATCATTCTCTGCTGAAATCACAAAAAAACATTCTCTGCAAGCTCACTTTATTCTTGAAGATTGCCAATACCAGTTGGCAAACCAGAGTATTACCAGTGCCCAACCATTTTGAATCTTTTCTTCAGTGGTTTTTATGACAATCTGTACTGACAGGACAGAACAGAACACTTCATCATTACAGAAAGTTTTCATAGGAAGGGCTGTGGTCCTGAATCAATGCAGAACGTTCATACTCATGGGGTATTCATAGCAATCATACACTCAATCATGCTTCATTTGGATTTGTGGTGTATAAATGACTTACCAAGAGAGTACAGAGGTGTACAGAAAAGCAGTGAGTTGTAGGAGGAAAACTTTATTGATAACTTCAATATTTTTTCATTTAAAATGCGTCAAAAATCTTTCTTGCTTGAGCAGTCAATGCGCATTATCAAATCAATATTTATGTTTAAAAATATAAAATCAAGTCACCCATCAACATCAGTCTTGTGTAATTGTGATCCACATGTAATTTAATTTCTTGGGAAAATGTATAAATTAGCCATTGGGAAAAAAATAAGTTGGATGGCTAGCAAAGCAAACAAATGTGTGGGGTATGGAAAACCTATTTGGGTGCCTGTTATGGTTGACATGCTTACTATGGCGTGTTGCAAAACAGCCTTTGTCTACTGTGTTTATTGATACTATCACATATCATATTTGGACTAATACACATATCCACTCTTTTACTGAAAGAGGTTAGGAAGCAAGTAAACTAGGATTTTCTGGGGGTGGACTTGGGGAATAACAACTGATTTTTTGCATACTTCCCCCACCTTTTCCTTCCCTTTAGATTTTCCTGGCATACATTGGTTTTTGAGGAAAAAAAAAATCAAACCAGATTGCTTTCCCTTCCAAAGCAGAATAAAATCTGTAGTATGTTCTACGCATCAATTTACAGTGTTATTTAGCATCATGTAATGCAGTCTTTTAATGAGATTGTTTCTTCATGTCACTGAACAGAACTGTTACATCAATAGAAGCCGCTGCTAGAGCTGTGGATATAATGTCAGAAACGCACTGCTTGCTGCCTGTGTAGTTTTGCTATAATAGGGTTTTTTATTATTATATTATAGGCAGTTTACAAAAGAAAGTGCTTTGCTAGAATAGCATTGCCTACATAGCATATCCTAGCAGAGCCATCTTGAAAAAAAAAAAAAAAAAAGAAAGATAGACCTGGCCTTGGAATAAGTGGTGGAGCATGCTCAGCAGTTCTTTCCTTCTTTCTTCAGAACCGTATGAAACTAGGGTCTTCTTTTAATAAGCTGTACATAACTATGAACAGTAGCAACGGGTTTGCATCGTGCTGAATGAGTGATTTGCGTCAAAAGCAAAAGTTTCTGCTTCAATGAGAACATAACATCTGTGTGCGTAGATCTGTAGATGGATCCATTCTTAGGACACTTATCTTTGCTATGCATTTCTGCTTTTTAGTTTTGAACTGTTTCCTCATTTTTCTTCCAGTTCAGTTCCCTGGTCCAATTTGCTGCACTCACTTCTGTCAGATCATCAATAATTTCTCTTATTTTCACCATTTCTTGGAACATTCCTTTGACTAGTTTGGATCCTACTATGAAGAGGGGGGTTGGTTTTTAATTTGCTGTCCTTCCTGCCACTCCGCAAAAATATTCCTAGCTTATTAAAAAGAAGATCAGATATATTAGTGAAACCCTGTGTGTTTCAAGTAGCAGTGACATAACTTCTCCAGTAGCATCTATACCAACTTCACTCTCCCAAGAGATTCAGTTCCTTCCTTTACATGCTCACAATAACAGGAAGCCAGTGTCATGCTCATAACATTTACCCAGTAAAATCCAAATACATGAGCTCAGTTGTCTATTCATTAGACTTCTTTCAAGGTTGAGTTCACTATTACCCGTTCCTTTGAAACAGGGTGGGCTGTCTTGCTATTCCTTTATACATTCCTTCTCCCATGTGTGTTTCAGATCCAGTGTTTTCTTATGGTCTTCATAAAGCCTCTTCTTTTTACATGCTTGTTTTACATATTAAGTAATTGAATGTTGACTTCATCTTCAGTATCATCTCCGGTTTCCACCCACTGAAACAACAGAGCAGTTTACACTTCAAAGCTGTTCTCTGGAATAAATATAAACTGTGGAATAGCAGACAAGTGTGTGCTTGTACAAGTCATCCATTCTGGTTTTGGTGGAAAGGGAATAATGGTGAAGAAAAGAATGACCACATGTTTTATTCACAATAGCAATTAAATTAAAAATCTGCTGCTCTCACACCACTTTTTCAGAAAGACTGCTTCTCTGTGGGGAAATTGTGTCTGTGATAGATGTGCAGGTGGGGGCAAAAGAATCCTTGAAGCTGAGCAGCGGGAGGACTGCAGGTATGCATGGTGTAGGGGAGAGATGCAAAACTGGCAGCTAATGTCCTGGGTTCAGCAGTAGCATTCATTTTTCTCCTTCTTGGTAGCTGGTGCAGTGCTCTGTTTTGACTTTCAGCTCGGGAACAGAGCTGATAACAAGGATGTTTTGGTTTGGCCAAGGGCTTTGTGAGCCTCATGCTCTGCCAGGGAGGAGGGGAAGCCGGGAGGAAGCAGAGACAGGACACCTGACCCAAACTGACCAAAGAGGTATTCCATACCACAGCACGTCATGCCCAGGAGGTAACTGGGAGTTACCCGGAAGGGCTGGGAGGCTGCAGGGCTGGAGGAGGTATGGGTCAGCGCTTGGTTGGGTTGGGGGGGGGGCAGTTATCGGTTGGCTGGTGGTGAGGTGTTGTATTCTCTTCCCTTGTTATTTCCTTTATCATTATTATTACTGGTGGTAGCAGTAGTGATCTGTGTTATACCTTAGTTACTAAACTGTTCTTATCTCAACCTGTGGGAGTTGCATTCTTTTCGATTCTCCTCTCCGTCCCTCGGGGAGTAGGGGGAGGGAAAGAAAGGGGGGAGTGAGTGAACGAGTTTCCTGACTGGGTTTAAACCACGACAGTTAAGTAATTTGTACTACTGTATATGAGGGAATAAACATTTTATTATATAAGAAGGGAATATTAGATATCAGGCCACTGCAGGAAAGTGGGGGCCAGTTGCCAGAGAGAAATAGCAAACAGTTTAATTCTCTGGACAGGCTTACTGGAGTCAGAGCAGGGCCAGTCAATCTCCCACTGCTGTGCTGTTTATCTTCATCCTAAGAGTAGGAAAAATTTGGAAAGAGTAAGGTGAGAAAAGAATCTGTAAACAATAGAATTGTTGTCAGGAAAGATGAGTTTCTACAAGACTAGTTTTTGTTATTGCTGTAGTAGTGCATTGTTTGCTAATGTGAAACATACTGTAGAAAATTCTGTCATCTTTGGTTTGCTTTTAACACTCTGTTTGGCAATACAGAAATCACTGCAGTTTGCTGCAGTGTAATTTCCCAGCCTGGAATTTGACTAGGAAATTGGGTGCAACTTTATATGGGTAAGAAAGAAGCCTCACTGACCATCATTGAAAATCCTTCAGCTTCTAAGTCATCTGCCAGAAAAAATAAAGGAAATAAAGCTTATCACAACTGAGAAAGTTGAAGTAACTATTTTCCATTTATGGCATGGATATACATTAATGAAGCAATTGACAAAAATTGCTAGGGAGATTTTTTTATATGATGATAATTTAGCTGGCACCAAGCTTAAGACTGGCTTAGAGCTTCAGCACATCCTGGAAGGCATAGGAGTACAGGAGTGAAATCCCTTAACTAAACAGGAAGGAAAACAGTAACTGCTTACTTTGTTGTGGGCACTGGAGGGAACAGTACAGCTCCATCCAAAGAAGAAGGTGTCTCTGTTTGTATTTAATAATAAGTAGGCTGCTTTGTTCATTGAAATACAATTATCTTTGTCAGCTTTTCTGTAACTTCATTCTTACTATTAAAGTTTAATTGGAAACCATAATACCAAACTTCAGCTTTAGATTAGCCATCCATTAAATGAACAAAAAAAAGTTCCAGGTCATGCTAATAAGAAATAACTAGTTTGCAAAGTATTTGCTTTTGTATGATATAATACATAGTTCCTTGTTTATGGCCTTCCCTTTTGGAAATCTACCTTTTACACAGATCTTTTAAATGAAGCCTCACCTGAATAACTGCGAAGGCTTTCTGACATGTCTTCATTAGAATATAGAACTGTGTATGAGGAAAGAAACAAAGTAATTGCAAAAGAAAATAAAGAGCAAATGTGGGCAAGCTGACAGGAAATAAAGTTCTTCAGAATGTTATATCAAGAGCTAAGTTTCTTGCCCTTGAAATCCAGAAGTTAACTTTCTATGCAGTATGGCACTCAATAATTTTTTCTTAAAACTACCAATGTATGTAGTACATAGAGATCATGATTTGGTATTAAATATGTTTATATTTATGTATACTGTGTGCTTCATATCAATATTTATATTGATATAAAATATATCTTTTATAGCAGTATTTTATATTTTATATCAGTATTTTATATTTATAGAGACTGTTCCTTTTAGAAAATCATATTGGACATGTCTGTTCGCCCTGGATGTGCCTGTGTCCAGCTGGGACTCGCCCTAAACCTTCGTTCTGTGTTATGTAATGAAACATGCACACATGCTCCTCTCTCTCACTCCTCCCCCAGTAATTTCCTTGGAAAGGAAAGCCTAGGTTAATAGTTATCCCATATTCCAGCAGGTCAGCTCATGGCAGACTGAACTTCAATCAAAGTTCTGGTTAGAAATCTTTAGGAAGTCTTATTTAACATGAAGATTTATTTTTTTTTGTCTGATGTTAATGAAAAGTAGCTTTGATTACCAAAGTAGTTTCCTCTCTCTCTCTCTCTCTCTCATTATATATATATAAAAATATATATTTTTTATCTTTGGCTGGTCAATTTTTTAGATAAATATTTTTTCATGAGTTTCATTTCTGAATTTGAAATATCAGGCAAATCTTTTTTCCTCCTTGTCTCCCTCACCACTTTTTTTCCTCTTTAATTTTAAACTTCCACTGGGTGGCATAGTTTCTCCCATATAAAATCCAGTACATGGGATTCTGCAGTAAACTTGGAGCTTTGAGCTTCCCTAGCTCTTGCACTGATGGCATAGATGGTAAGAGAATGATGCCTCTGTAGTATGTCCCTTCTGTCTATTTATGGCAGTCTGCAGATGGTCTGTGCCTTGAGTTTTTCAAAACTCTGCTAAGAAGAATAACTATGTAGTTTTCTTTTGTTTTCTCCTTTTATGTCCCAGATATCTGGGGAAACCAGCACAACTCAATCTGTGTAAGACAGGCTTTATTTATGAAGCTTTCTCTGGAGATGACAGCATTAGTGAAAAAAGAAACAAAGAAATCTTGAGGGAGGAAAATGTAAGAATTGTGCTGTACAAGGACCAGACAATAGACATTTGACTCTCTAATAGAATCCCAGGTCACAGCTGGTTGAAGAATGCAATAAAAAAATCTTCCGCACATGCTAGAAGAATTCTTAGAATCTTGAATGGGAAGTAAAGGCTTAAGTCATCACAAGAAAAGAATATTCACAAACAAATAATTTAAATTGAACTAAGGGGGTAGCAACTGCCTTCTGCCTTCAATTGTCTGTAGAACCTGAAATTGAATTTTGCAAATGCATCTGTGTCTTCATCAGAGTAAGGAACCTTCTGTGCCTAAAGGTAGCTTTTATGAATATTCTTAACCTGAGTATTAAGAAATGATCCTAGCTGTATGCCTAACTTTTGACAAAGTAACTAGGCAGTATTTTGAAGTTCCTACTCAGGCACAAAAATGTTGGTGAGAGGAAATTGAAATTTTTAAGTAAGTCCCCTGTTAGCACCTTTCAGCGCAGCATGCTGTCTGTCAGGAGACACCTAATGTCTCCCCCTTCAAAAGACACCAATTGTCTAAAAGTTGTTTGAATGTCAAATGTTCCTCTGAATTCACTGGTGAAAATTAGTGAAGTGATACATGACACTGTGCACAACTAAGAATCTGATAATTGCAAACTTGCCAAACTCTTTTTACACACGAAAAGGCAATTCCTGGCATGTAGTTTTTGGTTGGCATCCATCATTTCCTTTCTAATTATTAATGACACTTTCTTTCTCCATAATTTTGGTTAGTAGCAGCATGCTCTTTCCCCGTTCCTCCTCTTTCAATCCCATGTTCCAAGTGTTTTATCTCAATCTATTGTAAGGGCAGCAGTCTAGTTTTCCAACCAAGGGATGTAAATATTCAGACAATATGAAATAATAAAACAGAACAACAACAAAGAGAAGAAAACAAAAAGAAAAACAACAAATCAACCAACCATCCAAAAAAAAACCCAACAGACTAAAACCACCCATATGAATTATCTTTATAATGTACAGCACCATTCAGCCTGAAAATCAGCAGGAAGTGATTTTTAATATGATATATATTCTTCCAGATTGATACACCCTGTAGATTGTAGCTATTTATGGCTCAAGATGGTGTTTCAGGTGAGATGGGTAGAAAAACAATGAACTAATACCTCTGTTAAATATTCATTGTCTGTGGATAGCTGCTTGAATTTAAATTAGTCTTTAAGCGTTGCACAGTGATGATGTCAAATAATCATTTTATTGCCAAACAGGCTGTATCTTTGATCTGAAAACTTCTTAGGAAACATTCAATTTAGTGACTAACTTCTCTGTTTCCTGCAATTAAGCAAGAAGATGCTGCAGGTTTTGCAGAAAAATGCCACAATACGTAAACCAACTCTGAAGCCTGACAACATGTAACAGCTGCCTTGTAAGCCATTCAGACCTTTTAAGAACAGTCAAATATTACACCCTGAATTTAGCTGCTTTTGGAAAATAATGCTTTCGTCTTGTTTTCATCACAGTGCCAAATTGTGAGGAAACAAACTGTGTGGATGCCAGTCTCTGGAGAATTACAAAATGAAGCTTCCTTCTGATTTCTGAAGAAGTCCATAGGAGCTACAGGTGCTCAGCATTTTTAAAATCAGGACAAGTCTACGTAACAAATCAGTGGATTTGCTAAGAATTTTATTGAACGCATGATTTAGAAATGCGGTGGCATTTCTGAGGACAGTAAAGAATGATTATATTATAGAACCCAGGAAGGAACATCAATGTGATACATAAAAAAATATGAAAAGCATAGTAAATTAGTCTACTTTTCATTCACAAAATACCTAGACTATTTTTAATGTAGTAGTAAAAAATGAAATGCTTATTTTGTGAAATAGAGATCTGAAGGACATTCCAAATTCACACACAGGCTGGATTTTTAAAGTGACCGGTAAGTGTGCTGGCTGAAAAGGCCTGTAGCTGGGTAATTTCATGCTGGGAGAAAAATTTTTGCTTCTCCCTGAACTACTAGATATCAGCTACTATCAAAAGAAGGAACTGTGGTGAATAAATCATTAAGTCTTGCCCAGCATGGAAGTTACATTTTGCTTCCTAAATAGTTGTTCTACTGTAAAGTCAGAAAGTATATGTTTATTCCATTTCAGGATAACCTCAGAGAGTATATTCATGACTCAGCTGTTTAAGCTGTGGGTTTGGCTGTTGGGTTTGTTGGTTTGGGTTTTTTTTTCCTTTGTATGTATTTTTGTTTCCTCTTGCAATGTAGCTAAATGAAATACTTATGGATGATTTTCAAAATCAGCCTTAGGAAAGCTTTGCCAATAAAGGGAATTGACTGGCTAACAAGGCCTGGGGTTTATAATTCAAAAAACCTGTGTTGTATTGTTTTCATTTTTCATCAACTGCCTCATGTACCTCAAAGTTTTCATGTACTTTCAGCTGGCTTTGTCTCAAAGAGGGTGAATCTTTGAAGTGGATATGGTCCTTCTCTAACATGTTGAATTTTACTTCTATCACTCTTTGACAAGATTTTTTTTTTCTACTAGCCTAGATTGCTATAAGTTTTTATGACATTTTAGTTTTGATGTCTTGCCAATATGTTGTATACATAATGAAATTTATTCTGTTTTCTCAAAGTATTTCCTCAGTAACTAATTGTTCTGTCTAGTTAAGTTAAAATAAGAAAACGACTTGATTTGTGACAGTTCATCACAACTTTATGTGTTTTCAGAGCAGCTTGTACAATTGTAGCTGAAGAACATGTCTGAACATTGTCTGAATGCAAGAACTTGAGTAGAGCTGCTAAAACAGTGCTCAAAGGTCTTAAAATTGAAAGATATATTTTTCTCTCTTTCTTGTTTTCATAGGGAATCTTTTCTTGCATTCAACCAAGTTTAACTAATTGTCTGTCAGCTAAAATCCAAAACACCTGTTGAAATTTTGATAGTTGCTTTAAGCTATGCCCTAGTCCAAGTCAAATATACTCTGTTTAATGTTTTCCACTACTGTTTCTTTGGAATTTGAATGCATGACTTCGCAGACCTTCATGGAATGAAACCTTTGCGGGTTCAGAAAACTCCTGAATATCTAATGAATCTTTGAACATATAGCCGATTATATCGGTTTGTTCCAGAAATAAAAGGATTCTCTTTCTTGTTTATTTCATCCAGAGAGGTGAAACTGTTCTTTCCTGTAGTTGAATTATTTATCATTTTACTCTGTTTTTTTCTGAATTTCAGGTATTTATCTAGCCATCCTCACCCTCATCATGCTGTTCAACTGCAATATCCTGCATTCTTCTTCAGAATTTGAACTATGATCAGGTCATCTTATGGATACTGAGGATAGGGACTGAAATGATAGGACAAGGGGTAATGGGTTTAAATTTAAACAGGGGAAGTTCAGGTTAGATATAAGGAAGAAGTTCTTTACTGTGAGGGTGGTGAGGCACTGGCACAGGTTATCCAAAGAAGTTGTGAATACTCCATCCGTGGCAGTGCTCAAGGCTTTAGTGTTTGGTGTCCCTGCCCATGGCAGGGGGGTTGGAGCTAGGTCATCTTAAGGTCCTTTCCAACCCTAACTATTCTATGATTCTATGACAGTCTCCTTCCTGAAAAACTTTCTTGCCATTTGACATGGTCATCTTTATCAAACTGACTTTCAGAAATCATTTATCCTTAAGGCTACTGCTGATCCTCAGTAATAAATCTAAATCTGAATTAGACCATCAGCCAGGATGTCATTGCTCCAGAGCTTCTGCACTCTCTTCAGGCCTTTAGACTGTTTTTTGTACTTTGGTGTCTTCACCCTGACAGTATCAGTCTAGCAGCTCTGACACCAGTGCCAGAGCTCCTTGAACAAGAGAATGCATCTGGTTGCACTTAATGTTCTGCCCTGGGATGGACCATTCAGATGTTTCCCTATGATGAAGAAGAACATTATTCTGGGAATCCCTTCTAGGATACAAACATCCAGGTACTGTTCTGTAACTATCCCTAAACTATCCTCAAAATCCCAAATATGCAGGAACGTATTTATCTCTTTAGCACATTAGCTGAGATAAGCTGGGAAGCTCTTCTTCTTGGTAGCATAGCTGAAAGCTCCAAAAGTTTTAGCAAGGCCTGAACACCTAGAACTTTTCCTTGGTCATTTCAGCAAAAGCAATTCAGCTTTATTATTGTAAAAGCCTTTTCTGAATTGTTTGGATTAGTCTTTGTAGAGTTTGTTTCTGAATTTAACTAATAAAATGGTGGTTTTAATGCTGTTGATTGGGTGGCTTGGCATAATTAAGATTTTAATTTTAACTGTAGTTATTCTGTATTGCAGACAATATAGGGAGAAAAAGGGAGAAAAAAAGGTAACTTTATTCCTACTTTTCTTGCTGGAATCCGGAAAATTGTGGAGTATAATTCTGAACAGCTGGTTCTGAATATGTCAAGTTTTGGTTAAATGAATTACAGCTAAATAATATTGAAATACATATCTTAAAGAAACTAAGCAATCTGATTCCTTATTTGGTAAACAGCCTGGAGTCTCAAAAAAACAGAATTAGATTCAGCCTCAAAATAAATATTCAAGACTCCAAGAGCATTTTTAATGATTTTAGTTTTAGAATATGCTCAGAACTCTCATGCTGATCCTTTTGTTTAAAGTGCACTAGCTCTAATTTCATGCCTAAGTGCTGTGACATGTCTCTTCTGGTTTTTTGCTAAACAAGGACAATCTAGAATTGATAGACAATATAAAATAATATCCAAAAATAGCTTTTCCTTGTCATTACATGGCCTTTTTCATTGACCTATATTAGGTAATTATTTTTTCCTTTTTTTAATGTTTTAAAGAGCTTGCTACATTTGAACTGATAAAAATCTGATCAAATTCAGCCTATCAGTTTTCCTGAATCTGTGCCAGCTGCATGAGCAAAATCATTCTGTTTTGAGTTATTCCCAAATAAATAACTGGCAACAGCATTTAGATTTAGTTAGATAAGACAGCAAAAGTGCTTTAGAGAGACACCAATACATTGCTCTTCAAAGCTCTGTTTAAGACTTGTGGTTTATGTCAGTAAAGAGAGAACAGTGTAGAGAACAGTGTGTGTGAAAGGAGGAAAGGTAGGAAAGATGCCAAAAAAATGAAACATGGGATTTTTCACTTTCAGGTTTAGAATGTGAGGGAGGCTGTACCTGAGATGGAAGATCTTTGGGGAAAGTGTATTTACATGATGATCTCATGACAAACCATCCTGAACTGCTTTGGTTTGGTCTTCGTGGGTGTGGGAAGGGACATCAGCTTCACATCCCTAATAAGGGTTTTCTGTTAAAGATTAGAGAAGTTCATTTTGCTTTAAATGAAAGCTATTTCATTGGCAAAAAAAACTCTTTAATTGTTGGGATGTTTTTTAGAGAACTGGTGGCTTTCCATATGAATCAAAGATTACTTTAAATATTTATGAATCCTACAGGAAAAATAAACTTAAAAATGTGAAGTTTATCATTGCTTCACGCTTCTTCCCTCCTACTCATTATAAAAATAATCAAAATAACACACCTCTAGCTGGTTATCCCTTGTTCCTGTCTTTCACTTTCTTTCATCATAACTGCTTTCTGTCAGGGTCATTTTTTCCCCTCTTCATCTACTAATAATTATTTTTCATATACAATAGCTAGGGAAAGCCTGTTTTTACAAGGTCTTGTTAAAGTCACTTCCTGCAAAGAATAGTATGGGGCAATAGCGGGATACTGTTTATGAGTCGCTGGAGCTCCAGGGATTAACCTGTTGAAAACCTGTCCTGTCAGCAGTGTTGCCATGCCAGTACAGTTCTGTCCTTAGTTAATTAATTCTGGTAGCTTCAATCAGTCTGGGAATGGCCTATGTTATAGAATCATAGAATCATAGAATCGTTAGGGTTGGAAAGCACCTTAAGATCATCTAGTTCCAACCCCCCTGCCACGGGCAGGGACACCTTACGCTAAATCATATCGCCCAAGGCTTCGTCCAACCTGGCCTTGAACACTGCCAGGGATGGAGCATTCACAACCTCCCTGGGCAACCCATTCCAGTGCCTCACCACCCTAACAGGAAAGAATTTCCTTCTTATATCCAATCTAAACTTCCCCTGTTTAAGTTTTAACCCATTACCCCTTGTCCTATCACTACAGTCCCTAATGAAGAGTCCATCCCCAGCATCCCTATAGGCCCCCTTCAGATACTGGAACGCTGCTATGAGGTCTCCACGCAGCCTTCTCTTCTCCAGGCTGAGCAGCCCCAACTTCCTCAGCCTGTCTTCATACAGGAGGTGCTCCAGTCCCCTGATCATCCTCGTGGCCCTCCTCTGGACTTGTTCCAAGAGTTCCGTGTCCTTTTCATGTTGAGGACACCAAAACTGCACACAATACTCCTGGTGAGGTCTCACAAGAGCAGACTAGAGGGGCAGGATCACCTCCTTCGACCTGCTGGTCACGCTCCTTTTGATGCAGCCCGGGATACGGCTGGCTTTCTGGGCTGCAAGCGCACACTGCAGCTGGCTCATGTTCATTTTCTCATCAACCAACACCCCCAAGTCCTTCTCCGCAGGGCTGCTCTGAATCTCTTCTCTGCCCAACCTGTAGCTGTGCCTGGGATTGTTCCAACCCAGGTGTAGGACCTTGCACTTGGCATGGTTAAACTTCATGAGGTTGGTATCAGCCCACCTCACAAGCGTGTCAAGGTCCCTCTGGATGGCATTCCTTCCCTCCAGCGTAACAACCAAACCACACAGCTTGGTGTCATCAGCAAACTTGCTGAGGGCGCACTCAATCCCACTGTCCATGTCACCGATGAAGATGTTAAACAAGACCGTTCCCAACACCGATCCCTGAGGAACACCACTCGTTATAGTTAATCTACAACCCAGAGAGACTAGTCAAAGATAATTAAGAGGTGACTTGACATATATATTCATTCTTTCTTGACATATGTGTATAAAGCTGATGTCACTGTGTCTTGCTTTTTGCAGATGACACTTGCTGGTCTCTCCTAGAACATGCAAGGGTTGAGTTTTTTTGGCTTGGTAGCTTTTACGTGCATGAACTTCAATGAAGTATTAGTAATATTTTAAAGCCCACCGTAACAACATGCAATACTCATCACTGAACTCAGCCTTCAGTTATTGAGGTTTTTTGTGGTACTGATTTTAACCATGTCCCAGATGCAGAACTGAAAAAAGCCAGCCTGTTTCTGGCTATGCTTGCTGGTGCAGCACTCCTATGAACTAACACAGTTGTTTGGCTTTCAGCACCATTGTGATTACAGATTTAGGCTAGCTGCCCCTTCAGCTTGTTCCATACACAGCTGGAGAAGAATACTGCAGAGGTAGGCTTTAACAGTGCAGAAGAGTTCTGCATGAGTCCAGTTTGATTGCACTGGGCTCTATCAGGTCAGTCTCAGTCCTGCTGGACTTCCAGGTGAGAGTCATTTCTGTAAGAGACCTCTGTGCTTATCTCCCCTGGTCTTTAGGTTCCATAAGGAACCATAAGTCATGGCCTCCACTGTGTGAAGTTCTAAACCAGACCTAATCTGGGATTCTGCATAAACTAAAAATCTTCGCTGGAGTACTGGGGAGCACAAGTGAGAGCCGGCAGGGCTTCTGTACAACATCTGCTTCTAAGTAGTAATGTTAAGCCAGACCTAACACTAAAAAGATCAGCTCAGCTTGAACCACCTCTATGCAGAGCTACTCAGAGGCATGCATATCATGCTACCCATAACCTCTCTCTTGGATACTTTGTTTTCCAAGTTTTTCTCTTCATAATTTGAAGTAATTAAGCCCTTAATACTCCAGATACTCAGAGGTCACTGTATGTCTCAGCACAAAAATATCAAATTTCCCTTTTTTTTTTAGGAGTATTTTGTAAATTGAACGTTTCCTGTGTAAAGTAATGCAGTTTTTAAAAGAAAACACTGAACAAGCAAAAGGAGTTAATGTGATTCCACTGAGAGAGAATCTGCCTGTGAGAAATCTCTACAGCAGACTGCAATCTAGCTGCTGTTAGTTTATTTGCTGGAAGGAAACCAGACTGTCATTTTGACCACTTCCCAGAAGAGAGTGTCTGTGGGTGTTCTCTTTTCTTTCTCACCAGTAACAGATGAAATCTTGCAATAAGACCTGACTGCTAGAAAGACTACCTCAAACAAACTATTGTCATGGAAAACACTGCCATGAGCCCAAGATTTCTGTTGCTATTGCACTCTTCCTATGGTGCAACATCAGTAAAGAATCAGTTGTTTATTTCTTGAAACAAGAAATACATCAAGAATTACTGAAACTAGCTCTAATGCTTTGCTAAAATGTTTTGTTTGCTTAGAGCCTCCTTTATCCTAACCTCTAATTAAATTTCTCCTTGTGTAAATGTGGTAGAATAAAAAAATGTTTACAAATACTGAGTTCTCCAAGAATATGTGGTGTGAAGATGATGGGAAGTGGCTTCTCCTACTTGTACTTGTGTGTCCCAAAATAAAATATTCCTCTGTTTTGGAAAGAGACATTTACAATGTATATTAATTATTCCCTTATCCCATAGGACAGGGAGCCAGCAGAGACCCCACAGCACTGTGATCTTGAGTGCTAAAGGAAACATGGATTCATAAGTCATTGTAACACTCACTGTAGTAGCTGGAGAGCTGACATGAGCAGGTTGGTTCTTGTCTTTGGACTGTTACGAATCCATTCAGAAAAAACACAAAAGGTAAACTGGGTTTCTATTCCCTCTACAATTTATTCTGCTTTCTACCAGTAGAAAGACTTCAAAGGGGCTTTGCTATAAACCCTTAGCAAGTCGTCCACTTTCAGCTCTGTTTGTAGTGCCCTTAGTTGGTTATCACTGCCCACCAACTGGAGGTTACTGTCTCTAGAGGCTCCTGCAAAAGTATGTATAGAAGTGCTCCCTACTGCCCTGGCAAAGTCAAGTACATTAGCTGAAACCACCTTCACTGATGGATTAAACTGAACTGGTCCACTTTGCCTGAAGTGATAAAGGATTACTTACTTCCTTGTATCAGCAGGCTTAGGAGGTTAGGAACAAATTCTAGTGTAACACTATTTTCATCTATCCCAACACTGCAAAGCAGTTATCCTCCTGGGTACTTTGATACAACCTTACCCCTCCTTCCATGAAGGTTGTGTTCCTAAAAAGTGCAGTGATTAGCAAGTCTGCAGACAGCAAAGCACTTGTTCTCATAAGAATGAATTTAACAGATGGGAGATGCATACAAGTGCAATTTAAATACACAAGGACAGTGTATATTGTGTGGAAGCTGAAGAGTCAAAAGCAGGATCATCAGCTGGAGGAGACACTGGATTTTTGACAGCTGAGATGTTTCAGTATGATTGATCACTGATTGCTTTTTCCATCCTTCATCCTTGATAGGTTACTCAAATTCACTCCAGTTAGAGAAAGATGATGACAATGATGAATATGTAACCATTCAGAAACAGGCCACAAGAAGGCAGAAAAAATTAAGGTCAGGCTTTTGGCCTCATTAAAATGACCAGATTTGACAGACACAAAGCCACAAATGCTAGCCCTCAGGAAGCCAGCATCTCCTCTAGCTGACAAGCCTGATGATCTTACTGGCTCCTTTTGAATAGTTACAATTTCATCACTATCATCATCTTCCTCAGATGAATTAAGGATATTAAAGTGTGAAGGATGGAAAAATGAATGGAGAAATGGTGGTGAGCAGGGAAGGCTGTTAAACAATTAGTGATGTAACTCTGAAATGACAGCTAGAAGAGCAACAGTGCAAAGTGTTGCTGTGCTGTAGACTGAAGAAGTAGCATGAGGCATTCTGAGGTTGGTCTGCTTTTAGCAAAAAGGCAAAGACTTTCCTGTTGATAACTGTGGTGGGAAGTTTATGTCTAGCTTAAATTCTCCATATGTACTAATAATAGAGGTTGTATCATGTTCTTCTGTCAATGACACTTAAATAAGCTGTAGCGTCGTTATACAGTCACAGGATTTTTATTCATCAGCACTCCTGCCTCCTTTGGTTCATCAGATGAGCAATGCTCAGTTAATGAACAACAACTCAGTACTGTTTTGCCTTCGTTACTCAGTGTGTGGCCCTCAAAATGATTTATTACATATTGTTCTGAAGACAGAGCTACAAATTCTCTTAGGAGTTTTCCTCACCACAGTGCACACATATGTCTCACAATAGAAGTTACTTTACTGTTGTAGACGAGGGACTGCTCCACAGACAGTATGTTGCAAAATACCTGCTGATTTTGATTTTTGTTGCCTAATCTGAGGCATTCTGGATCAAGTTTGTTCAAGGTACTGGCAATGAATAGCTCTTCACATGCAAAAACACAGATCCCATTGCTCTTACTGTGAGTTCTCAGGGTATTTGCAAGTAATAGCCTGAGATTTCTCACCAGATGCATAGAAAATTAGGAAACATATAGTTGCAACCATTCTAATGGAGTGGAATTCTATTCTTCTTGGTGGTATGAACTGAAACCTCTTTTCTCTCCCAGCATCCATGCATCTTCCTGACTGTCATTAAACTTCAGCAGTAAAACTCATAGTGATTCTGAAAACAAAAGTGTCCTTGCCTTTGCAAACATGATTCATTCCTAGAGGCAAAGGCTATGAACAGACTAGAAGGATGAGAGGAAAAGACACAGGGAAAAGAGACAGGATATCACAAAGCAAAAATCTGAAGTCCATTTGACACACGATAGCAAGCCACTGCATGTAGTCATGTAATGAAGACCAACACAATTAAAAAGGGATTGCAATCAAGTTATATTTTGTGAGGTGACTGTCCACAGTCGTGCATAACACATGTGACAATTACAGCCTAGCACGGGAACTTGAACTACAAGATGCATTTGTGTGAGGCCCACCTCCAGACAGAACTTGAAAGGAGGATGCAACCATGAAGGTCCCAGGCTGCAAAGAGTGCTGGGTGCTCCTCCCTGAGAACACTGGTCTGCAGTAGCGTCACCTGCTGGAAGTGGGCCCTGGTCAAGTCACCAGGTGAGCAACCAGTTGAAGGAACAACAGAGGAGATGACCATGCAGTAGCATCAGAGAGGAGGAACAGAAGATATGACCTTTGCAAAGAGAGACAACAGCCCAAGCCCCATACTGTGCAGAGGAAGAAATAATGCCACTTATTCCCAGTATACTCAGCCAGCATACTCAGCTTCCTGAGCTGGAAGACAGGGACAGGGAACACAATGGAGCCCACACCATCCAAGGGAAAATGGTCAGTGACCTGCTATACCACTTAGACACACACAAGTAGAATCCACCCAAGGGTTCTGATGGAGCTGTGAGAAGTGCGCACCAAGCCACTTCCCATCATTTATCAGCGGTCCTGGCTAATGGGGAGGTCCCTCTTGACTGGAGTTAGCAAATGTGACATCCATCTAGAAGAGCTGGAAGGAGGTTCTGGGGCACTACAGGCCTGTCAGTCTGACCTCGGTGCCAGGGAAGGTTATGGAGATGATCATCTTCAGTGCCATCATGTGTGTCATGGTTTAACCCCAGCCTACAACTACAGCAACAACCCCAACTCCACAACTTCTTATGCACCTGCAGCCTACCCACTGGTGGTATGAGAAGCAGAAAAGTTCTTGACTGTGTATGCACTGCTCAGCAATAGTGTAAACATCTCTGTATTATCAGCACAGTTCCCAAACCAAATTCAAAGCATAGCCCTATACTAGATACTATGAAGAAAATTAATTCTATCCCAGCCAAAACTGGTACATTCTACATGCCTTATTCCATACCATTTATGTCATGCTTAGGTACCACTTTATCCAATAAACCTCATTAACCACTACCGCCTTTCCCATCCTTTGATTTAATACACAGATATCATTCCCATGGTGTATGGACCACCCCTGTAAAATGTCCATAAAATGCCCCAGAATTGTCCACAGATATTCACAAGATGTCAGCTGAATTAATTTAGTCCATGACTTTGGGCTCCATCTGTTACAGTGGTCTCTCAGGACAGGAGAGATGGTATGTTGCATGGAGACATTGGGCACCAAAGCCAGGTCAAGTCAAGTCATTGCTTTACTTGCGCTGCTTGTAAGGCTTGTCCTCCACTGGTTCAGGTGGTTTCTACTACAGTAATTCCTGTAACATACAACTCAAATCACAGGTTACAACAACATGAAGTTTGAAGTTCCATTACAGTCTCCACCTCTTGCTCCTTTGGACCAGATCATAGGGTTTAATATTGCAATTAATTCCTCCCCTTGCCCTTGCACCAGCCGGGACTTCCTCACAAACTGCAGTCCCTTAGGGTTGTACCTGCTCCAAGTAGAGCCTAATCTATGAGCCACAGTCTTTCCAGGGGTATAGACTTATCTACAGCCACAGTCATTTTGAGGAGCACCTGCTTCAGCACAGCCTTACCCGTTGGCCACAACACCTTCAGAGATATGCCTGCTCCAGCGTGGCCTTATCTATGGCCACAGTCCCTTCAGAAGTAAATCTGCTCCAGCATGGCCTTACCCATGGCTGCAGCCCCTCCAGGGTGTACCTGCTCTCTTGTGGGCTTGTCCACAGCCACATGCTTTGAGATGCTTGACCTCATGCACAGCCACTGATACTTCAAGGTGTACCTGCTGCGGCATGGACTATACCTTAGTCGATGAGGAATGGGTTAGAGATCAGTTGAGCAATCTGGACATCCATAAATCCATGGGTCCAGATGGGATGCACCCGCGGGTGCTGAGGGAACTGGCGGAAGTCATTGCTAGACCACTCTCCATCATCTTTACCAAGTCTTGGGAAACGGGAGAGGTGCCTGAGGACTGGAGGAAAGCAAATGTCACTCCAGTCTTCAAAAAGGGCAAGAAGGAGGACCCGGGTAACTATAGACCGGTCAGCCTCACCTCCGTCCCTGGGAAAATGATGGAACACCTTATCCTTGGTGCCATCTTAAGGCATATCAAGGATAAGAGGGTTATGAGGGGCAGTCAACATGGCTTCACCAGGGGGAAATCATGTTTGACCAATCTCTTAGCCTTTTATGAGGAAATAACACGGTGGATGGATGATGGCAGAGCGGTGGATGTGGTCTACCTTGACTTCAGCAAAGCATTTGACACAGTCTCCCACAGCATCCTCACGGCTAAATTGAGGAAGTGTGGACTGGATGATCAGGTAGTGAGGTGGACTGCAAACTGGCTGAAGGAGAGAAGCCAGAGAGTTGTAGTCTATGGGGCTGAGTCTAGTTGGAGGCCTGTAACTAGTGGAGTGCCTCAAGGGTCAGTACTGGGACCAGTATTATTTAATATATTCATCAATGATTTAGATGAGGGAATTGAGTGTACTATCAGCAAGTTTGCTGATGACACTAAGCTGGGAGGAGTGGCTGACACGCCAGAAGGCTGTGCTGTCATCCAGCGAGACCTGGACAGGCTGGAGAGTTGGGCAGGGAATAACTTGATGAAATATAACAAGGGAAAGTGTAGAGTCCTGCATCTGGGCAGGAACAACCCCAGGTTCCAGTATAGGTTGGGGAACGACCTGTTAGAGAGCAGTGTAGGGGAGAGGGACCTGGGGGTCCTAGTGGACGACAGGATGACCATGAGCCAACACTGTGCCCTTGTGGCTAAGAAGGCCAATGGCATCCTGGGGTGTATTAGAAGGGGGTGGTTAGTAGGTCGAGAGAGGTCCTCCTTCCCCTCTACTCTGCCCTGGTGAGACCCCATCTGGAATATTGTGTCCAGTTCTGGGCCCCTCAGTTCAAGAAGGACAGGGAGCTGCTGGAGAGAGTCCAGCGCAGGGCAACGAAGATGATTAAGGGAGTGGAGCATCTCCCTTATGAGGAAAGACTGAGGGAGCTGGGTCTCTATAGTTTGGAGAAGAGGAGACTGAGGGGTGACCTTATAAGTGTCTATAAATATATAAAGGGGGAGTGTCACGAGGATGGAGCCAGGCTCTACTCAGTGGCAAACAATGATAGGACAAGGGGTAATGGGTACAAACTGGAACACAAGAGGTTCCACTTAAACTTGAGAAGAAACTTCTTCTCAGTGTGGGTGACAGAGCACTGGAACAGGCTGCCCAGGGAGGTTGTGGAGTCTCCTTCCCTGGAGACATTCAAAACCCGCCTGGACGCATTCCTGTGTAACATTATCTAGGTGTTCCTGCTCCGGCAGGGGGATTGGACTAGATGATCTTTCGAGGTCCCTTCCAATCTCTAGCATATTGTGATACTGCGATACTGTGATACCGGGGCCACAGTCCCTTCAGAGGTACACCTGCTGCAGCAGGTGTAGTTGCTCAGCAAGGACATAACTATGGCCACAGACACCTCGAGATGTACCCGCTCTGGCATGGGCTTATCCACAGGCACAGATGCTTTGGGCTGTCCTGCTCCTGCATGGACTCACGCACAGGTCACAGTACCTTCACGTGAGCTTTCAGCTCACGCTGGAGCTCCAGCCTGTCAGTCCAGCAGCTCAGGAACAGCAGTGATGCCCTGCCCTGGCCATGTGCCATGGCTGTTATCAGAATGTTCTCAGGCACGGCACAGTAAGACAACAAGCAGTACAGCGCACAGTGAGCAGTGAAAGCAAAAGGCAGCCACTGACCAGCACTAGGCTCTAATACACAGTAAGGCAAGTCTCATGGCAAGTGCAGAAGCCTGTAAATTAATAGCCAAAAAGGACTGGCATGGTTTAACCACAGCTGCCAAATAAGCACCACAGAGCTGTTAATTCACTTTTCCTCCAGCGGGATGTGGAAGAGAATTGGAAGGGTAAAAGTGAGAAAACTCATGGGTTGGATAAAATACAGTTTAATAGGTAAAGCAAAAGCTTCATGCACAAGCAAAACAAAATGAGGAATTCATACACCACTTCTCATTGCAGGCAGGTAATTGACTTCAAGAGCTTCCTTCCAACTGATTTTTATTTTCATGATTCATCTCTGTTAGTTGTCCAAGTACTTGTTTACTTTAAAGTTAGCTCCTTGTCACTACAGAGCATGCTTTTCTGTTCACATTAATCACCTTTCATTTTTTCTCTGACGCTAGAGAGAAAGTTCTTCCCTTTGACATTTCACTGTGAGTGTTTTTCTGGCTCTTGGTGTTTTGATAGGGATCATAGAGGAATATCGGGGTAGAATTAGAGCTGCCGTATCACCTACTGCTGTTATCCACATTCAATAGCAGATAACGGCAAAGTCACTCTCTGCATACATTAACCAGATCTACCTCATTCTCTGTTTGCAGGTCACTAGGGTAGGAATAAGCCACTGAAACAGACTGCGGATTTACTACCTTGACAAAATACCCCTAACTGCTTTCACATTTTTGAGTCTAATGTCCACCTTTCATCAGCGACAGGCCGAGCAGAGGCAGTTACTGCCCTGTAACTGAGTCCGCTGAGAGGTCGACAACACATTTGATGTTCTTCCATCAGTCACATGAGTAAGGGTCATCTAGAAACTGGGGCTAAAAGTTTCTGGGTCACTCAGCAGACATTTTCAGCATTGCTGTCTGAAAACAGGGGGGATCTCATGCAATGAAGTCAGAAATAAAATGAGGTGGTGTGTGACTTTTGACTGAGCAACTACCTGCAGTCTCTTCAAAAGCATTTGCTGAGGATCAGTCACAACATCACAGGGGCAGTTACCATGAGTTAGTGCCGCCTGGGTTGCCTGCAAGGCAATGCTCATGGTCCTCAATGTGCTTCACTAGGTATTGTGTGGTATTTGTGAGCACAGTCACTGCTGGGATCTTTTTGCCAAGGTAGAAAGCAATTGTGAGGCTGGATATATCTACCCAGATCATGCTGTCTAAGCAGTGGTTCAGGGTCAGTGCAGTAAGCTGTATTTGTGAGAGCTGTAGTTTTCTTAGTCGTAACACAATATGGCACAAACTCGCCACATTTTGTTACAGGATGGGCTGGAAAGTTGCAGCCCTGAGTGCAGCTACCTTCAGCTCCAGTGAGACAGCAGGAGAAAGGAGGTTCTGTGCCATAAAAACACCTTGAAAGTTCATTAAGTTGGTTTTAATTTGGTCAGTTTTAACACGGAGGCTTTCCTACTCTTCCAGATACAGCAGTCACCATTCTGCAAATGGTGCAAATTTTGCAAATCGTGCATTTCTATAAAGTATGAGGGGAAAATGAAAGCAAAAACAACTTCAGTCTCTTTATTATATGGTCTACATTATGGAAATAATTAAGAATAACATATAAAACTAATCAAGGATTATTTTTACTCAGTGTCATATTTGCACTCTGCAATTTCTTTTCTCAAGGAAAAGAAGGATTTTCAAGTGTTGGTCTACCCTAAACTGTCAATAAGCCCTTCAGGCAACAACAGTGTTGGGAGTCTCAAGCCTATACGAAGCACACAGGTGGTAAATGCTTTGCTAAAACAGTGGGCAAGCAAATAACTGGCAATCCAGACATGGCACCATAAATACAGCACCAAAAGGGAACATGTGTGACTGGCACTTATCCATGCTGATAGTTCAGTAAATCATTAATGTGCAGGCAGATATTGGAGGACTCACCATGAGATCATCATACCGATTTTATATATGTAATGGATGCCTAAACTTACTGTGAGAGAAAGGATTCTAGCGTTTCAGTAGTCATTGATGTGTAGTAAAATGTCCTGATATCCAATTGTTTTAGAGTATGAGCACTGCAGATCTTCAGGCTTTAAACCCTAAAATCAGTAAGGAACCTCAGCATTTTTCAGATAAAGATCTAGTATGGAATTAGATGTTTTCTCATAACTGTAGGCCTTTAGTAGAAAATCTTAAGGTCATTTCTTTGTCTGCAAAACTCACACATCGGATCCGGTTTGGCTCCATCTAGAGACTGATTTACAAATTGACTGTGATACAGTCACCTGCCACATCTCCACAGACCGTGTGTAAGAGACCAAAAGGTATGTGGAGTTGAGTACCTATATTTAATGCTTAAATTACTACGGGTTCTTAACCATGTGGCCTGTCTTTTCCCAGCCACTCATAGAATGTGGACCCCACAAAACATGCATGCTTAAAAGGGCTTCTTTTTGTCAAAGTGAACTTTCAGAAAATGACCAAAACTTTCTGCAGAGGTGACAGCTTGACATGTGCTCTGATACATCCCACTTCATAGGTATTCAGCAACATCCAAACACATACATACAGGAACTGCATTTCACTTGCTGAGGGTTCCAGCCCGATGTTGGCAGCTTTTGGACAAGGGGCTGTTTTCTCTTCCCAACCAAAGCCTGCTCTGGATGCAGTTTTAATGAAATTTCATGTAACTAATAGTAGTATTGCTGCATCTCAGTCTAAGCACAATTGTTTGAAATAAAACAATTTCAACACACTAGAGCAATTGCCTCTCCATAGCCTTCAGCTACTCTTAGCTTTGTACAGGGTGATTACCAGGAGGAACATTTCTACACTGTGTTACTGCAGGAGCCTTTCTGTCTGATGGAGCTGTCAACACCATTAACTCTGGCATCTCGATAGGATCCTGAAGGTCTTAAAGACCCAGTAGCTGCTCATACTGCTCTGTACTATGAATACACAGGTTGAAGTTCAGCACTTCAAGAGGAGGCATCGCAGATGGTTAAGTGAGAGGAGTCCTTGGGAAAAATAATCTGCGGAGGGAGAACTTCATCATCCTGATTCCCTGCTGGAGAAAAGTCCTGCTTTTCTTCAGGGATACACAGACTTCTTCTACAGATTTCATTCCATTTCCCATGCAGAACAACTGCTACCCACACACATTTATCTATACTGTTCAAACATGTCATCTAAAAAATAGAAAAGATTGAATACTTTACTGTTGTTTTTTTCAGAAGTGACAGCTTATCATTGAGAAAAATATATATATTCACTTCAAAAGCTCAGCTTCTGAGCACAAGTTAAGTTTATTCCCATTGCAAAATCTTGTTTCAGGAATGCTCAGATTGAAAACATGATAAGAAACTAAATACTATAATCAAGATTTCCATTCTGAAAAGCACAATTCAGGCAGAAATAGCCCATTTTGCTCAGCATGCATGTCTTGTGAAAGAGGAAAAGAAAGCAGCAAGGGAATGGAACAGAAACAATCATCTCTGCATTTAACAAAATGCGCATTTAAATCCAACTACATACAAATGCTTTCAGTGTAACATTATATACTAAGATTATATTTTAAAGTTCACTTGTTTGTGCCATCTCTTGATTTACAAGATCCATTCATTTTAGTTTATATTTTCCTCAGTACAACAACAATCTTCCAGAAAGTGCTAGTACAGCATCCAGAACAAAAACTCTGCAAATTTATCTCAGGTTTTGGCTTGCTACTCTGACACGACTGATTATTCAGATAGATTACTTGAATAGTGAAGAATCAGTGGGCTTGGTGAAAAGAAGCATGTTAAGGGAAGGGATAGAAATTAAAGTGCTGCTGCATTCCCATTCCCTGCATTTTTCACAGCTTAAGTTTTCACAGAACCCAGGACTAAAAACTGTAAGAAAAGAAGCCAATTTAAATAAAAGCAAGTAGTAAGTAACCTTCAAAAGAGGGCCATGGTCATTTAAATATATGAAAAACAGTAGACCTAAGAGGGAGTAGTCCAAGGATACAGCCCCTCTTATGTTCCAGCCCAACCCTCACTCCAACTGAAAACTCTGCTGCCTCAGACCTGGCTCTGGACCCAGTTCCTTTTGCAGATAGGTACTCAAATGGTTATCTAAAGCCTATCTGCTTGCTTAATCCTACAGGACTACCAGAGCCAAAACTGTCTCCTAAAATTCTCCTACTGTGCTTGTCCAGAGTAATGAACATTTTGGCAGGACAGAGAAAATCTCTGTATTTATATCAAGTCTAAATTTATTTAACATCTACAATAGATGTCTATAAACCAAAAGACACTCTAGCCAGTAGGATAACTCAGACCATATGTAATAAATACCGAGTTCAAAAGAAAGCATAACCATTACTCAGAAAATCTCGGCTTCTAAGAAGTGTAGGCCAGTTTTGATGCAGTCTGATATATGTGAATGTGAACCCATCTCAATCACCAAAAATTACTGAGTACACAGAGATGATCTCTTCCCAGGTAAGCATGCTAGACTCACTAACATTTTAAAAAGAGCACAGGCTATTACCACCTTTCCAAGTACCTCTGAAATCCTGAGTCAGGGATTAATGTTCAAGATGACTAAATCCAGGACAGGATTTTGGAGGATGAGTGCCAACCCTGTCTGCGAGGATAGCTCAGCTGGGGAGTTGGAAGAGGGAGAGAGCAATCACAATGGTAGTTTCACAGGTGCATCTTGCCATTTTTATCCATAGAGACCTGGTTTCACAGCCTCACTGGCACAAACCCCATTCCCAACCACAGCCACTGGCTCCCTGACACCACTCAGAGACTTCCTTCCAGGCTGCAGATTCCCCTCTCATTCCTGCAGGCTGAGTCTTGGCTCCATTACCAACCTGCCAGGTAACCCCTGGCAAGTCATGTTGTCTGTGTAGGTCTGTTCTCCAGCAGAGAGAAAAACATAGTACTGATATCAGCGATGAAGTACTTTAAAGTCTGCTAAGAAGGACGTTGCCACACAAAGGCTTTAGAAAAGGAAGCTGTAGGACAGTAGCTATAAACATTTTACCTTCATTTGGGAAAGTCAGGGACTGGAATCCAACAGAGTAGAAATGAACGCTGTAACAGCAGAAAGCCAGATGTTAGGACAGAGAGACTAGAAGGCAGTTAACTCAGTCCTCCCTCATAAGGTATTACAAACAAGCTAGCCTGGAAGTATTGTTCAAAACACGTATTCTCTGGAGTTATTAATTTCATTCTACATTGACCGGTTAATTTTTAGTTTTATACAGTAAGTAAAAGAAAATAAAAGGATTAAAGGAGTAGTAGAACTTTTGTCTACCAAGTTTCATGTCCTCAGGATACTTAAGAGCAGTAGTTTCAGACATAGCCACAAGAAGAAAAACAGCAGAGATCATGCAGAAGCTTCAAAGAACCAGCAGACTCTAAACTGGCAAAGCAATCATGAAAACTAAACCATAATAATAATAAAAGTAACCTCACCTACCAGTTAACACTTAGAGCTAAACCCCCCTCACTTTCAACACTTTGGGTTGTAAGTAAATGCAACACATCCTAGCTCCTTTAGTCTCCTAAAGAATGTTAAAGAACTAGACACTACTATATAATCAGTTTAATTTCTCCTTAATGCATAAAAAACACTTCCTATGACCAACTGTCACCCACTATTTGTGCTGCTTTCATTCCTGATGGCTTCTTCCACAAAAGGTGTGTGTGTGCATTAATAAATCATCTGTATAAAGAAAAGCCTCACCCAACTTTTCTTTCTCCTTTCACAAAATACATTGCAGTAGTAGTAGGAGGGGATAGGGAGAAAAAAGAAATCAGGTTAGAAAAGTAGTTAAAGTTATATTAGGGCTGGTACAAAAAACTGCCAGCATCACAATCTGCTACGAGAACAAGTTAAACTTGTTCTTTTGCAGTTCAGTTGTGTTAAATAACACTTGGCAAAAGAAGTTGAAGGAAATAAAAAAGAAAGGTCTGTTTATCAAACTAAAACTACAGATGCTTAAAGCCTTCCCTGAATCCCATTTTTGTAGTTGTCTTTGTTCACTATATCCTATTTCTTCCTATCTTGAAGGCTCTTATAATGATGTGTGATATACAGTATTAGTAGCAAAAATTTAAACATGCATTGTGCTGAAATTATTAGGTACTACTGCAGTATTCTATCCATGAGATTCAGAGTGATCAGGACTTGAAAACTTCAATTGGATTTTACTCTGCAATAAAAAACAAACAAAAAGAGTATAATATTGTGGATAATAGATACCATCAGATATGGTAGAGTGTGGGAATCCCTGCACAGCCTAACAAAGTGCAGTAGGAGTGTAAACGTGCCACGGGCTTCTTCCCCATATACACTCCATGGCCCTACACTGCACACTCCCCTGTTTCTTACTGTTTCCTCCACCCCAAGTACCTACTTATTTCATAATGAAACATATTTGGTGCAATGAATAGTTTATATGAAGAAATACTTAGCAGATAAAAAAAAAACTGATAAAAACCCTGCTTTTGTGGAATTTTTTTATCTTTAGAAAAGTAATTCAGGGGAAATTGCTTACAGCTCTCAACTTTGGAAATTTGCTCTTATTTGCAATATGACCAAGGTCACTAGTGCTCCTCGTTTTCATGGATCAGGCTAGAAATGGCTGGTGTCATCATCTACAGAGAGACTGAAAAATGACAGGAGCTTTGTGTAGAAAATTGCTTCTGAACATCCTTGTTCCTTCTTAGCAAATTCATGAGCTCAGTACTTGATTTTTCAGCTTTCAGTCATGAAAAAAGAATAGGAATAGTCATGCCAAGATTAGGAACTTCACAAAAGAAAACTGGCACAAGCACATTGAAGATCCCTGGTGACACAGAAATTCCCACTACAACATACACCTAATGAAATTTGTTGAGCAGAACATTTCACTTGGGATTTGGGAGGCTAAAATTTTGTTCCCTCCTAATTTGACTGCAGATTTGTATTTGTCTGTTCTGCAGTTTCCTGATCTAAAATCAGGATCTCCTCTGTGCTTTAGACTTTGGCACAGCTTCAATAAGGAGTAACATGCAAAGATTTTCTTACAGTTCTGTGGAAAAGACAAGTGTTCTTGAAACAGGGAGATGGAAAGAACGGTTTGAGCAAAACCCATGTATCTTACTTCCTAAGTGCAAGCAAACCAGTTGCTATATGAAGCAGAGATACCACTTTGCTTGCTGGGGTCTCAGAACTGACAGTAAACCCTGCTTCTCTGAAAAACACACAGGTCCCAGTCCTGAGGAGAGAGCTGTGCGATATGGATTCCAAATGGCTGAAGGCAGTAAAGCTCATAAAAGCTCAAAGCCCTACCATTCCTCTCCTGAGCGCTATTTATACTGAGGTTCAGGTGAATTTAGTGCTGCATTAGCCCAAGTTCCCTTGTGAATCACATTAAACTCACTGCTGCCATTCTGAATTTCACTCTGACCCTTAAAACAAGTCTCTAACTTGTACCCCTCAAGTACCTGAAGAGCCTGCATTTAGTAACTTCTGCTGAGTAAGAAAGGCTCCCAAACTTCCCACAACAATCTCCTAGAAGTACAGCATGCGTTTCAAAGCAAGAAAAAAACCCCAAACCTCGATTTAGAAATGACCGCTGACAAAGACTCTGGCACACCACTGGTTAAGTGTCTCATTGTTCTATTAAAATTGTTTGCTTAAAGCCAAGATTTATCTGGCTTCAATTTCAAGACATTTCATCCTATTATAGCTTCGTTACATCAAAGAATTCTCTTTTATCAAACTACTTTTCTCCATGGAGGTAATTATAGGTAGATACTCATTTCATAACCATGTCTGCCTTTCAAGTAAGCTCTCTGAGCATTACAAGGCATGTGCTTGATTTTTGGCACAAGAACTGGATACTGCATTTGGCACTAGTGTAAGCACTACTGGAACAAAAGTAATATTACCTCCCCCATAGCATCTGATATTCCCTTTTTAATGCATCCAAGAATTGCATTTGGCCAAGTGGGAGCTTACGTTCAGCTGACTATCCATCATGTCTCCCAACTTTCTCTCAAAACACTGATTCTTGGGACAGGCTTCCATTCCGTTTCCAGCTGTATGACTTTACACTTGGTGATAGTGAAGCAGGCTGGACAAGCTGGACACCAGCAAAGAAATGAACAGCAATTAACTGCAAAGCCTATAAACCTTCACATCCCTGAAAAATTTGTGAGTTGTTAGTGTTTCAAAGTCTCCTGCTGCTTCTCCAAAGGCTATTAGGTAAAGCTTCTGGCTTCAGTTCTGAGGGGAAAAGGAAGATGTTGGTCATTCTGAATGAGGATAAGAGTTCATAGAAATTTTATTCCAGAATGTGTCAGCAGCTGGCAGTTATGGACAGTGAGAAATCAACAGCATGTTCACAAGAACCTGAACTTTGTCACAGAATGTTGACAAACGATCTGTATTATTTGCTGTTTGGGGACCAAGTGCTTGTCTTTATTAGTTACATTTTTCACTCAAATTACCTCATAAATGCTCTAAACTGTACTATTCATGCACAGAGTAAGCAGATCGTGCCTCATTTCCAGTGCAAATTCTGCCCTTAACTATTGGATCATGAACTGTTTCTGTAATTGCCTACTATGGGACACGTATGGGACACATTAAAACACCTGAAAGCAATGCTGGTATAAAAGGTGATCAACTACACAGGGTTACCAGCTTAAAGAAAGCTATGCTTTCATGCGAGTTCCCACACTACATATCAACATTTTGCAGCTGTTATTTGAAAGTGCATTTCAGAGACAGGTAAGGAAAACAAGTTGCTCAAGTACCCTAAAAACCAAACTACCTTTCTCCTAACTAACACTTCAGTGCATGTGCTCGTTAAAACAACCTACGAGGCATTCTTACCAGGTCTTGTTTGTCTGATATGATTAACTTCACCAGCTAATCTTTTATTCTCTATAGCCATCATACAAAGTTTGCTACCCATTCACATGGCTTCATTATATCCATGAAATCCTTTTCTGCTAAGAATATACTAAAACACATATATGAGTCAAAGGGAAATAACCAAGAACCTTGTAGCAAAGTGACAGAAGAACTCTACAAATTGAAACAAGGATACTGAAGTCAAAACAGAATCATAGAATGGTTAGGGTTGGAAAGGACCTTAAGATCATCTAGTTGCAACCCCTCTGCCATGGGCAGGGACACCTCACACTAAACCATATCACACAAGGCGTCATCCAACCTGGTCTTGAACACTGCCAGCGATGGAGCATTCACAACCTCCCTGGGCAACCCATTCCAGTGCCTCACCACCCTAACAGGAAAGAATTTTCTCCATATATCCAATCTAAACTTGCCCTGTTTACGTTTTAATCAGTCGCCCCTTGTCCTATCACTACAGTCCCTAATGAAGAGTCCCTCCCCAGCATCCCTATAGGCCCCCTTCAGATACTGGAAGGCTGCTATGAGGTCTCCATGCAGCCTTCTCTTCTCCAGGCTGAACAGCTCCAACTTCCTCAGCCTGTCTTCATATGGGAGGTGCTCCAGTCCCCTGATCATCTTCGTGGCCATCCTCTGGACTTGTTCCAACAGTTCCATGTCCTTTTTACGCTGAGGACACCAGAACTGCACACGATACTCCAGGTGAGGTCTCACAAGAGCAGAGTAGAGGGGCAGGATCACCTCCTTCAACCTGCTGGTCACACTCCTTTTGATGCAGCCCAGGATATGGTCGGCTTTCTGGGCTGCAAGTGCACACTGCCAGCTCATGTTCATTTTCTCATCGACCAACACCCCCAAGTCCTTCTCCGCAGGGCTGCTCTGAATCTCTTCTTTGCCCAACCTGTAGCTGTGCCTGGGATTGTTCCAACCCAGGTGTAGGACCTTGCACTTGGCATGGTTAAACTTCGTAAGGTTGGCATCAGCCCACCTCACAACCATGTCAAGGTCCCTCTGGATGGCATCCCTTCCCTCCAGCGTATCAACCAAACCACACAGCTTGGTGTCATCAGCAAACTTGCTGAGGGCGCAGTCAATCCCACTGTCCATGTCAGCGACAAAGATGTTAAACAAGACTGGTCCCAACACCGATCACTGAGGGACGCCACTCATTACTGGTCTCTAACTGGACATTGAGCCATTGATCACAACTCTGTGTGCAGCCACCCAGCCAGTTCTTTATCCACCGAGTGGTCCATCCATCAAATTGATGTCTCTCCAATTTAGAGACAAGGATATCGTGTGGGATAGCGTCAAACACTTTACACAAGTCCAGGTAGATGACATCAACTGCTCTGCCCCGTCCGTCAGTTCCGTAATCCCATCACAGAAGGCCACCAAATTGGTCAGGCAGGATTTCCCCTCAGTGAAGCCATGCTGGCTGTCACCAAGCACCTTGTTGTTTTTCATGTGCCTTAGCATGCCATCCAGGAGAATCTGCTCCAAGATTTTGCCAGGCACAGAGGTGAGACTGACTGGTCTGTAATTCCCCGGGTCATCCATTTTCCCCTTCTTGAAAATGGGGGTTATATTTCCCTTTTTCCAGTCATCGGGAACTTCACCCGACTGCCATGATTTTTCAAATATGATGGACAGTGGCTTAGCAACCTCATTTGCCAGCTCCTTCAGGACCCACGGATGGATCTCATCAGGTCCCATGAACTTGTGCACGTTCAGGTTCTTAAGATGCTCTTGAACCAGATCCTCTCCTACAGTGGGCCCTAGGTCTTCACAGTCCCTGCATCTGCCTTCCAAGACTTGGGTGGTGCAGTCAGGGCCTTTGCCAATGAAGACTGAGGCAAAGAAGGCCTTCAGAACCTCAGCCTTCTCCAAATCCTGTGGAGCCAGTTCTCCTGAGAGCTTCCTGAGGGGGCCTACATTGTCCCTAGTCTGTTTTTTATTTGCTACGTACCTGTAGAATCCCTGTTATCCTTAGCATCCCTAGCCAAGTTCAGTTCTAACTGGGCCTTAGCTTTCCTAACCTGGTCCCTAGCTTCCCGGACAACATCCCTGTACTCTTTCCAGGCCACCTGTCCCTGCTTCCACCTTTTATAAGCCTCTTTTTTCCTTTGAATTTTCCTCAGTAGCTCCTTATCCATCCAAGGAGGTCTCCTGGCCCTCCTGCTGCACTTCCTTCTAGGTGGGATGCAACACTCCTGAGATTGTAGCAGGTGATCCTTGAATATCAACCAAGACTCTTGTGCCTCCCTGCCTTCTAGGGCTATATCCCATGGAACCTTACTAAGCAGATTCCTGAAGAGGCCAAATTCTGCTCTCTTGAAGTCCAGTGCAGCAAGCTTGCTGCACGCTCTCCTTGTCAGCTCCTCTATTACTTCTCAGATACATCAATTTCATTGCCCGCTGGTGCAGTTTTAAGCTGAAAGGAGTCGGACTACTCTTATAAGATCACAACATAGAAACTGGGGTATTCTATTAAATAGTACAAAGTTATTATAATTTTCACCATTTCTTTTCCCCTCATCCAGCAACTTTATGGAAATTTACCTGTTGATCAGTCTGCTTATCACTCTAGAAGAGATGCCTAACAAATTAAGTAGTTTCATGGTTCTCATTCACTCATTAAGCCCTTTCCAAGCATGTATCAGTAGTCCAGTTACTTGCACTGAGTAACTGTAAGGAACTGCCAAGTTCTTCTCACTTGGCAGTTACCTTAAAGGGACAAAGGTGTTGGCGCTTTCATACTTAAGACAGAATCTGTATTACCAGATTTTGGAGCTCAAATCAGAGTTGTCACTTCAGGTTTCAGAATTCAGTTGTTCCAAGGATCTGGAAACCCTCCAGTGTCCAAACACATTAACCAAAAAAACCACACCCACTATTTTCAGTTAAGCCCTTATCATAACTGGCAATTATTTAAAATCAAAATTAGCTTTTGGCAAGCTTTATTAGCTTTTGTGCAAATTGGAACAAAATTATCGATGCCAGTGATTTTTAAGTGTACATCCTTCACTAATAAACTATGTAAATACAGCCTGCCTGTCACTGAGAAAACCTTGTCAGAGCAGAGGCAGCTTGTTGAGCTCTTGAACCAAACCCCTCATCATCAGGCTAAGGCTCCATCACTTAGGCGTTCACAACACGAGCAGTCAACCTAAACACAAGTTGAATTACATGTTTTACCAGTCCCTGGGTTTCTAATGTGTACTCTGCCAGACCTGCATGCACAGTATCAACAACTGTCCCTACCCTCATCAATCCCATAGTCTCCACTTCTGTAATATCTGAAATAAAACACTGCAAACAAATATAAAGTGGAGTAATTATTTACAATGTGGAAAAATGCTGCTATTTCGTAAAGTGTTTTGGGTTTCCTCTGGTAAAAAAAATACTAATTCCTTCAGATCTGAACATCTTCAGGTCAAGATCATGATTTTAAATGAAGAACTGATTTACCTCTTCTTCGCACAGCTTCCTGGTATACTACAACCACACAGGAATCCTGCCCACTCAATAGCACACAGCTCAGTCATCTGCTGTACTTTTAATCACAACAAAGTAATTGCTGCCCCCCTAAGCCTAATGTGTTACCTGCACAAATCCTTCCACATTTTTTTTTCCTTCAAATGAAGGTGAAAGAATATTATCCATACACTCTTACTTCAAACCACACACAGTTCTTTGAAACAGGTTATTCCGAAGTTAACTTAGCAACTACCTCCACAAGAGGATCACAAAACGAAACCAATCGAGACAACACTGTTTTGTGCAAGATGGTTTTATTAACAGACCAAAGTTTGCATCTGGGCATCTGAATCTGAAAGGGAAAAAAAAAAAGTATTATTAGACACATGTAAATCTGAAGCTATTTTGGCCACACAAGGAATTAACACATTTCTACAGTTCATCATTTGGGCTGAAACCACTAATTTTGTTTAACTGAATTTAAGATTTCAATAACCTTGCAGACAATAACTAACATCTCTTCACTCAAAATTCAAGTGCCAGAACTACAGAATAAATATTTCTGCTTTGAACTATTGGTAACTATTTTCCTATTTGTCTACAAGCTTAACAGAGGGAACTCAATATTTAATGACATACTAAAGCACTGTGAGTATTCTAACTTTTGTGGCAGGGTAACTATTTTCATCACATTTTATGGACTGTCTACATACAAAAATGAAAGTCAAAAAGACTTAAGACCAGCTCCCATAAAATTTGCTTGAGAACAAATGAAATTCAGCATTTTGCCAATACTGGATTGTCAAAATTTGGTATCAAGTAATACGCTGTTTTTCACAATCTATATGAACAAATTGGTACTGGATGTCTTTTTATTTTTTAAATTTAAGACTGTCACTTAAATATGAAATTAAGACAAACAGCAGGAAACCATCTACATATAGGGAAGAGGAATAGAACTGACAGTACAGAGTATTGCCACTACTTTAGCTGCCCATTGCCTCAGTAGAAACTACAACATTCTCCTATTTTCTATGTGTAGGTTATTTGTATTCCGGACACGTACTCTATTTGGAACAGTAGGAAAACAGTGGGAATATAAAGTGCAGGAGACAAGATCAGTTTTCTTAGCTTTATACCAGAGGTCTGTTTGTTTGCAGTCCAAGCAGCCAACTGCTTGTAAGCATGAAGTAAGAAACTGCAAGGTCACTTCCTAAATGGAAAGACAGATTAAAGCCCCGATATCTACTACCTACATGGGAAGTTGAGCTAGAAGTCCAATGAAAAACACAAACAATCAGCTGAATATCTGTAGTTTCTCTGCCAAAACATTACTACTCTCACACTGCAGTAGTGAATTAGACATTGCAGTAGTGAATTAGAAGCTTCCTTCCTGTAGGAAGGGAAGAAACCCCTCAAGACCACGAGCATACTTCTGATGTTTGGCAGTGAAGAGTGAGGAGAAAGGATCCACAGACAGAAAAGCTGCAGGTTTTCAATTAAAAACAGCAGTTTCCATCTTATGCTCAGAAACCAGACAAGAGAATGAAGTGAAAGTAGCTTAGCTCAATCTTGGTTACAACATCTCATGCTAACTTAAGGGAAACATCTGCTGCTACTGAACTTTTTTTAAGAGTCTATGCCACCAGCAGCAAAATTTCTACAAGAAAGCTAGTGTAAGTAACATATTTCCTCAAGCATCACAGCAATTCTGCTTCTCAATGTTGCCCACTTCTTCCCAGAGTTGAGCTAAAAAGCTTTACAAGAACACTGTCCCTGGTAAACAGCTATTTTCCCAAGCACAAGTTTCCATGTGCCATGTAACCAAGTGCTTTAAAACTGCTGCTTCACAGATAGAGCCAACAAAGCAGCATGCAAGAAGCCTGACGGAGCAGAAACTGAGAAAGAACAACCTACAGAAAAGCTTCAAGGAAAAAAAAAAAAAGCTGAAAGGCAAATGAAAGATATTTCATACGTTTCCTTTAGCTCCTTGGACAGACAGCAGACCTTCATAAGCTTAACTTGCTCTGTCTGCCCTGTTGGCTATAAAGACTTAGAACAACCTTTCAAAAAATCGTATTTCTGAGAACTCCCACAAACAGCAACTGCACCTGTTTTAGGCTGTAAAGTCACATCACTACCCACTGGTTTTTTATTAACCAACACTCTGGAAGTTAGGAATTCCTAAGTAAACTGCACATCTTATTTTTAAAAAAACACACACCCTCTAAAACAAGCAAGCAAACAAACAACACAACACCCCCAAACCCAAACCAAACCAACCAAAATCCTTTCCTTGGGGAAGACTGGGTCTTGATTATTCTTTCTACGCATTCCAACACAATGAAGTTTTCCTAAATTCCAGCACAGCTGTCATACCACAGAGGCATTTATCCTTGATTGAAAATAAGATATGGGCAACACCAAAGCTACTCTGGTGTGTAAAGAGAGTGGAAAAGTCAATGGGAAGTATGAGAACTAAAGAAAAAAAATAGTTTTAGCTTTGAATGGCAGACTTATCATCAAAGCAGGAACAGCAGAATGACAACAGCAGATGGGAACACAGATTGTCTGAACTAGATACTAACTTCAGGACTCAGCCATCACCGTCAAACTGCTTTAAGTATTAAAGAACCCTCCTATTTCTAAAGGGTAGACTATTCAAATGGGCAAATTAGACTTTCAAAATTACCATCTTGGTTATGTTAACATGAAAGCTTAAACTGAATCATTCTGAAGCTTGAAGAAGCTGAAAATTTCTATCATTAATATGGTCTAAATTGGTAATTTAATTTATCCCAGTTCTGAACAGGTTTTTAGAGCAGAAATCAGACAATCTGAAAAAAAAAAAAAACGAAACCCCAAACCCAAACCAAAAGCCTCACTACTTGCAATCATAAGGCTTTGATTATATTGAAAATTCATTAGTGAGAGCTGAAAATTTTTGCAGAGATCAAGGCTTCTCATCATAAAACCCAAATAAGTTTTAAAACAAGTTATGGTTGAAATTAAAAGTTATTGGTAATATTTAAACTTCCTAAACATACCACCTATAAAGAAGATTTAATCTCTTCACAAATGTTTTAAGCTTTAGTAAGATTTTAAAAATAAAATAGAACACTATTGTCTAAGTAGCTTTATACTGTAGGTATCATCCAAGCATGAGTGAGTATGTATTAAACCTGAACGTTCAGTCAGTAACGGCAGCAGCCTACACAGCAGAGATGGAACAATGGATAGTAATAACCTTTGGTAACAGCTCACCATTAGTTCATCCTCCTTATGAGTCTGTTGATCTGGTCTTCTCTGTTACCAGCATCCCCACCTTCCACGAAGTGGATAGTTTTCTTCTTCATTCCACCCCGAGGAGAGGATAACTTGAAGGGCCAAAGGAAGTTGTTCACAACTTTGAAGTTCTTGCCAACAGTGTAAATTTCATGGATCACATCTTCCATGCAGATGATACCAAGTTTTCCTAAAATTCAGAATGTTGCTTTCAGAAAGGCT
Source organism: Pezoporus wallicus (assembly GCF_028554395.1). Taxonomy (NCBI): domain Eukaryota; kingdom Metazoa; phylum Chordata; class Aves; order Psittaciformes; family Psittacidae; genus Pezoporus; species Pezoporus wallicus. Next base: position 5,452,820 of record NW_026641950.1, read on the forward strand.
ACAGAGCCACTGGTCAATAACAAGCTACAAATTATCACACCATTACAGTCATACCTACTTATTTGATAAGCTTCAGGAAGTCAGAAAGCACCCACCCTATCATGACACCCATTCAATTCAAATGGCTTAGCTGCAGCCAACTCAGGATTACTTAGTTGTTAGATTTGGCAAGAGGCACCAATTTCAACTGCTGAGTATTTGTTGCCAGCAATGAAGAACAACAAAACCAAGCCCCACTTAGTGAATCTTAGGAAAAGACTGTGTTCTCTGAAGAAAAGCTAGATTAAATACACTTAAACCATAGTTATGTGTAGCTTAGGGAAATTCACTGAACTACTTATTCTGTTGAACAATGCAACACATATTTCATCAATGCCTTTCCAGAGTCTTCAGTGACAAGTCATCTTCAGTGACAAGCTCATAAGAAAAGCTATTATAGCATAATGCTTGTACCCTAAGAGCCTGATTATCTGTTGCATTGGAAAAGGAACAAATGTGACAGTCTAATATGAACTGATACACAATCAACTACCAAAAACTGGAGACATGCCCGCCTGCTTTCACTCCTAGCATGACTGGAAAAGAAGACGCCTCCTAGAGCAGTCTATTTCTTGACAACTGACCATCACACTTCATTTTAACCTAATACACTAATCACTTTTACGAGCTACTTCATCTGACAGGAAGTTTTAGAAGTCTGTCTACCAGACCACAGAATAGTTCAGTTGGAAAGGACCTCAAGATGACCTAGTTCCAACCCCCCTGCCATTGGCAGGGACACCTCACTAAACCACGTCACCCAAGGCTCTGTCCAACCCGGCCCTGAACACAATGGAGCATTCTCCACGTCTTTGGGTAGCCTGTTCCAGTGCCTCACCACTCTCACAGTAAAGACCTTTTTCCTTATACCTAACCTGAACCTCCCCCCTGTGTAAGTTTCAACCCACTACAGTTCCTGATGAAGAGCTCCTCTCCGGCATCCAAACAATATCTAATACTGAGACCTCAAAGCTATCTATGATGGGTTTCTTTCCTCCTGCAGCACCTTTTCGTTACTGAAAGATCTGCTGACCTATTAAAGGTGAAGGTGCTTACATTTAAAATTACAAATTTAAAATGCTAAAATTTGATTCTTTACACTGGTTTCAAATACTTTGTAATGAAAGCTACTTCCAGCTTGCTCTGTATTAAGCTGTTAAGAAAGAAGGAGAGATTAACCAACCACTACTATTCACCAGAGACAATAAGGACAGCTGTCCATCTTCACATTAATGATCCAAATAATGCAACAAGTTGTTGGTTTCTTTTTTGTTAAGTGAAGCACTATTTACCAAGGCGTTTCTGGATCAGGGAATTATCAGTAAGAGCAATGCGCTGCTTGTTGATCTTGCCATAACCACGCTTGTAGATCAGCTCATGCACAGACTTCAGATTGGGATAACTGGAACAGTCAATTAAAAAATAATCAGAAACAAATTGTAAGTCTTTGCAAGCCACACTCCAAGTTAACATCCCTGAATGAAACTTCCGTAACAAACAATTTAAGATCAATTCAGCATGTTCCACATGTAAACAGAAAAGCAAGCAAAGCAAATCTGCCTCACACCAAGTTCCCAAGGACGCCAGTATGAGAGTGGATCTCATCTAGCAAGGATCACCTTTTAAAGCACTGCCTTAATCATGCTTTCAATTCAAAGCACACAGAAGATAGAAAAAGATTTAACATAAAGAAAACCTGCAAGTATAGTGCAGCAAAATGCAAAAGACACCAATTTGACAAAACTGGCCATTTCACTCACCCCCATGCAATATAGGGTTCAACAATCCGCAGCATGTTGATAGAAGCTTTGTTGAGTTTTACAAACGTGCCATTGAAAATCTGACGCAGGCGAAGCAGCTGTAGCACCTTGCGGACTTTGGGGCTGACACCATTGGTGCTGGAGAACATAGGAAAAAAAGCCTCAGTTATCTACATCCCAGAAAACACTAAGTATCAGTTTAGAAACAATTACATTATTTCCATATGAAATACATCACTATTTTACCAATTACACAAAGCAAACTTAGTAAATTATTTCTATGCATTTCAGTATTAAAACCTTGGAAATAAGCATTACACTGAAATCATTTACAACTATCCTTGTGCTCTCCCTGAACATAAATTCTTCCATTCGCACCTTTTGTTAGTTTCCTACAATACTTTGCCAGAGGAGTTAAACACTTCAAACAAAGCCTGCAGAATGATACGGAATAATGGCATGTAATTTTATCAAAATTAACGCAAAACAGAGCAATTGTCTGCATGTATCTGTAGCCTTGCTCCCTTCTTAAAAATCAGGGATTCCTAAAGACAGAAGACAGACAACGTAATAATTCTGCACTTAGCTAAATAAGCCTCTCGTGCATGTACAACATCCTGACAACAACTTTCCAAGCCACCAGTGGCATATTTGATTTGATTTACATATTTAAGCCCTCAAAATAGACAGATAGCAGGAAAGCCAATTTCAGTGACTTTAAACATGAAATTGTTTACATCTGCATTCAATCTTACCCTCTTATCCTGATCACAAATGCCAGCTTTGGTTCTGCTGGAACATAGTAGTTGCCAGCTTTTCGGGCCATCCTGGCCATGCGGATCTCCTGCCGATACATGTGTCTGTACTCCTTGTGGTAGGCCTGGGCTCTGGCATAGATCAGTTTTCGTTGTGCCTTACGGAACTGCAATGCATTCGAAAATTACTTAAGATTTTAAAGTATCTTTTAACACATGGAAATCACTTTCAAATACTGTGGCATATTCTAGAGATTACCACAAATAGCACAGATTAAAGGAACATCTGCCTACATCAGGGAGTTTAGAATCACCCTCAGTCATATTCTAGAGAGCCTGGAAGACTGTTACACAGCACTGCTGCTTTACCTTCAGCAGTGTTATATGCCAAGCTTACCCTCACAAAAGTAATATATCTCTTGCCTTGCAAAAAACTAACTTTAATCTTACAAACAGTATGTTTTGTCTTTACTCTCTCCAGAACTGGCTTTTTTATGGATGAAGAAAAAGACACTGTAGTCCCAAACGTTAAGAAAATACCAACATGCTAGACTTAAATGCTGCAAACTTCTGTACTGCTCTGTATCAGCAGTAGTAGCTGGTATTTCAGAAAATGAACAGTTCCAGTTAAGAAGCCATGAAATAGTCACCTTTTTTATAGCCAAAATCTTCTTCTGACGTTTGGCTTTCAAAGCTGCATAAGCCTGCCGTTTCTTCAGCAGGCTTTCTGGTACAGATGGCACCTTCTTTGCTCTAAATGAAAACAGACAAAAAAACAACAAAGGAAACAAATTCCTTTTAGCCAATTTGAAGAAACTGGGCTTTAAAGCTATACATAACATACAATCAGTCAATGCAAACTCTTAACATAATGTGCATATAGCCCTCACTGCCTTAAGCCAGCTCACTAACATATCTTCCTTGCTCCCACTGTTACCAGGCCTTCATGCAGCCTGAACAGCTCACCTACACAAGACAAAGCACTCTGACACACCAGCTGTTGAGCTGCCCAGAACAGTAATGACTGAGACCACTTGAGTGATAAGAAGTGTTACCCCTACTTTGATACAATTTGCAGTAAAAGTCTGTTGCAAGCACATCTCTTTCAGATTAACCTTTCAATTGGTGCTTTAAGCAAAAAACTAGGTTAATACAAATTTACTTCACAGGACTTCAAACTTACTCAAGTTTTTAAACTCTCAGATGTAACAAAACTTGCAAGACCAGTGTTTCTAGAGCCATAATTACCCGTGAGGGCTCGCACCCTCAGCGCACCCGGCTATGACTTCCTACTTGAGCCACACACCCCTCCCCGGAGCCGGCGCAGCACTGACCGCCCGCCCGCAAAGCCGGGAGAAGCTATACGGGCCCAGGTCCCTCATCACGGAAGCGGTGCTTGGGGGCCAGCTCTCCCACCCACTTCACCGAGGGCCGGCGGGGCTACAACCGCTGCAGGCGGAAGAGACAGGACCAGCAGCGGCTCCATCCCGCCGAGCTGGACCCTATCCTCTTGCCGCTCCCAGACCCAAGTCATTTATGCCCGTCCCGCGCGTCCAGCGGAGGCCTAGCAACCGGGGAGCGGTAGACAGCGCCTCGGTGGCGCGGACAGGAAACAAAGCAAAGCCAGAGCCGCCGATGGCGGCGGATTGTCCTAGGCCTAAACAGCCACTTACTCCTTCTCCGCCATGATCAGCGCCGGAAGAGAGAGGCCGGGAGCATGCGCAGGCCGAACTTAACCAGCCCGCCTGCGCAAGGCAGGGCCCTCGGCGCCGCAGGACCCCGAGTTCGGGCGCCCGCGGCGATGCCTGGCCGCGGTGCGAGCGCCGGTCTGGTCGTCGACCACTTGAGGTAAGAGCGCCTGGGTGGCGCCCGGCGGGGCGGGACTGGCGGTATTTCGGGCCGGCGGGAGCTGCTCCGCCGGCCAGTATAGCCTTCCCCGCAGGAGGCTGTGAAAACTTGCAGTGCTGCGGCTGCTAGGCGTCTCCTGTCTCCTATTCCAGCCTGAGAACCTGAGCTGAAAGCCTGTAGGATGGGCATTACCATCCTGGCTGAAATAGAGTCACAGACTGGTTTGGGTTGGAAGGGACCTTCATGATCATCTAATTCCAGCCCCAAGGCAGGGACACCTTCCACTAGATCAGGTTGCGCAAAGCCCCATCCAACCTGGCCTTGAACACTGCCAGGGGTGGGGCAGTCACAGCTTCTCTGGGCAACCTGTGCCAAGTGCCTCACCATCCTCACAGGGAAGAATTTCTTTCTAATACCGGATGTAAATTCCCCCATTCCCCCTTGCCCGATCACTACATGCGCTTGTAAAAAGTCCCTCCCTAGATTTTCTGTAGCCCCCCTCTAAGCACTGGAAGCTGCTCTAAAGGTCTCCTGAAGTCTTTTCTGCTCCCCAGGCGGAAGAAGCTCAGCTCTCTCAGCCTGTGCTCATAGCAGAGGTGCTCCAGCCCTCTGAGCATTTTTATGGCCTCCCCTGGACTTGTTATAACACGTCCGTGTCCTTGTGTTGGGGGCCCCAGAGCTGGAGGCAGTGCTCCAGGTAATACACCGTGCAAAAATGCTAATTGTGTAGATAGGGAAGGGGGGATGGTTCAGGAGGAGGTTCAGCCTCGCACCACAGTGATGTTTCATTTTGAAGGCTGTGGACAGGATGTTTTAGGCCTGACTGTGTAAACCCCTACCTCTGCTCTTAAAATCACTCACCGAGATTCTAGCCCTGGCACACCATTACCTAGGCACAGAAAGAGGGGAAATTAGTGGAGCTTGGAGCAGAAAATAATTACCAGTGTAATAAAAAAAAAAAAAAAGTGTATGGCACTGCACTGGAGATAACAGACACTGAGCTGTGTGTTTGCTGGTTTTATCTGTTCCCTGTTCATGGCACACAAACGTAGCACTGAAGAATGTTACTGAGATTTGAGTTGCAGCTGTGTCAATACTGATTTTTGTCAAATAGCATTGCTTTATGCTAAGAAGCTTGCATTGCTTGATCTCATTAGAAACGCCATAAAAGGCCGCAAATGTGCAATAAACATCTACAACATTAACCAAAGGAAAAGGCTTTCTCCCAGAACTTTAGAACCCGGATTCCTGCTAAGCCTAAAAGGCAACGTTCACAAATACAAAGTACCAACAGCTTTTCTGAGAATGGGTGGTTGCGCAGGAGACCGTGCAGGGAGGAAGAACGTGTCAGTGCTCTTCGGCAGGCGGCGGCAGGCCGCGGGATGAGTCCTGTCCAGCCACATAGAGGAAGCTCTGCCCGGGCACGCCGCTGCTCCAGCCAGCGAACTCCGCGGGCATCCTGGGGAGCCACGAGGCGCCCTCCTCCGCCTCAAGACGGCGCTGCGCCCGGAGGAGCGCTGGGCGCCGCGCACTCTGGGACACGTAGTCCCCGCCGCCGGACCGCCCTCCCCGAGCAGCTAGGAGCTCCAGCCCGCCCTGTTCCACGAGGCGCGGAACCCGTCCCCGGCGGCGAGGCGGAGCGGGGCGGTCCCGACGAGCGGGGAGAGGAGGGTCCACGGCAGGGCGGGGGGTCCCTGGAATGCGGGGCGGACTGGAGAGCCCGGGGGAGGGACCCGGCCGCCAGGCCCGCCTTATATAGGGGGGCGAGGGAGCAAGATGTTCACTGCCAGTAGCGGGGCCGCGGGTGTGCGGGGCAGGGGAGGCAGCGGGTGGGGAGCGCTGTGTACAGGCTTGCTTTGGTGTGTGTGACTGAGGCGGGGAGGTCTGCCCGGCTCTGAGTGCGAGCGGGAAGGGGGAGCCTGGCCCCAGGCGGCGCAGCGAGATTCTCAGCGGCGGGAGTGGAGTCTGCCTCCGTCCCAGCCCGTAGCAGGAGGTCCCGGGCAGAGGCGGCCCCAGGTGGGGGACCCGGGCGGTGAGGAGGAGCCGCCTCCACCGCGGAGAGGCTCCGCGCCGACGGCGACTGTCCGTCCCCTCCGGCTCCGCGGGCGGCCGTGCTGGGACGCGCGGGTCCGTTCCACCCCTCCGCGGTCGGGGTCCGGCAGCATGAACATCCTGCTGGAGCTCTTCGTGGTGACTTTTAGAGTGCTGTGGGCTTTCGTGTTGGCCGCGGCTAAGTGGTTGGTGCGGCCCAAGGAGAAGAGTGTGGCGGGGCAGGTGTGCCTGATCACCGGGGCGGGCAGCGGCCTGGGCCGCCTATTCGCCCTGGAGTTCGCCCGGCGCCGGGCGCTGCTGGTGCTATGGGACATCAACACGCAGAGCAACGAAGAGACGGCGGGCATGGTGCGCCTCATCTACCGGGAGATGGCTGAGGCTGCCGCTGCCGCCGCCCCTAGAGGTAAGCGGCGGCCTCACGGGGCGGGCTCCCCGGGCTGCCCCCCGCCGCCAGGCCTGGGCACGGCCCCTTGCCCTTCACCTGCAGGGCCGCGGAAGGATTAGCCGCAGCTGCGCGCCCGACGGGCTGCGTCCCGGAGCCATTCTCGCATACAGCGGGCAGGTGAAACCGGCTCCGGGCTGGACTCCACCGGGCACGGGGCCGTCGGACGTCCGGTCAGTGCCTCTGCCAGCCGGGCCGACCCTGTGCCCTGGGGAGACCTGCTTCGTGTAGCCTGGGACTTCGACAGCGGCTCTAAACCATGCAGCTTTTCTTAAAACGCTTTGGCAGCAATAGTAAATAGACAAGTCCTTGTGTACTGTGGCAACACCAAAGCAAATAGAAGTTTTACTGTAGTGGAAATGTATTTGCTGTTTCCACTCAACTACTTGTTCGAATGTCAAATACATAATACAAGAACTTAATCCACATTCCCCCCCACCCCCTTTTGTTCTCTTGTCTATATTCCTTAGTAGCTGCAGATGGAGAGAAAGATGCGCTGCCCCATTGCAACTTGCAGGTTTACACGTACACCTGTGATGTGAGCAAAAGAGAAAATGTCTACTCAACAGCGGAGAGGGTCCGCAAAGAGGTTGGCGAAGTGTCTGTCCTGGTTAACAATGCTGGCGTGGTCTCTGGGCACCATCTTCTAGAGTGTCCTGATGAGCTTATTGAGAGGACCATGATGGTCAACTGCCATGCACACTTCTGGGTAAATATAAACTCTATTCTGCTGCCCTTGTCAGTTAATTTTGGGAAACTAGCTGCTGTTGCTTAGTTCCTGTCTCCTTGAGATTTGCAATTGCTCCCTCTCACTTGTGGGCTCATTGCTTTGGGGGTTTCTTGTCTTTAACTTTTTTGTTTAGCAGGAATGGTGGGTATTATTAACAAATACCTTTAACTCAACTATATATTCCTCTAACTCAGAGTTCCAAGTTTTGTGTCCTATTTTCTAGCCCTGGATATGCTTTGCAAGCATAACCTCTGAATCTGTGTAAAGTTTGTTACTGTTAATGAATGGTTTCTAAGCTTTCCTCCTATAGTCTTCTGCCAGCATGCTAACAGCTTTAACATGCTCTTTTAATGATAGCTGCAATACCAAACTTGCACATTTCTGGAAAAAAATACTTAAAACCCCTGCTGGAAATGTTGCTTGAATTGCCTTGGAGGCAAATTGTTCCTTTTGACGGCTGGGAGGATGGCGAAAAAGATTTCTCAAGAAATCAAGCCAAGAACACTTTTTCAGGAATCCTGCGTATTTGTCCTCATAGCTTTCTCTGGGGGCTGCCAGGAGAAGTAAGAAAGTCTTTACCATGGTTTCTGGGGCAATATTGTCTCCATAACGAGCAGATGATAATCAAGGAGAAGAAGTTACATGATCTTACTCTATCTCAACCTTGTTTTCCTGTATGGTTTATTTTTAAATCCGTGGTGGTGTGGAGTTACATAAACTGGAGTGTTGAAGGAGGGCATGAGGCACAATTGGGTTAGCATTAGCTGTCAGACTGAGCCCATTGTTAGTACTAAAACTGTTCTTTGGTCCTTCAAATAATGTTATGAAATACACTTGCATAATAATCAAAGGATTAAGCAATCTGAAATATACTTCAATTTAAGCCTTCTTTGGCTTTTCTTACCTTTTCATAACAAAATTCTGTAAAATGCCTTATCTTCAAAATTTATTAGGCCCTCCCAAACCTGATTTTTTTTTTTTTTTTTTTAATGTGGAAGAGAAATGCTGTTTCATAACCCTAAAGGAGCCCCTTCAAATCTGTGCTGTGAAACACCTAATGGCAGAGCAGTCTTTTCCCACTGTATTGTAAAGCTTGCAGAGAGAGTTGCTTAAACTTCCATGCACACAAGATAGTGTGTTTGGAAACTCTTTCAAACTCTGAAAATATGTTTTAAGACAACTTGAAATGTTCTGAGAAAGCTCATATGACTACTTACAACTAAGAGCTCTGCGTGTTTGCCTTCATAAAAGTTAAATTGATGCTTAAACAAACAGTGATGTGCACTAGATTTAATGACTGCTATTGATGTGGTTTAAATGCTGAATTGACAAAGTTTCCAAGAAGTCTAAATTATGACATCACCATGAATTAAAATATGGGAGGATCCTAAATTCTCCAGCTGTTCTTCCTTCAGGCCCAAGCCATACACTTATTTATAACTCTTTTTCAGAGACCTTTTTAAAGCACCTTCTGTGTGTTATAGAAAACTAAACTTAGTCTAGTATTGGCCGTGATTGTGTTTCCATAAGTTTTATTCATCTTCAAATGTTAGTGTGAAGTGACTTTAAAATTAAAAAAAAAAAAACCAAAAAGCAACCCAAAACCAAAAATATTCCAAGAAGGTATAGTTAGATGTGAACTGTGGAACTTGAAATCTTGGCTTAAGCTTCTAAGGAGCAGTCAACACACCAGTTGAGGATCTGTTCATATGTATGCTTCCTGCAGATCTGGTGTCCTGCTTTGCCTTTCCTTTCATTTTCTTCCACTTTTGGCAAAGCTTTTTTCCTTGTCTTCCCCTTCATGATCCCAGAAAAGGTTGGCTTTACCAGCAGTGGGTGGACTTCTATTAAAAGTAATAGTACTTAATTCATAAGATACCATTTGAATCAGCTGATTTGAAGCCAACTTTTTTGATGCAAGTCAATGCTGACTTAAATAGAACAATGTGTCTAGATGTGTGAAGTTTTATACAGCTAGTTGTTTCCATGTCAGCTAAACTGGTGGTCCAAAAGCAAAGCTAATACTCTGGAGCATTATGCAGGCTTTTAACTATTCTTGGAGGGTGTTTCTTCCAAAAAGCTGTAAATGGGTTTTATAAAGGCATGGATCTTTCATGTAATATTGCTTCAGTAGTTGTCTGTACTTTCCGGGTTTTTGTTGATGTTTTGTTTATGTGATGGAAAATTCTTCTTCATCCCTTGATCATTAATCAAGCCTCAGTGTAATCCTGTATAAAAACTTCAATTGGGGCTCTATTATTGTCCGCTTGAAACATCTGAAATAAGACTGATTGTCTGCTCTCCATACAGAACACAGGTAATCTGAGCTTGCTTTGTTAGCAGCTACGATCTGAAGACTGCCCAACTTCTGCAGTAGGCAGTGACATGAAAGCCTGTCACTGCTTTGCTGATGTGATTCCAACTGGGCTGTGTACCATATCACAAACTGGCAGTCAGGAGAGCCTTAGCAGCATGCCACAGCCTAAACAGATGCTTTCCATTTGCTGACATTCATGATTTGTATAATCCTTCCCATGAGTGTTCTATATAAACATGTCACCACTGCATCATGTAGCAATTTCCACAGCATAAAATCCACTGCAGTATTAAAAACCTGTTATTTCATGCTGTGATAACTTGAATGCTTCTGATATTGAAAACATAGGGACAAAATCCATTCCCAGTATGAAACAAGCCAGCTCTGCTTTACTATAATTTGCAGATGCATAAAACTGTAGCAGGAGTGTAATGCTATCTTTCCTCCCTGTCTGTTGCAAGAATAACTAACTTGGCTGCACTTGTGAATTGCTGGAACTGAACTTATGCAGACTAGGAAATTTTCTTCTTGTGATACGTCAGGATACAGATTTGAAAAATGTTAAATCATAGTCTAAGCTGTTGCTTAATCAGTTTTCTTTTGGCTTTACAATAAAGCTTAAGTGAAGTATCAAAATACAGCAGTTTAGATTGTGGAATTTATTTAGTAAAACTGCTGTGGAAACTCTTATTTCCAGACAATTTGAGGTTCTTGTACCTATTCTAACTTTTTTTCTGGAAGAATAATGCTATTGCTGGATAAGAAGAGGAGATTCAGAGCAGCCCTGTGGAGAAGGACTTGGGGGTGTTGGTTGATGAGAAAATGTACATGAGCCGGCAGTGTGAGCTCGCAGCCCAGAAAGCCAACCGTGTGCCGGGCCACATCAAAAGGAGCGTGACCAGCAGGTCAAAGGAGGTGATCCTGCCCCTTTACTCTGCTCTCGTGAGACCTCACCTGGAGTATTGTGTGCAGTTCTGGTGTCCTCAACATAAAAAGGACATGGAACTGTTGGAACAAGTCCAGAGAAGGGCCACGAAGATGATCAGGGGACTGGAGCACCTCCCGTATGAAGATAGGCTGAGAAGGTTGGGGCTGTTCAGCCTGGAGAAGAGAAAGCTTCATGGAGACCTCATAGCAGCGTTCCAGTATCTGAAGGGGGCCTATAGGGATGCTGGGGAGGGACTCTTCATTAGGGACTGTAGTGATAGGGCAAGGGGTAATGGGTTAAAACTTAAACAGGGGAAGTTTAGATTGGATATAAGGAAGAAGTTCTTTACTGTAGGGGTGGTGAGGCACTGGAATGGGTTGCCCAAGGAAGTTGTGAATGCCCCATCCCTGGTGGTTTTCAGGGCCAGGCTGGACAGAGCCTTGCGTGATGGTGGTTTAATGTGAGGTGTCCCTGCCCATGGCAGGGGGGGTGGAACTAGATGATCTTAAGGTCCTTTCCAACCCTAACTATTCTATGATTCTAAGTAGGTGTTAATATAGGACATCAGCTTAGTACCTAGGAAGTACTTCTAGAATTAGTGGTGATGACTAAGGTCTGAAGTTCTGTGATGTGACGGTTCTTCTGTACAGCAGATCGTAAGTATGAAGTTTGGAGAACGGATATCTGTGTTTCCCTATCATGTGGATCCTTCAAAGCTTTTAGCTTAAAGCTCTCCTAGAGTTCTCTTCAACTTACCAAAAGGGGGAAGCAAAAGCATTCAGCTCCAGCTCTGTCATATTTATAAAAAAAAATTAAAAAAAAATCCGCATAGTAAGAGACTAGAACCAAGAGTCTGAAGACTTGTGTATGGCTGTCTTAACCAGAGAAGTTATGTTCATTCACTTACAAATTACTTGATTTTTGAAATTATGCTCATTCATTTGTAGGAATTGAAAAAAATCTTTTAGGTGGCCTGACATTAATACAGAAAAATATAATACCGAGTAAAGAGGGTACTGTTACTTAAGGAATTAGGACATTCATAAGTAGTCTAAAATTTGAATTATCTTGGAAAGAAAGTTAATGCAGAGTTACTAAATCAAATACCTATTTATGCAGCTGCTCTATCTGTCAGTCTAATTAGACTGACAGGATTGCTAAAGCTGTGGAAAATAAGTGGCTTGTAGTTACCTATCATGTATTAATACTTACGTATTATTATGCTAGTCTCTTTAAGCTCCCTGGTGTTAAATAAAGCTCACATACCTGTAGTATTTTTTTGGTTTAAATATGAAAGTATTGCACTTAGTGTGTACACTGAATATTCTACAGAAGAAAAGGCAGCTTGTTATGTTATTTGAAACTATATCATGCTCAGTCTTGTGGCCTGTTGGCATAGCAGTTTGATTTTTGTCTTCATCTCTAGGATTCTAGTATCTATGATCACAAATATAGACACAATATTCCATGGACAGGCCAGCTCTCTATATTTAGCATTTTGGATGAGAGGAATTAGCTGCTTTAATTATTTTTTTTCCCCAGTTTCATGATAGTGTATCCCAAGATGCACAAATTTACTTACAAAGTTTAATCTACAAGTTCTATACTATTTTTCTTTGAAAAATGAGCTGGATCAATTTCAAGTAAAACATGTGTATGTGATCCAGAAAGTGTCAGCAAAACTAACTCTTCCCTACCAAAATGGTTCCAACTACATGCCACTAGTAAATTACCCTGGACAGCCCATGTATTTCATATACTGTGGTAGCATGCTTGTTAATGAATATGAAGGAAAAAGCAATCATACTCTTGGATATAGAAACAGTCATATTAGTTGTACTTATAAGTGCTTTGGTATGGTTCTGCAGTTCGTATGTTCTTGGGTTTGTTTCTCAAGAAAATAGAAGGGAATCTGTTAGTTGAGAAAGTACTGTCTTTCAGATGCATGCTCTAGAAAACTGTACTTTCCCATTTTATAAAGGGATGTATTTACCACAAGTTTTAAAGAATAAATAGGTGGCCATATATTTCTGGAGCTTGAGTGGGCACAAGACTACTGGCTCAGAGCTTTCCTCACAATTTTATTTTGCAGTCTACTTGGAGCTTGCCGAACACTGTGTTAAGCACAGTTGTCACAGCATGCAATGCTTAATTTTATAACCTGTATCTTGTATCTGTACATACAGTATTTGTAATGTAGCCTTGTAGTCAGTTTTTAGTGGTAGTGATAATTTAAAAATAATTTAAATAATTTAAAATTTAATTCTGATCCTGGGTGGTTGTTTTGCGATTTTTTTTTTTTTTTTTTTTTTGTGGAGGGGAGGGAACCAACACAAACCTTTTGGTTAGGTACCTTAATGTCTAAGTTTTGGTTGTAGAAGTGATCTTTTATCAGTTTCAGTGTAGTTGTGGATAAGGATAAAAGTGATTCTTCAGACAATGTACTCATCTGAAGAGTCAGCAAGCACAGTTAAGTTGTGATGGTGTAGTAGGTGGGTCTTAGTCTTATGCAAAATGTCCCTTTATTTGCCTTGTGTGGGAACCATATGAGTTCAAACACCTATAATTGGGGTTCCAGAATGCTGCCCACCAAAATTCTGTTCCACAAGTTACTCAGCTCTAGTCCCTGAGGTCTGTTGAGGCTGATTAGTCATGGCTCTCTATCATCTACTGTACCTTGATGATAAATGAGTGATTACGTATCAAGGAGTCTGAACAAAGCAGCTTAGAGGGTTCTTGATTTAATTGGCAGCACTTCCATCAGGGCTGTGAAAAATTGCATAGAAGACTCTCAGTGTGTTACGACACCAGCATTCCCACATACGCTTTCTGTGCTAGAGCATCTTCCTTGCATGATGAAGAATGCTGGCCTATTTTGTTCAAAAAGCAACTGAATTCATGCATTTCTCTTCTCTTTAATGATGTAAAGTATTTGATTTTCATTCCTGTCAGTTGAAAAATATGAAATGAACTTAAGTTACACCTGAGGTTTTGTGACAGCTTCTCTCAGGTGTATTTTGGAAATTAATTTGCTGCACCACTTGAAAGGTGCATTGGTCCTAAACAACAGAAAATAAAGATTCCTGTTGTGATTTGTGGATTGTTTGTTGACTCTAGTTTGATGTCCAGTATAGTAACATAAGGTGTGATTAGCCAGTTAGTTCCATGCACTAAACTATATGAAGCTTGAAGAGTTTAGGTAAAAACATTAATATACTTCTCAGAAAAGCAATGTAAAAGTTCTGTGAAGGAAAGGGAGAGTTCTCCTGAAGAGAGCATGCTAAGACTTCTCAAACTATTTGAAGCATGTCTGAAGTATTCATCAGTTATTAGTGGCTTGCAATTCTGTAGTCATCTAAAATAAAGCTGGAGTTTCAGTATAGCTTACAGAGGTAAGGCACTTGGGATAATCTCACTCTTCAGTCTCCTGTGACTTTTTCTGCAGATTGGAGGCTTGTCACAAAGCCATATGAATGCTTTCAGGGTTGCTATCTATTCAGAAGATGTGGTCCTGGGTGACCAATCAGTGTGATGATAAAATTCCTGCTTCTTATCAAATGAGGTAGGTCAGCTGACTGAGCAAAAACTTGTGCACTGACTTTGGTCTGATACTATGTTGTTACTTGTAATAGCTTAGTAGTTTTTGCCACTGTGGTGCCTAATTTTACTAGAAGTAAGGAGAGTGGCTTTTCACTGTTTCAGTGAAATACTCAGTTTAGAAGATTGTGTATGCTTTTCTTGTCCTTTGGATGGTTAAGAGAGCAATGGAGTTTAAAGTTCCAGATTCTTCTATCTACAAGTAACATTTGCTTTTATTTTATGAAAATCAGCTAAGTTAGTGAGATCTCATTGTGTTATTAACTGTCTGTAATAACCAAGAAACTATAACAGACTTCTCGAAGATATGCTTGTTCATGTGTTCAGCTGTGGAGAAAAGCAATCCTAATTACAATATGGGTAAGTGTCCTGCTAACCCACTGTTTCCATCACTGCCTAAGACCTGTCTTAACTGATTTGTGTGGGTAAGCAATCCTTCTGTAGCTCTTGGTGTCATCAATTACTCTGACCAGACAGATTGAGGAAAGATTAGTGTTATGTTTGCTAGCACCATCCCTGCCATTTTAGCACTGCACTTGTTAAATCTTTTCTACTTTTATCTTTATGATAAAGATATGAAGAGTATTCTTTTCCAGTGCTTCTCATGCTTTAATTTCACTTCTGGGTTTTTTGGGGGGGAACTGGAGGGGAAAGGGAAGGTTTTTGCTATGTTTTTCTAGTACTAAACCTTTCCACAGCCCTCTATGTAAAAGCCAGAGCATCACTCACTTGATAAACCTTTCTCCTTTGACCTTTGAGGTTTTCTGGCTCCTCACACTGATGGTAAAACTAAGGTACTGATACCTGTGTGTCTTTTGTGGAAAAAAATGGTAGAGGCCTTTCTGCAAAGGCAAACTGAAGCTGATTTACCTGTGATGCTATGTGCTTTTACCTGTGGTCTTGTGCTACTTCTGTTAAAAAAAGTCTTTTGAAATACATTTACAATGTAGGTGAGTAGGCAGACTTTGAGACTGTCAGAATCTGTTTCTGATGGTTTATTTTGAAAGAAGATATGTCACAAACACGAGGGATTTACGTCTGTGCTTACACTTCTGAATGAACACTCTGTTCTTATAAATAATTATATTGGTGTAATGATTTATATGCCAGTCAAATTAACACATGACACGAGTGAGTTATCACAACTGGGATGGGAGAATATGGTAGGCCAGGGAATGCCAGAACATCTGTGGAGCTGAGGTGGTTGACTTGGTGTGAGCCTTTTGAAATTCAAGTTTGTTTGGCTGTTGAATTCTGCACCTAAATGTGCCCTGGTGCTGGTCACTCCTGCCATCTGTTTGAACTTGTGTGACAGTTTCCTAAGCACTCCCCTTTCAGCGCTGGTTTTAAGAAGTGCTTGAGTGCGTATACTTCAAAGTGACTTGTCCAAAGTTTCTGCTGATTTTAGGATTAAACTAGAAGGAAGATTAGTGGTAGCAAGCTTTCATCTGGGGCTACCCCTTGAATCTCCATCTTGCCTTCCACTAGTTTTGGTATTTGTCTGATCCGTGGGTGAGCCAGTTCAGTTCACTAACTTGTCCAGAGGGCAGGGAGGAAAGCTGTTCATTTTCTTGGCCAGGTTGATTAGTTCTTCTATTGAGGGACTAGTTAGAATTATTGACACTTCTATTTAGAGACTCCTCATTGACATTTCAGACATGGACTGGCCAGTGGCAGGGGGCAACCTGAGTTGGGAAAAGGGTGAGGAGGAATAAGAACCACGTAGCTGTGGCTGTCTAATGAAACCTCATTCTTGGAGAGATTTTTCTGGAATAGATTTAGAGGCTGCAAACAGTTAAGCATAAATGGTTCCAAGCTGTAGCAAATCTGACATTGACATAACAGTCTGAATGTAACAACTTCTAAAGAAATTGCAATATTTTAGTTACACACTATTAAAAACTCTTAGAGGTAGGCTAGTTTTCTGAACACATGAAATAATGTGTTAACAGCTCTAACTTGTTTACCTTGCACTGATACTGTAATTGCTGTGGTGTGCCATCAAGAGCGATGATCTCTGTGCCTACTGCACTGTTTGACTTCTCTGAAAGTCAGTTGTACTAACACTGAATGTGGAAAAGCCAAGCCAGAGCTGTGTTTCAGCTTGTGGGAAATACGCATATTTTCCACAGGCAGGCAAAGGGAAGTATCTCTGCCTTTGAAAACTCACCCCTGAGAAAGGGAGCAGTTTGCTGGTGTTTGGTTAAGATGCCTGTGCAAGTAGAATCTTTGACAATTGCATCAGTCGCTCTTTTAGTCACTGTATCAGCTGGAGGCATTTTGTCATTTTAGCTCTTGTTTGCTTATGAAGATAAAGTTTACCTGTTAAGGCTATTTTCTGCATACCCTTTTTTGGGAGAGTGAGGTGAAGTATGGAACAAACCTTCTTTTTTTAAAAAAAAAAACCTCTAAGCCGCATGCATTTAAAAATGTTATGTCTCATTCAGTGAGCTACTTCATAAGTTGGAGCTTTCTGGGGTGTAAGCAAACTTTGAAACCAAACTTCCATTCAACTATAATATATTCTTTATTTTTCTGTTTCTACTAAGTAAGACTGTGACATGAAAAGGGAAGCTTTCCTTCTAATCTGTTCCTCTTGTGAGATAGTTATGGCATAACCACTTTCCTTTCTATAAAGTAATCGATTCAAAACGATGACTTAGTGACTGAGTTGGGGAGGATGAGTAAAGTGACTCAGCTTTCATCTGCCTGCAAGTAGTACAGCAATTGTAGTGCTACGGAGGTACTGGCCTTAAGGTCTCTGTAAAATGAGAGAGTCTCAATTTAGCCACTTCCTGAAATGTCTGTTACATAAATCAAAAAGTATGAATGATGACTTCATATTTTCTGTAAGTAGTTTTGACAATGCTGTTCTCTAGTAACTTTGTGGAAACATGCAGACTAAAATACCAAGGTTTACTAAATTCTCCAGAGGATGATTAAGCTTATGGCAAGCTGTAGAAAAATGTGTATTTAAAAGCTGGATTGTGTTCTTGTTCACTGAACAATATTCTGAGTTCTTATCTAATAGTTGTTCTGAAATGAATTTATGTGGATTTTTCACTGACTCATAGGAGCATGTTTTCATTTTTGTCATGATTATCAAATAGCTGGCAATAAATAACTGATCTCCAAATGGTTGGACATTTGCTTCAGACTTGTGCTAATGAAGGTGAGGGACTAATGTGTTTGTTACACTTATGTCAACATAGCTCTGAAACACTACAAATCCTTTGACATGGCCATTTGTCAGTGTATAAACAAAGTCGAATTTCTAGTTTCTTGACTTCAACAGGGCTTAAAACCAGCTTTTGTGAAAGAGAGTAGCCAAGTGTCAATTTATTATATCACTTTACCAGCAAACTCTAAAGTTATTTCAGATTTGACATTTGAATAAATGCAAGGTAGGCCATCTTTGCTCATAGATCTGCCTGTGGAAGAATACAAGGTTGGTGGTGCTGCCTGCTGGGACTGTAACTTAAGATCCTGAATTTACAGAAGTAAAACTGGGCTGTAACAGCCATGTTGGAGCTCTGTATTAATTGTGGGTATATGGAAAGCTCAAACGTTGACATGGTAGATCTGAGCAGGCAGATTCACTTTCTTTAAACTGCATGTTACTTTGCATGTATACATTTATTCCCAAGTTCTGCTTCAGTTGAGGCCTGTATCTTGTTTGTCTTGCAGTGTAAGGCAGGCTAAAGAAATAGCTGGGCCTCCAATAGCCTTTCTACCATGCCATCTTACCAGCTACTAATCATTCTCAGCTTTTAGATTAGTTTGGCATTTGAAATCCACAGCAAACACCACTGGCAACATATGTTCTGCACTTTCACTGTCCCTGTTCTCCACAGAGAGACATACTGTCTTTCTCCTGGTTCATTGCTAGCTGTCAGGAATCCAATATAATTGCTTTGTCCAAGCTTTAAAAGCCATTAAAATTAAAAGTAGGCAGAATTGTCTGTGAGGGCTCAGAAAACCCTTAGGAAGCTGGCAAGGGAGTGAGCTTACTGGAGGGCATTTAGCAGCTGGGGAGGCATCATTAGATTTTGGAAACAGTTTGCTATGTGGATGTTCCTGACTCATCTGAAAATATTAATTCTGAAAAAAATCTAGGTGCTCTGCACTGCTTCATTGGACCCTCTCTCCAGCTGAAAGGACTTTGAGACCAAAGGGAAAGGAGAAAGAAATGGAAGAACAGACTCTGTTTCAGACAGAGCAGGGTAATTTATTACAGGCAAGAGCTCCTGTAGGGGAGATATAGGAGAGAGATTATTTCCAGTTAGTTATGATTCTGTATTGATAAACTTGCAGTTCCTGTAGGAACAAAAAGTGCAAATTCTCTGCTGGCTAATGAACTTCTTCCTCTGTGAGAGAATGGGCTGTTGAGCAGGGAGCTGATATACTTAAGTGGAGGATCACAAAATGGTTGAGGTGGGAAGGGGCCTCTGGAGATCATCAGGTCCAGCCCCCTCCTCACCCTGGCTCAAGCAGGACCACCTAGAGCTGTGGGCCTAGGACTGTATTCGGTTGGCTTTTCAATATCTCCAAAGATGGGCATTTCCATGGCCTCTCTGGTCAACCTGTGAGGATGTGCTTAATTTTTCATAGCCATATGAAATCAATGACTTGCTAATTCTGGAGGGAAGAGTTCTATATATATACCACCAGTGATTTTAAACAATAATATATGCTGCTGCATATATATAAAGCAATTATACATCAGCAAAGTGATACCTGCAAGAACAGATGAAAGTAGACAAGTAGGTGTGTATTTATGGTAGCATATATGCAAGCATGTCCATTAAAGGCAGCTAGATGCTTCCACAGAAAGTGGAAGTATATAGTCATTAAAAAGATCAGACACTTTACATGACACACCTGACATCTGAGAGTGGAAACAATTGTAAAAGCTTGTAAGTCTAAAGTCTTATTCTTCTTAGGAAGAAAAAATATAAAAGTTCTCAGGAGCAGAAAGATGGAGACTGCTTACAAATAGCATAAATTGCCACTTGCTGGCATTGAAATAACAGGGATAGTTCACCTTGAATACCTGAACTTCTTCATGGCCAGAAAGCATATAAAGTAGTGCCCTGTCTAAACTGAACTGTTCTTAAGAAATTGGGGCCACCTTTGGCTGCGTTATATGTACCTAAACTGTTGCAGCTGAAACCAGGACAACAGCAAATGACTGTAAAGCTTAGGTAATAACTTTTCTACCTTAAGTCTCAAGAAGAAAGCTTCTGAAGCAGGAATTGTATTTAGGTAGTGTCTTGAATACTTAACCTATACTTCAGACAAGTGGGAGAACAAAGCTGTTTTCTGCTTCACTCTTAAGTTTACCCAGTTTGGAGTAAGATCATAAGAAACGAAGCCCTTAAAAGAAAGGGAGTGGGGGAAACAATGTAGTGACATGGTAAGGCAACAGTAACAAAAGTTACTGTTGCAATATCCTTCTCTGAGCACTTTTCATATCCCAGTCTCTGTAGACACAACCCTTTTTCAACTAAGCTTTGTTAACAAGCTATACAAAAGGCAATTTAGCCAGGCAATGTTCAGTTGCTCTAGGCATAGCATAATTAGTTCTAGTAGTAAAGAGTGGAAATCAATGATTAATGTTTGAGAGATAACTAGTGGTATTAGTTTCCTGTGTGGTTTTTTTAATAGCATTACTTATCTTATCTTTACTGTCTACCCATTGTAAACAGCGTTGTGGCACTAAGTTCTGATTAAGGAAACTACTTAATTCAGTTTCAGCTTTCTTCTGGTATACGCAACATGAGTTGACTCTAGGTAAGACAAACTACTACAGTAACTGAACCATTCACAGGAAACAGTGGTACCTATTGGCTTTGAAAACTGAAGAAATTTTAGAGCTGGAACATAAATACTGCAAATGCTAAAGAAAGTAGTAATGTAAATATGGACTGTAGCATACTTGTTCTTTAGCAAGTGGCATGACAGATGTTTCTTACTACTAAGAAACCCACTTACTAACTTCAGTAAATAAAATTTAACCTAGTTTTGTACACCTTTAATGCTTTTCAGCTGATTAAATGTCTGTTGTGAAGCAGGAGATTTTATATATATGGATCAGTCATGAGGGTGAAGAAAATAGGAATGTTAACCACTCATGAATTAATAATGAATTAAACAAGTGATTCAAGTAATAGCTTATGTTTTTATTAAGCTAAGACTTCATGTGCTTCAAATCAGTATTTCATGCAGACTTAGAAAGGAGAAGAAATATACATATCTCTATATTTCAAATACAGTTTTACATTAACCAATTTTGCTTTTCATTGTGACTTAATTCTTCACAGTATTTATTTTGCTACCTTCACCTTTTAACCTGGTTAGATCTTATCTGTAGTTTCACTCTGTCTGCAAATGTAGGCTATCCAGAGTATTGGGGGCGTGTGGCTTTGCTTTCTTGCTACCAGACATCATTATAGACTTCTGTTTAAGTCTATCTCTTTCTTTCATGAGCTTCTGGTTGCAAGGCAACTGTAACATTATTACTGTGCATGTATGTTAAGCATTAACTGCTGTTGCAGTTCAGTATTAAAGGAATCCCCATGGCCCCAAAACAGTGGGGTTTTATGTGAAGGACAAATAAAGCTTTAGTGAGAAATTGAAGCTTGTGTTGCCTGCCAGGAGCTAAACAACTAAGGGACCCCTTTTGACATGAAATATTGGAAGGTCTAGCTTTTTTTATTTTGAACACTGCTTGCTCAAGACACTTGAGGGCAATCCTTGAATAGTTTCCTTTAGTGGTTTTAATACAGCCGTCTATGGAAGCTTGGCTTGAGGACATTATGTTTATCTCCTGATCCTTTTTGCTCTGAAAGGACCTGAGTAGAGCATCAGAAATCCAGGCAAATATGTGACTTTCTCTGTTAATCCATTCTTTAGGAAGACTTGGTAAATCTGGCCTATTTTTCATTATCTTGAGGATAGAAACTGAAGATCAGAAATAGTTCTAACTTCCACAGCTATTCAAATATTTACTTAGACAGTGGCTAATTATCCAGAAGGGGCCCAGCACTTCTTAAAAAACAGTCATCAGAGACATCTAAGGTCCTTCAAAGTACAGCTTTGGTCCCTTGTGTTAGCAAGGTCAACAGTAGTTGTAGACTCCTGTCTATGTTCTGTATTCAGCCTATTACTGACTGAGCCATGTCCTTTGTGCTGTGTGGTCTCTCTTGTCTTCAACTCAGTACTTGGTATTTTCATATAGTCTTAGCACAGTTACTAATCTCACCTTAACCTAGCATTTTGGAGATCCTGGTATAATGGAATTATAAAGGATGTGGAGATAATATGGGAAAAGTAATTGAGATGGAAGTGCAAATGAGAAATAATTATTTTCAGTTCTCATTGGAACCAGATAAAAAAACTAGAAGGAAAATAAATGGTTAACTCCAGGATTTTAGCTGCATGCTATGGTGCGTGAGAAGGCACTTTGGATATTATAGCCTCTAACTTGAATAAGTTCCCCTTTGAGACTTACACAGATCTAGGGTATACTTT
The DNA here is from genome assembly GCF_028554395.1 of Pezoporus wallicus. NCBI lineage: Eukaryota > Metazoa > Chordata > Aves > Psittaciformes > Psittacidae > Pezoporus > Pezoporus wallicus. Next base: position 5,474,821 of record NW_026641950.1, read on the forward strand.
CAAGGCCTCTTCTAAAACTATTTGGCAATGGCTTTCACTGTAATCCTGTAAGTGAAGCTTTACCCAGTGTTTATAAAATGTATTTAAAGTCGTTATCTTCTGAAATAAGCTGGGCTGTATGACTGTAGCTGAAAATAAATTCAGTACATTTACTGATAAGCTTGCCATGGGGATTTTCTGCCTTTCAGGCATCTCTCTTTCCCTTTTAACATATAATAGTGCATTAGTGCTGTACTATGCAGTTTGGAGAAATCTATTTTAAAGCAAGGTGCTACAGCCTGTCTGCAAAATATTTAGAGGTGCTCTTTTGTCAGACCTTTGTGCTTTCCTTCTCAGTTACTGGAATGGAAAGAGAAACTGGGGCATGTGGAAATCTCTCTATTTCATTCCATGGTGGAGTGAGCAGCCACATGCTGTGTCTTGCAGGGGAACCTGCAGTGTGTCCTGCTGTAGGCTATGAGGAACGGGAAGAAAAGAAGGCTGAATGTCAGTGCTGAGGGGGAGAAAGGACAGAAACTTCGAACAATGTTTTCTTGTCACCAAATCTGTTGATACATGATTTTTAGAGTTGGCTAACATATGGCAGCAGGCTGCTGTTATCCCTGGTACGTTAGCTCCCAGAGCTGTCTGGATAGGTCCTTGACTAATTGCACCAATTTTGTTTCTTGAGTCTGGCCAAATAGTGTTTAACATGAAGATGAAACAATACATTTACCCAAATGTTGGACATCTTGCAGTTATGCAGCTGCTCTGGCAGTCAGGAATAGCTGTGGCTTGGGAGGAAATGTCCTGTTGTACTATTACACCACTGTTGGGGGTAACTAAGGTGATGTAAAAGCTCACCTGTTTTGATCAGCCCCAGAAAGAGATAGCCGTGCTCTAGCCTCCTTACCTGATGGGAATTTCTGCCTTACAGTAAAGCAGTCTGTTTATGCCATCAAAACAGTTTAAAAGGACTGACAGAAGGCAGAAAGTAAGAAAGAAAATTACCGTATTGAAACAATAGGTACCAACACATATGGTCTGCTTTATTTCTTTTGTTTATATAAAGACAACTCTCTAAACATCAGGTAGCACATACTTTTCTGCTGTGGTGTGCTTTCTTCATTCGGTATCCATTGTCTTGAGCTGCATACAGCTAACATTGTTTTCTGTGGATGCTTGCTTTCTTCTTTAAGAATAATTAATCCAAAATTTAATTAAAAAAATCACTTTCCCAAACACAGTATTTCTTCATATTCTCATTTGCTCTATTTAGACTAATTTGTTTTGACATTGCAGCTGTGCTGTTCTTTGTGTTGCACAATCTTTTGAGTTTTGTTTCATTAAGAATGGAACTAAAGAATTTGGGGAAGGGGAGGGAAGAAGTGCTAGACTGTTAGAAGTTAATTTGCCGTAAACCAAAATGTTGAGAACAGATTAAAAAAGCTATGAAGTGACATGTAAATGCTTGTTCAGTTTCACACTTGTGAGAAATAAGTCATTAAAGCTGTGTGCGCATGAAATAGATGTTTGGTTACAGCTACTGGGAATAGTTTGTTTTTACTGGTATATTCAGAAGCATGGAGGAAAATGGTTAGATTAGGAAATGATCTCTAGGCTTCAAAAAAACCTTAAAGGTTAAACTAGCTTGAAAAATTAGCCCTACTCTCTGTTCAGAACAGCCTCATGTGTTCTATCTAAGCCTACCTAGTTGCTGTATCTAAACTACACTGCAGGTTAGAAAATGTGTATTTGCACTATGCTTTGGAGGCTTTTAATTTTTTCTAAAAGAAAAAAGCTAATTCCAAGTGAAGAGGATGCTCAACTTAAATTTCTTGCTGTTGAATGCTGCATAACTGTCTCGATTCCTCCTCCTGATGCATCACAACACAGTTCCTTTCATCTGCTATATTCTCCTTACTGGTTTCTCCTCAGTGTTGAAAAGTGTGTTATGTTTGTCATTAATAAAAGACTGAGGTCTGACTTTAAGTACTTAAATGTTTTGGTTAAATGTCTTCCGCTGCAGCTGTGAGAGGTAAAACTGAAACCTGAAAGATCAAGCTAGAAGGCAGATAGTTGATTAAATCACTTGAGTTGATTTGAATTATTTTGGGGGCCTGGTTCATGACCTCTAATTCCATGGACAAAACGCATTTCTTGCTTGGTATCTTCTAATACTTTTTTTTTTTTTAATGGAGGATTAGCATGTCCATGCATCACCTCAGAAGACCAATGTGGGCTGTGCTACCTGTTCAGACAAACTCCAGATGGGAAGGCCACCCAGGAGGCATCTTGCCCCAAACCAGTCAAGCTCTTAACTAGTTTCTCAGCAGCACACAGAAGACTTCAGGTCTGGTGGGCAGATGTAGCTGAAGCTGAAAGAAACTAGAAAAAAGAAACTAGGTTGATCTGGTTTATGTAACAGGCAAAAAAACTGGGGACCAGCGTATGGAGGAAGCTGCTTTGATCAAGGAAGTGGGCTGTGCCAGAAGCTCAGTAAGAGCACTGATTTATTTGGGGATTGCTTACACCACGAAAGAGAATAACTTCACTTTGGGATTGTTTTTCCCAGCAAGCGGAGGCTGGGAGGAGCAGTGGGCAAGCCTTTACTCTGAGACTGGAAATGCCTCCCCCCCCATAGGGTGTGTCTGCCTCTGACTGCTTGTTTTTAAGTACTGACTCCCAGCTGTTGCAGATGGCTGGAGGGTGGCAGCAACCAAGATGACTTTCTCTGACATCCATTTAGCTGAAATGCTGATAGCTGACTGCGAAGTTTTCTACACATATGATAGTTGTGCTAACTTTATAGAGTCCTTCAGCTTCAGGTTTTAAATGGATTTGCAGAATAATGTCCCATGACAAAGTACAGGGGCCTGCTACGAACAGGCTGTTTCAGAACACCGAGGTCTCACGCAAAGATTTCCATGAATTGCTGATTGTCTTCAGAGCAGAGGAGCTGTGTTTTTTCCTATGTGGCTATAAATGGCCTTTTAAGAGATGACTTACGTGAAGTGACTGTGGTTCTGCTGCTGGAAGTTATTCACTCTGCGTTTGAATTGCTGAAAACATCACCCAAAATTGTCCTCAACACAGTTTATTTATGTGCCAATTTCCTCTTGATTGAAAATGGGTTACTGTAGCCACAAGCTCTGAAGACTCAGTCTTTATAATCTTTATGCTTTGAAAGAGTGTAGCATAGTTGAACGGGCTTTCTGAAATTTACTGTTCTGCAGTTGTTCCAGTTACTTGCCCTATCTATGTGTATATGCCTGTGAAAATTCTTCTCTTCAGCTGTAGATACAGGCACTTATGGACACCTAGTTATAGTTCATCATGTTTAAAAAAATGGCAAAAAACTCCAAAACTAAGCAGTGCCATAATAAAGATCGTGGAAAAGCCAGTCCAACAACATTTGATGTGCTTATCTGATCTGCTGTTTATTTCATGGAACAAAACACATTGATTCAAGCCTTGAAGGTGATGGTGATGGTGGTGGTGGTGGAATCTATTACTACTACTTACCCTTCTTTCTCTTCCCCAAGATGAGCTCCAGGGCGAGTGCCCCTTCATTTCTGTAGTTGCTGTGGTTTGCAGCCTGAGCTTCAGTCTGCATTATCAGGCTTTCTGGCAATGCGAGGTGGCAATCAGTCATTCCAATGTGATGTGGGCAGATAACTGAGACGTAAGTGGAAACTGCTGATGGAGCTGACTAATGCTCCAGTGGTGGGAGTAAATTGTTAGCAGGACCAAGTTGGGAGCATGGATCCCTTACAGGGATAGTGTGGAGTGTCAGAGCTAGCATACACACTCTGTGTTGGGGTCCATCAGGCAAGCTGCAGATAAATAACATACTGTAGAACTTAAGTGTGTCTGAGTGAGGTCTGTTACTTTTAAGAGGGCACTACCCTGTGATCACTGGGCTTTGTTGCCATGCAACATGTGAAGAGAGGCTGAAACTTTGTGGTGCCTGGCACAGATTAATTTAACAGTGAACTAAATGCTTGTCCAAGGCTCTGTGTAAGAGGTTTAGAGATCCCTGCCATGAGGAGAGAAACAAATGCAAGGCAGCTTGCTCAGATTATTTTTATAATTAGCTTCGTTATGCAGTTATGACAGAATCTAGGAGTTCTATGAATCAACAGTAGAAAAGGAAAGGAGTCAAGAGGTCTGTTAATCTTCTATCATCTGCCAGCTGTCCAGTGAAAACACTCTTTTGTGTAGTGTTAGGGGGTCTGGATTAGTCATTTAACACCTGCAGGCAAAAATGTTGTGCAAGAACATGTGAAAATCATTAGAGCAAAACTGTCCTGACGTCTGTGATTGGAAAATGCAGACAGCATAAGAATGGAATTAGATGGATTCAGCTGTGGCTTGCACATCTTCTTAAGAATGCAGCTGACACAGACCAATAATTAAGCAAGTAGCAAATACTTAAGGGGCATTTGCATGCTCTGAGTTTGGATCCAAAATACATGGGAAGACCACATTTCTGGTAGGATTAAGCATTCATGGTAGTGAGCAAATTGGACTAGAATAGAGTAATAGCTGTGTCATTAATAGATTTATATATTAACTAGGTATGCTTGTGGTTGAAAAGTACTGTCTCGAGTTCTTTGGCAATTTAGAAGTGATTTTTCATAGTACACTGCCAATCTAGAAGCTGAAATAAATAATAAATCAGTGAAGTAGTAAAATGGTATATGTAGTTTTTAGCATATACGGTTATCTGCTTAATACTTCTTTAAAAAAAGAAAGTGTTTGGGTGAGCTTCAGCAAACAGATGACAAAGGTATTCTAGCAGGGGTGACCTTCTAGCAAATGGCTTCAATTTATTGCTTAAAATTTAATTTTTTAAAGGTATTAACTGTGGGGTTTTAAACAGAAACAAACTTTGTTATAATTCAAAGCATAAAAACTGGAGCTTAAAATCAAAGTTTCGTCTTGTGACTAGTGTTTGTTTTATTCTGCTTTGTTTTGAAACTGAAGGAATTAATAATAGAAATGTATATCTTTAGCTAGAACAATTGCTTATAGATATTAATAAAGATGAAAATTAATTTAGACTAGCAGATGCTTTTTGAATTTTCTGTAAAAAATAACATCATCGAAAGCTCTTTCACTAGTATTTCTTTTAATGTAAAATGCCCAAGATAAATTAATTGGATACAATGAGCCATAACTAACTTTACAAAACACACTGTCAATAATTAGAGCTGATAATCTTCAGTGGTTTTAACATAGATGAGCTGGATGGTGTAATTAAACACTTGACATTCCTTTTTATGTCTTAAAAAAAATCTGACTTCCATTTTAGGGTCAAATTATCTCTTTCTGATAACTAGTCTCTTGCAGAAAAATAAACATGTCTGAGCTCAATTAATCCTTTAACCTTAGGATTTCTGGAGATATAATCCTTGCTGCCTTGCTGTCTGAATTCACAAACAAGCTGTAGATTTTCTTGTGGCCTTTTTTGAAAAACTCATAATTTCAAAACCTGTACATAGATTGTACTTCTAAATCCTTGACAGTAAACTGAGATGGGGGTTTTGAAGGCTCATTGCTAATGTATGGTATTCATGGTATGTTTTTTTTTATTTTATTTTCATTTTTTTATTTTTTACTTTGTAGACTACTAAAGCATTCCTTCCCAAGATGCTGGAAATGAACCATGGACATATTGTGACAGTTGCAAGCTCTTTGGGATTGTTCAGCACTGCTGGAGTGGAGGTTTGTTAGACTATAATTAACAATAAATGTGTCACGTCTTGCTTAGGATAAGCTTTTTTTGTATTGTCAGCTAGCGAAAATAAAGTCAAATCTTCAAAGATACTTGGAAGCTGTGGTGCTGAGTACCATATAAACACATGGCTCTGTGTGTGTGGGATCCACAGGACTCAGGCAGCCACTGTATTCAACTACTTTGCAGGTGGACTTTCCACTTGAGAGTGATAGCCTAGGATGGCAAAGGATTTCAGAATGCTAAATGGTCTTTGAATTACCTGATAAAATTAAGAAACTGATGGGTGCCTACTTACCTACTTCTGTCAAGATCTTCAATGCTAAGCTTGAAGCCAAAGGCAAGGTATTTCAAAAGTAATGTTTTCTGTTTCCTGTTTCTGTGAGGAAATGGCTGCCAACCTTCCTCCCAGAATATACAGATCACCTGCTTTACTAGGCTCCCAGTTACAGGCATGAGGTTGTCTAGTTGCTAGCAGCCGTTTGAGAATACCAATTTGTGAGACTTGTTTGATACATAAAGCTAGGTTAGGGTTAGAGGCTTATTTTGCTTTTGGGGTCGTTAGCACAAATGCAAGTGTGAACAAAAAGCATTCCGTTAATGAAAATTGATGTGCCTAATGGGATAATGGTCATATTATCCCATAAACAAAGGCTTAGTATACAGGTGCAGTTTAATTGAGGGCCTTAGAATGCAGTGTTTTGTAACAGAAATGAACAAAGCTGGTATAACTTAAGAAAACTAAAAAGAATTTCCTAGACTAGACTAGAATTTCCTAGTGTGTGTGATCAGCAGAGGTGGATGCATCCATTGGGAAACTTGAATGCTACTGCTGTCTATGTAATTGTTTTTTAATGTTGCTGAACTTAAGTATTTTTGAGATATACAAGCTATATCCTCTTCTGAAAATTAAATACACTCAGATCTCTATTATATCTTCTTTGAAACTAAGCTTAGAAGTAAAATATTTAAGATTTTTTTACACCTATGCCCTGCCGACTCCCCAGTCTTTCTCAAATCTGAGCCAAGATAGTATTAGGTGTCTTAATCCTTTGCTTAATATTAAATGTTACAACAAATTGGTAATTGGAGTAACTTGCCACGTGAGCCTGCCCGGTCAGACTTGAATCCAAGGTAATATTCTCCCACATTCAGCTTTCCTGCTTTCCTGATTCTATGCTAATTGCCTCAAAAGTAAAGTGATAATGAGTTGATGTGATGCTGTATTCAGTGAGTGTCTTTTGTTGTTGCTTTGAAAGTCTGTGCAGATTTGCTTTGGCTTTGAACGTGATTCATATCTGTCCTTTTTAATTTGCCTTTTTTTTCTTCATTCATTGGCAACACAGGATTATTGCGCCAGCAAATTTGGAGCTGTAGGTTTCCATGAATCTTTGAGCCATGAATTGAAGGCTGCTGAAAAAGATGGAATCAAAACAACTTTGGTCTGCCCTTATCTTGTAGATACAGGAATGTTTAGAGGGTGCAGGATCAGGTGAGTAACATTCTCCTCCTGCTCTGTGTTTGTAGTATAAAAGTACTTGAAGGTAACTAACCTGTTACTATAAAAATACTTTCAAGTATTATATCTGCTTTAATATGCATTAGTATTAGGCTCAAAAAATACTTTCTGAATTCACTGTCTTCTGTCCTTTTATACTTAAACTACACAAGTTCTGAGCTATATAGTCTTTGTATCCTAAGAGTGAATATAAAAAAAATTAAAGTCTTTGTCCCTGCTGAGGCATTCCAGAGAAAGTGAGTTAATGAATGAGGTCTGCAGTCCTTTATTTATCTTATTTATGTGTCTTAAATATTTCAGAAAAGAAATTGAGCCTTTCCTTCCACCCTTGAAACCAGAGTACTGTGTGAAGCAGGCTATGAGAGCTATCCTTACAGACCAGCCAATGATTTGTACACCTCGTCTCATGTATATGGTCACCTTCATGAAAAGGTAAGAGCTGATCTGCTAGTTAGTTGGCAATACACTCTACAGAATACTACTAAAATCCAAGAGCGTGTCTGCTTTCTGGATATAAATACCCTCCCACTCACACAGGCTGTTGGTGCTGTTTTGTTAGAATTCGTAAGTTTTTCTTGGCTTGCATGAGTGTAGGTTGCTTGCTTGGGAAGCTCCATAAAACAGATCCCATGTATTATGCATCTTTGTTTTACCTTTCTGGTATCTTTTTCCTTAGATTCCTACTTTCTTTTTAACGGCCTTATTTCTATTGTTTGGGTTCCTCCTTAGGAATGGGGCCCTGATGCAGCTTCCAGCAAAACAGCCTCTAGCTGTTTGTCTCTAGAACCAGTGTGTAGGAGGCCCTGCCTACAGATTCTCTAGGACTTGTACAGATATGGTAGATAAACTGCAAATCTGCGCATTCAGAACCATTTTTCAGAGTCTAAGTTTGGAAGAAGGGCTCTTTAAAGGAATATTACCTCCTTTGTTCTATCATGCCACGGTTTTTGGATGGGAACACTTTAATCTGTAACTAGGCTGACATTTCAATAATGCAGGGTAATACAGGAGTTGGCTGTGTTCCACTGATGCAACATCATTTGCATTCTATTATAGAGGACATCCTCACAGCTGTCTGTTTTTGTTTTAAATGTGCAGTGTGTAGAAAGAATCTTTAAAATATAGGATTGTCTTATTTTCCTTCTGTGAGGGATGGTTGAAACGGAGATCCTTGGTGATTTCTGTTCCATCTGCACTTTTATTCTTCTCTGCCTCAAGTCTCTCATGGTGGATAGGCTCACCAGACTAGAAGAGGCATCATCGCTCACCTCTTTCCTGGAAGAGCATATGTATGTGTGTCTTCTGCCAACAAATCAAGGCCACTGTCAGTATCTTTAAGAACGAGCTTCTTCAACCAGAAGCTCAGAGGGTCCTTTAGTGCTCTCTGCACAAACAGTGCCTTATGCAGCAACAGTCACATCAAAGGCCCTTGTGTTGCCTTGGTTCAACACTTTAGCTTCCAACAGGGAGATCAAAGCTTCTGTATAATCCATGCCTCAGGCAGTAGCACAGATCAAAGGCCCTCCAGTCACTAGTGCAGAAGCAGTACTACTAGCAGGGAGGACACCTTTATGGTGAAGTACTCCTCAGTGCTTCAGTGGGCATTACTCCTAATGGCTAGATTCTGTGCACTGGTTTCCACTGAATTAATGTTTGCTGCTATTTCCTGGGGGTGAGGAAATCCCATTCTAGTTCTTCACTAGAGTTCCTGAGTACTGCACTTGAAATGAAAGTATTTTGTGGATGTGGAAAGGAGGGAAGGGTCTGTAGTCAGGTACCCATGACATAGACACTTCCTGGAATTTTACCTGGAGAGGGAGAGAGGAAATTGCTCTCTTTATTTTGGATCTCTCTTTCTGAGGATGGATGATTGAGTTTAGAATATAGGTCAAGGCAGTTAGACATTTGGTGATCGAAGAATGGCATTAACTAATGCTAATCCCACATTAAAGAATATCTTCAATATCTGGTGACCTCTGCTGATGTGGCTTTGAGCAGATGCTTTGCTTTCAGTAGACCACCTGTGATGGCCTTTCCCGCCTCCACCTTTTTAAAACAAGCTATCGTACTGCTTGTGAAGAGAGCAGAAAATCTGTTCTAAGCTGGAGGCATGTGTCTAAGCAGCTTCCTCCTTTCTGCTTGCCTGCGTGCTTAGAACTCTAGAATTTAAATTCTCTAAGTATCCCTGTGAAATAAAAAATCCTTTAAGTCTTTTAAAAAGCCTCTCTAATAACTGTTGTATTGCTTTTAAGGAGACCAATTACATAGTGTAAGCAGAGGTTTTGTTTTACTCTGTCCTCTAACAATTTTCTAACCTGTTTTTCACAGTATCCTGCCCTTTGAAGCAGTGGTATGCATGTATCGATTTTTGGGAGCAGACAAGTGTATGTACCCTTTCATCGCTCAAAGGAAGCAGGCTATGAACAATAATGAAGCGAAAAATGGAATGTAACACTCTTTTGGATGGACTAACATTTATAGGTGAATACAATAATGTTATATGACTGAATTGCGAAGTGCACTTGCATCTAACAGATGCAAATGTCAACATCTTGCTGTGGCATTCTCTTGGGTCCTAAACCTGTGTATTGAACTCTAAAAATCAATGTTTTTTTTTATATGCTGTAAATAAAACTGACTAGAGTACTTGGTAGGTATACAGAGTGAATTTACAATGTAGCTGCCACCATTGTCGTTTAGAATATCACTGTATGTACAGTAAACTAGTCACAATACTTGTTGTAGGGGTGCACTGTGTGTTATCTCTTCCTCAGCCTCCCAAGGCTTATAAGAACTGTCTCCTACTAGAAGATGCAATGTTTCAGAAATAGTTTGTCTTTCCCTATGTTGTTTGAGAAGGGGGAGGGAAATCTTGCCCTTTAAGCTACTGCTCATGACCTTTTAGTAAATGCAAGGACAGTTTCTGAATGCATCTCTTCACTCCTTCATCCAAGCTCTGAAGGACACATGGCCCAATTGTGGTGTAATTCTCTTTTGTATCAGCTGTGTGTTCTATTTAAAGATAAAAAGAAATTTGTAAATCTCTGCCAATTCAAAGGCAAGTGAAAGTCTTAAATACTCTCAGAGCAAACTTGTACTGGGCATCTGGTTTTCTAGGAATGCAGTCAATGATTTAAACTGACTTTTTTCAAGTCTCTTGATTTGAAATATGCTCTGTTCTGTTTCCCTTTACATGTCAGAGTCCAATCTACTGTTATGGGTTATATGTTTCTTCCTCCTCATTCTTTCTTTTGCCAGAGTTCTCTCATCCCCCTGAGGAAGCTGTTGTATTCAATTTCTGTAACTGGACTTGTGCCTAAAAGACAAAGCAACTCAGCTGAGATACAAACTGTTTATGTAAGTGCTGGTCATATGCCAATTATTAGCAAAGGAAAAATAGAATAACGCCTGATGCAACTCTACATGCAGAATATGGAAGGTTGTAAAGATTTTTTTGAGTTGTACTCGCATTGTAGAACAGCAAATGAATTTTTACAGTATTTTTTGTAAAACAAACAATTTTGTGCCTTGAATTTGGTAATCTGTATTAGTGAAGCATTGTAAAAGTGAACTTCTACCTCTGTATCTTAATGTATAACATCCACTTGTAAACTACTATCGGAGAAATTGTGATTACTTTTTTAGAATGTCTTGTTAAATAGTGACCAATGCCTGTGGTTATTAAAGTGAGCCACCTTTTCCTTAAAACAGTGACTGGAATGCTTCCTTTAAAGACGAAACTAATGCAGACTACTTGTGCCTTTTCCATAGCTCTTGAGTATCAACACAGTTCAGAAATATATTGCTCAATTCCTATAGCCACTTTGTCAGCTGCATGATTTTACAGTGTAATCTCTTATAAGTCAGTACTGTGAAATTAGGCTTTAGAAGGTGACTGTTTTCTCTGGTTTCTAAACTCATCAATGAAGTAATTGGTCAAAGAGCTTTTAAAGAATATTCATTTTGGTTTTGTATGGAGCTTTAGATCTATTTAAAAATGTCATCATGTGAGTGCAGTTTTAAAAGTAGTTTCAATTAAAAAACATAGTTTCAATTAAAAAATGTAGTTTCAGTACAGTTGTAGTTGTTACTGTATATATAGCATACATCTAAAATAAGCTGGTATCCGTGTGGAGAATAGTGTTGTTAACTGAGCCTGTTTAGAAATTATTCTGAAGTAGAAAAAAACTGTTTGCATTAACCCTTGCTCAAAATTCCATACTCTTTTGAAAAGGCCTCTTAATGACTTCCCCAGGGCCAAATTAACTTCTCAGTTCTTACAGCAGAGTCACTAAGAGCAAGTACAGCAAATTTCATTCTATTGTACAGCATCATTTTAATGCACATTTGTTTTTCTAAGATGCCTCTATATTGCTGTGTTGGATTAAGAAGCAACTTCTAAATTTTGATATATTGATACTCAAGACACTTATTAGCCAGACAAAAAGGAAAAAAAAAAGCTGACCAAGTAATACCAAGCTTCTATAAACCATCATGTCAATTTACAATGCTTGCAGACTTAAAGCAAGTTTCAGGGCTTGTAGAGTTCTACTTTAATTATCAAATACATTGTCATCTTTGTTTCTCTGAGTTTACTGCTATTCCAGAAATACAGTAGTTCATCTCAGTTCTTGAACTGTGTGGCTGAGGGGTGGCTCATGACTGGTGCGCTCTGTGAGCATATTTCTAAGTTGTGTTCTTTTAATCTCCTATTCAAAAGTCAGATGCATATAGAGAAAAGGGATACTGGATTATCTTGTACATCTGGTGAGAACTGCAGAAGTGCTTGTGGGGAGGATCTTTGAGGCTAATTTTATATTTTAGTTTGTGAAGTAATATCAAAGTTACTGCACACAACATCCCTGCAGACAGCCGTGGCTCCAAACTTAACAAAATGCACAATGCTTGTCTTGCAGAATGGGAAATTGAGCTTAAATTCAGTTCAAGCCTCCAGAGAAACAAATTCAAAGTGCTAGTTTTTCCTGATACAGATGAGGTGTTTCAGAAACAATTGTGAAATTTCTGCCACCTCTAGTCACACCTTAAACAAAACAGCACATAAAGAAGCTGGTCACCTGTAAAAGAGGGTTTTCTGTAGACTTGATGGCTTCCCAGTTGCATGGGTGCCTCCTATGAAGCAGGAAGAGAAGACCTGTGACTGAGGATGGAGTGGGAACTGGGGTTTCCCCTGTTTAGATTACCCTAAACTACTGCAAATACCATGTGATGCTGAGAGTTTCTTTTAACACTGATTAGAAACTATGAGAATGACTGTGTCTCTTCAGGGTTGTGGCTAACTGATAGACTGCATTATTTTAGCACAAAACCAGTGTAGTTTAAGTAGCTCAGGTAAAAGTTTAAATTTTAAACAAGTAACTTGGTGTAGGAACGTTTTCCTTCATTCTGTAGTTTACTGGTAAAACTGGGTGAGCCAGTATGGTTGCACCTCTTGGTATCTTCCCATCTTTGTCTTGCTCTAACAGCCAAGAGTGATAGGCACCAGATGACAGTTTTCTCAGAAAGCTCCTAGCTTGATGGTGCTAAGCTTACAGTCATGTAAGTGAGGTGTTTGAAGGTCATTCTGTAGTGCTGTACTTCCCAGTAAGCAGGACAAATTGCACCCTTGATGCATCTACAGTGGTGCTCTAGGGTTAACAGTCAGTGGAGAGAAATAGGCACTGATTTATGGACTTGGGTGTTTTTTGGCAAGTCTTAGTTGTGTTCCTATCTGATGATTCGATACTTTCACAACACGGGAGCTGGCTGCTTTCAAGCTGCAGGAGAGCAATTGAGTATCTTTGCTTCAGGTATCTTTGCTTTTGGTGTTAGTAGTTTCCTGTACCTTTTGCTTGTTTATTTTATGTATTAATGTAGTTGCAGCTTGGAGCACCTGATCCAGATATAGTATAAATTGTTCTTTCCCACACACCCCATTGGGCGTGTTTCTGGTGGTGTATGTGGAATTGTTAATGCACAATAAGTGCGTGCTTCAGCTTACATCATAGTGACGTGCAGAAGACCTCTTAAGTGAGGTAAGCTAATCAGAAACAATACCCTTTTGCTTCATAATAAATCAGGAGCAAGCATTATTCTTTACATTCAAACACTGTCGTAGTCTGTTGTAACTTTGGTGTGTAGACAAACTCTGCTGAGCCTTATCTTCAAGAGGAGCTTGGGAAAATTTAGAGAAATCAAAGTTGTGTAGTGAATGCAACATAAATTAAAGGATTAAGTTACAGGCCACTCTGTCATCTGCATAAGAGTTTAATGCATATAAAACATTAATTTAACCTCTGAATGTGATACCTAATTTTTCTCTGTCTCTGAGAAGATGAGTTTTGAGAATCTGTTCTACAAAACCAGATGATCATAACACAAATAGTAATCTGGTAAGTATTTAGCCTCAGAGTCTGCTTCTGTCCATTACTTCTTTAAACCCAAGTTTACCAAGTACAGAAGCTTTGGGGCTCTGCTCGGTTTTCCACTGCTGCCAAGTTCACACCCCACAAACAGGAAATAAAACTGTCTATCACAGAGATAAGGTCTTCTAACAGCCCAGCCCCCAAAACAGTGAATTGGGCGGAACTGGTCAATGAGAGCACCTGATTTAAGGTGAAGGCGTTCTGGCAAACATTGTGTCTGGGCCCGTGTCTATGGGTAACTGTGGCCTTTCTTTCCTAATCCAGTTGTCAGTAAAAGCTGCTGTGGCAGCAAGTTGTAGAGCTAAACCATTAGGAAAGCTAATAGCTGTATCTGGGGACAGGTTTTTAGCAGGAGAGGAAGAATGGGGTGCTAAGATGGCTCTAGGGATGTCCCCTCTATACCCCATGCTAGCAGCTTCTGTTACAGCATGTGTGTATGAGCAGCGTCCCGCTCATGTGCTGACATCCTGCCCTCCCTTCTCATCACAGCTGCAGGCAGCCATAGTCCTGAGCTCATCTATGAGGGCTTGTCTACACACATCTGATCAGAAGTTATTCTGGAATAACCATGCTTAAGTGTGTGCCTATGTTTGTATGTGTATGTGTGCCTTTATATTTTTCAATAAGCATAAACTGTTTCAGCCAAACTCAAACAAAAAAAAATGCTTTGGAGTAAGAAGTCCTGTGCTCGGAGACTTAGTTGGGACTAGCCAGTGCATTTTGAATGCCTGTTGTACTCTCATCTGCATCAGCTGTCATGTATAAATGAGTCCTTGGAAGATAATTACAAACTTTCACTGGGACGAGTCCACTTAAGCTATGGATAAGCAAAGTTAACTTAAACTTGGTTTGTTTTCTTAATGAGCAAGAACAGTTTGATCCACTGTTCAGAACAAACCTTACTCTATACAAGTTAAGTCTTTGCATAAATCAGTAACTAATGGGCACGTGGAAGTGTGATTAGGACGTTAGGTTTTCCTGCCACACTCAGAGCGAGGAATACTAACTGTTTCAGCTGTTTTAGAAAGGGGCTCCTGGCTAGTTAAACTTCTGTATGTAAGGTAAGGAGTTTCATGTCAACAGCAGGATTGGAGGAGAGGTTGGAATTAAGGTCCCCTAAATACCCCCAAATCAAGCTAGTGTCAGTGGTCTTTGTTTTATGGATATCTGCACAGAGGTTTCATCAGCAGTTCTTGTCTTGTTACTCCTACTAGTTCATCCTTGCTTCTGATAGCAACAGTGGGAGGTCTAATGCAGAGACGGCTCCGAGGGACCAGTGTTTCCTCAAGGCCCCTGCTTTCCCAGGGCTTGCCTGTGAACTGCAGTGCTTGAAATGTTGAGGACTGCCAGCTTCTTGGACAGCAAGTGCTCACAGTGGTGGGAAATAAGCATGAGGCAGATGAGACCAAGGCTTCCAGTAGAGGGATCACAAAGTAGAACAGTCCAGCAAAAGCACTGATACATGGATTTTCTCATCTTTCACTCGTATCCACTGTCCAAACAACCTCATAAGAAATGCCAGCTTTTCACAGCTTGCAATGACTCAAAAGTAAATTAAACGAGTGCTCTCAGTATTTTATTTTTGTCCTTACAGAAGTGACCCCTTCTCTGGTTGTTTAACTAACAGTTTCTACATTTAAAAATCATGTGTGACTCCTATAGTACATCCTCTGTTGCCATGTGCACTTTGCTGGTCCCATGGCTAAACTGGACTGAGCTACTGCTTGAGCAACCTGCATTTTCGGAACCACCTTAGTATTCCTCAGAAATTCCCAGTTTACCCCTGCAACATCTTTATTTCATGTAGCAAACTAGAATAAATGAAGCAATTAGAAGATGTGTGATTGTCCTTACTGGATGTGGGAACAAGCTAAGCTCTCTGCAGTAATGCCAGGTCCATGAAGAGGTTATAAGCTTTGGGAATAAGTTTTTAAAAATAATTCAAACTATATTTTAATGTGGCAACCTTATTTATAGACGAGGCAATTCTGAGCCACAGCTGTTGGTGAGATGGCGTTTTCTTAAGGAAACAGTTTATTTCTCTGTTACTGAAAGAGATCAGTAGTAACTTTCACCAAGCTACTGTCCAACTTGGGTTACAGCTGGGAGGATGGGACAGGGACTTGAAGAAAGTTGTGCCCAAGTTCTCCATTCCTGGAAAAGATGCACGATTTTAGCTGAAATCAGCAAGGATGATAGACTTGGAGGTGAGTGTTCCCAGAGTCTCCAACAAGCAGCTTTGAACTTTCTGTGGCTTTTTTGGTATGATAAACATTTGCAGTCCCCTGTGAAGGTTCTCTGAAGATTGTCTAATAAGAGTGGTCAGGTCAGCCAAGGTAGCCCCTTTTTATTGAAGGGGCAAAACTGCACATGAAATTCCACAACCATTGAGCTTGTGAGACCCAAGTTTCTTGTTTTCTCAAAAGAAAAACCCACCTGTATTTTCATTTTTGCTTTCCTCCTGATGCTTGAAGGATCAGATGTGGAGATGCTGTCAGTGTTCCTGGGATTCACCTTGGGAAGCCAAGACTTTGTTACTAAATATCTGGAATTGGACCTAAAATGATTCTCTCACTGGGGACTCATAACACAATCTGCTGCCTTGAAAATTCTTACACAAAACAGCCTGTGGGACCAGGATGGCTGGGAAGCAGAGAAACTAATACGGCACTCTGGGCCAGGGGGAGCAAGGCAGAGCAAAAGCTAAAGCCCCACTGGGAAATTCATTAACCACAGCTCCTACAGCTGCTGTAACTTCCTGCTCTGTCACTGTCTGGAGTTTTTCCTCAAGTCCCACTCCCTGAAGACAATTCCAGTGTCATGGTCAGGACTCTGAGGTTCCTCACCTGCCAAGGTGCTGCTTCCTCCCCTCTCCTCTTTGCTCAGGTGACAGGTCTGACCCCAGGGGGTGCAAGAACTGAATTGCATGGGCAGTGCAAGGGCTCCCCATCTGTCTAGTCACTCTCATGAGGGGAGAAGGGAAGTTATTTACCACTGTCTTCTTGCTTTTGCTTCTCTCCCGGCCTACACCAGGAAGTCTCAAGTGCCCACAATGACACAGGAGAGAGAGTTACCACTTGCAGGCTGGCCCATGCATAGGGGTGGTTTTTGTAGCCCAACCTTCTGGGCTGGAGAAGTTGCCCCTTGAGCTGTTGTGCTGCATTGTCTGCCTACAGGCCTATGAAAGAATCTCTAGCCCTGGAAAAATTAAACACAAGGCCATTAGTAGAGAACACATATCCTAACACCCGTTTCATCTGACAGAAGGAGAAAGTGAGATAATATAGTGCATGAACAGGAGTTTACATAGGTGGTTACAAATCTGATCCCTTGGGTAGTGCGGTCTCTGCAGGTAGCTCCAGTGTCCCTGTGGGCAGTTGTTTTCTGTCAAGCACCTTTGACTTCTTGCCAGGTAGGAGCCAGTTTCACATGCAGCTTTTTCAGACAGAAAGGCCCACACATGGAAGACCCTTACTCCTTAAAAAGGACAAAGTAATGCATCATTTGCTGAAACATGGAGACAAGTCCTTCCCTGCCCCACCAGTACCCTTTGAACATCATGTCATACCCACTGGTGCTGTGAGCCATGTGCAGTGGTACCCTCCAGGAATGGCTCCAGATCTATATGACAACCCTGGATGAACTGTTTCAAGGATCATGATGTTTAGGCCAGATCTGTCACTTGAAGCCATTCAGGAAGGCTCCCATTCAAATTAGTGGGTTTCACTGGGAGGTGGAGTCTTTCTCTGCTGGAATTGCCACTGCTTGTGTGCCAGCAGCAGCAGAACAAACTCAGATAATTTCTCTTG
This sequence comes from Pezoporus wallicus, assembly GCF_028554395.1. Lineage (NCBI taxonomy): Eukaryota > Metazoa > Chordata > Aves > Psittaciformes > Psittacidae > Pezoporus > Pezoporus wallicus. Next base: position 5,492,290 of record NW_026641950.1, read on the forward strand.
ATAAATAGCTGCCTTTTCATTGGATGGCCTGGCAGCAGTCTGGACTAGACAAATCATTGACTTTCAACCTGGTGTTCCACAAAAGGGTCCTACTGCTGTTCTGTCATACGGCTTTACCAGTGCTGTGGTCCCTGTCTCACAGTAACCGAGCCATGAGTTTAGGCTGCAGCTCCCCAGTCAAGCAGAAGAGCTGGAGGACAACTGAGATACAAAGGGGAGGAGATATAAAGCTTGCAAGAGACACTTCTCAAACAGCTCTTTGTAGTAGTATTGTGTCTCCAGTCATTGAATCACTGCCCACTGTACCTCTGAGCATTCCACTGGATTGATCAGGCTACAAGTTCCTGGTAAAAATTGTTATCTGGATCTCACAATTACTGGAAAAAATGGTTTTCATGTCAAACTACTGGATCATATTGTTTCTTTGCAAATCCTTGAGCATGAGTACCTCTGCCTTCTTCTCCAGATAGTTATGCTGTGTTAGATCAAACTGTAGATTTTAATCCTGGTATAAGTCTTTCACTTTGCAGTTTACTTCACTTGGACACTTCATTTAACTACTAAATCTGCTTCACATGGCAGATCTGTGGCTGTCTAAGCAGCGTGTGCCCTTGCAAAGAGCAGTGGTTATTAGCCAGCGCCATTCAAGGCAAACTGGCATTTGAAAACAGAGCTCAGACACAGAGAAACAGAATCCACCATGCATGAAAAGCAGATCCAGCACACAAAAACAGCCCCCTCATTCTTAAATGTGTGTTTTGAACTGACTTTCAACCAGGTGTTTCCACTTTAATTTGATCCCAGGCATTCCTAGAGGTGATGTAAGATCCAGATCCACAAGGTAATAATGAAGTCAAGAGTTGAAAAATTATCAAGGCCTAATCTGGCAATTTAGTCCCTTGTAAATCATTGTGGTTACTTATTGCAGGGCCATTCTTACCAACCAGTTCCTCTCGGGACTTCGCATTAACTTCGCCACCTGTTTGACTGTCAAAGAGATAAATTTCCTTGAAGAGATCTTCCACTCCTGACTTTATTTATGTCTGGAGGGAGGAGGATGGATTGACTGGGAAACTTCAACACCAACGGTCTGCATATGCTGAATCAGGGAGTGATGCAATTCCTTTAATCTGTTTGATATTACATATAAGGTCCCAAAATGAAACATACAGGATTAAGGAATTCTGGCCTGTTTGCTGGACGGAAAGCTCTAATGAAATGTAGTCAATTGCTGCTTTTTCTATTTTTTTTTTAAACAATGAGACCCAAAAGTCAAAATATCACAGCAGAGCTATTCTGTAACTTTACAGTACACATCTTTCAAAGCACCTGTGCACTCAGCGTCCCAATGGCTAATACCCAAAAAGTGTATCAATGAGTTTAAAAAAGCTCTTCTACTGGGATACAAACAAAAAACAAGAAAAACCCGGGGTAATAAATATAGCTCAGTGGGATGGATCCTTCAGCAAACTGCCTGGGTTACAGGAGCAAAGCATGTGATAACTTGTAGGTTCTGAGCTGTGTTAGCGAGCTGAGCAGCTTGTGCCTTGAATCAAAGGTAAAGCAAAATACTTTCATGAGCTCGAGCTTGAGACTTCCACACAAAGCATAAGCTCAAATTGCTGCTCAGGCTTTTTTCTTCTTTTTTCTTCTTTTTTTTTAAGTCCTTTGAAACAACTGAAACTTGAGTGGACTACAAGTAAAGAATAAAAAAGATATTTTAGCTTTAAAATCTGTTAAATACTGCACATACCAGTTGCTTTTGGCAATATTTTCTTCAGTTTCTTCAGTTTCAAATGATATAGCTTACCGTGTGGGCTGTATAGTATAGATACTGGGTATGGACACACACATGCACACCACAAAACTCATCCTCGCCTCCTCTCATTCAGTATCCAGAATCTGCATCCAAACCACATGGCTTATTCTGTGTAAAATCTGACCACGTGGCAAGCAGTTTTCTACTGCTCGCAGCAGTTTTGCATATATTTATCATAAGTGCTACTATATTAAACCCAGCAAATTGATGCTGCCTCTGCGGAAAGGAAAGAAAATGGCTTCAACAGCTTCTTTACCCATTGGTGTTCTTCACCACACAAAGCAGGTGGTGTAAAGAAACCTTTTACCTGTATTCACACAGAGTGTCTCATTTCCTAGGCTTTTCAGAAGTATTTGTTTTGTTATTCTGTACTCTCGGAGACCGCTGGCAGTGGTGGAATGGGGGCTGTCCTCCATTGGCATGAGGGCAGAAAGCTCCTTGTTCCTCCAGGCCGATTTACCTGCCAACACAGTGAGAATAACCAACAAGGTGCTCTTTACCATCAGGGGGTTTCAAATATTGATGAGAAGGTGCAGGGCTGGGAGGGGACATTTCAGCCACAGAGAAATTCTGTATTGAGAGACGTAATCTGAGGAACAGATCGGTGGGGAGAAACTGGCAGAGCTCTAGAAGATGCTGTGAGTAAAGTTGAGAATAAAAATGAACCTAAGGAACTGGACAAAGTAAGTAAGATGATATAGAGTTAAGGCAATATGCAGGATATGATTTGGAGATGTTTGTTTTCAGGGTGCGAATCCTGCATGTTCTTTAAGTTCAGCTCATGATAGGCAGTGCCAGGACTGTGGTCTTCAATACTGGTCCCATTCTCCACAGTGCGAAATGGGGTAGAGGGAGAGCACCAGAGCTGAAGCTCTAAAGCACATCGGGTGCTGGAAATGTCTCCATGGGGGTGGAAGCTTTTCTGGACTCTCTGGGAACACATGGCCAGTCAAGCTGCTGGTGAGGATATACTCCATATCCTTTCTAACCCTCACTGGCATTTCTGGAAAAGACTGACAAGTTTCCAGTCCAGAATCCCAGCAGTCCTCAGCCCAAAAGACCTTGGGCTGTTTAGAAACCATTCACTCAGTTAAATTCATGACATTATTTTTGATTATATTAATGTTAGCCTTTTTTTGACCCAAACTTTAGCCAAATGTGTGGAGCTGCAGGTGTTTCACGGGAAACCGAAGATGGAGTCAGCTGTCTCTCTGAGGCAATCCTGTTTACTTACAGAAAATCTCAGAAACTATGCTTTCCCTGGAGGTTTCAAGCTGCAGGTGACAGTCCTTTTGGTCCCTGTTCCACGACGCTGTCAGCCAGCTCTCTGTTCGGGAACAGCCTTTCTCCAGGCTTTTCTCAGAATCACCTTTCTGGAGAGATTTAGCAATGCAGGAACTGCCCATGCAGCATAAGCAGGGGTATCACACTGCAGCCTGCTTTTGGGGAGCCTTGAGAATGTGTTTTTACAAGAAAAGACCAGAATTCAGCTGCTTTCCAGACAAGTCCCACAATTTTCAGCTATGGAGCCATGGTCGTGTCTGTGCTGCCTTGCGTGCTTCTGGTCCAGCTTCCAGTTTCCGACTGTAGAGCAGCTCAGGCAGCCAGATGTCCACAGCTCCCTGACAAATTGTTGCTGCAGCACGTCAGCCCCACTTGCTGCACATGGTCAGGTCTGTGCAAGCATAGCGTGTCCTGTGTGTCCAGGATGCTCAGCTCAAGCAAATGCCCAGGCTGGCTATAAACTCTCTCTCATCTCTTTTCTTTAGCCCCTATGTCCTCCCTTTGCCTTCATCTGCAGACTGGGACTATTTGTATCCTCTGTTGACTTGGGCAGACAGCAGCTGAAGCATGTAGGAGACCTGCTGGTGGAAGGTGTATTAGTGTAAGCGCAAAGTATTTGCAGGACCCACAGCCAATTTCCCTCTGCTCTGGTGTGACAGAGTCTTCAGTGAGAACCATGCTTTGATAGGAGAGCAGGGAGATGGCTCTAGCTTTTGTGGGCCAAGAGCTTAGAAGCAGGGTGGAAAAACACAGTAAGAGGGGTGAGAGGGCATGATGTGATGAGCTCTTTGGACAACTGGGCTTGGCTGACCGAGGTGACAAGGACCCAAGAGGACAGGGAGGACAGAGGGAGCTGACAACAGCAAGTGCCAGAATGAACCGGGTTTGACTCTAAGTGGAAGCTGTCTCCCTGTACATAAGCATAAAAGAAGTGAATGGGCTTTGTGCAAGCAATGTATTCTGGCATTTCTTAACTATTGAGTCCTTGGATCACTTACTTAAAATCTTTTTTTCACTGTGTTGATAAGGACATATAAAACATACACATGCTTAAAATATATTAAAATTAAAAGAATACCAACACGCTTTCAGAATAACATTGGGTTTATGGCAAACTAATTAATCCTTTCCCAATCCCTCTTTCTAAGTGATATCTTTTGAAAAAATAGACAAGAAAGGCTGTAGAAGATAAAGGTGAAAAAAGGAAAATCCAATATAATCAGGGCTGCGCAGAAATTGGGGTTAAGCCTCACCGGCTATTTTTAAAATAGAACCCCACAGAGAGAAGAGTTTGTGTGTTCAAAGGTACAAATTAAGGCCATGTGGGTCCAAACTCTGAATTTCCTGGCCCATGTCAGTATAAGCCTGACTATAAAAATGTGTGTATAGGGGTGCAAGTACTTGTAATTCATGCCTTTCAGCTATCTGAGATACATTTTTCATGTTATTTCTGTGTGAAATTTAACAAAGATCTTGGAAAAACAAAACCTGAAGAATTAAATCTTCAATTAGAATTTGAATACATACTCTTAACCATGAGAACACAGCCAAATTGGGCATTAATTTTCCAAATAAGTGAGTTTAAGATGATTTACTGGCAACTGGGGGTGCGCACATGTACACACGCGCACACACACACGGAGTTGCTTGCATCCAGCTTTACCAGAAATCTCGGAAAATATCCCAGTCTGCTTTACAGAATTACAGTAAGAAGAATGTGACACTCTTTGCCATTCTGTTTGCTGCCAGTGATTCAGGCGGGGGTGGTGGGGGAAGGGGAAAGCTTTTGGCAGAACAGCTCAAGGTCCCCCTACACTTGAACCTTGAATAAGCAGTGACTGTATCTTCAGGAGAACTGTGGGTGTTAGAGCAGGGCAGTGAGATAGAGTGAGAGTAAAAATACCTCAGCAGGGGTTTTCCTTCTGCTTTATGGAAAATGATGCAAAACCATTCGTGAGTTCCTTGTAATGGGAGTGAAAAGGGACATAGGATTCTTTTCTTTATGAAGGCAGACGGTGGTTTTGCGAGGTCATCATTCTTAGTCACAGCTATCTCACAGCGGCTGAGCAGCCTTTCTGTCTTCACCTGGCTGCATTGCTCATCCAGTGCCCTGGAGAATCTCTTCCTGACCATGCTGGAGAGGGCAGTTTGGATGAGAGGAGCTGTTAAAACATGGTGTACTTCCTTGTGACTAATCCCTTTCTGATTTCTTTTTGGTGATGCAAAGCCATTTCTGGACAAAAGTACAGCCGATACTGCATCTACCGATCACCCCAGGGACTTGCCCACTTGTCATTGCCCTGGAGGGACAGCTCAAGAAATGTCTGAGAGGGCTGGAGCTTTTTCCATCATATTTGCACATGTGGGACTCCCGGAAAGTGAGGGTTAAAGGGTGGTGTGACCCTGGCGCAATTCCAGGATCATAACGCTTGTGACATCTGTGGGGCTGGGACACTGAGCCCAGTCCTCCTGGGGTTTTGCTGGGGGCAGAGCTCCCTGCACAATCTGCCCATCTCTACAGTAGAAGGGCTTCACTGCAGCTGTTTCCCCCCAACCAAACCCCTGGGAGGAGGTGGTGAGCATGGGAACCCCATGCTGCATTAGCACCACACTTGCTTCCACCCATGCTCAGGGCACTGAGAAGACCCTGTTATCGCATTCCCCCAAACATTTGAATGAAAGAAACATTCATGTGTTAAAGATTAGAGACAAAGCTGCATTGCAGACAACAGCCTGGGAGAAAGGCATGTTGCCTAGTGAAAAACCATAAATGCATTCACCCGAGCACAAGCAGATACACCCTGTTCAGACAACCAGCACCCACTAGGCTCTCCCTCTTCTTGCCTGTATTTAACTAAAAGTATAAATTTAGTTCCCATGTGGACTTCAATAAAAATGTGGGCACTTCAAGTGTCTATCTCATGTATTATGATTTAAATGCATGTTAGACCAACCCATATAACCGACTTCAGTCTTTATTCTCGCTTCAATGATCATTGGATCAGGCTGTAGCTAGTATCTAAGAGCTTCCTGACAGCTTGTAATTAAACTGTATCCCTGAAAATATCACTAAACCCTACCAAATTCTTCTCATATTTCCTTCCAAAGCAACGCCAGCCCTATGAGTTGAGAATTACATGCTATGCCTCATGGCAGGTTTTTAAATAACATACCAGAACTGTGTTTGCCACTTGCTAGCCCTAGTAAATTTGATATTTACACTGTCATCAGTTAAAGTTTGTTGGGCTCCTGTTGTGTGACTTTGGGGATTTGCTGGGGTTTCTATAAAACACAGGCCAGCTGCAACAGTGAAGGCAGTTCAGTTTAATAAGCTAATAAATATATTTAATGACCCTCATTATGTCTTGCAGTGATATCTGGTATTAAAGTGCAAGTGTTAGCCTGAGTAGAATGTAAAATAGAAAGTCCCCTGCTGAAATGGTGCAGTGTGTGTATACATGTGTACGTACATAAACACACATACATATGCATATAAACCCATTGAAAGGCTCCTATAGAAGAATGCTATGGCATTTATTTTTTGTTAATTCTTGGTAGATTTCAGCTATCTTTGCTGCTTGAAAGAAGAAATAATTCTAAGTTACAAAAGAGTAGGGTAGATGGGAGTAGTGGAATAAGTCTGCTCCAGTATGAAGGCAAATGGTTGCTTGTTGGTCAACAGACATGCTTCACCCAGGCTGTCACTGATGGGTAGCCAAAACAATCCCCCATGGGGTTTCTTGTGCTTTCTAGTCGACTAGGGGAGGGGGTTCTGAAATCCCCATAACTTTAAGCTGTGGTGGCAAAGCTGGTCGCCAAGTGCGCATTGAGTGTATGCACCAAGAGGCTCCCCTTGGGGCTGGCAGATGGGAAAATAAATCAGTTACCTTCATCAACATAACTTGGAGATAACACAGGCAGCGGAGGCACTGAGTCCCTGTGCCCCTGTGGAGCTGTTGGCTTTCTGGGCACTCCCCTAAGAGGACACCACAGATAACACCTCTGGCCAATGTCCTGGGCTGATCCTCTGTCCTCCTCTGAGACTGCTCTGCTTGTGTGTGAGAGGGGACACGCTAAGGAGCCCAGAGCAACTGAAGGACCATGTATCAGCTTGCTGAGTCAAACATGTATTTGCAGCAGAAAAAGCCAAACAGGAGCCATGGATGTGAGAAAAGGCAAAAACCTGTGTGTGCTTACACATCATATGGTGATCACCTCACAAGTCAGAGCACACCAGTGGATACAAAAGCCAGCTGAAACAAGTTTCCTCCAGGACTGGAACTGACCATGCCAAGATAGTACAGCCCAGGGTAGACATTGGTAACCCTATGGGGTATATCTCCACCCTCAGACTGCTCTGGGCTCTAGCTAGGCTCAGGCACAGCACCAGGACTGCTGTTGGGATGGCAGGGGGTTTGACATTTCAGACTAAGAGGGGACTATAGCAGGTTTGAGAAGAATTCCCTCCCTGATGAGGTTTGTGAGTTTGGGTGAACAAAATGAAAGGGAGATGGGAGAAAAATGTGAAGTAATTAAATTTAAAATACCAATTTTGTATGTAAAAACAAGTCTTTGGTAAACTATTCAGCATATAGCTGCTGAATCAAAATATGCTAATCACTAGATCATGTGGACCCAAATGTCAGCATGTGCTCTAGGTGTAGACATATCTTCTTTATGTAAAATGTAGATAAACTCATGAATTAACCAGCTAGTATGAATTTGAGCACTAGAGAAAACAGAGGAGAGAATCTTGAGAGGTTTCTATTGTCACCAGAAAAGCAAGATTATCCTAGAATTCCAAATATGTCCAATCTTTATTTTTAGTTAAGATGTTAATCCGCTTAACAAAATCTCCCTCTCTTGCAATGCCCCTCCTCTTTCCTGCTTGCAAGATAGAAAATGATCTTGATTATAAAAGAATCTGCTCAGGCCCTGTTTATGGTCATTTTACCATAAACACAGAAACTTTGCTGTGCTGGGCAGGCACAGCACACCAGCACCGTGACTTTCCAAGCCAGGCAATGTTTCTGCTGCCTGCCTACTGTGAGTGCATTGGAGGGAGCACTGCTGCATGCTTTCTCTGCTCTGGGCTCTTCTCAGAGGCTTTGGAAGAGCTGGAGTCAGTTCTTCATTCATTCACTCTCCACACAAGATCAGTCTTTTCCCCCCTGTAAGGACTTTCTAGCCCCAGCCAAGCCCTTTTTCTGGAGGCAGTGTGCAGCTAATCACTGTACCAGTTAGTTCAGCTGCCGTGAATGAGACGAGTGCTCACATCAGATATACTGTGCTGTTCTCTATACCGGCATGTGTAACAAGCCACATTTTTGCTTTGATCAACTGCTCTTATCAGAACAAACTGATGAATGATAGCCTCTGGAAAGAGATTTTGTAGCAGGTCAGAGAGATGTGGGACAGACTGTGGAGGACTAGACCACAGGGTTTCAGAGACAAAGGAACTGTTCGAACAACAGGCTGCAAGTGGAGAGAGCCAGAGATGAAGCTGGGACCCGTAAAACGAGCTGGTCAGCCAGGGCCAGGAAGATTGTCCTCAGAGTTCAATAACATTGTTAGTCACCATGAAAATATTGAAAAATGTAAACTGTGGGTGAACTTCTCATGGATTAGAAAGCTTAGCTGACTCCCAGAGCATCCCCTCTGAATTGGAGATGGGAACAGTATGCAACTGCAGGCTCTGAAGTTCAGTGACATGGCCTGAGCTCCTGTGCCCCCAGGCAGAGGCAGGGGGTTACAGTTAACTGTCTCTAACCAGTGTTGCTGTGTTTTCCTTCATCTCACTATGGGAGTCAGTGCATCCATGTGTGGTGACTCATCCTGAGAGATCCCGTACTATTTTCCTCCAAGCCCTTGCAGCAGAAGCTGTAAGAAACACAAGCCTTGGAGAATCACAACCTCAGAAGGCAACAGAGGGAGATAACAGTATATTATGACAATAGTTTAAATCTCAGGGGGGAGGGGGGAGGTATGTTCAAAGTATGACTTTGTGGACCTTGTAATGGCAGTAGGCTCGACAGCCCTGTTGCTTGTTTCCACAGTGGACCTTTCTGTACTTGGACAGGGATATTTACAAACAGCTTACTTTATCATTTCCAAATGCCTTGTGTATGGCCCCAGAGCACAGCAATGACATTTGGAGGGCTGGTGCTGAGGTAGTCTTGCTGCTCTTTGGCAGAGCACTGGGTGGCTGGTTACATGCTAAGAGACAAACCCTGTTAACAAGGGCAGCCAGGGAGCAACAGGCCCCCACATTAGACTTTTTTCCTCTCACCTATTACCAGGTAATATCCAAAAACCTCTCAGGCTGCGCTGACACTGGCACTGACAATTCATCACCACTTCAGAGAGAGTTCTGTGTTGAGCTATGAATAAACTTGTCCCCAGTGATTTAATCCCTGAGGTGCTGTTGTGATTCATGTGATAGCTGTTGCGTTTCTGTAACACCCTAGCTGCTGCAGCACATGACTCTGTTACACTTGTTATTTGGTTTTGTTACCTTCTGTTTTTTTAAGGGTGAGTTTCCTTTCCTAATGGACCATTGCAAGGTGATCATGGGTGCGGAAGAGAGCTGAAATATGGCCTGGTGATGTTAGCATCAGCAGACCTGCCAGCTCACTGCCACTACAGTGGGTGTTTCTGGTTATTTAAGGACTTCCCAAACGAGCATAGCCACACCGCTAGTCACAGGAGAGACTGTAACGGCCTTTGAGTTTAGTGTGGCCTCAGGGGCCACACACTGGCAGAAGGTAAAAGCTTGCCATCTCTGTTGGATGGGACAGGATAAATGCAGAGGATTTCCTCTGTGCGCCACAACAAGTTCACTTGTATTTTCCCAACAGAAATGCGCTCCCAGTGAGTCCTGGGGAAATCACTGACTAGTTTGGCCTGGAAGGGACCTTAAAGATCACCAAGTTCCAAGCCCCTGCCATGGACAGGGACACCTGCCACTAGACCAGGTTGCTTAAAGTCCTGTCCAACACTGCCAGGGATGGGGTATCCACAGCTTCTCTTGGCAACCTGTATCAGTGCCTCACCACCCTCACAGTGAAGAATTTATTCCTAATATCTAATCTAAATTTACCCTCTTTCAGTTTAAAACCATTCCCCTTGTCCTATCACTACATACCCTCGTAAAAAGTCCCTTTCCAGATATCCTGTAGGCTCCTTATGCAACTTACCTCCAAAGGAGAGGGCTGCATTTAAAGAGATCTGGAAGATGCTGCACCCCACAACAGCTCAGCCAAGGCACTGCGCCTGTTACAGCCTGAGGATAAAGCAGATTCATGTCAGTGAGCTCACCTGGGCTGCTGCGGCCTGCCAGTGCCCTTTTAGGTAAATCACAAACTGGCTTCTTACTACACAGAATCTTTGAGGGCCTTCTACTGTTCTGTGCATTCATGGGAAAATGTAATACCTTTAAAAATAAATAAATAAATTTTTCTTGTTGCAGGTTGTGATGATGACAGTCCAGAAGTCTGAATCTCTGCCTAGATCACACAGTCTCCTCTAGCTTTCTTTGGCAATGGCTCCTCATTCTCTTTGACAAAAACAGACAACTCTTTCTGTGGCACTTGTTAGGGTTTTGAAACTGAAAGGTGCTTTTCAAGCACTTAGCGAGACAGAAGTCCTGCACCTGCTGAAGGAGCTAGAAGGGAACTGAGCGGGCGGCTGGCAGGGCACGCAGACAGAGAGTCAGAACTGATACATTTCCATTTAGCATTTCAATATTTTCAAAAGAAATAAGTTTCAGTTTATTTGTCTTTTCATCAGAAAGAGAAAAATATTTAACTAGAAATGTTTAACTAGCTGTGGTGGCAGGGATGGTGCCACTCTCTGGCCTATAGGAACCATAGATAATATTTCCCTTGTCCTGAATCAGCTTTGAAAGAAGCTCTTGTAGATCATCAGGAGAAGGCTATGTGGTTCCTTATGCTTCTTTCCTTATAAAATGCCTCTTCTGGACTTACTACATGTTGCACCATTGGCAATGATTTGGCCTGAACAATCTAATCTTTCAAACAATGTGTCTGGTATTTCTGGTGACTAAGAACCGAAGAAGAAAAGAGCTTTACATTACTGCTGCTCACAATGCCTTCCCCAGTTTTTATTCACTGTGATAAGCCCAGCCATTCTCTGCTCCCAGGAGAAAAAGAGTTGGGTGAGTCTGGTAGAAACCACACTCATTCTGCCTGAACAAAGAGGTGTACCACATCATTTTGGGATGCCAGTATTTAGGCTGGGGGGTACATCAAGGGCTGGAAGCCCATTCTTTCATGTGAAATGTAAGAGAGGTATTTAATTTCTTTGTATTCCTTTGAAAATGCCTACTGAGAAGACACAGACAAAGCCTACTTAGCCTACACGATCCTGAATGACAAGCCCCCGTGTGGGATAGGTAGTGAAACCTTCCTACTCAGTGAAACCCAGATTATGTGACAGAAGCATCTCAGGAAAGAAAACTGTATGTTTTGTCAGGCAGGAAAGTCAAGGTGTATAATTTACTGATGTCTGGCCTGCCTCTCTGGTGCTCTTACCCCACCTTAATTCTTCCTTGTATACTTTCTGTCATAGACTTATAAGCCCAAGCTGTTGAAGCAGAAGGCTGGCTGAACATTCATTTCCTACAAGAGTTTCCTGTATGATGTAAGAATGAGAGTGGGAGCAGCAAACAGCTCCTCAAACATTAACAGTGTTGGGATGTTTGAGACTATATGAATCAAATGGTGCTTAGAGGCTTGTAGGAAAGTTTTTTTCATCAGTGAGTTTAATCATTAGGGGATTTTTATTGTTTTTTAAGTTTTTCTTCTCCCCAGCTCTCATGGGAATTTCAAGGTTAAGAAGGGGCCCAACAAGCTGAAAGGAAATGTCCCCTCTCTTCAAGTTTATTATTGAAAGTGGCCAGATGTCATTTGTTTGTGACTAGAAAAAGGAAGTTATATTACAGAATGTGACACTTCAAACCCCATGGTAAAAACAAAAGCAAAAATGGAAAAGCATTCAGCTGCATTTACACTTGTGTTCCACAGCCTGGGGCCCTTTGACATGTAGATAAGAGCTGAGTTTTATCACATTTACGTACACTGTCAGTGCTGTGTGTCCTGTACATTCAACTGAGTGTTCATCAGATGACTCTGAAGCCAGCTGGGTTGTTGGGTGGTGGAGAAAATGTACTACATGAACTGGTTTGAGGTAATCATCTAATGCTTTTTTCTTTCCTAGTGCCAGCTGGAATACCCTCTTCTACTTGGATGCAGAGCTCAGTGAATTGTTGCCTGGTATGTGAGATGAGATCTGCTAAGAAAAGCCATGTAAAGTTCTTCAGCAGTGAACTAATTATTCTGGCACTCAATTCTAAGTAACAGAGTGGAGCAAGTAGAAACACCACTGCTTGTAGCTATCCTACTGACTTTAATAAAGAAGAGACACTAGGCAAAACCTCTGCTACCATTCATGGATTTGTATTAGCATTAAGGATTTTCTGCTATTGCCAAATTATGAGATGGCTTATACCACCCTGTAGCACTTACTCCAGCAAAGCTTCAACGTGCCCACTTGAAATCATTTAAATTGTTTTTCAAGGCATGTGAAACAGATAAAGTGAACTCATAGGTTAAAGCAGAAATTGTATGGGTGGCATGACATCAGATTTGGGTTCTCCACACTCAACCAGTTGCTGTGAATTTCTCCAGTGAAAGAACATTCTGTGATAAAAGACACATTCATGCTACAAGTATGATTCACCCTACCTTCTCCATAAGTTTTTGCAATAGCCAGTCACAATTTCTATGATGTGAATAGCCAAAGAGTATGAACAAGAGGTGAGACCAGCAATTCCTGTCCCAAAGGCTTCCAAACATAAGCAGAATATCACGGCTTCCAGCCATACACCAAGTGGTGGACATGCCCTGAAAAACAAACAAAAGTCTCTGTGCTGTCACTCAGACTCTCTGCAAATTCTTTCTCACATATGGTCGCTTTCTGTGTGTGTGCATGAGAACAAGTGTTGCTGACACAAATGCCCACAGAAGTGTTGTCCATAAGCATTTTTTTTTTTTACCAGCTGGGAATTACTGTCCTTAAGTAATTACATCTTGAATCTCACAGTTCTTACACTAGAAAAGGGTTGAAAAGGGTTAAAAGGTGTTCAAGTTTCTTTGAGTACTATAATGGAAAAAATAGAATGAGATCTGTTCAGGACATGCTGGCTATTTCTGTGTTAGTAAATTAAATAATACCAAAGAACATGCCCAACATAAACAAAAACATGCTTATGTTATTAAATTGCCATTGGGGTTATACCTACTGGTGACAGAAAAAGTGAAGTGACTTTTGCAAATCCTGCTCCTACTTCATTAGTCATACAACCAGCATGTTTTGAAAGACTACAGGAGACGTACCAGAATAATGCTGGAGACAAACACCATACTTTCTGAGGAAAAAAAAACCCAAGGAGGGGGAACGAAGAGCACACCCAAACACTCAACAGAGAAAGTAGCCTGCTTGGGATGGGCAAAGGTTGCTCTGAGCCTGAGGATCCCCAGGTATGCTTTCTCAGGTGCCACCACAGAGAAGCCGCTAGGTGTGTGCCAGACCATGCGGAGTCGGAAGCATTCAGCTGTGCAGGCTGTATTTGTGAACCACTTTGAAGAGGTTTGGCTATTGCTAGTGACACCTGTGTCACGGGGTAGGGCTCCTCCTGATCGAAGGTAACTCTCCCTAAAAAGAAGCTTCCTGAGAGAAGAAGAGACAAGGACTCAGAAGGCCACCAATGGGTGCATTTCCGGTTATCAAGAAATGGGATCTTATCAAAAGATTTTTAAATTCATCTTGGGTAACAAGAAGAGAAGAGTGTTGATAAGCCATCAGCAAAGGGATGCACTTCAGCATGCACAATCTGATTAATAGGATATCCTTTGAGAAAGAAGTGATTGTCCGTTCTTAAATTGATCTGCAAGATAGCAGTGAAGGAGCTGGGTGCTCGCCTCAGTTAACAGTGAATGTTACTTTTAGCCTGGGCTAAAAGAACAAGGTGCATTCCTTACCATATCCGTATGTGACTGTCCAGACACTGCAAAGGAAATGAAGAGTCACTCCAACAGCCCTACACAGGTAATCAGTACCTACCTAATCTTAGCAAGCAGATGTCTGCAAACAGTCAATATGGATGCAAACAGTTTTTCATTAGAGTAAAGCTAGGGTGGAATCATTCAAAGCTTCTGGAACAACACGACACCTGTTAGTTACACTGAGCGCTGTTACGGCCTCTGTGAGATACAACTGTTGGCTCTGTCTCATGTGTGTCAGCATTATCCATCCCAGCTGGTTGAAATATTCTGGATTGCTTCACAGATCTGGTACAGATAGCCTGCCTCTGAGTCAGGGAACTGCCAGGTCATGGTGAAAACTTGTTTTTCTCTGTGCTTTCTTCACTAGTAATAGTCTAATTGCCTTGGAATTTGACATATACAGGTTATGAGTGATTTTGTACATTTTAATCTGATCAATTTATCACCATAATTTATCATTTTCCAAAAGTGAAGAAATAGAACTGTTTCAAAGTGGAAGTCCAATTCTGAAGTCTTCCATTTAGGCTGCACAAAATATAGGACCAAAACCCTTGCCTTAAATGTGCAGTCACAGAACAAACACGGGTAGTGGACCTGAAATAAATCAGAGCAGACTTGATCTAGTTTGGACATTGAAAGAATTTTTTCATTTGCCATGGAGCCTAAGGTCAGACTGCCACAACTTCATGTAATACAAAACCCTATTATATATGAGGAGTAAAACTTTGATAGGCTTATTTGCCTCATTTTACTATAATAATACCAAACAAATGATTGACACAGGACTCCGGGAGTATCATCCAGCAGGCAATCTGCAGGACCAGCTCCAACTGCAGTATGGAGTTAAACTCTTCACGCTTCACAAGCATAATTTATGCCTAGATGGATCAAATCTTTGATATAGTGTGTGGAGCAGTCATTAGTCTGAGCTGGCCAGGACAAAGCTGAAAGGTAAACAGAATGAGTGAGAAGAAGCCATTTCAGCTAAAAAGAGGCTCTCAGAAATTTGTGTTCCTAACATATTCCTATATTCAGTGGAGCTTTCCAGCACAAATTAGCAATGGACCAATTTATATGTTCTCAGTGTATTTGGGCTCACAGACCAAACTCAGCCAATGGATTCCAAGAACATTCCTGGAAGAGCAGTATTTGCCCTGGCACTGGATGCTGTTCGTCCAGAAATACACCAAATGAAGAAGCAGCTGCTAGAAAGGAGTCAGAAAGCTGGTTGCCATGAACCCTGTACACACTGCTCTGTGTCTAATATCCATGAGGAAAGGGAGATTCTGATCTTGCTTATGGATTTACTAAGCAGCAAGGACAAACGATGATTTTATGCTGCAAAATAAAGGGTACTGACATAATATGGGTGAAACGTCAACCATGTAATAAAAACAAGTGAGACAAAGGAGTGCTAGGAGTACAAGACTGGACGTGGCAGGAGAAGCATCATCAGTGTCTTCCAATACAAGGAATGAAAGGAAGGGTAAAGCCTGGAAATGAGGATAAAGTCTATCAGCAAACAGCACTTGAAACTGAATGATGGAAAATTATGGAACAGAGGGTCCAAACCTGAAGCAGCCTGTATCTGGTCTAACAAAGAGAGTAATGAAGGAGTGTGGTCTTATCCATGCAGCAGTTTTGAAAATGGAACAAAGCAGGCATCTGAGTTAGTGCAGTCAGTGCCTGGCTATTTGTGTAATGGGGCTGTGGGAGAAGGAGCAGCACAAAGTGCAGTCAGAAAGACTCCTACAGAGAGGCTTTGGTGGGTACACAGGACCATCCCACCTCCCACCCTGGTACAATGGTGTCAGCTGGGTTGGGAGCCTCTTGAGCCTCTGTGTAGGGGTCTCCATACTGCCACCTCCTTCAATCTGGGGACACCTGGCCTAGACCTGCAGGTTCAGGCTCAGCAGGACATGTCTGTTCAGGCTCCATACTATGCAAAAACAACTAACCCATTTTCAGGACCAGCTGACTGTGGCAACCACAGTGGTCTCCTGCTGTCAGTAATCTACAATCATCCATCAGTGGTGGAGAAGACCCGAATGAACTGGGTCTTATTGCAGCTGGATAATTATGGGTAATGGCAGCTGAATATGATTATGCCCAAAAAAGTGATTACACAGGATTTAAGCTGGTTATTACGTGGAGACCTTTATATGCCAATTGTAAAACCAGTTTGCATCATAGAATCATAGACTTATAGAATGATTTGGGTTGGAAGGAACCTTAAGCATCATCTAGTTCCAGCCCCGCTGCAGTGGGCAGGGACACCTTCCACTAGATCAGGTTGCTCAAAGTCCCATCCAACCTGGCCTTGAAAACTCCAACACTTCCAGGGATGGGGCAGCCACAGCTTCTCTGGGCAACCTGTGCCAGTGCCTCGCCACCTTCACAGTAAAGAACTTCTTCACAATATATAACCTAAATCTTTCAGCTTACCTTGTCCTATCACTACCTGCCCTTGTAAAAAGTCTCTCTCCAGATTTCTTGCAGGCCCCCTTTAGGCAATGGAAACTGCTTTGCGGTCTCCCCGGGGCCTTCTCTCCTTCAGGCTGAAAAAGTTCAACTCTCTCAGTCTGTCTTCACAGCAGAGGTGCTCCAATCCTCTGATGATCTCTGTGGCCTCCTCTGGACTCTTTCTAACAGATTGACATCCCTCTTGTGTTGGGGGCCCCAGAGCTAAATGCAGTACTCTGGTGGGGTCTCACAAGACACATAGGGGGTTACGGGGGAGAATCATCTCCCTCGACCTGCTGGCCATGCTCGTTTTGATGCAGCCCTGTTTTAGGTTTAGAGCAGGTCTCACTCATGTTTAATTTCTTTTTTACCACAAAGCTACTAGGGTGAAGATAGTGAAGCAACTGACATGAATACGCATATAACTGAGAAAGCGATGAAGATCTTTTCTGATTAACTTAAACATGCATCATGTAGCTGCTTATAACAGCTTTGTCAGAGAGATGCTGAGTGCTAGAAGTGGAGGTTCAGGCTTGTCATGTTCCCTTGCTGCCTTGCTCGTTTGTGGTTTAGGTTTGAAGACTTCTGTTATCTCTAAGCCAGGGTGTAGAGCTCCTTGAGTCCTTATTCTCCTTACAACATTTATTAAATTAAACATTTGGGATGATCATCTGTGTGAATTCATGGGAAACTGCTGCTTGTATATGAGCTTCTCATCATAGCTAGTTATCGTCTAAATGTAAAACCACTTAGACACAGCGATGGCCAGGAAGAAAGTTGTTTCAGAGTGGTCAGAATTGCCGGAGCATGAAAAGGTGCAAGAAGTGTTTGCTTAGATAGTTTATAAGCAAATATTCAAATGAGACAAGGCCTGGGAAATGTAAGCCATGCCAGTGAACTTTTCAGAATTATGTGTACAGCTAATAATAGAAAATGTGTTGCTCCCTTGGCTCCCTCGGTTCCCTCGAACCTGGGTGCGAATTGGAGTTACACCAGCATTTGGTTTGTTCCTGCTGAATGAGGAGGGGAATCCCACTTCCCGCAGTATTTTGTAAATCCCTACCCCTTCTCTTCATGATCCATACTGCAGGTGTCTGTGTAGACTTGAAGCACTGTCTAACTCAGCCTTTCTTACTTGTGGCCTAACTAGAGATTTGACCATGCTGCTGAGCATGTGCTATCCAGCCTGGTTCAATAAGGCAAGACACTGTTAAATTCTGACACTGTCGAGCAACACGTTGAATTTTCTTCAGTGGTCTTGAATCTCTGCGATTACATCTTTAACACATCAATAACTTAGCCTCTGGTTAGCAAGGAACACTGAAGCATGACTAATCAGCAGATGAAAGTGTCTTTGTGGGGATTAGCTTTAATGAAAAGAAAAGGGATAGTTATTTTGGTAGTTTGAAATCTTCCATAAATCAAAGCGAATACTGACAAAGCAGGTTCATGCGGTAAGAATGAACCTATTGTGAATAAAATTAAGGGAACAGCTACTTTTATATAAATCACAGGCCAGGACAGCATTTGTAAGAGAGTTCATGGGAACAAGACCATTTAACTTCTTCAGGTGTAAATAAGTGATATTTAGCTAATGTTAAAGCATCCCTAAAGAAAAACAGATAGATGAGGGTCCTTAGTAGGGAGTTTCTTTTTTGGTTTTCATTTTCTTTTCTTTTTTGCATGCAAAGAATACCCAGCTAGTTTATCTTGGCTACTTCATTCTGTGCAGGGACAAACAGCCAACATAGAACTTGTTATTTACCACTGCAAGAGAGGAGGTCATAGCCAGAGAAACTTTAGTCTGGATCACTGATTGCAGCTGATTTTGGCTGGTGTAAATTAGAAAGTTTCTCAGTCTTCCATAATGTGGCTTGGAGAAGCTCATGGGGATAGTGGCAAATAGAAAGAAATGCAAACTCCGTACCTTCTGGGGAGTATTCATGTTCAGATCTTGAACTTTAGACCTCCTATATATTCCTGTGGGGTTAATGTGCTGTGTAAGTAATCACCCCTGGAGCTCCTCCGGCAGTGACTCAGAGCACCCATGCTGAAAGCTTAACCCTCTCCAATGACTGTATGGGAAGCCAGACTGCACACGTTGATGTACCTAACAGCTCCCTTCCCTTTATGTTCTCCTGCTGGTTTATGCTGTACCTTCTTCACTGCTTTGTTGCAACTTTTAAATTTAATCCTTGTGGATGTCAGAATGAACCCCAAACTTATACTTCTGATATGGGAGAGGGTGTCTCTGCCTCTGACTTAAGTGAACATCCTTTCAGGTAGCGTGAGGCAAGTGGAAAAACCACCAAGACCCACGTTCCCTTCCTTTCAACTGTGATTTTGTACTGCTATCATACTTACATTTTGAAAAAAGTTATTAAAAAACACTTGGTCTGTATTTTGCAGGAGCTGCTGCTAAATAGTTGATTGGAAATCACAAGTTGTTCATCATTCTAAAGAAATGTGGTATTAAAAATAAGGCTTTATGTAGAAATATCAACTTACGGTACTGTTCAGTTACCATATCGGAAGGCTTCCCATGCTCTGGAATCTTTCAGTTTGGGGTGGTTTTTCTTTTCCTTTATGCTGTCTTTTTGTTGTGCTCTCACAGCACAAGCTTTCATGGGGCTCCTGAGTGAGCGACAAAGCGCCATGAAGAGTTTGTGAATAAGGGTTTTACTCTAAGCTATTTTGAATGCATCTGTTTTCACATCTTTAAGACAATTTCCACATAACAGGGGCTAATAATTAAATATTTAGTATGGATCTGTTTTCTACCCAGTGCCAGTTTTTCCTTCTTCCTATAGAAGCATGCTTTCTAAAATCATAGTTTGGTTATTGCAAGTTTTCTGGGGAAATCAAAGCAAATGACTCTGTGATTACATAGCGACAAGAATGGGATTAAAAATGAATTTTCATGGAAGGATTTACCGTACTGCCTGGTATAATTACTCTTCCATTATGTATTTTATAGGGTCACAATGAAAAAATTAAAATCCCAGACCAACAAACTCTGTAATTCATGGTGTTTACATGATTCATAATTTACAATGGGAAGGAAAGGAACGTTATGTGAAAAAATGCTATGCACATTTTTGCACAACATTCTACTGATATATGAATCATACTCGTCTTTGGTTAAGTCAAGGGAAATAATCCCACTAATGTATGTAAGGCAGTCATGCCCACATGTCTGGGGTTTTTTATATCCAGATTTCAGTGGAAAGAGAGATACTTTTTAAACAGATGGCAAACAAGCCCCTTTCCCCCCAACTACTTAGAAAATTTAATAACATAGCTAATTATAGGGCCATGTATGTTAATCCATTCATGTGCTTGCTCCATATATTTAATGTCACAAGTCAAAGGGATCTATGGAAATGCTGGGCAATGGCAGCTAAATTACATCCAGACAATATTCCCCCTCTAAGTATATTTTTGAGACGAAACCTCCTGGGATTTCTGTTGGCAATTAAGTACGAAAACTAATATAAAATTCTGTAGCTGCAGTCTGGCAGTGATGTTAAGAGAAGCTGAAACACACTCAGAGGCTGCATTTGCCTGGTGACGTCCCATGTCACATTTATTCTCAAGGGTCAGGAAGAAGAAAGTGAGGACAGTCATTCCCTGTGAATTTTTGCCTCGGTTGCTGACTGTGTCATGGACTGTGATGATCCCAAGGCTGTTGTCAGGATCACTGCAGCCATCTGCTAAGCTGGGAGGACCATTCCCTTTCTCACTCAGATCTACTAGACCTTTTTTAGTCTTTCTGGACCCTGCACTCCACCAGAGGACATGGTCACAACTAATGAAATACTAGACTTTGCCAGCATTGATTTAAGCATTCCAAGCACATGCATACTGCTGAGAGCTGTCTGTTGAAGGTCAGCAAGTACTAAGAGCCACCACTTAGAGCTGTGAAGCATGAGCTCTATCTGACTGCAAGCAGTAGTAGAGAGCATGAGTGCTTCTTGGTGGTACATCTAATGTCACTTTGCATGCGTTACAGCTAAAGTATGTGTGACGCCATTCATGCTGGAGGTCAGAAGCAACTTTGAAAACATGCCTCTAAGAGGGGAGAGGCATGCTAATTATCTGTGGGGACAATGGCTCATTTTGCTGTGACTGACAGTCTGGAGTACCTTGTACCAATAAAAGCTTGATCTCAAGCGTCAGATGCATTGAGTAAACATGTATGTGGGGTTCTTACATCAAAAGCTGTCTCTATGGTAAGAAAAACAAGCTCAGAACCAGACCATCTTTTGGTTAGTTTTATAATTGTCATATGTAAAAGTTTTGTCAGTCAGGAAGTTCTGGCTGTTTACGTCACCAGTTCTTTTCATGTAGAATTCAAAGCATATTACTAATAAAGTATAAAAATTCACATTAGAGAATGTGAAACTTGTCAGAGGAAACAGCAATACTGTCTGGAACAGGTTAAACACCAAAAAGGGCAGAGAAAATTTAGAGTATCCAAGTTCCATAATCTATGGATCTGCCTACACGTATCTGCTTGCTTCAAGTGCTCTTTGTGATCTGTCAGAATTATTTAAAAACTTTAAAAAATGTATGGAAACAAATTTAGTCACGTCTCACAAACTAGCTCAGGAAAGAGAAGAGCCTCACAAATCACAGAGGGATTAAGTTGAGGGGGGGATTCAGAAAAGTGAGGGTTGGTGATGTCTGTTTCTGTGCAAGTGCCATCCTCACCCTCCAAGTGTAGGGGCGAGGTGTCTCTCAGTTCATTTAACCATTGTGGCACCCATTTGGTTCCTACAAGATGGTGAAAACTCAAAATATTCATGCTGTAGAAAGCTGCTGAAAGCAAATCTCCCGCCCGAGTTTCCCTGCTCATTGCTGTCTCCTTGTTACTTTCATAATTAAAATTATTTCCTCCCAAATTTTAACTCTTGGAGCTGTCAGAAAAGCAAAACTGCAGTGAGGTTACAAGCTCCTACACTGGTTTTTCTCCAGCCACTTGGTCCATTTGTACAGCCCTTGGTGGGGTGGAGGTGCTGGTGCTCTGGTCTGCTGCTCACACCATCTCTGCTGTGGGCTTGTCCCCATAGAGTAACAGTCTCACAGTTAATTCTGTGCAAAAATCTTCACCTGAAAAAGCCTCCCAGGAAAGATTTCCACTGAGACCAGTCAGGCTAACACTGCTAACACTGGCTTTCACTGCAGCCTCATCCCAACCCCATAGCCAGTCTGTGCCCTTACTCCAAAGGCAGCATCCCTTCCTCATGGACGCATTTCTCTGAAATGCCTTGTGACCCTGGAACAAACACTTCCCTGCCCCCCAAATCCTATATTCTTCCTACAGTCTGTAGGCTGCTTTTAAAAATAGAGCATGCCCTGGATGCATGTCTCTCTGGGCAGAGGGCCTACTGCCTGTCATCCTTGATGTCTCTCTTACTACTTGTTTCAGCTGGTTGTTTTCTCAGCATTTAAAGGCTCTGTTGTGTTCCACACTTTCAATTAAGGAGGAAAAATGCTCTCTGTGTTGTAAGAGTGAAACTGGCAGTCGTATGCTTTGGTTCGTAGCATAAACAGTTGCACAAGGATTCATTGGCAACCTTCCCCTCACTAAGGAGGCTATCAGCTAAATGTCACAGATGTGTTTGGGTCTTGCCAAGAGTTGGAAATGTACTGGGAAACTTCTGAAAATGCCCTCAATTGAAAAAGAACCTGAAAAAAAGCTCTCAGGGAGGTAGCGAATATATGCTAGCTGCAGCAGAGGACGGAGACCCTCCGAGCATATGGTCAGTGTCTCTTCTTGTTCATTCCTCCTTACCTCTGGAGCCCTCTTCCTCACTCAAGGGCTGTGCCTTTGCCCCTGCTTGAAGCAAGCCTTCCCCCTCAGCAGTTCACTTCTGTGTGGCCTAAAAAGCTGAGCATTTCCTTCTTGGTAATGGGATCACAAATAACATAAAACATTAAAAATGCCCTAACCCCTTGACACCTTTGTTATAACCAAAGCAACAGCATGATCTTATTGCTGGAAAGCTTGCCCTCCTTCCCTCATCACCCATGATCGCTTCACGGTTTAACTACAGCCTAATCCTGCAAACACTTCCTACCCAGCAGACCACTTACTGGTGCCTAAGTAGTCCACTGACATCAGTGGATTATTCCAGGTAGTACATCCTAGGAAAGCTAAAGAAGTGTTTGTACCACTGGGCCATTTGGTTTGCAAGCTCTTGGGGGATATTATCTTTTGTCTATAAAGAATCATACACATGCATGGTGCTGTATAAATTAATAATAACAGAACTCACATCAAACTAGTACATATGGGAATTCATACCACTGTATTTCCTGGCTGCTAGAAGAAAAATTGCAGAATTATGGAGTTTGGAGAAAGCCTCCTGATAGCATATCTGGGTTTGTGGAGTTCACCTCACTTTGGGAAAGTGTTTTCTCTTCCTCTGCACCAGAGGAAACATTGAAGGACCTTCACCTGGCAAAAAATGCACAGGAAGCATATTTTAAGTTAATCCAAAATCTGATGAAAATGTCCCAAAGGTAAATTAAAGCTCTTATCACCTTGTCTAACCTTTAATTGCACAAAACAGGAGATCTGGGTTTTATCAAACTATTGACTCTTTTTGTGTTAAGATTTCTTTGGCTTTCAGCAATGTTGCACAAGGCGTGCAGGCCTTAAGCAATAAAATAAAACTGCTAATTTTATTCCCAATTCATTCACCCTTTTTGTTCTCAAATTTTATTGTATCTTTTCTCTCTGAAATATAACAGAATGAATCCAGATGGATCCAAGTTAGGAAACAAAAATAAAAGATTAAACCAGGAAAAGCAAGTATGCAAGTAAAAACAGAACCGAGAAGCCACAGAAGCTTGGAGCTCCATGAGATGTTATAATACAATTTCTGGATTAAAGAAGAAAGAATAAGACTGAATTTTTTAATACAATTAAGAAGGAAAATACACCTAAGGTACTTGTTAGAACATAGTTGCCTCTTGACTTCAGATGCAACAGATGCTTTTCCATTCCAAGAATCCATGAGCATGAGCCTTTCTGTAAAGACACAGAGTATGTCATGGTCATACATTTCATGGGCTTACATCACGTGTTGCTCAGAGGGAAGTTTATCACTCATGCAGTAGTCATGAAGGATGGTAGTTTCCGTTTCAGTAAGATGACTTCCGTTTCCTTATGGGGAGGGTGACATACATACATCATATTCAACTGCTGTACTTCCCATGTGCTTTTGCAGACCAGATTGAATTCTAAGATGCACAGGGTGCGATAACTATGAATTTTTGTTGCACTAACAGAGTCTGATTAACAGATCCACCTTCAAAGAACTCTTTAGCCATCAAATCATAGAAGTCACTGGGCTACATTTAATCTTCTTGAAAACCATTCCATTTTGTACAGAGTAATTTAATATTCTCTGGTTCAGAAAGTACGAAAGTGAATGTGAATAACTGCCTCTTGATTAGCTAATATTGATATTTCACTGTTTCTAAGGAAAAAACTTGGAACACCAGGCTTCTATCCTATTCTGCAAAGACCCTAAGCAGCAGGTAATAGGAATACTTTCCCTTTCTCACTGATTTAGTGAGTGATGAATAGGTCTGTGCAAAGTGAAGAGGACCAGCTGGAGATATGGATGACACTCTGCTTCAGCAAAGACTACAGCCTGGGGGCTCAGGGAATTCTGTGAAGCAAGGTGCAGAGGAAAAAGTTAATCTCCAGTCTTACCTCCTGAGCAAAAAGCAGACTTTTGTTGGCAGGACTTCCTCCTTCACCAGTACTTTGTATGGTACCCAAACTGGTAGAAATGTCTAGATCCCAGACGTCTACAGGGTTGGGTATCCTCTCCTTGGGAGAAAGAGAACATCCAGCTTTAGAGTTCCAGAGCTTCTGGAGTAGGAAATAGTTCATGCGGCTAAGATTAAAGTGCTTCTGACCATGCCCAGAAATGGAGATACACATGGGCAATCTTCTGCTTTAAGAAGTTGACTCGCTGTGGACTTTAAGACATTTTGCATTAAATCTGGGCTGCACAGAGATTTTTCCACACCTAGCTTGCCCCCAGGTAAGACACCTAAACATTTGTGTACCTAGAATGTAGCTGTTTCTTCAAATAACATTCTGTTTTCAAATTGGTAGATAGATCATTTGTATAAAATATTTAAATGCATACAAACACACACACAAATGTGTGGTTTGAATCCATTCACACACATGCAAGTATATATATAATATTTTAGTATGTAAATATAATAATATACAAAAAAAATTTATATATAGAAAAAATGTTTAACTCCATTCAAAAAAGCTAGTACTGTCTCTTTTTCCAGATTTTGCGAATCTGCTGTTCTGTGTTTATTCTTCTACTGAAACAAAATGTGAAGGACTCTGTAGAAAGAAACCATGATTTATTTGGGAAGGGTTTGCAAGGGATATTTTTGGTAAACCAGATTGTAAAAGAAATTAGCAAAAGAAAAAGTTATGGATGTTATTAAGTCTCCGATTTCTCACAAACTTTTATTTCACAAAAGTATTTTCCAATCTTTTTGAAATCTGTGGAAACTTTTACATCAGCTCTTGTGCAAACGCAGCAGTTGGGAGTACAACTGATGCAGAGGGAAGGGACAGAAGTCTCCTGCACTTAGCTTCAGTTGCCTTCAAACTCTGCCACAAAATTTTGTACGTAGGGGTGCCAAGATCTTGACAATGTTCTTCCTCCTCAGCAACCCACTTATTTTTGTAGGTCTTCACAATAGGCTGATAGACCTGGTAGTATTTCAAAAGCAGTTTCCAAAGGTGATATTCAAGCTAATTGTGCCCAGTTGGGATCAGATTTTCAGAAAACATCTGAAAATGTCATCCTTTCTTGTATATTTAAATAGTTCAGTGCTATTGACATTCTGGCCCTGGGTTATTTTGTCTATGAGTTAGAAGAAACATTGAAATAGTAGCAACATCTTTCTCTGTGCTGTGTAGATCACATGCAACAAACATTTCACAATAATAAGGGCAGCTTTGTTGAAGTGAGGTGCATAAATTGACTGCACGGCCTTAGGCCTGGTGACTTTTCTTTTGCAAGAAACTTTCTTTTCTGTGCTCATTTAATTATTTACTCCTACCATGTATTGTACATGGGAACTGTAGTCTCTGCTTACCAGATACCTACGTGCACTGTTTCTAATCCATCGGTAAACAATTCCCAACTTTACAACTTTATCATTTGGGTTGAACTTTCAATTACCAATAACCCTAGTGATATGACAAGTGGGACCTTGGTTAATAAGGCTGTGTGTAAAAGCTGGTCAGAATATAGGTACTGTGCTGCACTCTATACTGGTACATCTTCCTTGACAAGAAAAAAGTTCTGTACCTCTTTTACTTTATATTTTGTTTCCATATAGGAGGACGTCAACCTTGGTTTGCAATAAATTGTCATTTTATGATAACACAAGACAAAGTTCGGTTTAAGTACATGGGTTATCACAGTTACATTCGATCTACATGGTTTGGGGGTACAACAATGGCTTAAATCCAGGCTCTATTGAAGTTGATGGACAAACCTCTACTCTCTTCAGAGCCTGGGTGGAGCTCAGTCTTTTAATTTCAAACAATTCACGTGTATTTTAGGCAACAGTTGATTCTATTTTTGCACCACAGACAGATGTCACATTTTGATTTCTTTTTCCCTATCATACTTAAATGTCTTCTTTACTTTGAAGTACATTTGAAGACCTCATATCTTTAAACCTCAATAAATTAAAAACCTTCAAATCTATCTCCAGCCCAGTTCAAACAAAGTGAATTGAGGATCAGGCAGGGGGTGGAAACAGGGAATTTTAAAACAGGGAATTACACTACATTGACTTTATTATTATTGCCCTTGAACATTTTTAACAGGTACCAGTGCCTTATAAAAAAGAAAATCTATGCTGCACATATAATCATGAGTAAAAGCAAATAAGCAGGCTTAGGTGATCTGTTTTAATGCACAAAAATATTTCTAATATAATGTAGTGAGAGACATAAACTGGTTTATCCAGGTTAATTTTCCTCTCATTTATTGTGTGCTGTCAGGTAAAACTTCACTGGTATTCAAACTCCCCTAGATCCTGGTTAAATAAAGAAAAGTTTGTCCCTTAAATAAACTATATTTTCAGGTTAGCAATCACTTTGTTTTGCTTTCCCTCTTCACATAAATAATTATTGAGGTCTATTTAATTAAGAATAGATTAGAAATATTTTCATTATTGTTTTTTAAATTTCCTTTGTAGTCAAGTGCTACAGAGTTAAAACACCAAGCACAAAAGTGCACAGCCAACCATGACTAACTGCATAAAGCAAATAACAAGCTGTATGGTCAAAAACAAAAGCCAGTACCATTCATGTGGAATAATAGAAATCATACCACCAAAACACTTCATACCCATCTCATCTACTGATGTACACACTTGCTCAGCTCATATCATGCCTCAGGAATGCAGTTACAAGCAGAAAGGGTCCTGTACGAGAGGTGAATACCCAGAGGGGAAGCCATATTTCCCCAAGCCTTA
The DNA here is from genome assembly GCF_028554395.1 of Pezoporus wallicus. Lineage (NCBI taxonomy): Eukaryota > Metazoa > Chordata > Aves > Psittaciformes > Psittacidae > Pezoporus > Pezoporus wallicus. The sequence goes on from NW_026641950.1 coordinate 5,519,491, forward strand.
TCCTGATGGTACCTTACCCCTTCATCTTGAGGTTCATCATCTGTGGGGAGGGAAAGGCAGAGCAAGATGCAGCTCAGGACATGTTTCTCTCCTTCCAGCTGTTCTGGAGATGTCCTTGGGAAGCTCCGCCAAATATATGTGCCTAACACTATTGCTCAGTGCAGGTAATTTGCCAGGTTTGATCTGGAAGGCTGGTGAAGGACAGTCACACTCTATTTCCACTGTTCACAGAACGATGTTGCCTCAAAGCACATAAAAATCACCATGCAATGTTGTATTCAGGGCTCTGACGTGGTCTCTGTCTTCACCACCACTAAAATAACATTCCACCCTCTGATGACTTTTCTCAGGGGTTGCAAAGAACACTTTTCTTTGAGCAAAGAAAATCTTACCTGCTTATGACAAGCACTGAGAGTGAGGAAACGATGGATGTTTCTGGGAGAGGATAAAGAGATTTTACCAAGTGCATTTTTCTTTCAAAGAGTTTTGTAAAACACCAACACTCTGCCTATTAACTAGAAAACAAAACCAGCTTAAATTTTTTTCTCAACTCTTATTGCAGGAAATGGGAAACTTTGTGCTGTTTCATGGGGAATTGGAGCAGGCCAGAGAGACAAGAACAACAAGCAGCCACCCACCAATAAAATGCATGTAGTAAAGTACCCTCAGAGAGATCAAGGGCTTTGCATACACTTTAGGAAGGATTCAATTTCATTGTCACTTCAGGCCAAGGAGGAGGAGATTCCATATTCCTGCAGTTATTCATCCCTACTACTCCCCTACTGATTTTTAAAGTCTGTTGTGGCTCAGCCCTTTTCTCATCCTTCAGAAGTAAGATGTGGCAGAGGGAAAAAGACCTCCTGAGCTCCCTCTCTACTCATTATCCAAAGTCCCTTTAAAAACGTTGCTGATGAGCACTAAATCTTTTCAATACTATGATTTTGATCAGGGGAAATTATATGGAAGCATAATTCTCTTTTGAATTCAGCAGGGACTTTAGCTGAGGGGTAAATTCAGCTCCACTGCAAATAGGAGGTGATCATTAGGATGGCTGGGGACAGAAAACTGCACACTCTTCTCCAGCTTTATGGCCCCAATACTGCTGCATTCTGCATTTGTTGGTAGCAGCACATCTGTCCCTTTGGAATAGCCCCCTTCCTATATGTGTCAATGCAAGAACAGAAACTTCCAGCTTGTGCTGAGTTGTTGACAGGCCAGGGTGCAACTGGAGATGATAACTCAGATATAAAATTAACCATGTAACTTCTTGTCCTTCGAGTGATATCAGATACCCACACTCTTAGTGTTGAGCCTTTTCCTGTGCAAGTTCTTAGTTCACTGCCCCCCAGATGAGTGTTGAGAAGATTGTCTAAAAGGATAGCTAGGCTCCTATTTTCTCTCTAGCATAGTTCCTCCCAATTAGTGGGTTCTATGCATCCAGAACTGATGATGATTTGAGTTCTTATTCCTTAGAGTTGAAAACAGTGTTCACCACAGTACCCTCAGTAGTCTGCTAGATTGGCAGGCTGCCTATCCTAAGCCTCGTTACTTATCCCTGTCTTATTCCTAAGCATCATTTTGCACCTCAGATCCATGTCTGTAAAAACATGGTATTTGCTCATCTTTGAAAAAGCTCTGAGATCCAGGATGAGGGGTGTGGGATGCATGCTCAACAGGGAACTAAACTATTCTCTGTGCTTTTCAAAAAGAAATTTGATGAAGTCTCTATCTCAAAGAAAGTATAAGCTAAAAAATCAAAACAAAAAAATACAGTAACTGCTGTCAGAAAAGTAAACTCAACCCTTTTAGAACTAATAATGACATTCAAACATATTGATATTCTTCCAGTGTCCAACATTAGCTAATTATTAACAAAACTAAATACAAAGTTTGCTCTGTTCTATATGCCCCCCTAAAAGCTCTTATGTAATTTTAGGAAGCAAAATCAGGAAAAAAAAAAAAAATAAAAAAGAAGAGGTTACTGAAGGAAAATAAAGTGATTTTTAGACTGTTAGACTTCAGCCCTCCCCAGCAGCTTTCAGATACTGCCAGCTCAGGAACTAAGAGCAATAGCTGTGAACCAAAATCGGACAAGTCCATGGGCTGCTGCAACATCTCTGGTGCAAGAACTTTCCTCAGGCTCTTGGGAGCTTGCGGGTGATAATGCCAAACTATATTTAAAGTGCATTTCTGTACATGTGTGTGAATTCTGCAGGATTTTCTCTGAGAAACTTCTCATGCATGAAAAGCAGGGGACATACTGAAACCTTTTCAGTGAGACAGGAACCTTGGAGTGCCTTAGGGACAGCAAAATGACACTATGGATCTCAGGTATCTTTATGAACTCCATACTGAGGTCTCTGTGATCCCATCATAGCTGTAGGGAGCAGGAACTCTTTCTTCAGATTATGCTAGGAAAAGCTCTACATTCACCTTCTCTTGAGCCTCTTCTGTGAGCCTTTTAACCTGTGGCTTGGGAGGTGATTCAAAACTGCACTTTACTTCAGGCCCCCCAGGGCTTTCTGACTTGTGATTACAGCAACTATTAGTCAGCCCTGCATTTGGAAAATAGTTAGAAATCCTGCTACTCTGTGACCCTCCTCCCCCATTCTGCTTCATGTTTCAATACTTTTGAAGAAAGAGGAGAGAGCTCCTCAAGTCAGTTACTTGTCCTGGTTTTTGTCAGAGTCAGAAACAGGCATGCTTCTGACCAGTAAAAGGCCTTCCGACGATAGACAGTAACAGTTTCATAAGGATGATCTTTCTTTACTGTTGTCTGGATTGGAGGCTGAATGACCCATTTTAGGTCTAGACAGCTGGTAGCATGTATTTGGTTCTCCATATGCACTGCATAAGCCTGGCTCTCAGCACAGAGGCCACCTGCAACTAAGCAACTAATCTGAAGTTTACCGGGCACATTTTTGTGGCTGTACCTAGAGAATGGCACCAAGCACCAAGCCGCAGCTTGAGCTTCTGAGCAAACCAATAAAAGTGTTTCTCTGTAGTGATGGGACAGGGAACACACCACAAAGGTTCTGTTAATGCCAGGGAGATCATACTGCCAATCTCGTCACATTCTCCCTAGCAAGCTCAGCTCTTGCCCTTAGGACAGAGCTGTCAAGGAATGGGTTTGCCTCTTCCTTTTGTTCTTGCTCTCCATGGGAGAGGACAGAAATGCCATTTTTCTGCATACTGGCACGTACTGGTAAAGCACAGACTGAGCCTGTCTCTGAGCTGGCTGCTAAGGTGAAGGACCAGTAGAATTTTGGCTCAGGTTGGCAGTTAGGCCCATAACAAATCCCTGAGAAAGATAGTGTGCAAGAGCTAATTATTTTTGTATGCTGCTGCCTGAGTAACTTGAGTCTGCCAGGTGCCAACCACGTCTGGAAAGCTCCCAGTTCTGTGGGGACTGAAAGGTTCAGCTTGCTCCTGACTCTTTTATGGAGTCAGACCCTAGGAAATTGCAAACTTTTAGTGCAAAGTCTCATCTGCTGGGGGGAGAGTGAATCATACCCTTAGGAAACAAGAAGTGGAAAGAAGGACTTCAAATTTTCAGCAACCAGTGATTCTATAAGAACATGATGCATGTTACCCTAAAAAATTGTCCCAGAGGTGAATCAATGCCACCATAGCTTGCACCATTTCCTTACATTGCTGTTTGTCTTCTTTTCTGCATGAGTCACTTGAGTTGTGATCCCTGGTTTACATGCTTCTAAAATCTTGTGCAATGTTGTCATGACTGTGCAGTGGCTAGAAGTGGTTAGCTTTATGTGTTTTCTGCATTAGGTTTATATAAAATAAGATATCTGTATTATGGATAAATAAATGACTTAAACGCCAGGATGACTGGTCTAACAGAGTAGGTTTGTAAAAGGTGGTGGCATGGGGAAAGGTAGGTTGAACCCTGGCTTTGGTGTGGTAGCCAGTCATTCGTTAGTTTTTAATAGGCCTTTTTTCATTTCACTCTCTTACCAGTGAATGATAAAGAAAGAGACGACACTGCCATTGTACACATGAACTGATGTGGTTTTACTGCATTTGACCACGTACTTATAAGAAATATGCTGGTACAGAGTAGACACAGGTCTTATCTCTGCTGCCACTCCTTTCATAAAAGAATGATCTTTACATCAACAGCTTTCCATCCTTTTCTTGGTAACGTTGCAGTCCTGCCTTTTGCTCTTGGTCCAAATGCAGAGATTAAAAACACTCAGTTGGTGCAAACGGTGGGTTGATACAACACACAGAATGGGGTGTAGATGTGCTTCACACAACAGAGAGCAGAATTGAAGGGGAAAATGTTGCTTGGAGGCAAGACGCCTCTTTAATTGATTATGGCAAGGAAAATCAAATACCATATCTGCTTTTCTCCTGGAGTATATTGAGACTGATCATAACTAACATCTGTTCATGTTAAGCAAATACTTGTCATGATTTAAACTTCTGTTTGCATACAACTCTGAGTAGTGCATCTTAAGTCATACATATTCATATAGAATGAAGAATGCATAATGTTTGCATAAAAAGATAAGCTGTATGACTGTATATGAAGACAACGAGTACAATTCTCACAGCACTGTCATTGGTTAATTTTAAAATATCCAAGCATTATTTAAAAAACAGTAAGCTGAACTTAAAACTACACTACAAAATGATTGTATAACTGAACCAATGCTGACTTGTTTTCCTCAATACTAATTGATTTTAAAGTTTCCCTTTTTTCTCTAACACTTTTTGTTAATTAGTTGTTATTTTGACCTCCAGTAACATGATCAGACTTCTTCTGCCTCTGGGCAATTGAGTTATGCTCTGATCTTGAGTTCTAAGGGAGATGTTCAATTTTATTTTCTTCCACAGTTGAATAAACAGTACCATGTATACTATCTCTTGTGTTAGAATAGTGTTGTCTTCACATAAGACTCAAATAATGGCATTAGTCATTCATTTCCTTGTACACATACACCCTATTGCGTGTTGACAGGTTTATAAGGATGCAGTGGCAGCCGTGGGTGCTGGGAACCTCCTAGACGACAGCCTTTGAATCCTTGCAGTCCTGAGCAATGGTGCCTGAGTTAGTCTGTTTATTGTCTGCTTTCTCTCCCAGATGCTTGACTTGTCTGAAAGATTAATACATTAACAAGAGTGGTAAGGTCCAGGGTTGCACATCTTTAAGACATGTTTATTACCAGATGGCACATGAGATGCAAAGGTCACTGTGGAAGGTAACATTTTAAAGTGAAACAACAATATTTATGTTCAAATGCTATGCTGATGAGATCATATGGAAAAATGTTTCTGATTAAATTAGTTTATAAATAGCCACAATATATCTATTGAAAATTCCAAATGCCACTTCTAGCCTTCTTTCTTTTAATCTATTACTTCTTAATTTGTTTAGTAACAGGCTAGCAACTGGAAAAAAAAATCCATACTGGACAGACAATCTCACTTTCTTAAATAATTGAAAAGCCAGTGTGAAACTTGGTTCTATTGTCTACTACTTAAAGCCAATATTCCATATAAGAATTTTTTAAGACCTGAAAGTAATTTTAACTTTTAAATTCTCTGGGGTAAAGCTCATCTTGCACCCATAAGGACTTACTTGCAGATAGCTACCCCTATTTACAGGCAATATGATGTGATAAAACACATTTGACAAAAATCATGTTATGCTGATTACTCAAAATCCTTACAATGAAAAGAAAATCTTTTTCTTTCAGATTTCCATAGGAGGATGCAGTGTCTCATAGCTCATTAGTAAACATTATCAGTAACGCTAAACCTGAAATCTTGTTTATCCTCTCAAATTGTCATAAACTACATAAATTCCAGAGGAAATAGTTCTGAACAGGTTTAAAAGGTCAGCTAAGCTCTTAATTAGCATTCCTTATCTACCATGCCACACAGGCATTAAAATGCAGAGGATTAAATGGTACTTACTTTTCATGCGATCCATTTTCAACTTTCATAGCCCCTTCCACTGGATCCAGTCCTTGTTCTGAAAACTGTTTCAAGGCACTTAACGCTGCCTAAAATAAAAATGAGTTGTCAAAAACCCCACTGACACAACTGTATTAACGCCAAGTGAAGGTGTGTATTTTGATATCCTGTATTTAAATAATTTCCTGTATATTGAAGCCAGTTAGATTACAGAGCTAGTGGGGTGGGTACTTAACATAAATCTGTGTTCATGTGTGGCTTTGAGGATATCTCCTTTTTCCTGGGTATATGAGTAACTTACATTTGTGTTAATGCAAGCTTCATCACCTACATGAAGAATAAGATATACTTTTAGGATTCTTGCCTCTCTGACCTGTCAAGACTCTCCAGCTTCCCCACATGCTTTCCTAGAGCTCACACTTTCCAGAGCTCCTATGGACAAACTCTTGTCTTGTACATGATTGCAGAAGGTGTGAGCAATGGGAAGAGGGTCAGCAGGAAACTACTGGCAGTCCAAGACTGGATCTCAAATGCAGCAGACTAATGTCTTATGCATAGGTAGTGAAGTGTGCTAAACAGGATAAGCTAATATGGGATGATTATGAAGTATCAGCAATAGAAGAATGATCAATTTTCAGCTAACATTTTTCTTCACAAGTGCATTCTTTATTGACCAGATTCTCTCTCATCTTTGTGAGTCCTGCTTTAGGACTCAAAATTGTTCTCTCCCTCCCAACCACTTTGATAAAAAGAAAAAAAAATTATTATTTTTTTGTAATTAATTTAGCGAAAGTTGAGTATGAAACCCTCAGACACCATGTGGCTGACTTTGAAAACACACCCAGCACAATAAAACAGTTGAGGTCAGCTCTGTCTTGAAGGTGAAATGTCAAGCACAACTGAAAAGAGGATTTTTCTCTTTAATCATTCTCACCTAGATGCATTCAGTACTAACCCGGGGGAAAAGAGGTAACTTTTCACTGGCACCTCAAGTAATATCTCAAACACTGGAACTGACTGCAGGCCCTATGGAACTGCTCTTGACACAGAGGCTACAGCTGCTGTTTAGAAAATTGGAAGTTGCTTTCTTCTTAATTGTTGGGACAGAAAGAATGCATGTCTCTATCTTCACTTCCCTTACCTCTTGGAGAGCAGGGAATCTGTCCAGAACAGGAGCTGCCATTGTAACGAAGTACAAGATTTGCTTTTGTACTAATTCTTTGTCTGGCTTCTTTCAACAGCTCCTTCCCTTGAAAGGTGTGTTTATACAACTTAAATATTATTAGACAATGTGTATTTTGGTGAGATGAATAACAGTGCAAAAATTGCTAGGCTGCCCTGAAATAAAAGACCAATTGTCCTAGATTTCTCTATAGTAATAACTAGCTGCTAAGACTGCAAAAAGTATTCTCACCGTTAATGTGTGAAGGTGGAATCATTCTAGTTCTTGAAGTGAATTTTTTTTTTTCCCTAGCAAACAAATCAAAAGCTAAACCTTTCATAAAGTGTCTTGGTAAACATCAGATTATCAGTGTTACTTGCCCATCTACTCTATCTTTACCATGTGTTTTGGGCCTCCTGTATTTGACAGCTAACATGCTCCATACTTTCTTGTTTTTCCCATCTGTTGACATAATTTTCCCCTTCATCTTAAAATCTCTGCTGCCTGCATCTTTCTTTTTATTCTTTTATTATGTTATGGGTAAGGACTGAGTCTCAAATTCACCTCAATAACAGCTTCTCCTATCTTTCGCTTTTATCACCTGTTCAGTACCCCAGTGAATGAATCCTCCCTTTCCTCATTTCTTCTGGTTTTCTTGGCATTTTGATATATTTGCATTTTTTATGAGACAGGTCTTTCTCTACCACCTCATATTGTCTCTTGTAGCTTTAGACATTCATTCTCAGCTCTCTTATAAGCTCTAACCATCCTCTCCCTTTCCATCCTTGATCTTGACTGCACAGCAAAATCATTGTTTCTTAAACCCAAATAATTTCTCCCAGTGGCAACAAGCGTTTTCATCCACTGTCAACGTCTCTGTTTGTTCCAGTAACCTGGCACATTTCTTCATCCCAACTTCTCTTTTCTCTGCTTCTCCCTGGGGTCCTTTTCATCACAATGCCAGCACTACTTATGTGAGGAAGGGGAGCAGTTTGGGCTCCTATGCTTCCTTGCACAGGACTGCTTCTCTATTGTACTTTGGTTGGTCATGGGTTGGCAACTATGAGAGCGAGACAGTTCAGTGGGTAGGGACTGGCATACAGGAATCTTCTGTCTTCTTATGTCTATTTTTCCTGGTGCACATTAGCAAAACAGTCAGGATCTCTTTTCTTGTTATGTATGGTAATCCAAAAACCATTACCATTTAGCACTGCAAGGAAGCTGAGACATGTGCTTCTCCTACATAGTTTAACTACAATCTCATCTGTTTTTTAACACACCTTGTTTACTTTTTTCTATCCATCCTTAGCTTCCGGGTGTGATGTGTGAATTGTAAACTTGTTGTGGGAGAACTATTTGTTCAGGTTATTTGTTTGTACAGTGGCTTGGACAAAAAGGCCCTGATCATACTTGGTAAGAAGTAGAGCCAAGAAATGTTTAATTCAAGATTAGATCACAGGTTGATCATATGATACACAGAACAGCCTGATCTTGACCAGTGGTCACTGAAATCCCCACATTATCAAGAGATTAATTAGACCAACCCAAACTTCCTAATTCCCTTATAGAATTGCTCTGAATATGAATCCACCTGTTATTTAGTCCTATTTTACTCCTAGAACTGGCTATCACAAGGCATACCACATAAATTACAGAGAAGTTTTCAGGGTTGCTTTCCAGGAAAACTGCTTTGGAACTCCCTGGAGGACTATTAGCCACTATCCCAATAGAAACAGAGGGCATCTCTTTTCTTCTAACAGCAAGGGAAGTACCACGTTATAAAATAATGAACTCTGCTTATAAGCATGGATCGTTACTGTATGGGTGTCAAGGAAGTAAATATGGAACAGTTAGAGGAAACATATAAAACAAAGGTATGATTCAGGGTGTTTAATAATATGCATGTTTAATACCAACACAACATCCAAATTCTAAGCTTGTAACATGGCACAGTCTCATTTCTCCATGTCAACCTTTTTCAAGCCATGCTCTTCAAGCAGTCCTGTACCTGTATCCTTGCTCTAACAGAGGTGTCAGGGTGTTTGTGTGAGCACTGTTGAAAAGTCAGCCCTCTACAGCATCCCTCACTGCCAGATTTCTCACCTTTGATGCTCTAGAAGCTAATGATATCTTCAAAAGCTTATGGTTCTCACTACCAAGTCCCACTCCCCACATCTTCTGCCTCAGTCTCACATCTTTCCCAAGCCACTCCAGTGCACCCATTTTTCCCCTCCCTACTATCCATCCCAGAGCTCTGACTTCTTTTACAGCAGAGATGGTCACCTTTACTTCTTCACTTCAACTTCTCCCCCTATCCAGGCCCCTACATTTTTTTCCTGTTCTCCCACCCAGGACCCCCAGCTGCTCCCAGATCTAAACTTCCCTTCCCAAAGTCCTCCCAACTTCCTACATCCCACAGTCCCTCTTTATCTTCCAGTTTCCTAATGTGTTCCAGATTTATATGAGATCTAATTTCTTTTTCATGGAGCCATGTCTTTCTCTCCATAAGATACTTGTGGGGGAAGCCTAACTACTTATATCCCAACTTTTTCAACAACTTTTGACTTCTGGGAAAGTTTCTTTCCTTTTTAAAATGCTCATTTGTGGGATGTAACTGAAGGAAAGTAGAAAAATGGTAGACAGAGCCTTGCAGTGTCTTCAAAACTCCCCATTTTCTTTCTTCATAGCCTGCTTACATTTGGAAGGACCAGCAAAGCTGAGAGAAGCTGGTAAATTAGCGATACTTTGGATTTTAATAGGTGTCCTTAATGTTTCTCCTCCCCCCATTGTGCCCCTAGACAGACATGAAGATGCTGGATTCAGGAAGGAAGCTGGTAGCTGGGAGGCTGTGACCTGAATAGTCAGCAGAGTGTCACAGAGCCCAAGTAATCTTCAATGAAGAAGAGTTACAAGCAGACATAGGGCTAATTTAATCCATGATTCAATTCTATTAGTCCCAACAGATTTACACCACTTGGCTTAAATATAACTTGAGAATGGCAGATAACTTAGGTTAAATGAAAAGGAAAGAATGGAACATTTGACAGTGAATCTGGTGAACAATTTCCTCTTTTAAAGGCTCAACACTTCCTTCCGTTGATATTTTTCTTACAATAGAGCATCTGCACAGATACAGAGAAATTTTTCTCTCCCCCAGAAGATTTTACAACTGTTTTGTGAGTGAAGCCCCATAGGTTACAGAACAGATGTCCTTACACATTTCTTGTATCACTTGTTTTCTGTGTAGCTACAGCAGTGCCAAAAATATGATGCCAACAGGATGCACTGCACTGCTAGCTGTTTGTCTTGGCTGCCATTTCCATTATTAGTACGTGTGTGTATCAGGATAGGGATGGATGTTTCCAGTCATTTTTTAGCTTTCCTTAAGTCAATTGGCAATTAGTAAATAGCATTGAAACTTGTGAATATTCTTCCTGTTTCTCACTCTGGGGATTAAGTGTCTTACAATGACAATCTAGTAACATTAGATCATTCTTTTAGCAAGAACAGCATACAGGCACTACACTAGTCCATGTGCATTTAAGACCACATCCTCATGATAAAATGTTTGCAAATTTATTTTAGCACAGTATGTGGTTTGTGATTTTCCTCTTAAATCTATATTACGTTTCAGATTATTCCATGAAGCTGAAAATTGTAAAAGTTTGTTGTTCTCTATGGCCCTTCCAGTTGACTTTACCAAGGAGGTCTGAGACAATCTTAATAAACACACTGCTTGATACTGTTAGTTTATTGGTGATACTTTTCCTAACATCGGTTTTCTAAGTACATAAGAAAAGCATATTCAGCTTGGCCTTAATCGTGGTTCTGAAGATGTAAAACTACGTGCAGAAATAGTTCCTCTGCAAAACTGAATTAAGTCAGGGCCAGAGTAGGTCATGAAGGAGAAGATTTTACTGTCTGTAGTAGCTGGGTCTTAGTTCAAGGTTGAGTTTGCAAAGTCAAGCAGCTCATTGTGGCCACATGCCATATACATAACTAAGTCTCAGTCTTTAACTGCATGCATACAGAAATACACAAAGGGAACATATATATGATTGTATAGACTTACATATGTAAACACACACAAAGTAGCTCAAATTTGACTCCTTACCATGTCCATTTAATTCTCTTGGAATTACCAGGTTGGATACATACAAGCTAAACAAAACCCCACAGCTTCTATTGTAAAAGAATGTACTGTATTGCAAGCAATAACTTTTGCTAGTTTTCACCACTTTCTTCACAATGTGCCATTCTCCCCAGTTGATTAGATTTCATGTGAACCAATGTTAACATCTATTTAAAAATAAAATTCAGAAAGGCTTTTCACACTGCACAATGTAAACCTTAATTAAATGACTTAAAGCCCTTTCCTCAAGCAGTTTATGATATGCTTGAAAAACACAGGGTTATAATCTGATTAATTTATGTAGTTTACATGGAACTAGCATTTTCCAAACTGATTAATCTCTGCACAAAGGCATAGTCACCTGGTAGGGACTACAATTAAGGCTCCTGATTGCACCTGTCAAGAGAAGAGCTTGGAGGATAGAAGGACTCAACTATCTTCAAACAATGATGATTCACAGATGTAGTTTAGAACAAGTCCCATGTAGTAGTTAATGCTACCCTCAGGCAACTCATGCAGCCAGAATTTAAATGACACACAATCCATCTACAGCCTGACCTTGCCAGCTTTCTAGGGGTAATCCTACAGTAAGGATTAACTGTCCTTGAACAATTTTTCCAATATATTAAGCAGAGCTTCTATCAACAACAGCATGCGTGTTACCTTCTTCCACCTAGCTTTATCAGACCTCTGTGCTCATTCCTACATGCCTCTCAATATTCAAAGTGAATGGAGTAAAAGACACTACTCAACATGGAATTTTATTTCTGTAGGTTTTCATCTTCAACAATCTACTTAAGAGACTGAGTTAACTGTCGGAAGAGTCAAGTAGGCATAGCTTATTTTCACATGTGAACCAACACACTAGAATCTGACTGCCATTTTTGGTATTACACAACAATTCTGCAATCCCAGTGATGTGGGGACTGAGGTGAAGTAATATCTGCAAGCTTTTGGAAGTGTAGAGTCTAGGCATACGGGTATTTGACTCTGCAGTGAAATGTTTGGGAAGCAGAGTTAAAACCTTTCACCCTCCTCTCTTTGGAGACACTGTAATGACATTGCTTCAGTGGATCAGATGGGGTTTTGAGAAACCCCGGTCTATAGGGGGTTAGAACTAGATGTTCTTTAAGGTCCTTTTCAACCCAAACCATTCTACGATTCTATGAGTGGCAAATTGTTCCTCAAAGCCTAAAACAGATCTGCATGATCATCTGGGGTGAGCCAGTTCTATTGCTTTAATGGTGATACAAGATTTTTTAGTCGTAAAGAGAGAAAACCATGCTGAAAAGCACCTAATTTTCAAAATAATTAAAAGGTATGGTTTTGCATGAAGAGTATTTCATAAATAATACTGAATGTCAAACTGAATGAATTTAACGCTAATGCAAGAGATCAATCCAGCATGGAGAGGTTAGTCTAGTTGCCAAGTTTAGGTTGTGTTCTTACTTGTGGGTGGAATAAGAGACGAAAGCATTGCTAAAAGACGGGACTCTGACCATACAGGACTGTACTTAAACCTGTTGCGTTCTCAGAATCCTCCTACTTCATGTATTCCCAACTGTGAGGAGCAACATTTTCAAGTGCTACCAAAATGCGGGCTTTTGCCTCCATGACTATCTATGCTGGAAACCAGTAAATTGGCACTTCTTCATGAACATCGCAAAAGAGCTTTCAGGTTCGGTGCCAATACCTATTGAAGTGTGTCTGCATCCTTTAATGGTGATGTGAAGTGTGAAAGTTTGGCCCCAGTATCAGCAGTAAAATCCTAACCAAGCCTCTTTTGTCAGATATTTTCAGCATCTTTTCAGGGTATATTCTTCAATTCTGGTCTTAAAAATCTGGAAGTTCTTTTAAAGAAAATTTATTTCTAAACTCAAAACTTCTTTCTCTTTTTCAATTGTTACAATTGAAAGAACAAAGACAAAAAGAATCATGCATCATCACAGCTTACTTATGAACATGAAGAAAAACATTTTTAAATTCAATTTCCAAGTGTTTACACTATGTTTATATACACATATATACATCAGATTTTCACCAGACAGCATTTAATCTTAAATTAATCTTGTTTCTAATTTTACATCCTCAGACAAAAGCTGCTTAAACATTGACTTTCAGAAGGAGGTACACATCTACATAGTATAGGTTCTTTCAATAATTAGAGATTTCCAAATGAGATAATTTAGATGGCAAATTATTGCATGGGTAAGTAGAGGTTTAAGTCACACAATTGTGACAACACGCAAGCATGGCTGAGAAGCTGCAGCCAAACATTATAGGAGAATTTAAGAAACGTGGCTTTAGACCTAAAACTGAAAACAGGAGAATGTATATCCTCAGGCAAAATCCTACACCAGCATGGAAGAAAGGCCGTGAATCACTGTCTCTTTCATCACTGATGGCTGGAAAGTATCCTTGTCAGCTGTGTTCTCAGAACAATATAGGGTTTTTAATTATTTATTTATACGCATTTCTACACATCACTGCCATAGATTTGCAAGTCCATTGTCATTAACCATATTGCAGAAGACTTTAACCTCTGGATTTTTAATAAATGGATTGAGGTTCTTGGCTATGTAAGAGTTCATGTTGACTTTAAAAATATGCTGCAATAGACAATCCTCTCCATCTGTCTGACCTCCACAGTTCCATTCTGTTTTTAAAATCACTACTACAGCCATCACTTTATAGCTAGCAGTACATAAATGAGTTGAAGACAATATCATTCCCCACCAGGGAATGGACTCTGACCAATATTAGCAGTGTAGATGTAGCCAGAACTCTTTTAATAAAACGTATGAGCTCTAGATTGAGTTGTATTTAAATAAGATACAAGCATTTTTTCTTCTAATTGGTTTTCTTAGGTAACTGCTCATGTAGAGTGGTTCAAAAAATTGTTATGAATTCTCAAAGATCCACACCAAATTAGTATACAACAAAGTTCAAACTATCAAGTATTACACAATGCTTACCCCACATGACTACACTTCCACTTAGTGAACTGAACTTGTAAAACATGCTTACAAGTTTTGGGGCTTTTTTTGCAAATACCTTTTTCTCCATGAGGCAAAATGGCACTAAAGACCAGAGGTTGTTTTATTATTCCTAATTTTAAAGAGAAGGAAACTGAAGTGAAGAAGAGAGTGCATAAGCACATAAAGGGCTAGCCCAAGGTCAGGCAATAAAAGTAAGAGTCAGTTTTACTAGCCTGCATGCATTTTATCATAGCCCAAGATAGAGAGAGTCTAAAACAAAAAAAGCTAAGCACTTTATGTGACACAGTGGGGAAAAGACTCCCTTTTAGGAAAAGAGGACAGGTGAGAGCTTCTAACAAATTTGTTTTGCTGAAATACTCTAATGAGTATTTTTCTCCCCCAATATTTTACAAAAATGCTTTTTTTTTTTTGTTACAGCTCAACATGTTTCTGTTTCTAACGACCCTACACTTTGCTTTAGACATGGAACTAATTTCTGAAATATCAGATTCCTTGGTTTTAGCAATTTTAAAATGAAAGAATGTTTGTTCTCTCATACCAAGACCAGTACCTTAGGTTTTAAGTGTGTATCAGTCTAAACATGACTAGAAACTTTGGTTTGAAGACAAAAAACGTAGAGTACGCCTAATGTAAACGACTGTCCATTGGCTTCTTCAAGGAGCACATTATATAGCTGGAACAATGGGGAAGCTTAAGGCTGTAGATTCCTTCATAACAACATCTGTAATGAAGCCCATGTACTAAATTGTATTGTATCTGCTCCCGTGTAACTCTACTCCTGTGGCCTGTCTATCGGCATTCAGAGGAGGATACTTCTACCCTCAGAGCCCTAAAACCAATCACCCCTCTTCATTCAGCAAGTCTCATTTTACAAGCATGCATGTACGTCCAACAAAGTTCCAAATCTAGATTGACAGCTAAAAGCATTATATCTAGCATATATGGTATGTAATTAGTAATTTGAGTGTTTCCAAAAGGCAAAAGTTTTGATTCTGATCTCAGGGTATTTTTACACTGCATTAACTGGTATTTTTCTCCTAATTGAAGTTGATTTAAGTGAGATCAGAGTCAGGCCCAAGAGCTACAGGCTGAACTTCTCATCTGAAGTAGTTTGTAATGTAAGTTTGCCCTTGCTAACTGTTGATGGCTTGTCCTCATCCTATTTTAACCTACAACCATCAGCTCCTTTAATGGAAGTGTCTATAAAGATCTTCTCTAAAATATGCTTTTCCAGCACACTTAATGTCTTTTAATGTCTTTCCAATTAAATCCAGATGTGAAAAGCTTAAGGAACAGTTCTCAGGACTGAAAAAGATGACATAAATCTTGCAGCTGACAGAGATCCCACTGAGCTCAGTTGGGGAAACTCACAGAGGACTTCTTGTGGGCCAGAAAAGCTGCTGGGTATAAAGACAGATGTGTATACTCCTATTAAAAAAAATTAAATAAAAACTGACTCCTACAATGAGGTATCCACAGCTATCTGGGACATTACTAACTTAATTCCTCAATGTGCTGAGCACATCCTCTGTGGTACAGATTTCCCTCATCTTTTTGGGAAGTTTATCAGAGTTGAAGGGGGTCACATCTGTTCAGGAAAGAGCCCTTCACCTTTCAGGATTGCATCTTTTAAACCAGTGCAGGGGCTGATTCTGGAAAACACTGTCTGTCTTGGTCTCATGCTGCTATCAACAGGCAGATAATGTACTCAGCAAAGCGAGGCACTGAATTTCTGCCCTCTCTCCTTTGCCTCCTCTGTAATCAGGTTAGCAGATTCAATTGTGGTTTCATTACAGAAAAGTCCCCAAATGTGCTATTAATTATAAATTCTTACCAATCTGATGGGAAACTGGGCATTCCTAGTAGCTGACTACCACTGCTGGGCAAGTGCTGTTTGTGCAGCTGTCAATTTGGGGCTTATTTTGCTGTAATCACTTGTGTATTCTCAGGACTTTTTTATTTTTTATTTTAACAACAGGAGATCATCTTATTTTGCCCCTCCCATACTGTAAATGTGCGCTCAGCTCAAGCCACATCTTTCAGAGGGACAGAAAATAACCCACGCAGAGCTTGTATTAAAGGTCTCTAGAAAAAGTGCCCCGTGCACACAGCTTTAATACTTTCCTACCCTCCTGCTACTTACGCAATTTTTTTTCAAATTGGTGAATTTTCCAGACAGATCAATGACTTTCAAGAGCTAAATCCTTATGAGACACCAGAAAGAAAAAAAGGGAACATGTTCCAAGACAGAAGAAAACCTCATTTCTAACTGAAGATTAAGATTGAGTCCATGTTCATCAGTGACAGGGACTTCAGTAGAGACAGTCTGGATAGTATTACTTAATTGCATTGCATTTTTCTAATTCCCAGAGACAGGTTTTAGCACAGTTTGGTGTCATGAGTTTCTGTATGGAAACATGAAACTAGGTACCTGAATTAAAGGATGATCTTACATCATCCAGTACAATAAGTGATCAAATAGGGGATCTGGACAATAGTGCAGATGTAACACTGAAAGTGGTAGGCTCTTAAACATGCACACGAGCTCCTGAAGATAAAATTCCTCCGGTTCTCAATTTTCCACAATGGCCAGCACTTTTCAAATTATTACTCCTGCAGGCCTGAAGGCTGCATCTGACTCCCACCAAAATCAGTGCTTCATGACCATCACTCAGGAGACACGAGGAATGCCCTTCCCTTGGAATGAGCCGCTGCCTCCATGAGGATCCCACTCTTGGCTAGCTCAGGGAATGAGCTCAAATCTCCTGTGCTTTGCTGCCAGGGACCACCAGGCCAGCTCTGATTTATAGCTTTTTCTTTGCAGTTTTATGATACAAGAATGTTCACTTGTAATTACAACAGCATTTTGTTGGCTCCCTGCCTTCACTTGGGTATTCACAACACCATATCCTTCATTCCAGCCTTTTTATGTCAAGGCCCCAAATTTGAGAAGAGAAGTACATCAGAAGTATTATGAAGATGCTGCAGATCTTGCTACTCCTCAAAGAGGGGACGTGTTCATATTTGCTGGGGGGACATGTGACCAGCTGGGTAGGGCACTGAACTAGGAATCAGGAAGACAGCTAATCAAAATTCTTTCTCAGAAAAACACAAAATCAGCAAACAAATCTTTTTATGAGAATATGTCAGTTTTGAGGAAAGGTTTTCTAGGTCCAGGATAGGTTCTCCAGTCAAAATATCACAGACTGGGCTTGACTATGTTTGGCATGGCACATTTGTGTACTTGCTGGTTTTACAGTGTGAAAAAAAATTCAAGAGGTTAGACTAGCTCATTTCAAAGTGAATGAAAATACTTGAACATGATGGGGCTTTGTGGGATAAAAAATCTGTTTCATTCAGAAGACAGTGACTCTGCCACTAATCTGCTATGTGACCTTGGAGAACCATTTAGCTCATCATTTTCCAGGCGTATATTTAGCTAATATGATATTATCAGGCAGTATATTTCCATCATTTCTGGTGTAAATTAGATTTTCTAACTTTTTGTGGAAGTAGTATACTTCTTCAGAGGAAATTCCAGGTATTTTAGATACCATTTAACAGTTAACTGCCAAACAATTTCCAAGTCTTTTAGACACAGAATAGTTCTGTGCTAGCTTAATTTATAGAGCCATATATGTCCCATTTAAAGTGGCTGTGATTAAGAAGAAACAATAAGCTTAGATTTTTCTACTAAATGAGAAAAGTTTAAAGCCAATAAAGTATCTAGGATTTTAGCTGGAGATTAAATAAAGGGCACATTTGTTCCTGGTCACTGAATTTTTAACCTGGATCTGTTGCTCCTGCTGTTAATCTTCTATACATTCTTTATTAGCTTATAGCATCCAGCAACCCCAGCTCTGAGTGTTTGGAATTAGAGTTGAACTGCAAGATAACATTACTTTTTGGGGAGAGCTAGTGTATGGCAGCTGCCACATATTCTGACAGGAGGTGGCAGCCAAAGAAGTTGATTTTTTAAGAGGACTTCTTCCACAGACCTATTATAATTTTAGATTGGATGTATAAATTCCAACTTACAGTTGGGATCTGAGGATACTGACAATACCTGAGAAACCTGGAAGATGCCGCTGAATCTGGTGGATAAAATGCAAGCTGTACTTTGCCTAGTCCCTTAGTACAGTAAAGACATTGAGCCTTATGCTTGGACTCAGCTTCTTATCTCAGGTATGAGAATACCCTCCAAGTGCCCCAAAATTAGCCTTTATTATGCAACAAGAAGAAAAAAATCCTGGTTTTCTAGCAAAAAATGGAAGCTATACTATCTCTGTCCCCCCATTCCTTTCCATGTTTCTATGCATATTGTTAATAAAATATATTTTTCAAATAGAGTATTTTAACCTGCCTTTCTGTAATACAGGAGCTGTATCGTGACCTCATTGTTTCTCCTTTTACCTCAAAATCCTGTGAGAGTATTTTGGTATTTCCTAAAGGTGAAATAAAAAACTAATCTGCTTTCAGTGACTCATCGCTCTAGTGATTGAGTTAAACGACAGCATTGCAGAAAACTCTTGTAATGCATATTTTTTTCCCCTGCCTAGTCCAGTGCTGCTATTTCACATACAATTTCAACCATTTCTTTAGCAAATGCATCTTGAGGTGAAGGATTAGCCTTCACCTAAAATCAGTAGCAGTTACCTTCCTGTTAATTTTGTTAAGTGGCAGATATACTTTTTATTGGATGATTTTATATTTTATATTTTATACTGCTTGCAGCTCCCCTTTTCAGTGGAAAGGCCAAATCTACCCCCAGATTCAGCTTCTACTGACATTTGCTTGTTGATTTAAGTAGGAACTGGCTGTGCACACCTGGATTTGCTCTACAGCCATTAACTCCTACTTCTGGCTGTTCCTGCAACACAGGTAGAAAGATGAGTACTAACAATGTGGGATGGATCATGTACTTTCAGTCATCTCCATGAATGGTGTCATACAGGCTTCTGTGGTAAGAACAGGGTACACCGAGCAGTACGTAGCTCAAAAAGTGCTTCAAGAGAGACATTAACAAGCAGGAACTAGATTTCCTTAAGAACTCTGACTTCTTAAATTCAGGAACCTCTCCAACTGGCAGCTCAGCAATGCAGATGAGATACTCCTTGACTCTGATTAACTGAGCTCTGTAACTATGGACCTGCTTTTCCTCCATTTACAGTTACAGTCAAAAATATAGATATATGTCCAACAGCTTTACTGAACAGCTGGCTTTTAGTCTGGAAGATCTGCTCACAGCTATTTTATCATTTCATCCTAGCCTCTAATATTAAAATCCATTAACCACAGCTGTCAAAAAGAGCTTATTCAAAATCTTGCTAGTGACAAAATAACCTGTCAGGGTTAGACTCAATAAAGAATTCAGGTGCTTACGAATTAGGCACTGTAAAATAGAAAATAGCATATCCTTGGAATAAAATCAAAAAGGTCTAAAGTTAAGCGCTCAGTTTCTTTATTTGGTGTTAAGAGGAGAGCCAGGTTTCTCTGAAGAACAACCCAAGAAAGCTACATGCTGAGTATGCATCTACCTGTAGGTAATGAGGTACTCCAAGCCCAGAGGTGAACTCCTGCTCCCTTGAGTTCAGCTGCAAAGCCAGGATCACACGCAGAGGACATGGCAGCTTGGTCAGCTAGTGTCTGCAGATACACAGACCTCTCCCCAAGACAGCTGGCTCTTACAGCTCTTTGACAGGCCTGAGCAGAGCTCATTGTTTTCACTGAGAAGGTGAACACCAGTAAAGTGGATGGAGGTGAGATTCCCCTTTTTGTCAGTGACACGGGTGTGGAAACACTTGCCCAGCGTACAAGAGTTACAAATTTTACTTTTCTTAGCTTAAGGTCAACAAATCACACATCCTACATCCCAGGTGACAGTCTAACCTTCAGGTCAGTGACAGGGAAGATTCAGATACTGCAGAAGACATAACATTCATGGGTGAAAGAAGAGTCCAAGGAAGAACCTGACTCCATAGGATAATCATAACTAGAGATACTGAGTTATCCCAAGGATCACCCCTATGCTCCCTAGATAATTTCTGTCCTTTATCTAATTGATACTTTAACATTAAATTCAGAATCACAGAATCATAGAATAGTTAGGGTTGGAAAGGACATTAAGATCATCTAGTTCCAACCCCCCTGCCATGGGCAGGGACACCTCACACTAAACCATGTCACTTTTATGATGAAGTGATGAAAGCAGGAACTGCAATCCAGTACTCTGTTTTTTGGTGGCTACTTCAGCTGGTAGGATGCAGTAATACTCCTCATGATTTCTCTGTGTAATCCTGAGTATATTAAGTTTTTGTTATACAGTGGCTCTGGTTATCTGAAAAGGTAGATAAATAGCTGTACTTGCATTTAGACAGTCTCCTGTGACAGGACATTACAAATACCTTAAGGCTGTGGAAGGAACAGAGTCTGACTTCATGTTTCCTGAGTAGGTCTATGTTACTGTGTAAAACACAGAAACCACTAGCAACTGCTCCAACCACAGCTAAGAATAAATCCTTCAGGATGTTGTTATAGCTAATATTTTTCCATATGAGGCATGGTAATCAATATACATTTCTATCTTAATAAAAGATTTTATTAAGAAAAATAATAATAATCCTTAACTACTCAAGCTCTCTTTATGCAAATGATTCCAATAAGCCTGCTCATGTATGCAAACCCTATGTGAGGGCTTCCAGGATCATGCTACAAACAATTTTACTCTGCCATTATAGAGTAAAATTGAGTTTCTTAGAATCAACACACTCACAATAAAAGCAGAAATACTTAAATGGCAGTAGAGACTAAAAGATTATGCCCAGTCTGTTATCTCTAAGTATTTAATACTTTTAGCTGCCACATAAACAATACAATCATAGCATAAAGGAAATACTAGCTTTTTAAGGCTGCTACAAGAAGCAGAGAAAATACATTCATAAGCATGAGTATTATACAGTAATATGCTTCAAGTACAAATAAGATCTAACAGAAACCATGCTTGAGATAACTGTCATGCTATCAAGTTACAATAAAGAAAAGGAGAGGAGATCAGACTTATTCTTTCCTTCACAATGAAATCAGTATAAACAAATCATATAATGTTTGGACAGCAAACGCCTGAAACAAAGAAACCTAGAAAATCTCTTAAAACCACCCACAGACTCCGCATGCTGGTCTGTGATTATACAACTGGAGAAGATCATCCAAACTGCGATGTAAACCAACGTCAGTCTGCAAAGGATAGTACTACAATGGTTCTAACAAAAAATAAAGCAAGTCCCTGGAACAGCCATCAGTAACGGAATACTTTCATGTTTATCTAACCATTTTCCCTATAAATGAGGAATACTTTTTTAAAAAACTGAGAAAAAGAAGACAACTTAATCCCCATATTGAGGATAGTAACTTTCTTGTGTGTCTTTACTAAACTGCAACACACATCCAGCTAAACAAAAATGACCCTGACACCAACAAAAAAAGAGGCTTTCTAAGTCACCCCAGTGCCTATTGCATTTTGACATGCTCCTCTATGAAACCCATTTTGTTCTCGTTCTTTTATACATGGGAATATTCACCCTCATTTTTGGCAAGATAGCTGCAAACAACATATCCCTTTCTCCTGTGGACTACACTCAAAAAGAGAAGATCAAATGCTGAAAACCTTTCAGTTTTGTCAGGAAAATACAGTGTTTCTGTAGACCACATATCTACCTCAGAACTGAAGTTTTTCTCCTTGCCTGGCAGCCAAAAGCAAATTATTTTAGATCTGAAAAAAATGAAGTAAAATAAAGTGCCTGTCTAGAAGAGATGTGAAAGAGCATGGTCAGTTCTCTGTCTATAGATATCACCTTGGTAGAATAAAGCTCTGTGTACTTCTTAGGTGAAGCTTCATGAGACACAAAGCAGGGGACTAACCCAGTTGCCCTGAAGGTGGAGTCTATGATCTACTAATTTTTGGTCTGTTTCTACTCAATTTATGATTCTAAATGGCTGAAAAATACTTTACTCAAATAAGAAGTTAATGACACGATACAAGCATGCTCCCTATTGCCAGTGCTGTGACAAGCAGTGGCGTTTCTTTCTTTCTAGCTATAGAGGAATTTGATCATTTGAACATGTATTTAGTAAGAAACTCACTTCATTAAAATCAACCACACCTGCAAATTCATTAATAATTTATATTTCTCTAACATTAATCTCATTTGCGTATTTAAGCCACAATTGACTGAACTGTAACTTGTTATCAAAAATGGGTATTAATCATAGAAAAGAAAACAAAAGAAGCACTAGTGAACTGACAAAGCTGGTTAGTTTACTCCAGTAAGGGTGCAATAATTAACAATACAGTGAATGAATATCAATCATTCAAATGCAGTAAAAAAACCCTCTCTATATAAGCAAAAGAAATGAAGAATGGTAGCTGACAAAAACTCAACAATCTTGGAGAAAAAATCTAATCACTATTACACTTACCAGACTGTGTGAAAGAACACTTTATTAAGAAGATGGCCCCATAAAATTGTACTAAAATGAATAAACTGTCATTCCTAAGAAAATATCTTCTTCAGCGTTCACACAAAGTTTGTTCCCTCATTAGCCATATATACTACTTATATTTCTATATTGCCAAAGTTTGATCTTTTCTAGGTCTTATTTATAGTATTGTGCCTGGCTAAAGCTGGGCTGCCAACATCAGTGTTACCAGCAGCTGAACACTAAGTTAATAATGCAGTTTACATGAACGGTAGTACTTTTCAGGAAACATAATAAAAAAGGTTTCTAGCTGCTCTTTGTGATCACTGGCTCTCCTGTGTTTTAACTGTTGCCATGGTTTCATGAAAGCTGGTCATATATGAAAAGCTGAAGTAAAGTAATTTTACCTAATATTTTGATATGATTTTAAACATGCAATTTCAACTTTTAACTGAATATAAATTATTATGAATCCTAAAAGAAAAACAGAAAAAAAAAATTTAAAATTGCATGTTCAAAATGTAATTCCCACTCATCACTGGGGTAGGGGTAGGAAGGAGTTTTTAATAAATGGTTCAGAATTGTGCTCTGGTATTTTTGTATCGCAGTTACAAGTTCACAATATACATATACACTACATATTCTAATAAACAGCATGCTTACTTTGCTAATAATTTCTAAAAAGAGCAAACCCCTCCTTATAACAGCTGAAATGGCCCAGATGTCACAAAAGCAGAATGCCTTTGCTATGCCAGGGAGGGGCAAGCCTTCCCTTCATGCAGGCACATGGACGTCTGAGCCAGCACCAGCCCTTCACAAGCACATCGTGCCCAATGGGGTTTGGCAATGGGAGAGGGCAGGAGCACGTGCAGAACTGGTTCAGTGGAATTAAAGGTGGAATTAATTTATTTGTTGATGTACAGATTGCAAAGGAGTTTCAGACATGGTTTGCTGAGCAGAAAACAGCAGCTCCAGCCCCACGCCTCAGTCTCCTTGTAGCACCACAGTTCAACTGCCCAGTTTCTCTGATTTGTCAACAGAATCAAGCACTAGCCTTGAGAAATTGACTCCATAAAGAATATGATGTGTACATGCCAATTAACAACTTACCAAGTAGTCAGAGTTGATTGTTTCTGTTGAACAGCAAAGTTTGGCAGGCAGAAGAGCTGCTGGCACTGTTTGGCTTGTGGGAAGATAACATTTTTTATTGTTGTCTCTGCAACAGCTCTTAATACACTGTTAGACTGTTAGACTATAAAAGAGCAAGCTATAAAAAGCACTGATTTCTCCTGGAAAATACAAAACTTCTTCCTTGTAAAGCACTGTGGAAGGTCCCACCTGGCAGTGCTAGAAACTCCAGCCCTCTACTTTCCCAGCGAAGTGACAGCACAGAGCTCCTCAGTTCCTCACAACATTATTACTCTCTGTCCTTCATTCATGTTTCTCACCAGCTCCCCTCAGCAGTGAAAAATCAGTCATCACATCCATTTCCTTGTTGAGTTGTTTCAATCTGAGGTTGCATTGGCTAACAGGGTGGATGCTGTCTCTGGGCACCAAAGAGCTAAGCATGAGGTCTAATCAAAATGGAAGAAACAGGTTTTTGCCTCTAACATCCCATAACAAAAAAAAAAGGGTAACCAAAGGGTGAGGTGATGTTTGAGATCAGACAGAAACTGATCTATGATCTTCATCATGCAAATGAAGGACTCAGTCATGCAGTTTTCTCTTTGGAGAATGCTACCAGGTAGAAGTAACTTGACAGCTGTGCTCTCATAATAGCCAGTTTGGATTCCTGTACTCTTTTCAGTCCTGTGCATTGTTTTATTACTTTGTATTTAGATGGCAAAAACTCCATGACCTGCACTACACATCATTAAATCTACTAAATCTACCAACACACCTGTATCTCCTAAATCTGCCAACACAGAAGCTTACTCAGCCAGTGGAATTATTTGATGTGATCACTCACTACAAAGTGGGTTGAAAGCACAAACTTCTCTCAAGCCCACCACTGCAGAAACAACTGTAGCATTTTACTGAAGTGGGCAGGACACAAGTGAGTAAAGGCAATTTGCAGCTCACTTGAAAAATAAGTTATTTTTGAACAAAGTTCCTTTGTTCAGTTTTAACACATTTCTTGACTTGTATTACCCACTTCTTCCTTTCCCATTCCCAAGGAAGTTTCCATTAATCATCCCTCTAATGGAAACACTTGTGTCTGATCACTGAGGAGTGGACACAGGCATAGATTTGGGCATGCACTGAATAAGAAGCCCAAGGGAAGCCTAGCTGAAAAGTTTGGGAAAGCAAGGATGCCTTTTTAAAATAAACTTTGTAGAGGTCAGCAGGACAGCAAGGGGTCAGCACCAGGCAGCCATTGGGTGGATGGCACAGGAGAAAGACAACAACACTTGTCATTAATTATATCTGTTGGAATGCTACACATTTTCCCCCCCAAGTGGTAGTACTCCAGACATCCAAGCACAATCTCTCCCACGTCCTACTCGACCCCAGGCAGGGCACATGCCAAGAAGCTTTCATACACGAGAAGCCAAGAAGTAGCTCATACAAGTGGAGGTTAAAGAATTTAAATTGTCCCTCCACTTTGAAACATTTTCTCGCTAGTTTAAAGCCATCATCTCACAATTGTCATTTCTACCAGAGAAATACATATTCTCTTTGAGCTAAATATGGCTAGATTTCTGTGCCCAGCCTCAAGCTAACAGAACTCTGTCTTTGGAGTGGAATAACTACTGGGAACTGTGTTGAATGGAACAAGAACTCCACTCCTAAAATTAATCCTGCATGATTCTAATACCACATACCACTTACCTGGGTCTAGACGTATCCTTCTCCTATAAATATTTATATTCAAAATGTCTGCAAATGTCAGACTGCATCACTACAGAGAATGCTCTTGCATAACCTTGAACTATTCCTATTTCATAACCAGTTTCATAACCAGTAGTATCTTTTATTTTAGTAAAATCCCCAATAAATTGTTAATTGGAGAAGAAATGGCAGGCTAGTAATTCATGGATGGATTCATTCTCACTTAACCCTGAACTTGCCAAAGATGTAGTCAAAATTAATTGTCTATTGTGAGCAGCCAGGAGACAGGTATCTTTGGAGCATAATTTGTCCTATCCTAAATAAATAGGGGAGAGAATTAAACCTCTGAAAATGCTTCTTTTTGTGCTTTCATTATAGAGCAACCCATAAAACTAACCCAATGTAAAAGTGTTGTAGGTGTCTGAAAGGTACAAAAAATGTTTTAGTGACTACATAGTTTATAAGGAAACTTTGGAATTCCAACATAGTAGTTATAATGCATAGTAGTTGCAAATCATGGAACAATATTATCTGGCCATGTTGTGAAAATTTCTGCCCATTTCTGCACAGTTACCTGAGATGTCTTAAAATCAGCTTCTGGCATTCTTTAGTGTATATGGAACAAAACAGCAGAATCAGCTGGACAGGAGGAGAGTGGGGTGTTCCCTGTACACTGCAGAACCCTGTCTTGCACTAATGGAACTAGACAAAACTTAGCAAAATTGATCTGGATATACTAAGCCCTGCTAATGGGTTCTGAATATTAAGTGGGAAAGAAAAGAAAAACCTAGGCTGGGGTCACTGAAATACACTTCACTACTCTGTGCTTTAAGGAGAAATTCCCCTATGATGCAGGGAAACCCCCTACCCTAAATCCATCTCTTTTAGATTGCAGTAGTAAATAATGTATCTTTTTGTGGAAAACAAGTAGATCTGTAGAAAGACAGAATTCCACCAGTAGATAAAACAACAGACCGTGGCTGTGTTTTCATTTTTATGATGCATCCAACAGGGAATATTCAAACCGAGTGTTAATGTCTGCCAGTTCGAGATCCAAGATGGGCTTTGAACTTAGAGCTTCAGAGCCCAAGTTAAATCATCAAATTTTTTTGAGAGCTATTATTTAACTTCTCTTTAGTTTTCAAGCTTTCATACAGTCGTAAAACGTGGGCAAAAATATGCTCACTCTATAAACAGAAAAATACTGTGGAAGGAAACATATGCTGTGGTAAGACACAGTATCCACAGGAAAGTATTAATCATTTTATTACTGAAAAAAAGGGAAAGCTACCCAATGCTGAAAAAGTAGTAGCAGTGTAAAAGTAACTTGTTAGGTGGATAAAGAGCTCCAGAGTCTCCCCATGATGTTTGTCACTCAGAGGTCTGTTCTTCCATCCCAGCCTTGAACAAAAGAGCTATGAATGGAGACCAAGTTACACGTAAGAATTTTAAAAGCAACCCTTCCTGCCTTCCCCTCAGAAAACTACAGCAAACAAGAACAGTAATGAGCCTGGCTGTGTTGATTTAAACCATTTGCAAAATTGCAGTTCTCAGTTGTGCTTGTATTAACCAGAGACCGGATACTAGGCTTCCTCTCTTATTTTGAGAAATCCATCATAGCTAGAAATTGCTTCTACAGAAGATGGAGAGAAAGACTTAAAACGCAAGAATCCATTATTCAAAACTGCAATCAGAAGTGAAAAAAAGACCTCACCATATCATTAGATTCAAAGAGAATTACCCAGAATTTGTCAGCTTTCATCTGAGACCTCATTATGAAAGCAAGTTGGTACCATACCTGGGTACACTTTTTTCAGTTTAGGTGCTCTCCTTCTCTGGTGATGTGCATTTTCCTGGTCTGTGCTACTTGGACCAGCAATAAATGTTACAGGTTAGTGAGATTTCTGTTCCATAATTATAAACCACATACATTCATCAATTCATAAGCCAGAAGGGAATCTGAGTTGGTGTAGTCTGTCCTCCCTTATGTCCTATTATAATAATGCTGTCCCTGTGTGTTGACCAAAGAAATCCTATCCTGCTCCACAAAGTGTTAAAGACATCTAGGAGTCACTTTCCATGAATAAACATTTTTCTGCTTAGAACTTATTCTTTGTCATCTGAATTTGCATCCCTTCAAAATCTTGCTATTGGTTCTTATTATGTCCTGCTCAGATAGACTAAAGAGTCCCTTAGGCAACAACAATTTTTATTTTGTAAATACTTCGACAGACTCAAGTCAGCTCCCAGTTTTTTTCATTAAGACATTACACCAAACAAGCTTTCAAGTCTCCCAACGGAAGGGATTTTTCCCCACTTCCTCCAGAAAATACTTTTGTGGCTGTTTTCTGAATTTACCTCAGTGTTTCCATATCCCTTTAAAAATGCTGTTATCAGGACTAGATGAATTTTTCCAGCATCAGCTTGACCAATGCCATATACAAGGATACACCTTCTAACTCATAAATACTATTACCTGTGACATTCATGGTCAAGTAGTCCTATGGGAACTGTTATGCAGATGCCCATCTTATATGACCCCTGATCAGTTACTTACTTCTTGGCTAAAATTCTTTGTTCCATCAGTATGGCTTTGATCCCTTGCTCCTTGATGAATAATCGTGCAGTTAGCTGTGTCAGGATGTACTTTGTTGAATCAGCTGGGCTTACTATATTGTATTCTACAATTTACCACCATGGAACGCTCTGCTGGCCTTTATGCTATCAGCAAACATTACTAAGAGATGATTTTATGCTTACTTCCAGAGCTTTGAGGAACATACTGCATATAACCCAAAGCTGAAAACTGAAACTGTGTTTTATATATGCAAATAAAGTGTTTATTTCTGTATAGTGTAGAGAAAGAGCAATAGAGTTTATCATATACTGGAACAGATTTCTCAGGATAACTCAGGAAATGCTGAATATATAATAAAAATAAAAGAGCAGGTCACATTTTTTGTCCTAGTCTGAAGTTTCCTGTAAACCAATGATAGGCTTGAAATGGAAATATATATATATATATGTGCCAAGAAGACACTGCGGGTCAAGCTATATGATTTCTGTGCAGATTAGGTACATGAACCCTCATTTTTGAGTCTAGTACATGGCATGCTCAAAATCAATGGCCACCTCACACTTTGCAGATAGGCTTAAGGATACATTTGAGATCAAAGCCTTGAACTGTGTGTATTAACAGAGTTAATAAAGAAGAAAAGAAACAAAAAAAGCGATACCTAACTTTTTGTTACGATGTGAGAATAACGTTGAATATTGCCAGCAATATAAACTATCAAACATAAAGCCTGGAGCTTTCAGTACTATGCACCTTCTTAATGCAGAATACCCTATTCTGCTGAACTGAAATGTTTGAAGGCATCCAAAGAGTTCTTGCTTACTTGTGGTGGGTTGGCTCTGGGCGTCAGCTAAGCCCCCATCCATCTCCCTGCTCATTTTCCCCCCCGGCCCCAGAAAGATGGGGGAGAGAACTGGAATGGCAAAAATGAGAAAACTCATGGGTTGATAAAGTCAGTTTAATAAGTGAAGAAAAAAGAGGTAAATCCAAGCGATACAAAGGCACTCACCACTTCCCACCAGCAGACCAATGCTCAGTCACTCTGCAAGTGATGGCTACCTTGGAAAAACTCTTACCCCTCCCTCCCCCCCTTCTCCCCCATGCTTTATTGCTGAACATAATGTTATATGGCATGGAATATCTCCTTGGCCAGTTAGGGTCAGCTGCCTCAGCTGTGTCCCCTGACAACCTCCTGCCCACCACAGCCTGTTTGCCCTGGGGTAGAGTGAGAAACAGAAAACACCTTGATCGTGTGCTTGCGCTATTCATCAGTGACTTAAAGAGTGGTGTGTTATCAACACTGATTTTGTCACAAATCTAAATTGTAGCATCATACAGGCTGCTATGAAGTAAATTAGTCCATCCCAGACAGATACAGTATACTACTGGGCAACAACAGAGTGGTACTGAATTCAGTGGGTACTGAATTCAGATTATGAAAGCAGGTGGTCAGAATATTATCATCAGCTCTATTCTAGCCTAAAAGTGGGTGTTTACCTCATTTGGCTATACAATATATAGAATTTTAAACAGCTGTATATCCTGAAGTCAACAGCCTGAAACTGTAGATTGTTATAACTGAGCTATGAACGCCCACCTCCTCTAAACAATACTGTGTTTCTTTCAAGAATATACAATAAATCTGTATAAGAATTGGTAGGACTCTTTCTATGCAAGACAAACAAAGGCTTTCTTAAAACATGAGCTATGCTTCACTGAACATGTACTGCGTTTTTTAAAAAAGTTTTTTAGATTAAACCAATTTGTCTTTATTGCTTTTCAGTCTTAAACTTCATGGTCTGCTTGCTTCAGTATTTGAAAATCAATTATTTCAAAGTATTAATGTTATGAAGAGTTAGTTGGACAGATTACCCTAAAAAAGATTATTCTAAACATTCAAACTGCTTGAAATTATTTAGTGTGGACTTACTTAGATGTAAAAACAATGACTGTCTTTACATCTTACCCTTTTATTAGCTTACCAGCTCATTTTTATTCTCAAAACTCATGTACTTAAATACTACTCACTGTAGAGGAGCAGCCTGCACTGTCTCAGTGACAGGATATTAAATACCCTGCACTCTGTTTCCATTTAGTGTAGAAAGAATCTAGGTCTGTTGCATCCAGAAATGGAATTAAGTTATCAGAGAATATTGATTTCAACCTTGAGAAATGCTGTGGCTTTGTTGAAAAGTTTAATTGTGAAATAGAGTTAAAATAAAACTGAGGCAGAATGTCACCTATTAATTTCAAATGGAGTATTAGCAATACAAGACAAAATTAAGTTCTGAAAATTCAGGTTTCTGCATCATCCTTATTCAACTGTGATGTTATTACTGGCCAAAACCACTTGGGTTTGTTCCCATAGCTTAGCTAAAAGTTTATTTGTTGATATATGATCCCATAAAAACCATTCTCTGAGTCGGGATGGGAAAACAGCTTAGACATCCAGCCCTTCTTCTGGAAAGGTTTTCTAAAGGCTCCATTGCTTTGGTCAGACTTTTGTGTCTGGGCTCATAATCTGGGAAGAGAAAAGCCATGAATCCCCCAAAGTTATTATTTTATATAAAGTGACCTGTTCTCAGGCTGTTATTCCAGCCAGGGAGGCCGGCAAGAGAGATTAGGGTTATACCTACCTACAGTATAATAGGCTCTTACCACTAAGCTCCTGGAGGCTGAAACACTGTGGATTTTCCATGTATCTTAATATCCAGTTTAAGAAGAAAAAAGGATCAGGTAATCCATGAATTTAAGTGATACTGGGATCCCATTACAAGCAGAAACCTTTGGACCTTTCAAAGTTTTACATTCCATTGCCTGAAGCATTTCCTTGAATAATTTCTTGCTGAGTTCAGCATGCTGAACAGTGGGATCTGAAGTTTGGAAGAGGAAGATTTGGACACACTGGAGTTCCTTGAGATGTGAACATCATGCAGGAGAACAGTCATGGTCCACAGACTTTCAGTGCTCTTCAGGGCCAGACCCAGCATATTTCATTCACCTCAGTGATGACTCCCAGGGTGTGCGTCAGAGCAGTTCCTGAGGTACACACACTGAGCACCGCAGGAGCAGGTACCCTTTGCCTGCTCCAGCGATCTTGCTGCAATGCCTCCTGCAACCCATGCACTTGGATTATGTCTGGGGAAAAGTCAGGCTGGAGAGAAGTCAGCAAGGAAGCCTTCTGGGCACCTGCTTCTTGTCCCTGCCTGAGGCTGGGAGATAGCCAGAGTATATAGCAGCCTCAGGAGCTTGGAAGCTCAGAAGTGATTTTTGAAATAGTGAGCCCAAATATTTTTGGCGGTAGTTATATCAAATGGATCAGAAAACTGGAACAAGTAGGTGATAGGGCATCTTATTAAACTAACAATAAGACTGAAAACTACATTATTCTGAATTTTGCTCTTTTCTAGACCTGAGAAACAGGATATCCTGAATCCAAGGTTTTCACACACAAAAAAACCCACCAAGTCACATTACAGGTATTCAGGCAAAGGAGCTCTGTCTTATGACAAATCATATTCAATTCTCATTATTATTTGTCAGTCTCAAAATGAGTGTCCATCCTCAGTGAGAAATTTTAAATTCTTTGGTAAGTTTGAAGGAAGTACACAGGATGGATTTGAAAAGTCGTGTTGTGTTCTTCCATTTAATATTAAATATGTTTTCTTTTTTGTTTGTCTGGGGGGTTTTCCCTGAGGACAGAAGCACCACATCTTTACGTTCTCTTGAAATATTTTTTCTCACTAGTTCTGATGAAACTTCACTACTTCTGATGAAGAAGGAAGTGGAGATGCCAATGTTTGATGCTGATTCGGAGGCACACAGCAAGAGTTGTAAAAACGGCTGCCTAAAAGGGATTATGTGTTCCTTGAGCTGTTATACGTTTAAGGAGATATGAATAAATTTTCAAATTCCAAAATGATTAAAAAGATAGAAATACTCCCACAAAAAAAAAAAAAAAAAAAAAAAAAGAACCGAAAAGAACGTTGGTGAAATGGAACCTATTCATGCCAAATATTGACAACACATTTTATATGAATAGGATGTCAGATGTCCTGGAGTTATTTATACAACTAGTCTACAAACAAGAACTGGCAGTACTAGAAAAAAAATGGGTTTCATCTGCTTATTTTTCAGTTCCAGAACATTTACAAACCTGTAGCAAAGAATAATCCACAGACTGTTGTGTTCAGTAGATTATACAACAAAGAATCAGAAGACTGGTTTGTTCTGCTATAATTTAAGGCTGATTAAGTCATGGTAGGGACTGTACAGATCATACATGATGTGCAGTCATCTTTGACCTCATCCTCTAGACCCTAGTTCAAAGAGTGGAAAACATCTGAAATGAGACCAACTTTTCATAGCTTTCTTAGTCAGATACGGGCTATAGCATAGGCATGATGGTCACTTTTCATGGAAGCTAGTTTCATTGTCACTATTCTCAATCATTTCTTTGAAATACATATAACAGCTTCATATCACTATTTATTTTTTATGTGTAAATTATTATCTCTCTCTTCCTTCTAAAGGTTCAGACAGAAGGAAAAGATGGACACTTCTCTAGTCCTTGGCATTTATCAGAGGATTTTTTAATCAACAAAGAGTCACAGTGGCTGAAAATCTGAATGTAACAATTCAGGAATTACTGAACTACTGAAGTACAGTGCAGTTCAGTTTCACTAGAACCCTAAGCTTTATCGCATTTTTCTCTTTAGAAGCAAATCTGCCTTAGGCAACCTATTTTTGACAGACTAGAGTACATCCTCCATAAACCTAAATTCATATGATAAGCTCTTATTCATAAATCCAATTTTATCCTTATTTTGGAGGGAAAAACTAAAGATAAGGATCAGTTTCTACACTTGCCCTTAGCTGCTTCAGAAGAAGGAATTCAAGCTGACAAAGCTTCTTTATTTCTACTTATTATTCTAATTACTTATCCACAGTTTGGATCATGATTGCTTCTATTTATACTGGGAGCCTACACACAGCACTATTTCTGCATGACTGCTTGTCAAACAAACACCTCAAACAATGATAAACAGCTCCCTTTCATAATCAGAAATTCAGAATTTTTCCGAGGAAACAAGCGAAACATATTTTTAAGATAGAAGGTGGCTGACCTGCAAATTGGAGATGTATACCTCAAATTTATTAATAGAGACAACTTGAAGTAAATCAAAGTCCTAAAATAAAAAATTAGGGCTCACAGTGCATAAAGTAAACTTTCAGTAATAAAGCATATTTACACATGTGAAATATTTAAAGTTCTTAACATGTTATGCAGTATGCAGCTATACTTTGTAGGCATACTTTAAATGTACTTCAAATGATCCTGTTCTAACTAAAAGGCTACCCACGATAAGCATTAAATGAATGGGGTTTTTAACTAGGAAGAACAACAAAAGCTCTGCCTCTGATTTGAACGGTCATAAGAAAGAATGAGCGTGAAATACCAGCTTTCATTTACAAACAAACCAATATTTTAAGTCTGGTTCTAAAGTCTTTACACATAGTACATTTAGGGAAACAAAACCTGCTCATCGTTGTATGATAGGAAATGATGCAGTTAAGTTGAAGTGACAGTCAAGTTTCCATTTGAAAATCAGGGCGGCTAATGGGAAGCATTGACACAAACTACTTTTAGCCTCTGTGTAAGAACCTGACGTGCCAGTGATGTGCCCAACAGGTCTGACTCGCAGGCTGCTCTGCATGACAAACTTCCTCCATGTGCTACAGAGCAAAGTAGCACTAAGGAATTACTTGAGAGGAAGTTTGTCAACCTATACAAATTTGGGCAGAAAGAAAGGGACAGACAATTTTAAGAGAGTAGTACTTGATTTCCTTCCAAGGAGCTAACATAATGCAGTCCACTTGTTAAGAGCCTGCTGTGACGAGGTGTTGAAAGTACCCTAGTTCAATGGGCTGCAGTCAGCGTGGGATGCTGAGCAAATTTCAAGTTGCACCCTGAATCATGCAAGCATCCAATATGCTCACAACAGTTCTAGCACTCATCCTGAAGGTTTGCACATAACCCACGGCCACACAAAAAGAAGGTTAGAGCATATGGCAAGATTTTAAAGTGCTCTGAAAGACATCGGAGAACTTTACATGCAGCAACAAAATATTACATGTCCAAATGCTTCAAAGCTGTTCACAAGTATCACTATCATGCTGTGGGACTGATCCTGCTGTCACTCTCATTTCAGCAACCCCCTGCTGAGAATCTGAGAGTATATTGGCTCCGCAACTCTTCATGCAATGACATGTACTGAAGAATACCAGCAGAGACAACATGGAACTGTTATTTGAAGATGCTGATGTAAGCGTAACTCCTTGAGATGCTAACAAAGGTATATGTATACAATTACAATATTTTGCAGGTTCAGATCTGTTCTGTCGTCTACCCAGTGTGTCTGCTCTAGCCTAACAGTTTCAGTAAGGTGAGCATGCTTCCAAACAGGTGATGTGATACCTGAGAAATTCCCCTCTTGTCCCCAGCCCCTTCCTCCACCATTCATCTTGTGTGAACAACCAGCCCGGAATACGCTATCTAATCTTAGAAGCTCCTTTTAGGACTAACTTATTGCCAGTTTTGGTCAGACAGCTGCTTTATCTTACCCTGTACTCAGGGCTCAGATTTTCACCCACTTTGACTGACACCAAGAAGCAAATTGCATTACCCTGTTAATCTTTTGAGATTGTCACAAGGATCCACAGTGTGGCATGTTGGCAGTATGGTTTAACTCAGACCATCTGCTTCAAAAGTGAATGTCCTTCACACTTTAGATAAAGAAAAGCCTTTGCTAAACCTATACTACAGCAGTGGTTATTAAGGTAAATTTTTTTTGTGCCAGAATCTGCTTAAGCAGTTCTTCTCCCCTCTTCTCCACTCCCCTGTCACCATTACAGCCCTTGTGGATGCTTCATTGATTATGCTGCTGCAACTATCTATCAGGATGTATCAGTGACTGGCCTACAATTAACTTGCCAGGAAAAATGAAGTTATATTTAATGCTAGTCAGTTTTCATACCTATCTCATTCATCCTACAGGCCTGAAGAGATGCATCAAGACAAGGGGTGGCATGGCAGACGTACACGTTAGTGTCACCACTAACAGATTATCTGTGCAACCATGGCAAATGAACTACACTAGAAACACGATTCACTGGGAAAGTTAATTCAGTTATACAGGCTGACTCATAACAGGAACAACAGGTTGATTGTGGAATACTGCAATTATGCTGTTCTCTAGAGAATACCTACACTAGATTGTCAGGACAACTAGACTGATCTAACACTGTGCCACTTCTAAAATTAGCTGTCCAATCTATCCCCTCCCATGCCAGGAACACGCTCCTGCCTCCAGTCTTCCACCACCATGTGCATCTGCTGGTGCCCAAGGGGAGTCATAAATCTATTCCCATGTTTTCACAGGGTTCATTTCTCTGAACTGAGTCCCTGCAGGGGCAGGTGATGGTGCAAAGGAGCCAGCGACCATAAAGTTGGGAATAAGGTGGCAGAAAAGGGATAAGAGCACCTCTTTTGGCAGCAGGTAGCAATTAAGTTGATTTAGTTTTAGTGTCAAAGTACATAACGACTGATGACATACAAAGAAGTACTTACTACCTGTCTGTCAGTCAATCCCCCAGTGAGCATAAAAGGGTAGGAAGGTTCATTCTCCTGACTTAATGTGGTGGCATGTGTTAGAACTGGGCAAAGAAAGTGAATTAAGTTCTGCTGAGCTGAGAGTTTTGGGAGGAGAAGAGCCATGGCTCATTAGCTCCACTAGGCATAGGGGAGGGGAAGGTGGCTTTTCACCTAAGGGCTTAGGTAAACACGAGAATTTTACAGGAAAGTGCTTGAAGAAGTCAAGCGTGAGAGGAAACTGACTGAAGTTTGCATTTAGCTGCCTCTTTAATTAACAATGGGGATACATTCTGTGGAAATTACACATATTAGAGTAATTCTCTTTAGTCTCTATCCTGTGTAGTTCGTAAATTTTTATCGCCTTTTATCAATTCCTTGGTAAACAGTTTCTGAAATGCAACTCCTCTCAGTCGATGATTCAACAATACAGAGACTTTGGTAGTACCAACTACAGGGGAAGAAGGGCTGATTCAGCATCCCTCCTAGCCTGAGATTTTCCACTTCTCATAAAAGCCTATGACAGATTAAAGAAGCAGGGCTGTAGAGATGAAGAAAGTCTGGTAATAAAATAGTGTGAGCTTAGAAACATGCTCTCTACTCTGAATACCTAGGTCTAGTGGAAGGTGTCCCTGCCCATGGCAGGGGGTTGGAACTAGATGATCTTTAAGGTCCCTTCCAACACAAACCATTTTACCATTCTATGATGATTCTACCATTCTATGAATATAGACACAGGAACAACAACAACAGCAATGAATTAGAGTAAATTGAGGGGGAAAAAAGATTTTATCCCCTCAGATTATTTCTCTCTCTCACCTTGCCCACATCACAGCCTCATCTGTGGGTGTGCTCTGCTCTTCCTACTAAGGATGCAGCACTGTTCAGGCAACAGCATAAGATTCCCATTGAGAGAGGATACAGCTGTCTGACTCTATAGGTGGTCATCTGGGAGAGGAAAGACATGGATTTCATTTTCCACTCTTAAATTTGTTGTCTATTTTAATCTAAAATTTAATTTTCTAAACATATGAACACTTTTAGGTAATTTTAAGGTACAACCATAATCTGTATTTGGAATTAAGCTACCATTATGATAGGATCCTGATTTTGTAGCCTGCATGTATGTTTACGAATACAGTGACCACCCCAGTTAGCAGCCTACAGCACTGCTCAAAGTGGACTTGAAGCTAAGTGCTTCTTCACTGGTGACATGTTTTCTCCTAAACAAGATCTGCTAAGCCAGTTTTCTTTTTACTTTTTCTAATAAAAGATCTGGGGCTAAACTACTGCTATTATAAATGAGATGAAACCATGACTTCTCTGTTGTGGAATCCAGCCCTTCAAAGTTTAGGCGGCAACTCCAGGTTGTTTTCTTACTCAGTATTGCTTATTCACCTGTTACCAGCCCCACAATGTTTTCATTCAACAGAGAAAAATTTGCTTGATTCCTACCTCTCAACAAACAGAAATTAACTGGCTTGCTTGCAACCATGCATGAAGACATTAGAACCAGCTGCTGTATATCTACAGCAGGCCTCAAGTTAAGATTAAAGCAGTGTACAGTACCAAGTAAATTGACCTATCCAGCAGTTTTCTCTGGGAAGAATACTGAACAGAACTGTAATATACCTCTTCTAATTTTCTTGCGTCAGCACTAAAGGTAGATACTATTAGGTATTTGCTTCACATCATTTACAAGGGAAAAAAAGTTTTCATGGGAAAGTGTAGCAAGGAGCTGAAGTGGTAAAAGACTGGTGAAATGCAGGTTGTGAGAAGGAATCTGGGGCAGAAATAAGAGCATTAAACCCCTTCCTTTAGCATTTGCTTTCTCCAAGACTACACTGCACTCTAATGCTCATGCTTAAAAAGCAGTTCAGAACAGGCTCCTGCTTCACTTGCATTACCTTACCCCGGGAGAGGGCTGTCATGGGGTACAAAAGCCCCCATGTCCCACCAAGGCCCTCACCCACCACCCTGAGGCTGGGTTTCCTCCAGCAGTCAGTCCCTGCTCCAGCACTGCCAGCAGAGATTACTAATTATGGCAGCGTGGGTCTGTAGCGCTGACACCTGCCTCCCCAGACCTAAACGTGGAGCTTCCTTCACAGGGGCCTCCTAGAGACATCACATTTGAAGAGCTGTCAATCACCCATGCCCTGGGCCAGATTCCTGTAGGTCACCTGCAAGTGAAATATTTCCCCTTACTAATCCCCAGTAGCCACCAAGGGCTCTCTTTAACAACGTGAGATGTCACTATGTCAAAAAAAAATGGTACTAATTTCTGCTGCTGAGGTGAAAGTTAAATTCTGTTTCCTAATAATTATTTATATCAAAAAAGAAGACTGAATCAGTGACCTGTCCTCTGCCTTTAGTTTTCTTAGAGCCCTCTGTTCTTCGGGACAGCAATAGCCATGGGAATCATGGCTCTCTAAGGCCTGGCAGCTCCACAGCCCTGCAAATGTGCTGTCTCACTTTGCCTGCGGTTATACTCTAGTGCACAAAGAGCAGCAAGAAAGCTGAGCATTGAACAGCCAAAGGAACCAGGGACCAAAGGACATTCCATCTCCCGGCTTTGGAGGAGTGATAATGGGACAGGCAAAATCTACCTGCAAAACATGGTCTGGAGATGGCATCATCAGTAGGGACTTCTTAGCTAATACTGAAGGTAGAAACCCAATCAAAGCATGAGCTTGGAAGTGTGTTACCGTTTAGGTATTCATAGTCCAGCTGATATGTCAAACCATATACTTGCTCCCTCTGCCAATAAAATTATAAGGATATAGATACTTGGGATTACATATGAGAGAGAAATCTTAATGAATTCAATATGGCACCTTTATGTGCTTATTTTATATGACTACTCAAATACATATATTTTAAAAACATAAATGTATTCCTTCTGTGGGGAGACAAAAATATGGCTATTGGCTCTCTTGAAAAAAAC
Organism: Pezoporus wallicus; assembly: GCF_028554395.1. NCBI lineage: Eukaryota > Metazoa > Chordata > Aves > Psittaciformes > Psittacidae > Pezoporus > Pezoporus wallicus. Next base: position 5,558,201 of record NW_026641950.1, read on the forward strand.
AGCTTATGTAGCAATTTTTAGCTAGAGTTGGTTTAAAAATGAACTATGCACAAAGAAAAAATACATCTTTTTCTAAAGAAAGACTTTCAAAGAACCTTATGAAGATTAGCAATGCATTGAAGCCAAATATTTCACAAAAAGAACTTGGAAACAAAATACTGGTATTCTTTCTTGGATTACTCTCAAACAGAGGCTTCCGACTATAATAGTATGCAGTACTTGTGTGATATGGACAATTGCCTTGGGACTGAGAAATCAGTTCTGCAAAGCAGTAAAAATGTTGAAGATCAGCACTTTGCAGGATACTGCCAATATTCTTTCTGGGACCAGTTACTTGCTGAGACACCCAAACTGACTTAGTGTTAGTGATGCATTTCAAATGCTAAACATGCCCTGCAGATCTGAATACTACTTTAGTAAATGATTTTTCCCTCAAGCATTGACAGATAAATCCCTTTAAGTCCCTCCTGCAACAGACCAGTGTTTATAAGCATACAAAAATTCTTCAAGAAAAACTGTGGATTAACTTTAAAGGGGAAGGTATATGCACCATGCAAAAGTGATTTTTACTGGAGGCAGTTAAATCTATTGACTGGGAATGAATTAATTTTATAGAGAAAATATTTAGGAAAAAAAAACAAGGTAGATATTGGTGGCTTAAGAAGATCTAATGGTAAATAAAGGATCTATTTCATAAAGCATGTATGAAATAGATGCATGTATGTCATTTTACAATGTCTTGGATTGTTTAATTATTCAGAACAACTTCAGCACCAGTTTTTCCTAGTCAGCTGCAATAAGTCTGAAGCAAGCTAATACTTGAAGATTTGGTCCAAATGAGCAACTAGATTCCAAAAACTTTATGGTGAAGATTTAGGAGAGGATTAGCATGAATAGCTGTGTCAGTGCTGGTTGACTTTCAAATAGCTGCCCATGGCTTGATTTTTCAGAAAATATTTGCTCAGTTCTGAAAAATCAGTTTCTCTGATGACTTTTTAAAAACTGAATCATCTGCAATCACAGGTCATTTGAAAATCTGTTTTCCTCCTAATGTTTTCTGGTAACTACACTTTTTACAGTTCTAACTAACAATAGTGAAACAGCAGAGAGAGAGTTTCTAAAAGTGAATCTTGTCAGCAACTAAACCATTGGTATGCCACATAAATAGCTTCACTCTTGGCATGCTAAATTTTCATGCTCTGATAAGATTTTTGGCATGATACTTTAATTATTCTTGCAAAGAACACAACTGAATCGTGAAGCACTCGGTTATCTTGGTGTCGTTCCCAATCAAAGGCAATATGATTATATGCAAAACATCACTATTGCTATTACAATGTAAATAAGGCAGTAAAACCCTAATAAAGAGAGAAAAAGTATAATATATAATACACCACAGTGTATTAACTCTGCAAAAAGTAAATGCTCAGCTTTGTAGTCCCCCTAGAATAGGGAATAATAAAATCTGCTTTAAAATGCCTATATAAAGGCTGAAGAAGTAAGCCACTTTCCTTATGGAGTTTTTCAAACTCTCTTCTGCAGCACAACTGTCTCTGAGTATGTATGGGGAAAAGGGGTCCAAGAGCTTCATGAATTATTCAAGAAATCTAGAAGCATTACAAAGGACATCCCACGACAGTTCAGCCCTGGCTCCGACCCTCTGCTCAGCACACAGACTAAAGGAAAGCATAGCCAAAGGCCCTGTAGTTGGTGCCACAGGTGATTATTTTCTTTGCACAGATCCCGTAAATGCCAGTGTAGGTGCAAAAGAACAGTCTTCTCCATGCTCCTTCTCTTTTGCCATGCCTTCTCTTTCCATCCTGATCTCTCTGGACACATGGATTAGGGAGAAAAGTCAAGTGCTCCAGGCCATAAACTGTTTTGTTCCTGTTCATAAAAGGGATGCACACATGGAAAATCCTGGGTTATAAGTGGAAGTCACCACCTACCTGATGCTTTGATACCATTGTATAAATTCTGAACAGGGACTATGGTACAAAACCAGATATAAATACTCTGTGTCCTCAAAGCCAGTTCTGGGCAGCTCCTTTTTCAGGTACAAACTTATCCAAATTACACGACTGAAATAACTATCTGCTGCCAATACAGCCACATCCTGTGGAAAGCAACTGAAAACTGAGGTAAGCTCTATTTCACAGAACTTCAAGCACTTGATTAGACATAATCATTAAAATTGTAAAACCAAAGACTGAAAAACATGTAGGCATTGGCAACCCCAGTGATTGCCTATGCAACCCTAGTATGGTCGGTCCCTTATGTATGTGCAACATAGTACAATCTTTAAATACATGCTCATTTTATTCCTAATGCTGCTCACAAGATGGGCATATTCAAAAGAGCATCTCTTTTCCAAACCTGACACATCATAAACCCAATGTTTCATGACAAAGAAAGTGGCAAATTATAAGGATGCCCTGGAAAGCAGCAGAGCCCACTAAGCAGAGCACTGGACCAGCACCTATGCTTCCAGGTTTGCTGCTGGCATGGTGGCTGATTTTTAGTAAGATGCTGATCATCCTTATCCCTCATTTCCCTATTTGTAACATAAACACAGTGGTAACAGCTTTCTTGGTAAAGTATTTGAGATAGATATACCAGTAAAAAGAGATAATAAGCAGTTTTGAGAGACAGGAGTTACACACCTCATACAACCTTCCCTTGTCAGTGGAAAGACTGAAAAAAACTCCACACCTTTCAGTTTAAACAAATCTAAACATTCCTAATCCTTGGATCACACCTGGAACTATTTATTACCAAGATCTGATTCTGTGATGGGATTAGTTCAGCCTCAGTGTTACAGTAACTCCACTGTGGTTTCACTCTTGTAACAGGGAATAAAAATACATACTTCTGGAGTTATGTTTCATATTAGATGGTGAGCATATTTGCATGAGCCCCCATTTTCCCATTCAGATTCAGAGGATCCCATTACAGAGTTTTGTATGGTTATTTTCTACTTCTGCATTGGGTCAAGCTTTCCCTAGGGTACACTTCTAATTCATAGTCTTCTACATTATTATTACCCTTTTGACCTAACTGATTAGCCAAAGTTTGAGGCCCTGAGGGCTGTTTCTATTAGGAGGAGAAAATTATAAAGTCAAGCATCTTTTAGGCATATCTTGTTAAATAAAACACCTCCAAAGTCACCTGCCCTCAACTTCATTCCTGTTTCCTTGAATGCAAGAGATTCACACAACAGCAAGGTATCTCTGCCATCCCTCTTGGAGTCTTTTCAGCCAGAACTCAAACCTTTGTGGGACTGTTCCAGTGCTCATGTAATTCTTTTAATTTCACTTTCTTTTCTTCCTTTGAGTCTTTTGCAATGCTTTTCCTCCTGCTTCATCTGCTTTTCTTTCATTTGCTTTTGTTCTTCTATTCCGGGTATATCCAACTTCCATAAAGATTAATATCCAGTCATACCCTTCTTCCACCTAGTTCAAGTGCCTGAGTATCCCCACATATGTTTTTGTTTCAGGAGGTGAAATGTGCCTGGGATTAGGTTGGAGGCTGCTGGTGTTTGAACTGCTACTAGCATAAGCTTACCTATTCCTTAACGGGTGCAGCAAGGATGCAGCATTCACCAAGTTCCATGTTATTTGACCCAAAGATGGGTGATTGCCTATTTTTGCAATGCTATGGAGAGCCTTCTGATTCACCTACATACCCCATTTGGCTGGCTCCAGAATCTGCAGCCAAACCAGCACTTCTCGGGGTAGTGCCAGTGGTAAGTATGTGTGAAGGAAGCAGCCGTATCTTTCCCCAGCCTTGTCTCCCTTGCTGCTTGCAGGATAAACAGCTGCAATAGCTCAAAGGAAAGCATAAGGAATGAGAAGCCAGGAGTGTGGGAAAGGCAAAACGGTGCTTTTTGCATTGGTGTCAGCACACCTGGCTTGAACTATTCATCAAACCAGCCTCATCCACGGCAGTCTCCCTGAGCTTTGTGCAAGCAGAAATGCTTGTATAGTTGACAACAGTAGCTGCCAGCTCTAATCTGAGAATTTGGATAGGAATGGAATGGAAAAGCTGTGAATTTTTAAATTACAGCAGTTACATAGAGTAGCATAAAGGGTCTCAATGCTTTCTAGCTGCCACATTTAAATATCTATCCAAATGAATTAGAGAACACAACAGGAAATATGCTCATGATGAACTCTACCTTGATCCTGCACTGACACAAGGGAGTTTTGGTATTTCATAGCCTTAGCAGCTGGAACCCTTAAAAATTTTAAGAATGTAGGAACCTCCAAAAGACTGCTGTGAAAGAAAAGTCAAATTTACGGTGACTTGCCCAATGCTAAGGGTGGCATCTCTGGCACAGCACCCTTTTGCCCATATCCCCATCTCCTAGCCCATCTGATTACAGTGCTTTCCTCACAATGGGAGTCCAACTATTATCTTCAAAGCTGAAAACCCTGTGTAAAAAGTAAGCTGTAAAAATAGCTAGAGAATAAGCTGTAAAAATAGCTAGAGAGCAGCACATCAGAGAATGCCCTGTTATTATTTCTTCTTGCAGAAACACATTTTCAAATAAATCTCCAGCATCAGTTCTTGTGGCAATATATGCAGCATTCTCTAAACTACTGCAGCAGTTGTGCTGTACCTATAACTCCAATCTATAACACAAATATTAAAGCAGATAAAAGGTGCATAACAACTATATTACCACATTAATCTCAAAAGGACACTTGGCTAATATAAAATTCAGCATCATCTTCATTGATGGCTCAGGGAAATAAAGTTGTAATAAATCGTTGCAAGGCAAAGTACTAATGATTGAATGAGGCTACGCAATTAAGATGTAACTTTTTAAATCGCCTTTGAGGTTAAACGTAGAAGAATTATGAGTAAAAGGGCAATTAAGTGCCAGGCTTTTCAATCTAAGGTCTCCTCATCAAAGATTCAGTTACCTAAATTGTTTTTCACTATTTCAGAGGAAGAGCTGGGTGTAACAATATTTCATCCCCCACAAGAGGAAGTAAAGAATACTCTTTCAAACAAAAGCATTACCAGGCTATCAAAATCTTTACAAAGAAAAATAAACCAATCAAGATTGATCTACTAGGGCTCTCAAGTTCCCGGATTCCTAAATGTTAACATTGGGTTATAAAAGGGAAAAGAAGTGTAAAATGTAGCCATTATCATCTTCATAGCACAACCTTGAGTAATATATATCTTAATGAAACATGAGCTTCACAAACATTGTACCTGATATTTCTATAATCTGCAACTTTTTATACAATTTTACATGCTGTGTTTAAAAATAATTTCCTTCTGAAATCTTTTGAGATTTATTTTTGAGGAGAAATATGGAGTCATTTATGCTTTGATCCTGCAGATCTTAAATGACTTCAGTGTATATAATGTCTCTATTGATTAAAGCTATCCAAATCTAAGTGTATTCAAGATTGTGAAGCCAATTTAAGTTTACCTCAAGAGACACATGAAAAATCTAATACTTACTGACTGAAAAATTAAACTAGCCGCAAACAACAGTTGTGCATAAAACTTACAAAAGGACACTTTGCATAGTATTTAAAATAGCAATCTTTTTTCTACATTTCCTTTCTCTTTCCAAGTGACAATGTGCTAGTGCATTGGTATAAATTAGACAATTTTGTATTGTCATATCATATTCCATCCAAGGTTTCCAAGGCATGTTAAGATGCAGCAATTGATTAACCAGACTCATTTTGTGAGGTTTCATGTCTAGATTTGTAGCAGAAAAGAGTGGGGGAAAAGGAATATAAGATGCTTCTCACCCAAGACCAGTAATATTTCTGTTACTGTGCTGTAGATTTCACTACTGTATCTGCATGACATAAACAAATAAAAACCACATGCAATTTTCCCTTGGGTAGAATGAAAAGCGGAGAAAAGAAAGAAAAGAAAGAAGCATAATTGATCGATGCTAGTCACATCACTTTCTGCATGTCTGGAAAGCCCTCAGAAGGCATATGTATTCCAAAATAACTAAAGAAATTCGAAATTCACACCAGTTTGTTGCAAGAGCTCACAGTTTTTATTTTGAACTAGGAATGTGCTATTTTGCTCTAACTTAAAATAGCCAGGCACAACCCTCCTTTAGGAAAATACCACACTGAAAAATGTTCCCTTAAGTTGCACAAGAGAAAACTGATTTTCTTACTGATTGAAGTTAAACCAAAGTATCTCTAATTAAAAACTTACTTCCAGAGTAGGTAAAAGAAGAGTTCAGGAAGACATGAGAAAAAGAACTATATTAAACGTGGTGCTTTTTACCTTGGGCAAAATGGACATCTTTATCTTGAATGGCACCATAAACCTTGTAGCAACTGTTGCTACTGTACTGTCCAAGTTTCACTGTGCATCAATTTAAACAAGAAATGTCATTTATTGCTGCCACTCGCATTAGAGTAAAAAATCTGTTCCCTGAGTTTCAAAAGAACTTACAAGACTCTTCACGGAGCCGTTTACAATGGCCTTTCCAGCTTAACATTTCAGCTTTCCTGACACAAGAAAAAAAGTGCAAATTACTTGAGTATACAGCATCATAAAACACAGCCACTGACATAAAAGCTGAAAATGTGCATACCAGCTTTTTATTGTGTGTTTACAACCTAATTCAAGTTTATGAAAAAAGTTTCATTAAAAGTTGAATTATTGCATATCGGGCACGCTGGCATTACATTGACACTAAAGTAAAAAACAGAGTTAACTGCATTCCTGTTTGGTGGATGCAATTGAGCTTCTCTACATACATCTGTAATTTTGAAAAATTCCTCCTGCTTCTACAACAACCCTCTGCTAATTTTCTTCAATTTTCTGCTCCACTAACTTAAAAGTCATTTCCTTAAGAAAACAGATGACAGACAACCTGAGTGACTGATTATATTGTGCCATCACTTTGTTTTTTCGCTGAGGCCTTGGTTTAAGAGGATGGATGTTAGTGTAAATGACAGAAAGGGGAGCTTCGCATAGGATTTCACTTCTGTTCAAAGACAAGCTAATGCAACCTCGCTGAGGTGCAATCAACTTGACAAATGGATGCTGTGCAGCCCTGTGCCTCCCACTGAAACCCGAGAGTCTGATTTACACAATATTCCCCCTGTAAACGGAGGGAAGCCCAAATTCCAATCAGACTTAACGCTGCTCGGCTGTATAATGGGTTGATCTGATAATTCCTCCCATATAATGAAATCTGATAATAGTGGGAAAAAATACATCAGAGAGAATGGAATACATTAATGAACTTGTAAAAATACACTTAAGTCTTAACAGATTTAATAAACAGAGGAGGGATGGCTCAAACCAGGAGTCTTCCTATGTGGTCAGCAGTTCTCAGGTTTAACAATGAAGCTGACTGAAAATACAGAGTTTCTATTTACAATTGACTACATTCACCACACCTTTTCTCAGATGGCCAGGAAAAGAAAAAAAAAAAAAGCATTTAAATATCAAAGTAAGCTTTGTCATATGTTTACATGTCTTGCCTTGTTCTGTTTCCCCTTCAAACTAAACTAATTCTATGATACAAGCTGTTTTCTCAGGGAAATGTGAGTCAGATAGAAATGTTTTCCTACCCGAGAATCAGCGTTTCATTTACTGACTGGAAAAAAACAGGAAACATTTGCTTCTAGACTTTTATGATATTTTTTTTGAATTGAAAAACAATCAATTCAATTTAAAAACACTTTTCATACAAGTTCAACAGCTGGCACAAAACTTAACTGAATGTTTACACTGGAAAAATGTCACAAAAATGTCTACCAAAATCAGGATTTTTTGTGTATCATAATAAACTACTCTTACTGTCATTGCTCTCTACAAATAAACATTTTGCCTTAGCAGCTACAATTGCAACCAGAAGCTGTTCTCACACATATACAAGTTGACTAGTGCAGGATTTTTAGGGTTTTATTTACTTTGCTGTTGTCACAAATAAAAGAAAAAAAGAAAAAAACTTATGCAAACATTTCATGCTGAAGTGAATGGATTTCAACAGCTGCTGATTTGGTGACATCGAGAACCCCAGTGGAGATGTCCTGCTGAATTAACGTCTTGGAAATGTTAAAAAGAAACTTCAAACAGCCCTTGTTTAGCAGGCGGTCGAGGCTCACTCTCGGTGGGGATCATGTGAAGACTAGCAGAGCAGTCACTCAGTCATGAATCAGACTTGTCAATAGTTGCCTATTTTCTCAACAGGTGTCTCAATCACACGCCATCATCCTTCGCCCCATAGACTTCTGTTTAACAGAAATCTCTATTGCACAGGGCACTGTTTTTTCTTATATGAGACATGTATTGCTTTCTTAACAACCAGCTCCCTCCTACAGTCCCTACTGAAATTCATACTTGGTATAAACACATCTCTCTTGCCTATGTGAGCTAGCAGGGAAAGTATGAGAACTGTAACACAGGAGCGAGGAAGCATTTAATTCTTTGTTATTGCTGCAGATAAGCACAGCAAACACCAAACGATCATCATCAGCTGTTTTGTCAGATAATTATGAAATGCTATCATATCAAGGTACCCTTTGTGAGTCACTATGCAGTAATCACTCAGAATGTACTCAGACAGAAAAAGGCATCACTAACATAAAAGACCTTACTGTAAATAAAAATGCAGGGAAATGTTTCATATTATCTAAATAAAAATAAAAGGTTTAAATACAAAGCACAGGAAACCATTTTCCAAAAGATTTTTCCTTATACCTAACTTTCAATTATCACTTTTTACAGCATTTTTTGTAATTAAATTATTTTTTCTAAGTTTTGGTATCCTCATTTCTTTTATATGACTCATACATACATATAACTATAAAAGTAAATTAAGTCCTATGGGTCACAGCTGTCAGAATCCTGAAGAATTACAGGTATTCACAGAAAACTTTAAATGACATAGTTTTTACCTTATAAAGTGTTTGTCTCTACTCTTACAGCTACATTCTTTGAGCCACAGCAGTATTAGGCAACGCAACAAAAAAGATTAGGGATTTTTTAGTCTTGCCTTTTGTGTTAAAAAGCAACAAACCAGTAAATATTCTACAACACTTACTAAGGCTTGTACAATTAGAACCCACTTTGTATCAGCGAACAACTCTGGGCTTCCTGTTGTTACCTTTGTTTTCCAATTTCATCTACTATATATACACAAAATACTGATGATCTGAAGTAATCTTTAGTATTTTCAGGCCAGTTTCTGCCTGCATCAGTGGAAGAAGTACATTTGTAAAATAATGTAGATAGGTTAGTAGCAGGGTACTTAACTTTTATAGTAACAGCTCCTGTAGAAACTACAGCTTCTGCCTGACTCACAAATTAAACATAAAAGGAAATTTACCAAAAAATATGTCTGCTTTATGCAATATTTTGAGATCATAACCCCCCTTGTATCAGGCTTTATTATAAAGTTCTCTAAAGAAGGCAAACTCTTCAAATGTAGCAGACAACTTAGTAATTTTCAAATACCTTTGAAATTCATGTCAAATGAAGTTAAGACAGCAAAACTGGTGCAGTTTGATCATTCCAGCTGTATGTCAAAATTCTTCCACATTGTTGGATAACATGAAAGTGCAGCACCAGTTCCTGTCACCCTCAATTTAAAAACTTTTGATATACTACCTCTGAGCATGGAGTTGTTTAAATACTATCTCTAACATCAGCAAACTGCATGTACCACCTGCACTGTGACTTGAATTACTGAAACACAACACTACACAATTAAAGAGATCATCTCAGATTTCAGCAGAAAAAACATTGTACCGAAGAAATTTATAACAAAAGAAAATATTTTAAATATATTTCAAATGTAAAATATAATTTGATTGTGTATGTGATGTATACACAGATAGTTAATTTATACAGGATACACCATAATGACAAGTTGTTTTAAGTATGCTGATGGATGAATATAATCTGGACCAGATCTTGAAAATGCCCTGTAACTGAGTGACCTTAACTACAAGCAATCGCTGTGAATTAATTTTTGTAACTTGGCATATAGATGTTTGTAATTTCTGTAAGAAGTAACGTATAATATACACGTTACTTCTTATGTTGCACTAACAGCATGGCCGTACTTCTTTTGCTCTGAGATAATTTGTAAGGATTTTGTTCTTACTCATAGCCTTAATTTATTCAACACTGTATAAGACTTTTGACATAAGACTGGATTAATCAATTAGCTTCAACAGGACTGCTGAGATGTTATCAGAGGTACATCCTGCGCATCTGTACACAGAAAGCTTATATCTTTTGAGATTTACATTCTCTGTAATTTTTGACATTATATGAGGATATTATGCACAGAATATGCCGGGTGATTATTTAGAGAATACAAATTCATCCTCAGCAAATTCAGCCTCTAATGACATTTTCCTATTGACAGATTGATTTTGAACAGGAGCCCAGTCCTATATACAGACCACATTCATCAAAAGCATCGTAATCATACAAGCATATTAACATCTTGAACTTTACTCCCAGCACTCAAGGAATGCAGCTCATGGAATAATGAAATTTAGGGGAAATTATACCTTTTTTTTTTAAACGTAAAGACTTGCTTTTGACACAGAAAATGCACTTTTGCTGTACTTCCTGCTTTCTCCCCAGCAAAGAGCAAGAACTGCAAAAAAAACCAGCTATTTTGGAGCAAACCACTCATGTTGACATGTAATATTGTAAAAATTGAACTTTCAGCAGGTAATCTGCGATGATGCAAGTTCCACTTCATGGACACACACAGTCAGAATCATAATAAGAAAGAGGAAAGTGTTTTTACCAGCGGAGATAACACTGATATTCTAAAACTTGAGAATTCTTAGCTATAAACTCCAAAGATTAAAAGATATCTTAACAAATCAGATGGTTCTGAAAAAGAGTTAGAAGAATAAGCTATGCAAAATCTTCTCTGTATGTCAAGACTAAAGAAGCTTAAATTATTCTGCTTATGGGAGAAGGTGTGGCCAACCTAAGTGGACCTGCAGGACCTACAGTAAGAGAGATTTTCAGGGAGATGTCTCAAAAGTAACAAAGACAAAACCAAGATCTTTTAAAAGGTAGAGGAAGATCAGACAAGAAGAAAAGCACACAGCTTCTCTCAAACTCAGTGATATTCAGCTTTTTTTTCTTCTGCCAGACAAGGAATTTAATGGAAACTTCAGCTGCAAACTCTGTAACACTGCCTTTACCAAATTTCCTGAGCCAACACACTACCTCAGTGTACTCGCAACATCCATTCTGAGACCCAAAAAGACTTTCTGACTTCTTTGTATAGCAGAAACCAATCCACACCACCTGGTTATACCATTGGAAAAGAAAAGAGGGCAAAAGGGAGTTCAAAAACCAAATTATCTATTCTACTATAAACTCTGCGATATAGCTGGAAACTGCAACTTTCATGTAGTTTTACATTAAAAATTAAATGTAGGAATATCAGTTCTTAGTTTGACTGTATTTAGAGATGCCTTGTTTTACTGTTACGCACTTTAGAGAAGATCCCAGACAAAATGAAGATGTGACACTAAACCCAGGGAATGTTGCTGTATTTTGTATTTCACCTCAGATCAACCTTCATTCACATCAGTTGAACTTGCATTTCTGACTGTGTACATTTGTACGTATTGATCATTAGGTGATCTAAAGGAACAACTTGTATGCAGACCTACATTAAATATGAAAATGTTTACAGAATCAGGACATTTGGTCAGAATTTCTTAATGAAAGTGGTTTGGAAACTCATCTGGTATCGTTATAAACTGAATGAGTAAAGTTCTGGCAAAAAATAAAGCATGCATCCGTTTAAAAGCTGTGCGTGTTTTTTGTTTCTGAATACCATAGTTTAAAGTATCTAAATCATAAGTCCTGACTTAGAGGGTATATTTAAAATGTAGCCTTTATTTTTTCTCATGGGGCTTTAATTTGTATTTTAGACTTTGGGTCATAGTCCATATTAATTTTGAAGCTTCATGATTAAACTTCAATAAAGCTGTTCAGGTATCCTGAGTACTACTATCTTGTTACACATGGCAGTGTCTTATGCTGCTGATGGAACACATCTTGCCTAAATATCTCAGCAAGTGATTACCTCTGAAACAACTTCTGGTGGGCTGTTACATCAGACTGCTTCATACCTTCTCATACTTTCTTTCATTAAAAAATCTTTCAAGCAAATAATATATCCTTTTATTTTTCAATCCAACACTTTAAAATGCTACACTTATTTACGTAATCTTCAGTACCTTTTAATCACTTAGCCTTTTTGTCTAAAGATGGTACATTGAAAACAGCCAGTTTACCCCTTATCACTTTTCTCACTGTTTAGTGACGACTAGAAACAAGATGTTCCTTAAGATATTTCATAGTTTCATCAAATTCTATTCTTCCTGTTTTTTTGCAACTGGTTTTAGTACTGTTCTCTTCATTCCACTGCTTATTTTGTCACATTTCCCAAGTCTTACTATAACACAGTGCCTGATATATCGCTGTATGTTCTAGAGGTTATTTAGATATGAAGTGATCTTGACTTGTTACCCTACAAGGCCTATCTTTCACATAGAAAATAATCTTCTGCAGTTAACACTTAGCTCACTACTCTTCCTTTCAGCGACACTCATTGACAGAAAGTAGAATGGTGACAATTTTATTTGGTCATTTGCTTAATGCAGTTATTTTGGGTTTTGACAGGCAAATGAAACCCTGCTCTTTTCTCATGACTTGCCAATACTGTTGACATAGAAAGGTGTATGTCTAAACATATTAAAACACATGTTTGCAAGGCAGATGCAGAATGACCTATAAAGTGTATTAAAGCAGTCATATCTCCAGCTGAAGAACTAAGACAATTGCATTTAAAAGGAGTGTGCTGAGGGGAAAGTATGGGGACTCATTGCTACACTGCTCAGCTGACTCTTCAAGAAGCTCCTTTGCTGCTAAAAATGTATTCATGAGTTCCCCTTAATAATAAAAGTTAATTTCACAAAACAACTCCAGCCATATTAAAGCTATCAGCTTTTGCTTTTATTTTTCATATTTCATTAGGTCTCTGTTATAACATTGTTTAAAGAGCAAAATTGAGAGTCCAAATTGTGCATTTCTTTAAAATCCCAAATACTGTTCTCTACTGAATGTTGGTCTTGTACCACTTTGACCTGAAGAGTGATACAAAGCCATCAGAAATAGGAAGGATGCAGCCAAAATTTCTATTTTTCAGTACATTGTACAAACTTCTTTTACTCCAACTAAAACTCACAGCAAAAGTCTTTAAGAACAGAGGATAAATTTTAACTTTCCATCTACATTTGCCCCAGGAGCTACTTTTTATAACTGCAAAATGATTAATTGAAAAATATTACTTTCCTTTTTAAATGAAAATATATGTTGCCCCAAATACAATCACTTTACACTCTACTAAACACAGACAGGGATGGCTAGAGGCTACAGATCTTTAGGTTCTCCACTGATGCATAAACTAAACAAAAAAGACAACCTAACTTGTTTCAGAAAGCTTTATTAGAATAGGAATCTTTGAAGACAAACACAAAAGATTCTAATATGTTTAGATTTTATAATGTAAACAACTAATTTAATGCATCACTAGCAACATACAATAGTCGCCATCTTGCAACATGAATGCAAGTAAGAAACTGATGTAATCTGTGAGATATTTCAAAATAATTAATTTGAGAATGAAAAAAAGAACTTTTATTGTGTAAACTTTCACTGCATTTTTTAAAAGGATCAGAAAACTGCAGCAGTTGAACCTTTGCTAAATGAAGGTAACAAGCAATCTTTTGAACTGGCCTCTAAATTAAGAAGATGTAATTGCCTGAGAAAGGGTATTTGATCAAAAGGGATTTAAGTGTTACTTATCAGGGGAGTTCCAAAAAACTCTGCAAGATCCAGTTTATTTAAATGAGGGCCAAAAAACTTTCAAATTCTTGCAACTTTTCTCAAAGTACTTTGACATGTGCAAATCTATTTGCCAGCATGTCAGACTACTTCTGTGTTAATATTTTTGTTTATAAGGTCAAATGGGGCTTTAAACCATTTTCTGGTCAAGCCAGTGTTTGATGCCTCCTTTTAATTTCCTTAATTCCTTCCCAAACCCGTATCTTCTTGCTTAACTATTTTGCAGCTTAGAAAGTTATAGCAAACATTCCTTTCCAATTTTTTGCTTTTGTACTACTTTCCTCACAAGCATGGACAGATGCATGATGACAAAAAAAGGTCTACACACCGATCCCTGTTTATTTTTTATTTAATTTGAAAGAATGTTCCTGTTTTCTGGCATACTTCAAAACCAAGCCCCTGGTCCTGCAGTATTAGCTGCATTGATGAACTGCGGCACCCTGGGAAGCCTCACTCACAAGAACAAAGCTTCATGCACACCCAGCTGTCCCCTAAATGACTGACAGTGTATTATTGTACCACTTCACATAAATGACAACAGGGTACTGAATCAAATATGACAACATAAAAATTTTCTCAATTCATAATTCCCTAGAGCCTGCTGTGCTAGAAAAATGACCCCAATTATTCAAAACAGTGTTAAAATATGAAATATTTAGGGAGTAGTCTGAAATAGGACTGACTTGCTGAACAGCCTGATGTCTTGAAGCAATGACTAAACAGGTGTTCTGTGATCCCACAAACCAGCTAAAATCTTTATGTTACTGGGACGAGCCCTGTAGTCAGTATCAGCAAAAGGTGTGCTTTTTATATAAATAGCTTAGGCATGATGGGTACAGGAACTGCTTAGAGCCTCACTGCTGTTATCATGTAGAGAATTAAGTCTTCAGCACTTACGGTATCGAGCTACCAGTATAAGAGATTTAGCAACAGCAGAGATAAAAACAAATGCCAAGTTGTCCTTTATGAATTCTTGCCATATATCCACCCTGAAGCAAATGCAAAGCTTTTTTATAGACAGCTGAAGAGCTGAATGCTGAGGAAGAGAAGTTCTCATTTTGTCTGCAAGTTATGCTTAGAAGAATAATGAGATCGAGGAAGAAGACTTTCTAGGGGGTGCTGGGGAACACAGTGAGTCCAGCAGAACATGTCTTATTACCTTAAACTGCCATTGTAGCCTGACCTAGCAGTCCCTCTTTGGGGTCCATGTGGCAACCTCCAACCATGAGGAGCACATGGCTTGCAGGTTTAATCAATGCCACCACCACCTGGATATGTATTGGTGGCAGGGATGGGGTGGGCTGTAGAGCAAGGTAAGCATGTTCTTCCTGAAAATAGATATACATTGGAAAAAGCAGCTTTGTGTTGGGTAAATCCACTTCCAGAGTTGGGACAGGTATTCTGCAATTTAACTGTAAATAACTTCAGAAACTTAGAAGTTATCTATTAGTTTTCTTAGCTTTGGCCATTTGTAGTGAAAACAAAAGGGCAAGATTCACTTGATAGTCAATACCGAACTGTGGAAAATCATAGCTTACAGCTCTTTGACTCCCAGGAGGAATCGAATCCTTCTTTTCACCTTTCAGAACAGCCCTCTAACTGATATCTTGTTAAAGAAGAATTCCCCCAAACCCTTCTGCTCACGCAGCTCTACTGAACACACTGTTTTAGTGCATCAAAGAAGATGACCACTCTGTGCTTTTTACTTTGTGTTCCTGTGGCCACCCAGCTGTGCTGCTCTGCAGCATGAGGAGGGCTCCTACAGAGGATTCATGCTCCTGCAAAGAGAGGTGTAGAATAAAATTTACATCTTCTGCATCTTGTGTGAGCACACGAGCCGCTGAGCTTGTAGGTAAAGTAATTCATCATTTTTCCCACCAGCTTTGTGAATCTCAGCTATTTTCCTACTTTCACTACTAATGCCCAAGTACAAAATTAATTATTTTTTTTGGCTAGACACACTTTTTTCTTTATTTTGGGCCAGTCTGAATTGTTTTTTTGAGGGGATGCAGAATGAGAGAGGAGATTTTGGACTGTAAAATCAATTATTTGTACAGCCGTAAGGATCTGTGGAAAACTAGGTCTCACAGTCTCCCTAATGATGGGAAAGAGAAAGAATGAATATGAAGAAATACTTACAAAATTTAAAGTTTAACTTAAGAGTTCACTGTTTTGGTTTTGCTTGATACCTCCATTTTAGTGTTTATTATCTCAAGTCCTGGATCCTTGAGACAGTGAATTACTTGGAAGCAGACTTACATTCAGCATATGTGAAGGATCTTACTGGAATTAAGCATTAGTACTGGGACACAGACCATCTGTAAGGGCTATGAAATGAAGGACACAAGTACATATGGAGCTTCTGGGGATGCAAGAACTCCCATCAAGTGAGGATATTGCGCATTAAATGCTTTGAAGAGAAGGCTGGCTGATGACTCCTTCCTGTCTCAAACAGTGGGATGTTCTGACACGATGATCTGAGGAACTCAGCGAGACTACAAAAAACTATATATGAAATGAGTTTGACAGACAAGAGAAGGACTCAGATTCTATGTTAAATGAGTTATAGGAAAGAATATAAGCACTTCTTTTCCCTGGAGATGTCTGACACAGGGTATCAATAGTCATCATGTAAAAAAGGAAAGTGAAGGAATTTCCATGATCAAGCTAGGATAAGTTTTCATCTCTTTCTTGATAGGGTATTTAAAAAAACATCCAATGAAGAAAGCAGGATGTTGTTGCACCATGAATATCTAGGAACTGAATTTAATCTTAGTGCTCCTAAACATAGCTCCACAACTTCCTCATGTTCAGCAGAGATCTAAAGCTTCAATGTACTGATCCATATTACAGGTAGCATAGCTTAGAGAGCAACTTTAGAACTGAACTTTAAGTTGGACAGGAACTTGCCACAATCTGCACTGAGTGTGCATGCATGACTACTTTGACACTCTTCCCATTACTTGACAAAACTATTCCTTTGTTCCAAATTACTTATTATTAATTACCTATAAAACCCAACTTCCTTCATTTTCCTTTCAGGCTATTGTCGGGATATTTATTATGAGATCCTGGCTTCTTGCTATGAATCCTTGACATGAAGGGGTGTAGGATGTACTATGTAGATTCAGGGGAGCTGCATGACGATTATGCAAACAAGAAACTATGAAACTTCATTTGTACTAGGTAAATGCATAATGCCAGCTATGTGATATTATTTCAAGAGAAGTGGAAAAATTAGGTGACAAACACAATTTTGGCAAATGCACATTTCCTCAGATGCAACATGTGCAAATCATTATTTTGTCTTGCAGAGTGGTTAAGGCAATGTATTTTGAAATGGCAATTACATCATTAGTGTGTTAAACAACTTCACTGAATGACGAGTGATTAAACACACATCAACAAACAGACACAGCATTACTTTGATTAGTGTGTGGAAAATGCCACAGAATAACTCTGACAAGTACAGGGTAGGTGACAAAGTTGAGTCATGTACACTGTAACTTTCTTTGTCTAAAATGGAGGTGCCTACAAAAAAAGCAACTGGGTTTTGACTAAGTAAGTGTTAGTTTTAAATCATAAGGTTTGAAAGGTTTTACCGGTCCTAGAAATTAAAATGAACAATAGCTATTAAAATGAAATATGTCCTCTCAGGGTCAAGGTGAAAAATCCAGATTCTTGATAATCCCAACTGCAACATAAACTACTAGGGGGCTCTCCTTCCACTTTGATTTTGCCTCCATCTCTGTCACCAACTTTTGTCTAGTAGGTGTATGCCTATCCGATTTTAACTGTTGAGTAGAAAAACCCACCTCTGTTGTCTTCCCTCTCTTTATTCCTGTCAGGAAAAAAGCTGGTAGATTTCTTGATACTGCAAGAAGACTCAGTCTCCTGCTGCAGTGTGACAAGGAAGAAACTGACACTTTCAGCTTCTCCAAACTTCTCCAGTATCTTTCCCTTTTAAGCTTCTCCCCTAACACCAACAAGAAGATTCAAGATTTTTATATTTCCCCATTGGCCAGCTGAGCCTAAAGTAACAGCAAAACAAACCAACCCAGAAACAGATTTTCAGACTAAGGATAGCAAAGACCTAGCCTGTAATCCATAGAAGGCTGGCTCACTGCATGTTGTTAACGCCTTTCTTTTCACTTCCACATGCTACGCTGCACTGAAAGCCTGCTAATGCAAGCAACTAAGGGTGCAGTTCAAAACATCTAAACTTCTCCAGCTCAGGGCTGATATGATCCTGCTCTTCCTCCCTCCTTATGTGTGCATTCCTATTATTTTCTTATGCCAGGTCATGCTACTGTACAGCGAACAGGTTTAAGAGTACCAAACAAGACAAACCTTTCTACAAAAAAATAAGTTTTCTGTACAGTTAATTTTTGCCTCATCCTCTTCATTGGACATTTTACAAGGTGGGTAACCTGATCTAACAGCTTGCTGCTGTGGAAGGGGGTGGCTCTCCCTCCTCTTCTCTTGGCTGGGCAGTCCTGAGGTCTCCCTTGTTTCAGCTCTGGTACTCCTGTAAGCCACAGTACATCAGTTCAATTCACTTAACTGGATAAAAACTGGAGTTAGTTTCTGCCAGCTCAGTGGTTTAGGAAGTAGCCAGGGTTGGAGATGAACTCGGTGAGAAGGAACGACCAAGATAGAGTCTCCCACTATGGAGATAATCCTGCGACATGGTCCTGGGCAGCCTGCTCTAGGTAGCCATGCTTGGGCACAGGGGCTGGACCAGATAACCTTCAGAGGTCCCTTCCCACCTCAACCATTCTGTGATTCTGTGAATCTCACCACTCTTGTGAAACCTCACCAACAGTTGTCACCAGCAGAAGAGTCCCCATAAAATACATGGTCTTTCTTTGTCATCATTTACATGCCAAGCAAGGTAAGGTACCCTGAGACTGCAACAGCAGCATTTCATACCCTGCTGACACTACTGTGTAAACAAACATACATACACAGAGCCATGGAACATCGGCATCTTCAGCAAGCAGTCACGTTGGGAAGCTGCTCAGGAAGCCCTGAGTGAGAGCACCGAAGAGGTCTGGCAGGAGATAGCCAGGCCTTGGTTTACATTCTGTTCCCATTCGGCAGTTAATTATTAACTCACTTTTTGAAAACGAAAGATTATGCATCCTGAACAAATACAAATGTTTGATCTCAGGCTCATCAAGGAAAGCCTCAGCTGCCAGGGAAAAGCAAATGTTCTGTCACGTACATCTAGACGGAGATAATACGAAACAGAAGATGAAGAATACAGAGAGAATGTACCAACATTCCACACACAGTCATGGGGAGCACAGCAGCCAAAGAAAAAGTTCCAAATAGCAGACAACAGCCTGGTGATTCTAACTAAAACCTGGTGGGATGACTCCTGACTGAAACTTCCCCGACACAGTAAGAGAAGAGTGAGACATGGTGCTATATATCAAAAGCATGAATGGGCTCTTCTGGAGCACCAGGCACTCAGCTGCGGCCATGCCTGACTCACTCTGAAGATTATGTCAAGGAGAAGGCATCAGTCAGCCGCATCACACTGGCATGAGAAGGAGATGCTTTTACAAGGTCGGGTAGGAGTCCTGATGCTGAAATGGCTGTGATGGAATTGCCAGGCTTTGGGAAAAATACAAGAAGATTTTCACTGAGTCAAACTAACGTTTTCTCATTTTATCAAAGAAGCCACCCCAAAGAAATGAGAACTGCATTTATAGTAAATCAAGTGGAAATAAGCTGAAAAATGAAGCACATCATAACACCAGCCAAAAAAAGTAACACATGTATCTTAAAAAAAAAAACCAAAACCTAACATTTTCTTATTTTTTGGTTATGTCCAGGACAAAACTGCCCCCTAAAGTAAATCTGAACATCTAGAAAACAAGAATTTCACCTTAGAACAAAAATAATTTTAAGCAGAAATTAATGTCATGTCCACTAAATAATCTTTTTTTATGATGTGGAAAGGTATCTTAACAAAAAACCTAATCCCATTAATCTTTTTCAGGTACAGCACTGGACAAAATTCTCATCCTCTGCATACTCACTGACTACAGCATTAGGTTTTGTGGCTTTTGCTTTTCTTACAGATAAGACAGTGATGCTGGCAGGCATAAATCCCTAGATCTACAATTCTCAGACCATAACAAATACAGAGATGTGGAACTTCATATGTATTATGTATTTGATGCTACGGGTAAAGTTCTTCTTAAACCTTAAGTTTCAATGCTTCAGACACCTTCCCCTGAGCCTGACACCCATCTCTGAGGTCTTTTATCCCTAGAGCACTACTTCCACCTTTGCTGTATTCAAGTGCATTGGGAGTTGCTCACCTTTGGGCATTACCACAATCCGTTAGCCCTGCCCAGAAATGCCTGTTTGCAGGCCTGTATTGATGGTTTGCCTCATACCACATTTCCGTTTGCGTGTCACTGCTGTTTGTCAAGCGCTCTGTCAGCAATTTCTGAAACTGCTGAGCGTGGCAGCTTTCTTTTAGCACATCTCCTCCCTGCTGGACTCTCTTATCAAGTCTCTCTGTCTCATCAGTAGCTCTCTACCTCTACAATTTCTGCCCCTGCTTATTCCCTTTCCAGCTATTTTTATACTTGAAAATAAAAGTGATAATAGTGGTAGATTATACATAGCATCACACAATGGTTATCTGCCCTAGAAAATAAAAATATTCTATTTTAAGCATTAAAGTGTAGGAAAGTTCTAAAAACATGGTCTAACATACAACACAAATATAATGGATTGGATTAAATAGCATGGACTAAAAATATAAGCAGAAAAGGTCTGCTTTGAAAGAAGTTGTCACTTTAACAGCACATCTCATTGGGACTATAGGATGAAGTAATGGCAGAAGTCAGTAATAAGCAAATGGATAATACTGCCAACTCCAAAAACTGCACATATATAAAAACCTCCAAAATCACAAAAAAATTTTTAATAAAACTTTAAGAAAATGCACTGTTCTTTGATGTCTCTCCTGAAATTTAAGTAAAGAACTGGTCACTCCTCAATGAACATCAAGTTCAAAAAAAATTCAGGGTTAAAAATTCAGTCGTACAGGCTGAGTATTCCATGGCAAGCATTCAAAAAATCTCAAAATGGGCCCAAATAGGAAAAGAAATCATTCAGAAAAAAAGTATTCTAAAAACCATTACATTTCTACCAAAGATGTTGGCACAGCTAAACACAAAACCCAACAAAACATGCAGCAGGCTAGACTGCAGCGGTACTTCAGGGATGTTTCCCTTTTTTTACTGTTTGCCAAAGGAAAATGAAAGAGCAGCAACTGCTTCCACAATACTGCTTCATGATCAAATGAGATATGTCTTGTCAATCAGCCATTTGAAATGCACACTAATTAGTGTACAAGTATGAAATGTTTAATCTGAAAGAGCTCAAATGAAGTATATAGGGAAAAAATGTAAACTCATTAAAATCACAAGTTGAACCAATCTAAAGAATGAAAACTTCCTAGAGAGCATAGGAAAAGAGCAAGTGACTTGAAAAACTGCTGTGTCAAGTCCTGGCATATTTGAAAAAGCAAGATAATGTACTTATGTAGGATTGTAACCATCTGGTATCTGCTGGAAGCAAATCTACCACTGGATGTGAGTAGAGAGATATATTACAAAAGACAAATCCAATGTAGCAGGCAGACTGTAGTGCTGGAGATGCCATTGGGAAGCTGGCTTTCTTTTTCTTTTTTTTTTCATTTCTCTTTGTTTTTTTGATCAAGGTATGTGGTCAGCTGTGGTTCTGCTGCCGCAATACAGGGACAAATCTGGTATACAGCTCCCACCACTTTCCCACGAACTATTCCAGAGTCTCATTTAGACAGTTTTGCTTTTAAGAAACATAGAAATTCTAAAATCTACATTTTAGAATGAACATGAGAAAAATTATACTCATGAGCATAGAAGTGGACAGATCCTGAAGTCAAACTATGTCAGGCCTCATAGGCATCAACATGCCTATTGAAATCACAGGCTTTCAGGTGACTAGTCCTAATTACTAGTCCTAATTACCATACAATGCAAAAGAGATGATTTAAAAGTAATAGACTACTTAAGATAAAGAAGAGTTTCTGGAATTCAAGTTTTATACGATACAGCTATCTTGCACTTATTGCATTTGCAACTTTAAAACGTGGGTATTTCAGCTTAACAAAGGTACAGCAGTTCTGTCTCCTATTTTTTAAGAATAATAACGGTATCAAGTTAATCTGCTGTGAGGAAAATGGGAGAAACCCAAGCAAAATCATACCAATTACACAGGAACAGGAAACAAAAGTTGGTTGCTCTGGGTTTTTTTTAGTTAGCCCATTAAGCCCTGTAATTTTGTCAGTAATTAACGTCAGTGCCTGACAGACACTTGATGAGCTTTCTGTTTGCTAATGATTTGTTATTCTCTATTTATTTAGGTGAAGGCAAATAATGTTTCAATTCAGTCCTGCCACCCTGCTTATCGAACACAACCAGTCAATAGCATCCCTTTTCCCAGATACTGGAACTCTTTTGATATTTAGGAAGGAGACAAGCACAAATTTGTGAATCCTGTCCAGTATGTGGATCTCTTTTGTGACCCACTGGTTGGCAGTTGGCTTTTAGGTGATTGCTTTCTTTTGCTCTCAGCTCAGATGAAATCTTTTCATGAGTGATGTGGGTTCAATAATGCAACCACACTATCATGCAATGACAAAACATTTTTCTTTCCTTTTGAAGAATACTGTTGAAAACTACATAACTAAAACCAATGAACCAACAATGAGCATTTTTTAAACTTCAAGTTGAAGCAAGATTAGGAAATTGTAGCTACATTATGCTTCAAGCAAACCTATTTCTGCACATCCTATGATAAAATATCTATGTGATTTTATGTTTGTTTTTTTTTTCCTCCCAGAAGAATGTCCTGTTTGGAGCGCTGAATGGGTACGCTTGGGATCAGAGTAATGCTGCATGTAATCTAGAATTTCCTCATTTCTAGGTGCTTGACTTTGCAGGCTCAATAGCAGTTTTTTCATTTAGATGTCTTAAATGTATAATTATTCAGATGGCTTAAATGTGCTTTTTGCTTACAAAGTCTTTTTTCTGTTTACATATCATACTCTAGCCTAAATAAATGCTAAGACAAAGGCCAAGCTGGCTGGTAGCCCAGAATGTAGTTGTTATCAAATTGACAGGGACCACCTCAAATTCATTGAAATGTCTAAATATTGTATTTGAGTTATAACTAAATTTTAAAAGACAATCTTTACCGACAGAAAAACAGAGTGAGTTTAGAACAGCATAAACAAGTTGCTGTATGAAATCAGAATTGAACATCGAAGTATGGTCTGACTTACCACAGCTCTCCATTATTACAAAACACCAAACACTCGAACACTTAAGGACAGGAAGTATCCTCATGTTACCATGTAAATAACTAATGGGCTTAGTTTATGTTAACAACTAACTTAGAAACTTCCAATAAAATGAAAAAAACCAACAATGCACCAATCAAAAATATGGCTAAAAGTGTCTGCAACTTTTCCCCAAAAGTAACTAATTATGATAATTATTAAGAATTATCCCTCTTTCCCTCTTTCCTTAGAGAATTTGTCACAGAGCCTAATAAAATGTATGGTAAATGTGAACACAGTACAATTCAAAGATGGCCTGCAAAGGCAAATAAAACTGGTACTGTTTCCAATCTACTGAAGATCTGAAAGGTACAAGGTTTGGTTTCATCAATTTT
This sequence comes from Pezoporus wallicus, assembly GCF_028554395.1. Classification (NCBI taxonomy): domain Eukaryota; kingdom Metazoa; phylum Chordata; class Aves; order Psittaciformes; family Psittacidae; genus Pezoporus; species Pezoporus wallicus. The sequence goes on from NW_026641950.1 coordinate 5,581,856, forward strand.
TTTCCTTTTTGCTTTTAAAACTTTTGGAGTAACCAAGTGTTGCCCTGCTTTTATACTTGAGTGTTGGAGGACAAGAATATTAAAATGGAAGCCCCCCTAAGTTCCCATCTGAAGGAGCAGGGTGCTGAGTGATTAACATTTAGGGTTTTTTTCTTCCTGGCTTTTCGCCAGAGGCTTGAATTAAACATTTTAAGAACAGCCAAACAAAACAGGAGTTTTACAGTCTGATTAAAAATTCCTTTCCCCTCTCAAATGCCAGTTTCTTGTGACAGATGATGGCAGGAGATGATGGCTTCATCTCCCTGCTTTTCCATCTACCCTTAATCTTCTATTACAAATAGGATAGACAAGACCTGATACATTCATAAAATCAAACACAACCTTTGCAGAAACCTTACATCTGACTTTAAACTAAAGCAAGCTCTTCAGGCTTCCTAACGTCTTAAAAATATGTAAAAGGCAATATAGTTTTGTCTCCTTTATGGATTGCTCTTTAGATCTAATCAGGATTTTACTATGGCAAGATAAGCAAATCCCAGTGACAAGAACATGCCATATGAAAAGCACAAGATGTGCTGACATTTAAAATCTACTAACGCTGATATTCTGGCCTTACTGGATATTAATAAAATTACGAGAGTGTGGGGTGAAGGTATTATACCTGGTCATGGCTGGCTTCAATGGAGCTTCCGATACCTTGGAAAGTCATCTGCACAGGAGACAGTGTCAAACAGGTCATACACTCTTTGCCATTTTGTCTATCACTGTAGTGTACCTATAACAGAATAACATACGTAATCTGCTAAACACCAGGTTTGTACAAGGGAATCATGCTAAAATACTGTCCCTTTTCAACAAGTTTGTAAGAAGAATTCCAAACATTTACATTGAATTCATCTTCAGTATAAAACAAGAAGTGTGTAAAATAATACTGAACTGGGGCCGAAATTTCTCTGATTTGTCTGTTGGATAGTTTTTCTAGTGCTGTGTTCTTCAGTTCCTGAGGCCTGTGAGACTGAATCCAAGATGTTGTATCTATATACAGACCTAGCTTCAGGTTTTCTTTTCCAGCCTAGATATAAATTTTAACAGCATTGTGCAGCTTAGTTATGAAGCATACATGTAAATCATTATACCTCCAAAAACTTAGCAATAATAATTTAAATTTTTCAAAAGTAATTCCATTTCTACTAAAATCCACTAACTCTTTTGACATGGCTAATCTACATTTGAATTTGATTTTTAATTAAATCCAAATGACAGATAAAATGGAGAAGAACTCACATTCTTGAGACGGCTAGGCTATCCTTTTCCAAGAGTAACTCATTCCCTACTAATGTCAAGATGTGCATATTGAACCTCAATCTTGCACGAAATACAGAGGAAGATAGTGCTTCTATTTGAATTATTCTCCTTGTCTTTAGGCTCCCTTCCAATAGTTCCTAAATCCCCTAAAGAAAGCATGGATTTTAATATGTTGAGACAAAATGAAATTAAATGTTGCCAGTGCTTCATTATTAAGAATAGGTTGCCACTCATGCTGAATTGTTGAAATATTACAGTTCTCTGTCTAGCTCCTGGCTTCTAGACAGGCAGATCAAGCACTTTGTTCTACAGGAGAGGTGGAATTTAGTTTATGGTGGTAATTTACATTGGCTATGTGACCCCTGTCAGAAATGGAAAGAGAGATCGGCTCTGCTGGAGACAGACCTTTTATGTTAGTATCTATTTACAGCTGTACAGCTCTCAGGCAAAAGTTACATGATAAAGCCTCATTTTGACATTTAGGCTACAAAATTAAACTTTATTATTTCTGAAGACAACTAGGAACAATATTAAAGTTATTCCCGTGGAAATAATTTAGTGACATAAGTATATATGATACTTAAGTGTACACTGTGTGAATGAAATCCCCTGTGCCTAGCTCTTCTCTGCCACAGGTGCAAATTGGGAATAATTCAGCTGAAGCAAAATCAGTGCAAAACTGGCTGAGAGGAAAACCAAGTTGATGCTATAGAATTATTTTACCAACACATCAAAACAGTTTTACTGTGGCCAAAAGTAAGATACAGAATGCAAAATTCTTGTACTGTGTATAAAAATATTAATTTCACTCAGCCCTTCCTAAAGTTTTCTGGATTATCCCTGCCTCTCTCTCAACCCCCACAATATGTGCCCACTAAATTGCTTGTGGCTCTCTTCCAGAAAAGCCATACTACTTACTTAGAAACCACAAGAGGCCCCTTCGCATATACAATGGTTTAATTTTGATTAATCAAAAGAGGTATGAAGGTATGAAATTTGGCTTGCAAATATAAACTGAAGTTCTTTAAATGCCAGGGACTACTGTTATGACAAGGACTTAAGAAGCTTCCACAACTGTGGTATCTGGCTGCAAGCTCCGTATTCTGCTGAGTATGTGTTGCGGGGATGTGATACGGAGAAATGGGGCAAAAAACCTCAAGAGGATGATTCTGTACTGCAAATATGACATAGCAAATAGTGCAAAATCTGGTGACTGAGAAAAGTACATGTCTTAGATCACATATGGAGAAATGGAAAAATAGCACTTTCTGAACTGCATAGCATGCCTGTAGGCTTATTTGTAATGAGAATAATATAAATAACATTACACTTCACAAACGTCCACTGGAATAAAGCAAAGCTAACAAGCTGAAAGAACAGGAGATACCCAGAGGAAAAATTATAATTAGTATTATGTGACGTTATGATCTGCAACAGCAGATTTGATCCATAACCCCTGTAGAGTCCCACATTGAAATTGCAATAAATTCAGAATTTTGGTTTCTTTCTAGGCTTAACTTTCCTGGAGGAATTTCATGATGCATTTTTGGCTTCATCTGAATGTATCAAAGCCATTACTTTGTAATTTCTCAGACAACAGTTCTCTAATTATCTCTTGCCCTGTTGAAGCTCTTCAGTTGAACCAACCCAAACACCTTCATATTATGTTAATAATATGAAAAGTAATATAAAACCCAAAAGACTGCACTTTAAATAGGGGACAGAATATAACTGTGTCCTTCCATCAAACCTCTCTAGCCTACAGATTTGTGCAATCACAGAAACATTCAGATTTCTTCTACAATTGGCATGGTATGCGCAATTTCCCAGTAATCACATTTTGTTATTTATCAGTCTAGCTGCTACATTCTCAAGCTCTCTATTTTATTTCTTTCTTCTTCAAATCTGATCTATGCTTCGAGTTTTTTTTTGCCAACCAAGAGTGCGAAGTATTTACCTTTTGGGCAGAATGCCCAAAATAGGCACTCTAACAGATAGGGTAGTGGTTGAATAGTTATCAAATAGTCTAAATAGGAGCAGATGCTTCTAGGTTTTTGGACAGCAGTATTGCATTTTATATGTCCTAGCTATTACAACTAAGTATGGGAGGAACCTGAATGTCTCTAAATCTATTTGAAGAATAGTGTCCCATCTAAGGCAGGAAACAAATCAAGTAAATACTTGATTCAGTATTTGCTATCAAGGAGAGGTGACTGAAGGCTGGCCAAATTATTCACAAATTAGCATAGTGCATTTTAAGGGTTAAACAGCAATGAAATTTCACTCACTAAAATTCAGAATGTTTTATTTGGATAACATATTGGCAGAGATCACCTTACAGAACAGCATTAGGAACCTGGTTAGAAAATAATGGCCAGCATACAGATGTCTGTAGTAAGGGCTGTGCAAGTTTCTATGTATGTCAAATGCAAGACTCCAGCCTCAGACTATTATGAGTGATTGACACATAATCCTCCTCCAAGGTACGTCCACATAGCACAAAGCAGCACCACAACAACAAGATCCTGGCAATAAGTCTACATGAGCCTGCTCATTTATTGGAAAAAGCACACAGCACTGCTAGCTTTTCTCCTGGGTAACTACATACGTGGAGTATCTGAGACAAATCATGTATAACCAGCTCAGAAATCCCAAACACAGCACTCCACGGGTACAGCACAAAACCTCTGTGTTTAAAATGCAAAGTGCATCCTGGGCATCAAAGCAATGACATATGCTCTAGAAGTCATTTTTTCCACAAGCACATGCCATGCATTTACTCATACATGTATGCGCTCATGTTTGATATCCACATGAGATGCAACTGTATATCTTTTTCACAGATTGTTTCAGTCAGGAACAAGCTGCATGGCATGAGTATGTGTAGAGGGATAGTACAAACTGGTGCATGTATATAGAAATGTATGTGAAGGTCTGAAACCATTTGACAAGTATGTTGAAATTTGGCCCTTGTTTGTAATACTTTAAATTACTGAAGAGATGCAAATACTTTGACGGACATTTATAGCTTCCCATAAAGGAAGATATAAGATGAATGTTTACAATGTTACAACTGAATGTAGAAGGGCATAGCCAAAATTCTCAACCTTTTATGTTGTTTTACAAAGGGAAAACTAAATTACATTGCATAAAGCTGCGCAAGAAAATACATTTAAGGTTACTTCTATCCTAAACCTGCTCTAAGAGTAGGAAATTTCGCATTTCGTGTTTCTATAAAGGCATCTCTTGAATCTACCTTTGCTATGATACCTTCCTATGTGCAAGCATCCTGATAGAAACTGTAAAAATACTGAAGGATTTGTCTTGAAATAAGCTACTATAATCCACTGGATCAATATGCAATTCCAGATAATGGCCATCGTTATCTGCCTAAATTATTGTGTAAATAGAACAGGATAGTCTGCTGGTCTTCAGTGGGCACTTCTGGATTTGGACATCCGTCCTTCTGCAGGAACAAGGGCTATGGTTTACTGATTCACAACTGAGGAAGGTGAGAGACCCGTTATACACAGCAGTTAAGCTTCACTATAATATACTGAACCACTGTTAGAAACAAGCTAACTGTGCATTAACAAGAGACCAAGAGGAGTAAAAGTAAAGACTACTATTTTCACACACTGCTGCTTAGGTTTTCACAGTTTGAAACACAACTTCTGTCTGGCCAAACACTTTCTTTCTTGACCATTTAATAACTTAAAAGAAATAATATGCATTACCAAAAGAAAGAACTCATCTGTGACACTGGAGTTCATGTTTCCAAACCAAAAACTACTCTTGAGTCAACGCACCAGCAGGAGTCTTAGAATGCTAGACAGAAATAAACTAGGTAATAAAATGCCATTATGTTCAGCAATGCACAAATCTTCTGGATTGACAAGCCTGAACTATTTTGTTAGAACAAAGGATGGTATTCCTTTAAATCTGCCCCTTAAAGGGAAAGCACCCAATTTAGTCCAAAATTTACAGAATAATTTCCAAGATTCTATATAAGTTGCTCTGGATTTAAAGGGACAAGCAAACCAGAATGGGCTCAAAAATCACACGAGTCTCAAGAATAATTTTTCTTTCTTTAGCTTCCCAGTGAAATTCTTGTTTTTCTATACTGGTCTTTTATCTTTCCCTTTCTGTTGCTCTTCTACTTATACCTATGCCATCTACTATAAAGAAAGTGAAACAATTCTGTTTGTTTGAGCTCAGACTCTGTTTCATGCATGTTTACTGGCAAAGGAATACTCCTGGTGTGAAAATAAATGAAATATACTTTCATTTATAAAATAATTAAATAAATTAAATATACTTTACTATACTTTAATAAATTAAATATACTTGCTCACTTCAACCATTTTCTCAAAGCCAATTATAGGAGCTACCACAGTATAGTATTCTATTGCATTACCCACAGAACTTTCGTAACAAACAATATATTAGTCTCCTCAGGCGTGGAGCAGCAAATATCACTTTGCATTCTTACTACCTGCTTTACAATTCCATATATTTTATTTATGAGAGTAGAACAGGAGTAGAGTTAAAAGGAAAAAAAAAATTAAATTGGGGAAAAAGTCCTGTTGTATGAACAAAGACTTTTATGACAAGTTAAAGCATAGATAAAAAACAAGACCAGGACGAAAAAAAGAACTGTCCCAGATGAAAAAATAATACATACAATAAAAAAAAATAAATTAAAAAAACAGAAAAAAAGTGTTGAATCAAACTGTTTCCTGCAATGCTGGAGTTCCTTGATGTAGTGCTATTACTAAATATAGTATTTTACTAATCTCAGCAGGGAGCTGGCTAACTGCATGCCCGTCAGATGTTTTTAACGGTCACCCCCTGTGGAACAAATCTAAGGAGTGCATGAAAAACGCCCACATTTAAAAAAGCCCCCTTGCTAGATCATTAAGGGAAGATAAAGGCCTGTACATTCGGATGTGATATATAACACAATCATTGTGTCAAGAAAACATATGTTTGATTAGCGCGCCTCAGGTTCATTAATCGCTGTGTCTGCTTCACACCAGTGGGCAAAGTTTGCACCGCAGCTACTGCACGGAAGGATAAAGACACTCGGTAGCTTAAAGACCGACAGTTCAGCAGTAAATCTTGAGCTATTCCAACATGCTCCTCTCTTACAGAGTTTGAATAGCAGCTGTATCGTAGTCTTAAATCTTCATTAAAATATGGTCCTAGGGTTTAGACTAAGAAATAAAACATTACTGTACCATAAATAGCTAACAGCAAGCAGACTAAAGGCATTGTCACAGGTTACTGCAATAGTATTTTATGTTCCTCACTTTAGTAAGGCAGATAGCTGACATCTACAAAAAAATGTGAAATACAAATAAGAGTGAAAAAATTATTTGACACAGTTCCAAAAAAAGAATATACAAAATGTCTGCTAAATGCAAGACTAGTTTATTGCCTAAGCCAAAGAAGCCTATACATCTGGAATTTTTTCATGCTGTTTAGATACTCCCTGAATTTGGAGCTCCTGTTCCAGTGATGCAGGAGATCTGGAACGTTTGGCCACATATTATGCTCAGTCAAGCAAAGGAGGCCCAGCTCCATCCTGCCTCTGGATGTGACATTTGGTTCTAATTAAGAGAAAATTAGCCAACATCATGGTGTGCAGCACAATCAGTACAGTAAGGTGCTTACTGTTTACCTTCCCTATGTCAACCTTAACCCAGGTACGTACTTACAAAGACAGTGCTCCTGTGGAGCACAAGCAAAGTGAGCATCTGAGCAACTGTATTTTCAATGGCTGGCATTCAAGTGTGAAAAGGGACCTGTTTGTCTGACAGAGAAGCTGAAATCCGGAGATAAAATCAGGACATGGCTATTAAAAATCACACTTACACTGAAAAGTAATGTAAGTGTAAAAACCACACATTGCTACCTATTCATTTCCTCTAGTCTAATAACTAAGATATGTATTTTTTGCAGACATAGTAGAGAGTAGTTGAACCACAGTGAGTTAAACCACTGAATACAATCTTCCCCCCCCCCAAAAAAAAATGAGTAAGAAAAACATGATTAAAAATGTATATTCAGAAATTAAAACAGTGTAAAGCACTACAAAATAACATAAGCTATAGCTGACATGGTTTTTGCAGAAACAACTTGTTTGCCTCTGATCCATTCACCCATAATTATTCAAGTAAATACTGTATTTTCAAGGAGAAGAGTTGAAAAAATTTTATAATTCACAATCAAAGCAAATATGAAAAACTGGCAAATGTGGGATCTCCTGTTGTTATCATACGGCCTAAAAAAATGGAGGGAGGTGAAAGAGCTTCTGTCTGTCTGCTAATAACATACATAGCGGATGAGCATGGTACGGAGCACTTGTGTTGGAGCCCCTGTCTTGGGTATCATCCTGAAAAACTGACTGACATGAGAGAGGAACTTGGTTAGTTTGGAGGGAGAAAATTATCTGGGTTTAAAATTCTAGCAACAGCATGAATGGAAATATGTTCTCATGAACGCTCTTTAATTACGAAGGTTGTGAAGCATTGACTGTTCTCCATTTACAAACTGCACATGAAAGCCCCAGATGCCACATTACTGAAGAGGGAAGAGGATCACTATGAAATTGTGAGTACAAAACTAGCTGCCTGAGTTTGCTGAAAAGTCTGATGCTGGTACAGACACTGGATTTGTGCACTAACCTAGATACAGGGCAGTATGCAGAAAGAACCACCCTTCTTTAAGTAGAACAAGAAACAACCATTTCACTTCTGACAATTATCCTGCTTCGTTGTGCTCCCAATTCTGAACAAGCCTGAAAGAAACAACTGCCAAAAAACCCTTCCCTGAAAGCCTCAGCTTAACTCACAGAGGGGGCATAAACTGTTACTTGTCTCTTTTCTCCTTCTTCACCTTTTCTTCTCGCCTCTCTTTTCAATGGTTTCTGCTTGAGAGCTGAGTTCCCGTATAATTAAAATGAAAACCCAGTCTGCTATGAATTCACCACCTCACCTTCACATTTTTGCCAGCTGAAACTTCCAGTCTTTCAAAGTTTTGGCTGTATTCCAAGACAAGGTCTGTAGCTAAATTATCAAGTCACATTAGGATTTACTTAGAAAGATTTTGGCAGGGAACACAGCCTGGTGCATTTAGTTCTGGCTGCGGTATCTTGAGAGACCCTGATAGCTTTTATATTTTCTCACACATAAACCCCCTAAGTTCTAAAATTGGTTATGAAAATATAATCCACATTTTTTCCATGGACCAAGTTAAGCACAGGGATATGTAGGAGGATTTCAAATTGTTATTTGCAAGATGCGAGGAGAAAAGCTAAAATGTTACCGAGGTGACATCCACACCTCACCTGGGGACGCAGGCACTGCCATTAGCCAGCTATTCTCCATTTATCCTTCTTTCCTTTTAGAAACTGAAACAAAAAAGAAGCACCTGGCTGTTTATGGAGGCAAGAACAATGAAACTTCAGCAGCATTTGAATAAAGGGCTTTCTTCCTTGTAAGAGGGAGAGAGGCAACGATGGCCAGAAGAGAAGAAAGCTAGTTTAGACAGATTTCTGGCCAGAAGCCAGCTAGTTGGAGACCTGGTGTTAGAAAATTTACTGCCCCTCGTAGCTAGATTTGCATTTATTTTCCTAATTCTGCGTACTTGTGAATTAATTCAGAAACATTCTTCCTGCAGCAAATATTATCTCTTGCACCATGCTCTGTGAATGAATATGCTAGGTTTCCGAAGTTGCACACCTTTTCTTACAGTAACTAGTAGGAGGATGATTCTTATGGTTATTTTTATGCAGAACTACTACCACTATTTTGACTTCCTTTGAGGTCAAAAATAAGATAATGTGGACTAGATGGTCTACAGTCCAGAAAAACATTTCTTAAGTAAATGGAAACTAATAAAACCATTCCTTGTAGGTCTGCTCTGGGTCACTGCCATCAACTGTGGTACTGCCTACCTTCCCTCTGAAGTTAGTTGATTAAAAAATCCCCTATAAACCAGAATGCAATGAAGTCCAGGTGCTTTGATTTTTACATGAAGGTCTGTCTTTCAGGAACAATTCTTCCTATCAGTTTGTTCTGGTTTATCTCTCCCTCTATTTCACATTCCCAGCATGTTTTCTTACTTTTGGGTAGTCATGTATGAATTAGGGCTGGAGACCCTGAAGCCCTCTCCTACATAACATAGCCATTCAACGTCAAGTTGATTTTCAGTGTCGCAGCACACCTGCAAGTTTCTGAGACTGAGGTAAGGACTCTTGATTAACAGGTAACCTGATGTTGTGCAAATCAGAGATACCAGTAAAATTATCAATAAAATCCTGACTGATATGCTGCCTTTCCTTAGAAGAAACTACATTCCCTATTAATACAGCAAAAATTGTAGTTTTATTCCACTGTTGTCTGGAATAAATGGGGGAGTTTTGTACAAATAACCTGATAAAAGGGTGTAGGTTTTCTTCACAGCACAACAACTATGTTCTGTGTGCAAATTCACATGGATAAAAAGCGTTCTCCTATTTCGCGACTTATGCCCAGTGGCACAAAACTGTAAAGATGCCAGCGAAGTATAAAAGGCTGTACTAGTTTTGACTGGGATGGAGCTCATTTTCTTCACAGGAGCTTGTATAGTGCTACATTTGTGAGAGTATGCTCTGCTACAAAACAGAGCGGATAACACTAATGCTTCCCTTGCTGCTGAGCAGTTCTTACGCAGAGTCGAGGCCGCCTCTGCTCCTCTCACCACCTCACCAGCGAGTAGGCTGGTACTGCACAAGGATTTGAGAGGGGACACAGCTGGGACAGCTGACCACAAATGACCAAGGGGACATTCCACATGTTATGACTTTAGGGTCAGCATAAAAGCTGGGGAAGAAGGAGGAAGGGGAAGGTTTGGAGTCACAGCATTTGCCTTCCCAGGTAACCCCTGCACATGACGAAGCCCTGCTTTCAGGAAATGGCTGAACACCTACCTGCCAATGGGAAGCTGTGAATTAATTCCTTGTTCTGTTTTGCTTTACCTATTAAACTGTCTTTATCTCAACCCACAAGTTTTCATACTTTTACCCTTCCAATTCTCTCCCCCATCCCATGGAGGTGAGCGATTGAGCAGCTGTGTGGACCTGAGCTGCCAACCAGGGTTAACCCATAACAGTCCCTTCTAGCACCCAGTGTAGGGCATGACAGGTTTGAGGTAGCAACAGATTTGATCAGAGAATGGCAGATCAAATTTATAGCTGGTTAGCTACTGTTTGGCAAGCTCCTGTGCTTGCCATGGGGCTTGCTGGCTTCACTGTAGTCTAGCGCTTGTTAGTGGCTGCTTTTTGCTTCTGCCATTTCCTGTTCTCCTTATCATCCTATTCTGCCTGGGAATGCACTGATAACAGTAATGGGCTGGCAGATGGCCAGGGCATTGCTGCTGTTCCTGAGGTGCTGTACTGGATAGGCTAGAACTCAAGTCCTGGGGACGGTGACTGGATAAGTGAATGCTAGAGCAGGCACATCCAGAAGCATACGTGACCATGGAGTAGTCCATGCCAGAGCAGGTACTCCCCTGAAGGGACTGTGGCCTATGGGTAAGGTCAGGTAAGGTCATTCTGGAGCAGGTACACTCCTAAAGGATGGGCTTGTCCACAGACCACCACACAGGAGCAGAAGGACCTTTGGGCCTGTGGATAAGCCCATGCTGGAGAAGGTGAGGAGTTCATTACAATGTTAAACACAATGGCCTTATACAAAGGGACAACAGAGGAAGATTGTAATGGATATGCTTTTAAACTGTAACCCAAGATTTGGGTTGTATGCTGTACTATAGGTACCAGCTGAACCAGCAGAGGACAAGCCCCACAAAAAGCCATGAAAGTGCAGCAGTGGTCCAACTGATCTGACTTTGGTGTCCAATAACACCATAAAACAAACCACTTCTCTTGTCCTGAGTATCTACCCAAACAGATAAACATGGACTAAATGGACATTTTGAGGACTTTTTAAAGGGATGGCCCACAGACTAAGGGAATCCTATCTGTGTATAAAGCAAAGGATGGGAAGTGGGGGGGGGATAGGGAAGTGATGCTTAATGAGGATCTATTGTACAGTATGGGACCAGAGCATATTGTAAATGGTATGGAATAAGGTTTGGTTTTGGCTAGGATAGAGCTAATTTCTTCACAGAAGCTTGTATAGTGCTAAGTTTCGGATTTGTGCTGAAAATGGTGTTAACAACACAGGGATGTGTTCATTGCTGCTGAGCAGTGCTAGCACAGAGCCAAAGCTTTTTCTGCTCCTCACGCCACCACACCAGCGAGCAGGCTGGGGGTGCACAAGGAGCTGTAGGGGGGCATCCCAGAGACAGCTGACACCAACTGACCCAAGGGATATCCCACACCTATGACATTCTGCTCGGCAATTAAAGCTGGGGAAGGAAGGAGAAAGGGAGGACATTCAACGTGATGGCATTTGTGTTCCCAGACCATTACACATGATGGAGCCCTACTTTCCTGGAGATGGCTGAACACCTGCCTGCCCACAGAAGCAGTGCATGAATCCCTTCTTTTGCTTTGGTTGTACACAAAGCTTTTGTCTTCCTCTCAACTCACAAGTTTTCTCACTCATGCCCTTCTGATTCTTTTCCTCATCTCACCAGGGGGGAATGAGTGAGCAGCTGTGTGGGGCTTAAGCTGCCTACTGGGGTTGACCCACAACAAAAGTCTATAGTAATTTGCACATCAGGCAATAGTTTGCTAATTGCTGAAAGTGAAGAAAAAGTAACCAGCGTGACAGAAACTGAGATAATGAGGACTTTGTACACCATTTCTAAAGGTGTTTATACTCCCTGTGGGTAACGGACCAACATTGCTGTTGAGATTATTGTACTGGCCATTGAGCATGGCATAGTACAAACACACAGGAATACCCTTCTGCAAAAGGCCAGATTTCAATACTTCCAGTGATGATAGAGCACAGCACCATTCCACACATCATTTTATAGACCAATCTGACCATTGAGCAGGTGCAGTGCTAGTAAACTTCACTAAGACTCAAGGCACTGGGAAAGGAACCAAAAGCCCTATTCCACTGCTTGTTCTGCAGAAGCATGTATTGATAATTCATGGCAGCACAGTCACTCTCAAGCTACTTCAAGGGGTTTTATGAGTACTTATTTTTAAATATAAATGTCACTAATTCCCGCTGCCCTTTGAGTGTTAACATGAAGGCAAATCAGCTGACTACAGTTGCCCCTGGGCCCGACCACACACTACTATTTTAGAACAATTTCACTAATATTTGTAGTTTGGTTAATCCTGCTGGGAAAGAAATCTCCAATGACTTGAGGGGGGGAGCTAGTTGCACAGTTATATACTTAGAATTATAGGGGGGCTAACCCCAAATGTGGATGAAGTAGTATTTGCTTTAAAAGCCTTATTTCAAAAGTATTCTCTAACATTATTCCACAAACACGATAATGTTTTTAATACTCTAATTTTTTCCTTATTTCTGGAGATAAGGTCTTCTTCAGAGAAGCATTTATATAAAAGCAGTTTGCTGACATAGCATTCAAATCCATTTTACATTAATGATGCCAGGAAATCTACTGTTGTAATTTCAAAAGCTCCCTTTAATTATTGATCGTTTTGTCTAATTTGAATGAGTGATGAGACTTGCACTCCACAGGACTAGCCCATTTGCTGGCATTCCAGTCCCAAGCTGACAGTGGCCACAAACCTTTTTGGAGCTGACAAGTTCAAGGACAGAACAGGATGACCTGGGTTTACATTCTAGTTTTTAGTACTTGCTACACTTTCCCTCACTGTTTTTTCCTGAAGACTTGCTAAAACATACCTTTTGGTTCATTCATCTGCAAGGAACTTTGAAAATATACTCTGACAACACCATAATTACAACTATATTCATTATAACAGATTCAGTACATAGATCCCCCAAAACACAGTAAAATTTTACATTTATTTTTCCTCAAAAGCAATTTGAGGAAATCTGAGGAAAATCACATTAGTAATTCATGACTCATAAGAGATGGTTTGAGTTTTGTTCAATTTACCATATCTCACCTCAACTTCACCACTAAATAAAGCATAGAAACATAGAACGCAGAATGGTTGAGGTTGGAAGGGACCTTAAAGCTCATCCAGTTCCAACCCCCCTGCCATAGGCAGGGACACCTTCCACAACACCAGGTTGCTCAAAGCCCCATCCAACCTTGTCTTGAACACTTCCAGGGATTGTGCAACCACAGCTTCTTTGATCACTTGAACACAATCACCACAAAATGATTAAACTTCTAACTAAAACTTCTGTAGTGTAGGAAGAGTTAAGGTGAATGACTTCATGTGGGGCCACATTACACAAGGCAATGAGCTACCAGAAAGGCTGAAAGAAGCAGAGAGAAGTTGCTGCTTTCTGTCCTCAAAGAGTAATGGAAATGGAACCAACAAAAACAAAATAGAAGAATGTCTGTTATAAAAAATGAGACAGAACATTTGGGATGGGAAGGCAATCTATAGCCCATCAGACACCCAGAGACAGGAAATACCCACTGATTTTCTGGGAAACCATGGAAGCTTCATTTTAATGTGTTGCTTCAATGCCCTTCATTGAAGCTTCTACCTCCATCGCAGCATTCTTATTAGTCTGTCCTCATTTCTTTCCATTGGCCTCCTCATCAGGGAGATTCTGCAATACTGAGCATTTCTCAGAATGCTTTCACCTTACTCCTACTTACCAGAACAACAGAAAATATCTCCTAAGTCCCTTTACTATAGCTATTTGAATCTGGAGTCTATGTGAAATGCTTGGGGTTTTTTCCTGCTTATTTTTCTTCCTAACCAGCAATTTGTACCAATGAATTCTTGCAATTTTCAAAGCTAATTCAGAGATCTATGCTCTTCAAGAGCTCAAGAGACTGGTAAAAGTTTTGCTGTAGCCTTCTCCTTATTTATCATGGGGTTTTTTTGTGCAGTGCTCTTTGTTACCCAAATCCACAACTGGTGTGTCAATCTGTTGCCTTCAGACATGCAACAACTTGTACAAATAAACAATCTGGCCTCAGTTTTCCAGTCCTAAGTTATACTGAAGATCAAAAAAAAAAGAAATATCCTGGTGTGCTGGCAAAGACCGATGAAACTTAAGTTGAACAAAATTCTGCTTGCTGTGGGAAGAGAAAAAGAGAGACTGAAAAGGGATAAGATGTTGCTCTTACTAAGGCAAAAAACAGCTTCTGAGGTAAGAAAGGAGAGACATAGCTAATATCAAGACTGCCAAAGAGCTCTTTCAAATTAAGTATGCATATTTTGCTGCAGTATGTAATGAGCAAGAACTAATGAAGGGAAAGCTACTTCCATCTAGTGAAGTCCAATGAATTTTAATTTCATGAAGCAACCAACATTTCTTAATTGCGACCTGCTTTGGAAAAGAACTTTTGAATTGAAATTGTTATTTTGGTCATCATCAATGAGTCGACGCACTTGGACACAAAATGTTAATGAAGGAAGATAAAGGCAACTGCACCAAATGTCAAGATACAAAAGTTGCAATGTGATGATAGTAATTTATATCCCTATTATTTCCTTCAGGCTTAACCCTTAATCTCTTGCTCATTCCTTTTGTATTAAAAATTCCCCGTGAACTCAAATCTGATTTTCATGAATGCATCTAGGTTTGTTTCAGAAAGAGTTTCAGGCCCAAATTCTTCACCATTAAAAATACTATGAACTATTAAACTGTGATGAACATTGTCAACAGGTTCTAACAGTGAATTTAATATTTGTCAGAGAAAGAGAACCCTGGGTAAAACCCAGGTTGGGATTCACAAGCCCTTGCAAATTCAGACAGATCAGATGCAAAGCTCACCCACCATCCTTTACTTGGGAAGCCAGATGCCAGTTCTGTGGTACTGCATTGTTAGTAACCACAGCTAACTCTGAGAGACCACAAAATGGTCACAGCATGGCCCAAGCTATGACCAATGCTTGCTTCACATACCATGCTGAGTCTGAAGAAGCCAGACTTGCCCCTGTTTGCTTGTTCACTAAGTGACTACATCCTTCAATGAAAGCAGAGAGCAGACACCGAGGAAAGTACCATTATCAATCACATTAGAATGACAACTGGCAGCACATGAGGACGTGTCTGCATCAGGCAACACAGCACAGGGCAGAAGTCTCAAAGGTATGACTGACTTCACAGTGTGAGGCAATAGCACAAACTTGCAAAACACTATGTAGGGTGCCCAGGCTTACAAGTGAACTGCAAGTTAGGTACCTAATTTGCACAGATGTTTATGAAAATTCAAAGAAGCATCTACCTTTTCAGATGATTTTGCAGCTTTAAATGACTTGCCATTAGCATCCACAGTCCCTGTGTCAATTTTGAAAATGGCATTTAAGTGCTTCTTAAAATTTAACC
This sequence comes from Pezoporus wallicus, assembly GCF_028554395.1. Lineage (NCBI taxonomy): Eukaryota > Metazoa > Chordata > Aves > Psittaciformes > Psittacidae > Pezoporus > Pezoporus wallicus. The sequence continues at coordinate 5,597,581 of NW_026641950.1, forward strand.
TGCTCCAGGAAATTTGCAGTTACATTCAAATCAGACCAAAACTATACATTTTTTCTTAAAATTCACTGAGGGTTGGATTTCCCTGAAATTTTTCTCACGTGTGTATCTCAGTAGTGACATTCAAGCACTCCTAGACTCCATCAAAACAAAATGAGGGCTTGTTTTGTTTAGAGCCATGGTAGGGAAACACTTGAGATCAGTGTCAACCCTAATACAACTGTGGAAATTTAGTTTAGGCCCACCTCTGGTGACAATTCAAAACCACACACTGAAATGTAAGTGCCACAAGTAAACCTGACCCTAGAGCTGGTGGTCTGTGCATGTGGTCTCTCAGAAACATATGCCTTCGGTACCGGCTGGGGGAATGAGAAGCATTTAGAAATGCCCAACAATAAAACATTCAAATCTATCAATGTATAAAATGGAACATTTAAGCCTCTAAACAAATGCTAAGGAGGTGGGAGGGGGTGTAAGATATAAACTGTGTAACCATTGCAATCAAAGGAATGCATCATGTAGAAACTATATCCTGTGTGAGGTTTTATTATATAGCCACTACAGAGAAAATGTTAAGAATCTTAAATCCTGCCAATGCAGCAAGCCAAGTATGTCTGCCAGCCACACACCAGGCCTGACTGTGGGCACGCAATTGTGGCTTTTTAAATTTTACAGTCTTTCCTTCATGGAAACTCCTAGGGGAATTTCCTACTGGACTACCTGCAACTTGGGTTTTGCCTCAGTAAAAACTGGAAGCTCAAATGATTCATGTGTAAACAGCTTCTCTAAATGTTTCCATTTAAACAAACTCTCTGAATAATTCACTGCAATTCAACAGTCAGCAAAAATAACTGTAACTTTCCTAATCTAGTTACAAAACAAGGGCCAAAATACCACATAGTCCCTTAAAAACAACATCTTTACCAAAGCCGAATTTTCCTTTAAATAATCTCTGGGCAAAGTCTGCAAAACAATTAACTGGTAGATCGTATAGGAAGCAAGCACTAAAATGCTTTATTCAGAGTTTGTAAAGGCTTGCTTGAAGTATTTGTGGTTAATTATCACAGGTAATTTGAAGCCTGAGCCTTGAAAGTATCCAAGCTAAACACCTGTTTTTCAGTGACACTGAGCTGCTGCTTATTGATGACAAATCTACTTAGAATAATAAGCCGTAAAACATAAAAAAGTAATTTTTTTTTAGTATTTTTCCATACACTGGTCCCAGTAACTCTTAATATTAGGGGCTTACAATTGAACATGGCTGAGATAATATACAAAAACTTTAGAAGAATTTAAATAACCACATTGTAAAGATGTGTCCCCTGAGGCTAAAGAAGTTAAAAAAGACCCATTCAAATAAGCAAATAACATTGTTTACATTTACAAATGAAACATCATATGAGTATTTATTGATTTTTTTAAAAATTCAAAAATACATTGTAACAGAACAGAATGCATACGTTCTTCAGTGAAAGACAAAACTATGGTTATCATCCGGACCAGAATACAAATACATGCTAACAATTTAAAAATCATTTTGGGTCATTCAGGAAACATGAAACAAGCTAGCTGTTTGCAAATGCAGTAGTTTTCTACTTTGTGAATATGCCTGAGAAAGTTAACCTGTAAAGAAATTGGCTTTTAAACTCTTAAACACAAAGAGCTTTCTAGGCTGAAATGGCGAAGAGACCTGTGATATGCACCTGACAGGCCACCGAGCCATTTCCCACAGAGATTCTGTTCACTGCTCCACCTCAGCTCAGCCACCCAGCAGCAGCAGAGTTTCATATCAATACCAGGCTTATTCAAGTGAGGTGTTAAAAACCACGCAAAGATGGTGTAAAACCATCAGTTACATACACAGCAGACAGATGTTAATAATCGAGATTCTCTACCAAACTCCTTGGTTTGTATCAGGGCCAAGTAAAAAGTAGTAGTCTAGTTTACGGATAAAATGGATTATATTTTTGGCTCAAGGTAAGAGCTTTTATAAACAATTTCTACAGAAGCATCTAGAATCAAAGCATGAGAAAAAACAGGACAAACACAACTAATCATTTTACAGTAACCACATACTGTAGGCAAGTAGGAATCAAAACGGTAACATAAATTGTGCATTGGTTCTATGAAAATAAAGTGTTACTAGAAGACACAAGCAATCTGACAAGATGTGAAAGCGAGCAGTGAAAACTTCACGGATTGAATTTCTTTTCATCAGAATTCATCTGTTTCTACTGCAGGCAGGTAACAAATGGAACTCAGGAAAACTGAATTCCTATTAGCAGCTTAACTCTACTACAGTGAGGCTTAGGCTTTTACCATTTCTTGTATTAAGAGACATTCAAACTAATAAATCAAAAATGATACTTTAAAAATGAAGACGAAAAGAAAGCTGCATGTACATTTTAGACAGAAACAGCATTAGATCAAATCCACTAGTGATATCTGATGTATGCAAATATATTGATTCAAAAATATTGAACTATGCTGCTTATGCCAACAGAACATCTGACGCTGCATCTTGAATTCTAGCAGCCTTTTTTATACCACTTCCAACAACTGCATACTTTGTAAATTACATGGGCTTTGATGAAAACAAATCATTGTCAGGCATGCAAAATTCTAACAGAAACCTCCCATTTCCAGAATTTGGTTACATGATCAAATTACATATGCTAGAACATACGAAACCAACTTTTCAAATGAAACAAATTCACAACTCTGAAAAACAGAAACTAAACCACCCATATAAAAAACCTACGACAGGAAAAATAGTATTTCTATGTAGCTCATTCTATCCTCTGGTGGTGCAACACAGCAAAATGAGCTACTGTCCTTATAGTGTGTAATTTTGCATGTCATAGTGATTGGGAAGAGGCTTCCTTTTCACATCTTCCACACTGCAGATATGACTGGATGTACTACAGAGGCTGCCACACCTATTCTATGAAATGCAGGGTATTTGCCATTGATGGATACAGGCTATCAGTGCTGAAGGACTCATGCACTGACCTGTGTGGTTCATCTTACATTCTCTAGAACTGACTGTGATGTCAAAAACATTCTGCATTGCTCTGACATCAGTTCTGCTCCTAGCCTGCACCTTCTGACGAAAACATTGTTCTATAGGTTACAAGCGAGGGGTGCAGGGTGGGAGGCAGAGTTACAGCTTTAACGACCTGGCCCAGAAGACAAACACAAAGTTAAGGTGGTGCATCACTACCTTCTGGCTCAGAGTCGAAGAGAGAAACTAATGCCAGAAATATATAAAGCTTCTAATGCCAAGAAGTGAAGACTCTTAAAGAAGTGCATGTAAAAAGCACAATTTAAGCCCGTAATTATTCAAGGAGAATAAACAAAGGAGAGGAAGATGGTCTGCAGTAAGGTGAATGGAAGGAAGGAACAAACAAGAGAAAGAGGGACATGTATATTGGTGCAGGGGTGGTATCTCCTGGACCCAGAAACTGCCTTGGACACCATCTAATTTTACAAGATAAGTTACATGCATGCCCACATTCACGAGGGCAAGAGTGAAACCTTGATGGCAATGCTATGATTCTGGCTGAAGAGCTTCATTTTCCCCCTCCCATACCTGAAAGCCTTGAATCCTTGCCAAATACTCCAGCTGTTTTGAAGGCTGCACTGCAGAACATGGGGAGGCAGGAGATATTCCTTTTAGACCTATGGCTTCGGCAGTTGGGGATGTTCCATTCATGAGAAGTTCCCTGGCAATCGTAGCTGTGCTATTTGTTGTAGGAGATATGCTGAAGAAAGAGCTAGAAGTCTGGCTCATTTCTTTGGATGACAAATAGCTTACAGTAGTACCAGGGGCTGATTTGTTGCGGCTTGCTTCCATCTCTTGATAAACATCAGGAGAGAGATGGAGTATTCCCTTTGGTGCTGAAAACAAAGACAAAGACCATTCTCATTACTCCAGAATAGGTTTGGCATGAAGACAATATCATTAACATATTTTACAGTTGAAAACAAAGTAAGCATTTAGAAGCAGTATCCTTTTTTCCACAGTAGCTGCAAATGAAATTGCATGATTTATTTAGAAAGAAAGCAGATTTGAAGTACCCGTCTTCCTACTCTTCCCCTGCTCTTTTTAAGGATTTACAATCCTGGATTCTAAAACAGTGGCTAGCACAGAACACACAACACGAACAAATAAGGTTTGGAGATCTGAAAACCATGAGGAACAGCTGCTACTTCAAAATAGTAGCACAACCATTATTTCACTACAATCTTCTACCTCCTATCTTATGCGATAATTTAGACTGTTATTTTACAAATAATTTAAACTAGCCTATGTCAGCACTGTTGCCACCAGAAGTAGCTCTTTTCTCTCCTTCCTACAGCTGCTGTTTGTACTCTCCAGCTGCTCTATTGCTTGTTCCAGGACCAGCACCTGTAGGACCATGCAGTGATGCTCATGAGAATGAGCTGCTGGATGCAAAGGAAGGCGTCTGGCAGTAGGAACACTGATTCAAGTGCTGGTTTAAAGTGTTTGCCAGCAGCCTGTGCTTAAATAACCTTAAATTGCCATGCAGCCACATCATTATGGTGCTAGTGACTCTAATGTCTTCAATTAAGAGGAAATTATTTATTTATGTATTTATTTAGCACATGTATGGCATCCTATGGTTTGCAAATAGCTATGTGCCTTGGACAACATTTACATTGAACAAAAAAAGCATGCATGTGTCACCATTAATATCAATAGGAGTTAGGGTAAACATAAAAAAGATCTACATTCATTTATGTGAATTACTTTTAAATGTTTCAGTGACATGTAAATTAGGGATAACTTGTCCACATTTAAAAATATATACTATATTTTCAGAAAGCATCTCAACCCTAAAACTGCTTGGAAACAGGAGCACACACTTGATCAGTTTTGCAGATATTCTTTTGCATGGAAAGGTGCAGAATTAAGTCTCAAATTTGCTAGTTTTCATATACAGTGAAGCATCTGTTGGAAACATGAGTCCCTAGTTTGCTGGTATAAGAGGAAAACTGTTCTTATTAATAATAAATTGAAAAATGAAATGTGTAATTTCATATTAATAGCATACTTTAATCTTCCAGCATATATCTGAAAATAAGATGGGTGAACCTGAGCCATATGGCATTTCATTCTAGCGATGATAAACCTATTTGTTAACTGATTTAGTAATCCCAAAAGAAATCAAAGAGTTCAATGCTTAATTCATTTGCAGTACACATTAAATTCATCTCAGAATGTAGAAAGAATTCAAAGAGGAAAAGAACATTCATTTCCAGTTACCTAGAAAACATTTTTCTAATCCTAGTAGTGAAAGTAGTATTTTTAAACAAAATGTCTACCACAAGGAGAAGACTCAAAAAATATTACCAGTAATTAATATCCTCATTTTCTAGTACATGGTGAAAATCGAACTTCCTCATTACTGACTCAGGAAACTGCTTACAGGTGAATATTTTAATTGAATTGCTCACACATTTGGCTTTTAAATTAATATTGCTTTCAGGAAGCTGGAGTATCACTTTGTACCATTCACAAAGACCCACCTGTTATTCACTTGATTGCTATCCCTAATTACCTTTGCAGGGCTGGGGAGCCTGGCTGGACCCCAAACTCTAAAAATGTTTTACCCAGTCTTAACAACTGGCTCCAAAGCTAGTGGACCCTGTGCTGAACTCTAGAGCTAAGCACAAGTTCAAGACTAGTGGGGAAGATAGAGGACAGGGTCCCTAAATTTTGTTTTCTCTGTTTGGGACAATTTAGATTATAACCTCATAGATAACAACTATGTAAACATGCAGCATTATTTTATAGCACATAATCACTATATGATAGTGATTTTATACCCTTTTTCTAAGGCTATAACCTCCAAGGCCTATCACTGCTCATATTTTTAAACAGTCTTATACAAGACATAACATGAATGAAAATTAAAATAGATAACACAGACACTGATAGTTGATGTTAGGATACAACATCAAACAGCAACAATAATATTGAGTGGCAGGTGCTCATTACCTTCTAAGACCAGTCCCCTGTAAATCTGATTTCCCAAAAATATTTGAGAAACAGAAAGAAAGACTGAATAAAAGACAAAGCAGTGTACTTGTTTAGAAATAATGTTTTTCATATAAATAATCCATTTTAGAAAAGCACAGTACAACGTTAGCTTAAAAAAAAAGTTTTAAAGAAGTTTAAAATCAAGTCCAGTGCTGCAGATGTCTGTTCCATTGATGTAATATTATTTAAAACAAACATTTCACATGCTTTCTCAGCCATTTCACTGTTTTTACATGATCCACCCAAATATCTAACTGCAGTCTGGAACAATGGTTTGGAATACTTCCAGATTACTAACCTTTCTAAATGTTAAAATAATTAATATGCAGCATATGATGAATAAAACGATATTGAACAGAGTATGGCAAATGCTCCTAAAGTACTGACTTTAATGGTGGTGTTAAATTCATAATAGTACTTTTACACTTATGCAACACCTTTCTGCTAAAGACTTCAAAGTGCTTTATAAGCAATAATTAATTTAAATCATACATTGGCTCTGAGAGACAGATATTATATTACCATCATTGATTATCTCTGGAAACAAAGTAATGTAATATTCTAGACATTACATTAATACAGTTGCAAGCTATTAACTTTTTATATTCAGGGCCTATGCTTCATGCAGCTTCTTTCCTACAGACTAGTTTTAAAAAGACAATAAAACTTGGACTCTGAAAACTTTTAATTAATTATCTATTTGCAATATATTATTGAGGATTATTTTAATACCATTCCTCACTATCGCTCGCTTACTTCAACTCTGTTAAATTGTAGAGTGTATGTATGCAACAGTTTAATTACGGTAGAAAAGTTGTTACCACAAGATAAGGAGTATGACATCAACAGAGAAGTAAGTCTAAGAACAAAAGAACTCTTCAGAAATTATCTGAATTAGTCTTCAAACAAGCACTTTAATAAAAAATACAGGAGGAAGAAATTCTATCCTCTAATACCTTTAAGCATTGCAGAACCTCTCTAGGTAAATATTTTCATATTGTCAATAGTCTATCAGCTAAAAGCACTTTGGATTTTTGTGTCCACTAAATATTGATCCCATGCTAACTTCACCATACTCTAAGGGTTATCATCACAATTACTAGTCATTACCATTTAAACCAACAACATTGCATCTTCTGCTAATATAAATGGAAATGGAAATTATTTTAACGTTTCATGACTGTACCTCTAATTTAGAGGTACATTAAACTAATTTCCACATATATTACTTAAACCTGTGGGCAAACATGTTATGAAAATATGCAGGCTAGTAATGCAACGTAATCACTAACATTTGAAAAACATGTCTTATTCATCCTTGGTGGTAATTGTTAGCAGTCTCTCACAATCTTCTGAAGTCTCTGAAAACTCCACACCAAACGGCTCTCTTACCTATACATACATTTCTTGATCTTCCATTGTCTACTTTTGCTGTCATGTACTGGACCACTGCCAAACAGTTTAGACTCCAAGGCAAATGTACAATTAAGATATAAAATGGCCTGACTATCTTTCACAAGCCTTCCCCTTGAAGTGTAATCTCCATGCTCCGATTACACTTATTTTCACAGCAGCAGTAGCAGAGGCAATCTCCAAACGATCTATTGGAGTGGTGTTATTTTTATCCCTAACCCTTTCTCTGAATGGTCCCCTTGGCTGGGAAGACAAGGGGACCTTTCTACAAAAGGGATCCCCACTGTCTGGACCTTTACTCCTTCTGGAGTTCATGGAAAACAAAACTAATCACAAGAGGGACTTTCTACATGGGGAAGAGCGTGAGGAATGAGAATGACCACCAATATCATCAAATGAGCCTTAATGCAGTAAGACTCTGCAAAAAATGGAATTTGTTGATACAGGGGCAGTGAAAAGTTCCCCCACAGCAGTGGGCTACTAAATTAGGAAATGTTCAGAGCCATGACAGTGTTGCCTGCACACTATCAGGCAACACTGTCAGAGTCCACACTGGTACCACTGGTGTCCCATTTTCGATTTTCTATTTCTGTCAGGAAGATTAGAAAAAATGAAAAGCTGAAATTCCACTTTTACAATTCAACTCCAAAAGAAGACCTACAGCATGAGGCTTGTACTGTCAATTCGCATATACATATCAGTGCTAATTTTTTCTCTTTTCTACTTGATCAGCGCTGTAGGGATACTCTTCCTCTGCCTTCACTTACTGACTTCTTGGGGCTCAAGGTCACTTACTGACTTTTCATGTTTATGGACGCTCAGCATAACTGGTCTAAAACCACAACTTAATTCTTCCTTAGAGAACTACAGTTTTCTCCCTAGGCTTTCACCTGTCCTACAAGAAAAGCTGTATTTGGTATGCACAAGCAGTATAAGCTGGTGTATGACTTCCCCCAACATCCCTGAAGAGCATATGCTCTTCCCTGCACTACAACCAGTCAGGCACCAGCCAGAAGGAGTGTTTTCATGTCTTGCGTAATGATGCACAGCAAACCATGATATAATTCTGTATATGACATGCTCATAAATTAACACCCTGATATTTGAAGCAATCCATCACTGGATGAAGAAAAGATTGTTCATAAGGAGATAATAAGCATTTATGGAACTGAATAAAATAATCAGTAATCATCAAGAAGCTTTCTTTCAGATTATGCTACCTGTATTGACAGACTTTTTATATTGTGCTGCTTAACATATATGGCACAATCCTCCAGTAAGGTGTTAAGCAGGAAATGTTAGACCCAGATCTAATCCTGACTTCACTATTATGTAAATTAAAATGGACAAAACCTTAAAAGGCACAGAGGACTTTCACATGCAATGATTCCTTCATAGAACTGGCAGGTTCTCAACATGCCCTAGAATATAGTCCATTAAAAATCCACTGAGAGAAAGAAAAGAGAATTTACAAAGCCAATTAACTATTTCAATAGCAAGACTGGAAAACGTAAATGTCATCATAAAAAATTATTGTTTTATACTCCACTCCCTACAAAAACCTATTTATATACTAGAATATTTTCAAATTTTGTTTCATTACCTCAGTAGGAACTCAGAAAACATCAGTCAAACAATTGAATAGGCAAATAATATGGCCATTATGTTCGCAGTCTACAGGCAATCTTGGCTTGAAATACCAAGATGCAATCATTACCCACTTAACACAGCTATCTGCTGTATTTCTAAGTCACCAGCTACTGCAATATTCAGACATGAAAAAATGTTTTCTCATTACACAATGTCCTTAAATCAAAAGATCTCATCTACATGACCTTAAACAAACAGATGTTATGTAAAGTCACTCACAAAAATACTGGCTTTTTTTTTAACCTCAAAATAACCATGACACTGAAGTAAATGCTATTTAGTTCTTTGTGAAGTCAGTTCTGATATCTTTAATTTCACTGGAACATTTTCTATACAGCCAAAAAGGGAAACTGCAGTATTACAGGAGGCAAATTGTATTCATGTCCATAACATTTGATGCTTAACTCATGTGAGGCAAATCCTTTGAAATCTCCCACAGCTTTACTCCTGCTTGGGAACATAAGATTTTTGTAAAAATAAGACTCACTGTTTGCAGTGGGGAATTTGTAGAGGAGATTCTATGAAATAATCCAACAGAGAGATGAAACACCTACACCATTATTTTACATGGTAACATCTGCATCATAAGTTTCCAAAAAAACATCAGCGTACCAAATAACTTAAAATTAAGATGAAGCAGGTTCTGAAAAGAACTGATCTAAATGCAGAAGAAAAGGCAGCATTCTTATCAGTAAAGAGAAAATTCAGAGTAGGAGCAAATCAAGCTAGTGAACTGGCAGAGCAAGGTTCTTGTAAAAGCTGCAAGAATGTGATTTTGAGGGAGTAAAGCAATTAGGAAGTGCCTAAGTGCAACTGGAGGTGACCTGTGCAGGCAAGACTTTTCATTAACAGATTAAGAGGGGAATGAGAATGGTGATGATGAAAACAAAGGCATGACCCGCAGGTAGAATAGATGAAAGAATGAGCAAGTCTACTAGACAAGGATGGAAAGGTTGCTGAGCTAAGAAGGTCAAGGGGGACATCAACAGACACAGTATATGTATGAGTGAAGAGGAAATCACAGGAGACAAAAGCAGTGCGGAAGTGGAAGTCATAGGGATAAGGAGTTTGACATAACAGAAAGGGGATGGAGGAGAGAATGGAGAACCAAGTCTTGATTATGGTAGCAATAAAGCCTCAGATCACAAGATTCAGTTCTTCAGGGACATTATTATCCTAGGTTATGGGTGAGGAACATGGTGGGTTCCAGGCTGGGGGACAGTAGGAAAAGCAGAAATTACTTCAGAAAAGTGACAGTATTTAGAGAAACACAGTGTTGAGGTTAAATGTATGATACTGGTCTGTTTGCCTTGCTGAGGACAGAAATGCAAATGCAGATAATTTATAGAATTACATTATCAAATCAGAATTTACAAGTTAATATAAAAAAAAAAGAGCTCTGCATTGCTATTTCCCATGCAGGTTTTTTCAAAGGAACACACTAGCAACCCTGAACAAACGTAATTCATATAGGAATTAGGGGGGACTAGAAAAAACAAAAGAATAGTTTCTCTGAAATTATCTCTACCCATAGAGCTGGCTATCTACTGTGATGGTGGCTGTTTCCTCTTTATATATTCTAGACATATCAAGAGCTTAATGGTTAAACAGTCTCCTAGAAGGCTGTCTTAGGTTCTTCCTCAGCCTGATGGCATCCAAACCACAAGCCTTACAGCCCAAGTGTATTTTTCCTACATACGCACAATCCATACCAGTCAAGAATCAAGCAACAAGTTGCTTGTAGAATATAATACTTATATATTTTTATATATATATATGTATAATATCCCAGCCAGGGAACACCAGAATACATATCTGCACCTTCACTTACAAATGCTTTAATCAATGATAGACTACAAAGTCATGATTCCTTTAGATCACTCCTTCTATGTGGATTTCTTGCATTTTGACAGCATGTGACTTCCTATTTTCTGTCTGCAAATCATAATGATATTAGATACATATCTCCAAAAGACAGCTGCTGTTATCCAGATTACTCCACCCCTTAAGTACTCTCCTTCTAGTGAAGAAGGAAACTAAATCTGTCTCTCAACTTTCTGGGCCATACTTAAAATACTAGGTACTTTAAGAATATTCATTGTCCTTTAAACTCAGCAAAGAAAGTATCACATCCAAAGATGTGAAGCTTGCAGTACTCTGCATCTCAATAGGGGAGATGTGGGGAAACTGCATCTCAATAGGGGAAATGTGGGGAAAGGAGAAGCACCAATTGCAGCTGTGATCTTACACATGTGAATTGTGCCCAAATCCCACTCACACACAAACATGCTAATTTGGATCTTGCCGCTAGTTCTCAAAACAACAAATAATAAAGAAAAAATGACCACACTCCCCTGTTTTATTAATACGAGGTGATTTTTAGTATTACACGGTTTAGAAGGTTTTGGTTTTTTTTAAGTATTTCAAAAAAATATATACAAGAGTTATTTCATTGGTATTATTCTGGATAAATTATTACTTCATTCTGATTGCTAGATGAAATACAAAAATAAAACATTTAGTTACTGATAATGCCAAATACAGCACAGATTTCCTAGCTTCAGTAACTCAGGGAAGAAAAAAAATTGGACAAATCTCCTCTGCTTCTAAATTTATTTTTCCTATGTCTTCAAGTGAGAAAGAAATTCTAGTTATCTCATATTCTCGCTAAAAGATGGGATGAATGCAGAGAGGCAAGGTGCTACCAACTGCTATAAGAAGGTTATACAGAATGTAGGCAAGAGGCTCAGCTGATGGAACCCTGAACACACAGTCATGGTATAACGTTCACCTGATAGTATGTTTGCTAAAAAAAAAAAACCAACCCACTAACCAAACCAAAAATACCCCAAACCAAACAGTTTGAAAACTACTGTTCTGTGGCCTTCTGTGGCTTCATCAAGTAAGTAGTGTTGTCAAACCCTCTTATTGTGGTTTCTATTCAGAGTGATGTATAAATCTAACTCCTAGTAAGAGTATATTATAACTGACAAAGTTTAGTAAGTTTGGAAGCCATTCAAAAGTGAAATCCAAAGAAACAGCAGTACTTAATCAGAAAAAATGTAAACAATCCACTGCAAACCACCTTTGAAAAACACCCCAAAGAATTAGATATTTCCGCAAAACATAACACACAAATGCCAATTAAAAATGTCTGAAATACAAACAAAAGACTTTATTCCCAAACTGCAGACTTCAGTTACTGTTCATGGAAACACAGGAGTAGCAAATTATCTACTGTAAGTCTTCACCAAATTGCCCAGTTGAAAAATAAACATGAAGACAACTATTAAAAAAAGTCTTTCTAAAACTAGTGAGGGCCAGAACTAGGAAGTTCACATAAATTTTTCTTCCTCCAAAGGGAGGATGCATTAGTATGCAAAATTTCATAAATACACTCTTTATTTTGGGTTTATTTTCTCTTATCAACTCCCATCTCCCAACATCTAAGTAAGAAGTTGAATGTAACCATACAGTTAAGGCTTATAACAACACTGCATATTTTATTTTTCTCTTTTTTTTTAATGTCTTAATCTATTATTTAAGTAGATTTTAAACAAATATTAAAATACACATTATTTATAGAAAAAAAGTTTAGATTACCTCATCACAGATTCAAGAAACTCTTCTGAATACCTATTTTTTTTTTCTTCTTGCCTTTTTTTTTTTTTACTGTGAACAATTGCATAAGATCAAATGTCTCTGTTCCTTAGGAGATCATCTGCTCCTGCTGCTCATTTACCATCTGAAATCATAATCATCTGCTGGTGACAATCTAATCATCTTCACAGTAACTAATTGTGATGTCACAAACAAATGATTATGATTTCAGGTGGTGAATAAACAGCAGGAGCAGATGTACTCTGAAGAACAAAGACTGTAAAGTCATGCATGAATCTCTAGTAATAAAATGTTAGGCAAGAAAAACAAAGGGCCTGTCCTTTACAGAGAGGTAGGACTGCTCTGACTATATTTTATTTTATTCTCATTAGTTTTTCAATACTTTGTGACTACCCGAATTGCAGGAAACAGATAAAGGAAATCTATACTATGGAAATTTAAGGGTGGGGAACATATAAAACCAGTTAGGGTCATTTTTTCCTTCTTAGAATTATAATATATAAAACCACTATTACTTTTTCCTTTTATTTTTATGTATTTTTGTTTCTCATAGCTCATCTACAGCTTCTCCTAGAAGACATACTGCATGTTTGTGTTGTCCCATCCAGAAATATAAAACCAAAGTAAGTTCCCCAAAAAATGCACTTTGCATTAGGATTGTTTATTTGTTTCATGTTTTGCTTTTTTGTTGATAACTCTCTAAGTCAAACCCAGACTGATAAATGAGCATTCTGTTCACAGTAAACATCTCCTGTATGGGCTGCAAATGCTTGTGGTCTGCACACAGTGTCTCCATGTCTCCTCCAGAAGCATCAGGGAGAAAACTCCCCACTCAAAGTTATTGTTATTTCACATGTGAAAAAAGTCTAAGACATCCCAAACCAAGAAACAAATAGCTTCTTGCTTCATCTTTAAGATTGTGAAATGGAGAGGTAAAGAAGTAAACCTGTCAGAAGAAGCTTTTCCAGTGAGTAAGAGGAACAGAAGTGAAGTTTGCTGCTAAGTTATCTGCAAAAGTAACACAATAGAGGTGAACAAGAGGAGCTAATTTTCAAGGATATTTAATAGGGAACACTAAAAATGCATTGACTGTAGGGTATTTCTCAGCAAAACCAAACCACATAATGAGGCTACAATGAAATCTGTTCTACTGTACTAAAATATGACTGTTATGATTTTTGTTTTACTGTATTAAAGTATAAAACTTCACTTTACTATTCCAGTTTTATTTCACACAGTTTCAGATGGAAATTGTATTATGCACACAAAGAAAGAGTATCTGCCTGCAAAGGGGAACAGCAGATTCATACTTCTATCAGAAAGGCCATTTTAGTTTAGAAATACCAAGAGAGGTTTCAATGAAAAACTAAAAAGGAAGGCCTATTAGCAATTTGTTCAGGCAGAAATGATATCACGTTTAGAAAAGAAAAATGCTTTTCTCGGTCTTCCATGAGTCATGGATGAAATTGCAAGGTGAAGAAAGACTGGCCTGTTCTTTACATAACTGCTACATATTCATCCTCCTCTTATGACTTTATCACAGAAAATCACAGTTAAGCTGTAAATTTTAAAGAAAATACCCTAAAAGGAAAAGGCCCTTTAGAGGTGAAGAGTTAAAAAAATCAGTAAAAAAATATATGCCTGTTGGTACCATTTTGGATTCAAACCCTTCCTGCTTTGCAAAAGGATAGCACAGTCCTTATGACATTAAAAATGATACCCTTTTATCAGCTGTTTATTATTGTTGCCTCTAGATTGGAACCCTCAAAAAGGAGTTAGGGGATTAAGCACAGTGGTGTCTGAACAGGACTATGAGAAATAAATCCTGTGTCTATCAACATGATAGCCACATCTTCTTTCATTTCCAATTTACTTGGAGATCAGAAGAATGTAAATGAAAGCATCTAGAAATATCTTTCATGCATTAGAAAAGCACCCCAGAATGAAAACCTGTTTCTGTACCATCGCCTGTGGTGGTTGCAAAAAACATCTGTGAGCAGGTCAATCTGTGAAAAACAAGTTCTTTGGTCAGCACAGGTTTAAAATAATTTTTGTGTTGATCTTGTCTCCTGTTGAGTGAGTTTGCCTTTGTGTTTTCCTTCTGGATTTGGAGTCAAAGTATAACTGCCAAAGATTTCTTGCCAGATGAAGCCTGGGAAAAGGACTGTTTTTTCCTGTTGGTGTAGTAGATTGTTGTGATGTCATCTATAAATATATCTGCTACAAGACACTGCAGGGATAGGAGAGAAAAGCTAGATGTCTTAATTGTGCTGTTCCAAACTCCCATATGTTAATGTTTAAAAATGTCAGCATTTGAAGATGTTTCAGAGGCCATGTCCTTAGAGATTTTCACAACACAAACAGAAATCACTTAGAAGGGGATTGATGGGGATTGACAGTAGGGCTGGAAGGAAGCAATTAATAAGAAGGTCTTAGAATCTGTAGAAACCTTCTTTTCAGGGAAGCACAATGACATGTGCTGAATCCAAGAGTAATTAAATACTAGCAAACTTTTGTGTAAGTTGAAGCAGAAATTATTTCCCAGGTCTGACTGGAAATTCTGCATGTATACTGGAACAATACTGAATCCCCGTAAAATCTGCTTTTAGGACCATGTCCTTCAGACATATACAGACAAAAAATGGAAGGCAGCTTATGTGTGTGTCCATCTCTAGCACATTCCTTAGTTAAGGGAGATGATGTCTGGGGCTCTTAAGAAGTCCAAAACTCTAACACAGTTCAAGAGAAGAATCCAGTGCTCATGGAAAAGTGAAGGAAGTACTATTTAAATATTATCTTTACCACCCTAACCAGCAAAATCCTAGCTATAAGGTCACACAGGTCTGTCCTATTCATTACCTGTTGCAATAAAACTGAATTTGGTCTTCATCAACAAGGTCACTTGGGCCTTTGTGTCTTCAGACATGGCTCAAGGAAGAAAGGAATTACCAGTACCAGAACCTGATCAGGGTCAGGGATGTCTTGAGAAATTTTCAGCCCATACAAGTCCATTGGACCAAATGGGATATATCTTAGTGTGCTGAGTCAACAAGCTTATGTCATTGCAAGGCCACTCTATTATCTTCCAAAATGTCATGGAGATCAGGAGAGGTCTCCAATGCCTGGAGAAAGGCATCATCATAAAAAAAAGGCAGGCTGGTCAGCCCCACTTTGTCCCTGGGAAAATCATGCAGTAATTCCTCTTAAAGCCATTGGTGCGCACACAAACACTAAAAAAAATAAAAAGCCATTGGGAACAATGGGCATGAATTTATCCAGGTTAAAAAACAGCCTAAACAACCAGATTACCTTTGTGATAAAATGACTAGATTTATGAATGGAGGACAGTGGATGTTATTTACCTTGGCTTTAGCAATGTTTTTGACATTGTGCCTCCCTCAGCATCCTTGTATCCAAGCAATGATGTTAGAATCTAGATAGATAAATTACTAGATGATGAAAATCTGTTTGGATGATCAGGTTTAGAGGACAGTGATATGCTGTGGGGGACCCAATAGCAGCCTTCCAATACCAAAAAGAGGTTGCCAAACAGATGGAGTCAGGCACATTACTAAGGTATGTAGAAGAAGAACAGGAGATGATAGTCATAAACAAACAGAAGATGTTATGATTTGGATAAAAGGGAAACAAATCAAAGTGAAGATAATTAAGCACTGGAACAGGCTGCCGAGAGAAGCAATGGAATCTCCGTCCTTGGAGAACTGGAAAAAAAAAGACATAAGCAATCCTGTCTGAACTCTGTACTGACCCTGCTTTGAGTGGGCAGCTTAGATGACCTCCAAAAATTCCTTACAACTTGAAGGATTTTATGATTCAATGACTAAATAAAAATCTCCTTGTTCCTGCACTCATTCATACCTACACTCACAGGGAGGATACGAAAGACTTAATTCACCTAATTGCAATAAAACCCCTAAAATATTTATAAAAAGCATTTCAATTGTCTCTAATAATCCAATTCCTACAGAGACAAAGAGAACTAAGAATAAATATAAATTTAGAAAGCAATACTTACTGTTACTTGTCGGCTCAGGAAACCCAACATTCTGGCTGTTCCAACTCTTGTTTTCTCCAAGCTGAAACAGGTAGAAAAAAGACAAATAAGTAAAGAGCAAACTACTCCTTAAGCAGAACATTCATATTTATAAACTAGTTGAAAGATCCTAAAAACGATGACTTGGAATTGCCACATCTGCTCACAAAATTTTGTTAAGACATCTTAATTTTTGCCTAAAATAGGTTCTTTGAGAAATGAATACCCTTCATGAATAAACATTAACAACTATTGCCTAACACTGAAATATAAATGTTTCCCCAAGGATTAGGCTTAACTCAATGTTACCAAATCAGAGTTAAAATCAAATGTTTTATGCAGCTCTCAACTGAAAACATACACATACAAGAGAGAAATTATATTCTAAAATGAGAAGATCCTAATATCTATCCATGAAAGAATGCGTAAACACTACAAAGTATTTTGGGTATAATTTTAAAATATTTACTTGCTAGGAATACTTTCAGTTACTGAAGTGGACACAATAGAAAAGATTGCAATTTTCCATTTGATTTTAATACACAGACTTCTTTGAGGAAGCTAATTGCCTTCAAATTAATTATATTATGTTTAACACCGGGTATTACTCAGACACAGAAAGGGAGCAATTAACACAGAAGTTAAAAATGGAGCCATTCCTGAAGTCTCCACAGTAATTAAGATGGCAGTGTTTTAGAGTTATGTGTAAATGTGGACAAAAACGTCCGAGCTTGCTCATGAAATAGGAGTTATTGACAATCAGCTCTATGAATGCGAAGCCAATGACCCTTTTCAGATTTCACTGGGGTTACCCCTTGTCCTATCCTTATATGCCCCTGTAAAAAGTCCCTGTCCCTACAAGTTTTTTGAAGGCCTCCTTTAGGTACTGCAAGGCTACTCTAGGGTCTCCCTGAAGACTTCTCCATGCTGAACAAGCCCAACTCTATCAGCCTGTCTTCATAGGAGAGGTGCTTCAGAGGGCTGAAGCACCTTTGTGGTCCTTCTCTGGAGTGAGTCTCTGGACTCACTCCAACAGGGCCGTGCCTTTCTTATCTTGAGGACACCAGAACTGCACACAGCACTCCAGTATAGGGGGAGAATCACCTCCCTCGACCTGCTGGTCACGCTCCTTTTGATGCATCGCAGGAGTCGTTTGGCTTTCTGGGCTGCGAGCACACACTGCCGGCTCATGTTGAGCCTCTCACTGACCAACACCTCCAAGTCCTTCCCCTCTGGGCTGCTCTAAATCCATTCTCTGCCCAGCCTGTATTTGTGCTTCTGATTCCCCCCACTCATGTGCAGGTCCTTGCACTTGGCGTTGTTGAACCTCATGAAGTTCAGCCACCTATCAAGGGTGTCAAAGTCCCTCTGGATGGCATTCTTTCCCTCCAGCATGTCGACCGAACCTCATAGCTTAGTGTCATCATCAAAATTGCTGAGGGTGCATTGAATCGCACTGTCCATGTCACTAACAAAGATGTCAAATGTTCCAATGCCAACCCCCGATGAATGCCACTTGTCACTGGTCTCCACTTGGACACTGAGACATTAACTGCAACTCTGAGTGCAGCCATCCAGCCAACTCCTTATCCATCGAGTGGTCCGTCTGCCAAATCCATGTCTCTCCAGTTTAGAGACAATGATGTCATGCAAGACAGCGTCAAATGCTTTGACAAGTCCAGGTAAATGACGTCAGTCACTCTCCTCTTATCTACCAACACTGTAACCCCATTGTAGAAGGCCATTAAATTTGTCAGGCACAATTTACCATTAGTGAAGGCATGTAGGCTTCACCAGTCACTCCTTTTTTCCTATGTGCCTTATCATAATTTCCAGGAGGATCTGCTCCACAATATTCCCAGGCACAGAGATGAGACTGACTGGCCTGCAGTTCCCCATGACTTCCTTTTTTATTTCTTAAAAATGGAGGTTATATTTCCCCTTTTCTGGTCGGAAAAGAGACTAGGCTGCTATGACTTCCCAAATATGATGGACAGTGGCTTGGCCATTTGAACTGCCAGTTCCCTCAGGACCTGCAGATGCATTTCATCAGGTCCCATGGGCTTGTGCACCTTCAGATTTCTTCGATGGTCTAGAACCTGATCTTCACCTACTGCAGGCAGTTCTTCATTCTCCCCGTCCCATCTTTGCCTTCTGCAACTTAGGCAGTGCGGCTGGAGCACTTGCCAGTGAAGACTGGAGCAAAAAAGTTGTTGAGTAACTTGGCCTTCTCCATGCCTCTGGTAATCACATCTGCTTCCTTCTGGAGGGGCCCCACATTTTCCCTAATCTTCTTTTTATCACCAATATACCTGCAGAAGCTTCCCTTGTTGCCCTTGATCTCCCTGGCCAGATTTAATTCTTTAGCTTTCCTAACCTGATCTTTATCTTTCCTAACCTTGGCAAGCCTATGACCAAAGATGCTTTTCCCTTTCTCTGACAGATAAACTCCATCAGCCCACAACAGAACAGGTTTCTCAAAGTGAGTCCAATGGTCCAAGTAGCTGAACCCCCTGCCTGTGGTACCTGTCCTGTAACCATACATTGATTTGCCAGATTTGACTGGCCCTTTGAAACTCCCTCCTTTTGACTGGGAGGATTGATGAAAAAACTGCCTATGCTCCAGAGTCCCTCAAATATATTTGTATTTACCACTGTCTGTTACAACAGCATGTTTTTTGTCATGAATCCATATTGTGCATCCGTAACATGATAGGAAAATCAGCACAAGTGTGCCGCTACAATACGAGAATTTCCAACTCTCCTTATTAATCTCTTTTTACTGTTTATTAACTTGAGTGTGATGAGGAATTTAAGAATTCACTTAGTTATCCTTAGTGTTGCTGTCTCAAATGAATGCAATCTATTTTGGTTTTCCTCTGCCTAAGAGAATTAAAGTGACAGGAAGAAATTAAAAGATAGAAGCATGAAAAAGTAAAGACATCACAACTCTCCATTTTCACACATAGAACTGACGTCCTGATAGCTGCAAAAAGTCTCTCAGGGCACTATCAAACTTCTCTCCTCAGGGTTTCACACAACCATTACAGATTTCTTCCAGCAATCTGATTACCTCAGAAAAGAGCAGAGACTTTATATTTTACATTACCTGGATTACCTATTCACCCATGCTGCCATTAGCACCATGCATGGCTGTTGTAAAACTCTTAGGTCTTCCTTAAAACAGTTCATACAGTCACATTTTATGCACTGAGGTTAAGGTAAAAACTCTGACTTTGGTTCTGCTTTTTTTGAAGGGAGGAGGAAGGGTATGAAAGAATGTGGGGGGTGCAAGGGATAGAGAAGTTGCCTTTTTTAAAAGCATCAAAAATAACACAAGTGAAAATTGTCCATTTAGATGCCAACCTGATACGTCAGCTAATCTATGTTGGGCCCCATTTTGGAGTCAAAGAGAGAAACAAGTATCTTTTAATGGTACATCTTTATTGTGCAACTTTTATGGAAGGAATTTTGCAATGCTCAAATTGGTAGACATCTAAGGCTATTTTCTCTCTTCTCCAGCACAGTATCTGCAAATATGTTCAGTCTATTATATACAGAAGATAAAGCCAGATGTTCTAGATATTTTATGTCCTTAACCCCAGCAAAGCTATAAAAATTTGTTCTATGATCTTGAATACCGCCACTACATAAAATTTGAGTAGTTCACATTTTTTGGATACTGCATCATGTTTGCTCATTGTGTTCAGTATAACAGCAGGCCATTGTATGCTTTCCTATCAATTCTAAGATATCTATGTCTGCAAGCATGTAATTAAACCTTTTTTTTTTTTTTTTAAGATAATGCACTTGTAGGCAATAGTTTAATAAATGCAGGGAAACAAAGCAGCCACTCTATTTTTTTAATATAACCACAAGTTTCCACTGCATAGAGCTCTCCAAAGCAACTATGTTGTAGGCTGAAATTTTTCAGGCTTTATCTCTGAAAATTAGTGAGTAAAAATAGTTCAGCCAGTTTGAAATCCAGGAATGAAAACCTGTGTTTCTCTCTTTTGATTTGTTTTTTTAAAAAGCCCTTTGGCCAAATTGGCAGTGAAGAAAAACTGATAGAAAGTATCTTCTGGAGCAGAAAAGTCTCAGCATTCTGGTGAAATGAATTATCATTTGACTCTGTCATAAGCCTTTTTAAAACAGCTATGAATGTAGTGTCTTCAGGCTAGAAACACCATCTAGGTTCCAAGTACCTCAGTTTAGAGTATGGCACGCTTGTTGAAGACTAAGTACAGTTAAGAACAGTGAAGAACATAGTGACAGTGAGTATGACTAGCATACATCGAGCAGCTCCTCTTAAAGAAGAGAGAAACAGGAGATGCAACACTAAGACAAACATTGACTACCATGGCTGCTTCACGTATAAAAATTACTAACATCATTCCTCTCAATGCTCTCTGGATGTCCAAAATGGATTAAAAGCAAGACGCACATTCATCCTGATTGGTAAGTAGAAATTGGCACACATGTCTCATGTACACTTTTGCATACAGACTATCCTATGGAACTACATTACTGTTTGTAATTACTCCTAGAATAGTACACTACTAAGTGTAGCTATAGAGCTATAGCTAAACAAAGGCTGATCTCTGACAAGCAACCTCCTAAAAGAGGGGGTGCACATGGTTAAGCTTCCACTCTTACTAAGTGACTAGCTGAGACAGCTAAAACTCCAGACAAGGGTAAAATGTGGGCATTTTAACAACTGATCCTTACCTTCTCTGGTTGGTCTTGAAGAGGAGTAGAGGCTTTGTAACCCAGCTGTAGCAACATTGCTTCTGCTGCATTTCTTTTAGCTATTTTCTTGTTTGGGCCTGTTCCAGTAGTAATATCATTGCCTACTTTCACCTTAAAAAGAAAACACTGATCATAATCACGACAAAGGTAAGACTTCTTAATATCAGATGTAATAATCTTGCTGATCTACCAACAACTGTCAGCCTCTTTTGATGAAAATGCAATCTTGAAAAAGTCACTGCAAAAGGGGACTACAATACTGCTTCTCACGGAGGAGCTGGATGAGATTTTTCAGAAGGTCCCCAAACTCATACCTCAAAGAGTTACATTTTTCTGTCTCTCAATGTACACACAGTCGTCTCTCTCTTCCACCAGCCTCTGTCAACCCCATTCTCCCTGCTGAACAACTCCCCCACTCTTTCTTAACGCAGGAAGGAAGCACTGTAGGACCTGTGCTTCCTCTTTCTTGTAGAAGCGCTGCCTTCTTGTAGAAGCTCCCGCGCATTATCAGGACAGTATCCAGAACAACGGAGAGACAAACAATGACCTGGAGATTTAAATAACAGTGGTTTCTAAAGAAAGATGAATACCACGTTCATATTCCTCCACTTTGTTGCATGCACTGCAAGGAACATGGGGGCTGGGTCTGCTTTCTTCAGCACTTACACCTGACAAGCTTTTATCAAAATTGTCTTTGGAAAGAAGTCTCCTCATTGGACCTGTGGCCTGTACTGCACACAAGGGTTTTGACAAACAGGATGCCTTTCATAAACCTGGGAGAAATTAAAATCTCAAAATAAAGGCAAATTATAGACAATGGATATCCACAAAGACTGAAACTCTAGCTTATTCATAGAATAATCATGGAATGGTTTGGGTTGGAAGGGACCTTAAACATCATCCAGTTACAGCCCCCTGACATGGGCAGGGACACCTTCCGCTAGACCAGGTTGCTCCAAGCCCCATCCAACCTGGCCTTGAATACTGCCAGGGATGGGGCAGCCACAGCTTCTCTGGGCAACCTGTGCCAAGTGCCTCACCACCCTCACAGTAAAAAAACTTCTCCCTAGTATCTAATTCCTTGGCTTTTAAATTCTTGAAGCTGTATGAGTGTGTTTTGTGAATTAGTGCTGTCATTGCTATTCACTTATGCAATAGTCATAGCTCTTGGATAGGTATATTTCAGTCTTTTCATTAAGCCATTTTATTTGCCAAATTTTTTCTTAAGATAGTGTATTACCTCAAGGTGTGTTAAAAAAAGGAAACCAAAATAAAATAAGAATAATAAAATAGCCAAGGTAATTTGAATGAAAGAAACCTCAGAGGTTAAAGACCTAAAACAGTCTGGAAGGAGCTTTAAAAATATTGTAAAAGTAGTCATGCACTTGTTAAATAAATAATAGCAATAAATTTAGTAATTGATGTTATACAATAACTATTCACTTTCCTCACATTGCCATTTATATATTTTCCTCATAGTTTTCATTTTTCTTTACTCAAATACTTATTAATTCTAAACACAGAGGATGTAACTAAATAATAGTGATCACAAATATCCTTTCTAAATACATATAGAATTATGCAAAAAAGCTTTGTCTACCTAAACCAGAAACATTAATAAACTCAAAATATAAACCTTATCTTCTATGCAGTTCCACGATCACAATTAAAAAATAGCCTTATGAGTTTATATGCAATAAAATTGAGGGACTTTAACGGGACAGGGCAAAAAGATAATTTATAACATAGCTCACAATAAATCAATACGCTGCTATTTCTCAGACCTGTAAAACTGGTTTAGCTATTATTAAAACCTCTATCAAGGATTAAAGGTCTGACTACAAAGAGAAAGAGCTTTCTGAAATTAACTTTGGGAACAGAACACCAACTAATGTCATCAGAGGTTTTCTTGTGTTTATCTAGTAGTCAGGACAAGTAATTGGATCCATTTCATCACATCTAAACTTGCTCTTTGTGTGACAGATAAAAATGAACATATTATCTCTGGATATTTTACTTCCACATTCAATTAAATTAAATGAAAACATTGTTTAAGCAGTTTATACAAAGGCTTTTTATCCTGATAAGGTTCTTTGCATGTCATAATGAATTCACTGAGACTTCCTGAAGGTGGGAGAAACAGCAGTATGATTTGAGTGTGAAAATATTACAAAAGGGGAAAAAACAGAGCTAAAGTGTTTAAAAGTATTCATAACAAAGCAACTGTTGTATGGAATTTCTTTGACTTTCCTAAGTCTTCTTAGATAGGGGAGACTTCTACATGTTCACTGCTGTCAAGATCCTTTTTTTATTCAAACCAAGGATTTTGCCACTATTGAGACTCTTCCAACAGAAAAAAATATTCCCAGCCCATCTTTCTAATACTGGACTGTGTTGCACAGTCATCTTCTGATGCTTTAAGCAACCATCTCTAACTGTGCACGCTCCCATGGGAGTGTAAGCATGGAAAAAGGGACTGTGTGTGACAGAATTACTCTTTTTTCAAGTACTTTCACGTAGCATAAAAAGTTGGAAATCCAAGTTTATATTCATAAATCAGTTTCTGCAACAAAAGGATCCCAATATCTTCTTTTGCTTCAGAGACAAACATAATATATCATCAAGAAAGACCACTGAGATCCAAGGAAATTAAGATTGCTAGCCTATCTTGATAAACATGAAGGAGGGACTCAAAGATTTAAGTGAAAATATAATTAATTTCCTGGGGAAGGAGATGCTGGAACATCATAAATCCTGCTTGTGATCAGAAGTGACATTTTGGTGTGGTTTGTAGACAACAAGTCAAAATATGTTGAGGCATGCTGTTCTGAATTGTTCTGACACAAAACTACCCATGAGTGAAAACACAAGAGTAAAGAATTCTTTCCTGTTCCTAATCTTTCTCAACCTGCTTTTGTGCTAACAAAATATCAAGGCTATATCAAATCTTTGTGCATGTTCTTCATTTGAAAATTAAAGCACCTACTGATTCTGTATTGGGTCCAGAGCCTTTAACTGGACGGGCTAAACCACTGGATGTAAGGCTGGTTTTGTGGTATTTCAGACATGAACAAAGCCACAAAGAAACTGAAAATCTGAAAAGATTTATAACACTTTTTAAAACTGAAACGCTTGGTAATAGGGAGATACTCATATCCATATTTCAGAATACTTGACTGTATTGCAATCATCTGATTAGCAACACCCCATTTTTTCCAAAAAGACAAGTAAAAGTAAATAAATCCTGAACCACCAGAGATAAAGACAAGTGATAAGACCATCAGGTGTAATAAAAATAAGGAGTATAAAAAATGCAAAACCACTACAACAAAACCATCTAAAAGGCACATAACCTAATTGCCATTTGTTTCAGAAGAAAGTTTAAACAGGCTTTCTGATACTGTATTTCTTGCATAAGTGACCATAAAGCAAAGAAAGAGCTAAACACAGAGGGATCCATTTCATATCATGCCACCATTTTGCTCGAGTTTGAACATAACATCGCAAGAGCATTATCTCTAATGTGATGGCAGATGATACCTGCATAACAAATTCTCTACGGCGAGGCATTCCTCTCTCTGAAAGAAGAACATACTCTGGCTCCTTCTCCTTTTTGGCCTGTTGGATCTGAGCCAAACGACTGATAGGATTCATTCCTTGACCATATTCTGGTCCAGTCTAAAACAGATTTAAAAGAAAGAACCGTTATTTCAGCATATATCCATACAACTATTATGCTGCTTCAATAAGCCATTTACGAGGGTTACCTCTCCTTTAATACTGCCTTTGAGAAAATAAGAAGTAAAATTCCCATCGTCTAATCTGTTCTGAGACAGAAGGTAAGAATCCTTAAGCACAAAATGTTGCAAAAATTATACCTCTATTGTCTGCCACTGTTGAAGGTAGTGTGGATAACTAGTATCTGTAAGCTGCTAATACCCTCATGTCTCTATGGAGGTCCTATTGGGATGGATGAAAATTAGTGGGTCCATCAGTCAATTGCATCTTATTGCGTTATTTCTATGACCTTTTCCCTTAACATCTTAAAACAGGTTGCTGCAGTGCTACAGTATGCCATATGCTGAGGAGGGATTTACAAGGGGACTTAAACAGATTTGCCATTTAACAAGGAAGCTGCCTCTCTCAGCTTTCCTGCCTTCTTTCTCAACACTTTTGCCTTCCATTCTACAATGCAACTAAAGGTGTAGAAGGTTTGCTCTGTTTGTGTTATAGGAATTCACCCTCACAAAACTGTTACGTAGTGAAGCTAGAGAGGAGTAACTCCAAGGGTTAGAAATGTTGCATAGTGTGAGCCACCCACAAAGTATTCCAAATGCTTTACAGATGAATCCTTACAATAACATGTCAAAATGTATGCTTGTTGGAGGAACTAAACTGATGGAGGGAAAACAAAAGGACTGAGAGACTGATCTGTCCAAGATTTCACAGAGAGGTGAAAAACTGCAGTCCTTACAAAACATTTAGTTTTGAAGTCCTTTTAATATGTTATTAATCACACAGCAAATGCTCTCTGGATGCAAATAGCTATGAAAATATTTGTTTGCAGTTCCTACAAAGAAGAAATTAAGATCCAAAAAAAATTATCTGAAGTCATATTTAACTAATTTATATACTATAACACAAAGAATGAACTTGTAAATGTAAAAGGCATTTGAATGTAGAATTGGTTTTATGTTATTGAGTTACTTCCTCTTCATGAAGCCATTTGCAGGATAACATCAGCATTCATGCTTGTTTGAGCTTCTCAAATAAGAACAAACAAGTGGTCCAGAACCTAAAGAGATGATCAGCAACTGAAGGCAAAAAACCAGAGAGAGATATTATATTAAGAAAGCTGTGCAGCAAAACCTACATAGTGTAACTGCTGAAATTGTTAAGAGAAGACGTAGGTGACAGAATTAAAACAATGTCCTGCACAAGGGTAGCTGTGTGGGCAAGAAGCCAGGCAGAGATAAAATGCAGAGCAGGCTAAATAAAGTGCAGGCAATAAGATATAGCCTCATAAATATATATACAAATAAAAATAAGTTAGTGTTGTCACTTTTTTTGATGCTCAAAACATATGCAGGTTAATTTAAAAGGAAATGGACATAGTGAAAGGATTTCAGAAGTTTGGCTATTCAAAAAATAAAAACCTTCTACATACCCAGGTTATTCTGACTATTAACATCTCTTTTAACTTGGCAAACTTCAGATAATTCAACGTAAAATTGTAATGGTAAATGGTACTTGGTAATGTGAGGTATTTTTTACATTATTATACCCTTAGCATCTTTCTTGAGAAAATCTTTCCAAAATGAGACTGCCAGAGCCAACAGCCTTTTCAGATCGTGCAGCTGCATTAATGCTGATGGTTTTCCATTGAATAATTTTTTATGTTAACTTTTTCCTGGACGTGTTTGAGAATTAGATCCTCAGAATTAGAGTAGGAGACAGGTATTTAATTAACCAAGCTTGTTTTGACAAATCACTCATTCTGTTTCGAAGGCAGAAGAAGATGATGAAGGAAGTCTTTATGTTGATTTTCCCAACCCGTTTTTGCACTCTCCAAAGTATTTGCTTATTTTAAATGGCTTTTACGTTGGCTGCTCCTACACTCCTTTGCACTCAGTGTACTGAGTATACACATTTCCAATGGTCATACTTCTAGTAAAGTAAGTATTGATTTACTTATTTTTACAGTCTATCAATGTAACACTCGATGAGGACTGAGTTCAAGCCATACTGGTGTAATACTGTCCATATGTCCATATTATGGAAGCCATGGACTTAATTCAGAAAAACTGAAGATTTTTTTTTTTTTTAACTTACAAGAGGCAAATACAGAAAAAGAGATAAAATTTAGGTCCTGAAACTATATTCTGAAGTAGATTTTGGACATGAAGGTTTCATATTTTTTCCTGCAATTCTAGTCTCAAGGTTCCTGATCTGCACAGTATGGGGCAAAAGTGACTCTAAAACCAGAGAGAAAGTGAGTATCTCTCCACTGCTATTTACATTGACCTAAAATGAGTATTAAAGTCTACTAATGTGCCCTTACGTATACCAAAATCGCTATCCAACATGGCAGACAATAGAAATTCATGTACAGAGAGTTTAACTACTTCCTCACAAAATGCTTCTTCCTAAATTAAATGAAATGGAGCAGATTTCAGCCATTTCTAAAGCCTTGTCTTCTACATTGAGAAAATGACAAGTTAATCTAATTAGCTGCTCAGTACTGAGACCAGGTAGTGATGATTCACAAATACTTGGACACTGTGTGGCTGCTTTGGTTAGATCATTTGGAAGACTAATTACTTCAGACGACCCTTTGGTTTTGTATGAATTTAGGATGAGTAGACAAACCACGGCTAGTCACCGCAGACTGACTGAATTGCAGAAGTAGCAATATATTAATGCCACCGAGAACAAAAGCACCACTTACGAGGCTTGAGCTCTCAAAAATCAAGAGCCTCTAAAGGAAGCCTCATGAGTGCAGCAGGAAGCATATTAATAGCCTCTGAGAAGGGTATGTTTTAATGGAGAGAGGGTGCAAAGTCTGCAAGTTCTCCATTGGCCGGTCTCCCATTTTCAGCATTTTCTATCTGTATTTAAGTGCCAGAGAGCATTTTCAAGCACACGCTAACTTTAACACAGACACCTGAAACAGAAAAAGTCCTTTGGCACTTGGCAAAGTGGTGCAGCAGGCTGAGATGTCCACATTCTATTTCAAAACTTTCAAAAATTAAATTGAAGCTGAAG
The DNA here is from genome assembly GCF_028554395.1 of Pezoporus wallicus. NCBI lineage: Eukaryota > Metazoa > Chordata > Aves > Psittaciformes > Psittacidae > Pezoporus > Pezoporus wallicus. The sequence goes on from NW_026641950.1 coordinate 5,625,897, forward strand.
CCACAAAACTCCCAAATCCAGCTCCACAAGGGGAGGAAGCTGGACTGTGCACTGTTTCTCTGTATATCTAGTATTTCATATATCTTTCTCCCTCTTTAAACTGGGGAGGGGGAAAAAATCAGGAAGGGAACCACCACATATGCTTAGTGGCGTCTCCTAAAGACAATGCTAAAACTTCACATGGCTGTACAGAGCTGCTTGAAGGGTTTGATCCCCCACTAGACTTGGACCAAACCCCTGAAGACTTCAGTGATGTGAGCTCAGTTCTTAAGCTGAGCACTTTACAAGCTATATTATGTGTGAGAATTTCACAGCAATCTCAGAATTTAAAAAAGCACAGGCGTATTGGCACAGGCAAACAACAATATTGACAGAAAATGAGAAAAAGCCTTTACTGATTTTAAATCTGAGTAACTGTTACCGTCTGAGCAAACATTCTTAATTCTGTCAAAGATGGACACATACCTTCAATATTGTTTTTGGACGCTTTTTAAAGTAAAGTTTTGGCTTTTCAATCACAGGAAGCGGAGGAAGTTTCTTAAGTTCTTGTAGGACAGCTATTGCGGCACGTTTCTTTGAGAGTTTCTTACTGTTGCCTTCTCCTTCTGCAGTGAATTCTCCTACTGTAACTCGTGTAACAAAACTCTTCATATGAGGAGGTCCACTTTCTTTAATCACCTTTTAAGTGAAAGTAACATTGACTCAAATCACTCTAAAAGAATATAACTTGTTTGTATCTCTGCAATGTACTTACTACTAATGCAGTTTTCCTACTAATTGAAGGCATTAGATGAATGTCTGTAAAATGTGGACAATTAATTACAGTATCACACTTGAGGACAGAAAATTAAGGCTAATTAGATAAAGCAAATCTAACGATCATGTTCAATGTTTCCCAGAAAGTACAGCAGACCTATGTTTTCAACAAGATGTATACAATAATACAATACACAACAATAAGGCATATGTAGACCAAGGCTGCTGTTTTTTACCTTGCAATGTGTTTCATATACTAAAAAAATTCAATTCACGAAGGTCCACTGCACTTGGGCTATTTCTTTACATAAAACATGTTCAATACTAGATTTATATGGCATCACTTCAACCCAGTCATCATTTTTTTCTATTATAATTGAAACTTAGGATGCTCATGCACAGTCCCAAACTTCAGTGTGAAAGGCGTGTATTTTTATGCTGTCCTGGCTGCCAGAGAGTACAACTCAGAGCACTATCCTATACATTGGAAAGCCTGCCACATTCTCACCTCCATGACTCTCAGCTGTTCCTTCCCAACAGTACCAAAAGGAAACATCAAAAGAGCCACCACAACTCACACAAAAGCCATCAGTTCTGAAAAGATTCATTTACTCATTCCCTTCCAAACACATCAGGATGACATTGAATAAAAACATCTGATGTACTTCTCCAACGTTAAAAGTTACAGTAATTTGGAAAAAGGAAAAAAGAAAAAGTTCTGAACGTACCTTCCTTTAGCTCTTTTTGTGTCTTCATTTTTACATACACACACAATCTCCTTTTAAGAGGCTGTACTGTTAGGATGCATTCACCAACAAATCACAGCACTACAAGTGGTAAGGTAGCCATCTCTTCATGTATGTACCCTATACTGGTCTGGACAATGTCTATCAGGAATTAGAGACCTCACTTGGGAAAAGGTTCAGTTATTTTGTTTGATGGGCGGAAGCAGCTACCTAATTTAATCTTTGTTACATGTAATGTGCATAAGGAGACATTAGAGCATCTGACAGGCATCTCCTTGTATCATCTTCAAAATCAATACAAATACATATGTTTTCAGTAGGCAGAATTACATCAAACCATTTGTTGAAGTGTAATGCTTGAGTGCAAGGGAATTGAGGTAAAGGTGCTACGGCCTTCTTGGTGTAATAACTACATTTTTAACAGGCTGAAACCTTCAACCTTAATATTATTACAACATGTTTTGTATTAAAGTTCTTTTTTATCAAGGTCATGTCCCTTGCATTATTTAGTTTTGCTATTACACTGTAATGAGGTCTCCTTAGGCTTGTATTTCCTTTTTAAGCTCTCTTTTGTGGCAACTTCACCCAGTATATACAATTACCACAGCATTTATCACAAAAAAGACACAAAATGAAAATTAACAGACAACTTTGTCCACATTTTCCCAGAATAAGACGACATCTGTGCCAGCATGGGATTTTGCTGTTGTAGTCCAGCAGTGTTCCCACACTTAAGATTCCAGGTAATAATTTCAGAAGTGTTTTCAAGATTGCCTCACTTGAAAGGTGCCCACTAATGTTCACCATGTGAGAAGGCAGTGGTGCTTTTGAGACCCAAGCTGAGCCTCAGGAAGCTTCACTGCCTGCATCAGAGCTGGGACAAGCTCAGCACCAGGATCTCCTGGCTCTCAGGCACAGTTGGGCTTCATATCAGTGCTGAACATCTTCATTGCACTGCAGTGTTTCCCTCTCTGTTTTAAAGGCATATCTAAATCCATCCCTGGACATTGCTATCCAGGTATTACAACATGTTGGCCAGAAAACATGGGTAAATTAACCTTACTAAGGTCCTTAATCTTTTTGTGGTCTTACTATCATTATATAGGTGTTTCTACTTACATGCAATATAATGTATTAATAAAACATATAAGAATGTCTATAGTGATCAGATTAAAAAGGGCAAAATAACATGCTTAACAAATATAATTGCTGAGTTCCTAAAATATAACTTTCATATAAATTTTCTCATATTTGTATAAATGCACACAAGTATATATGTGTATGAAGAATGTTAATACAAAACCTGATCATATTTTCATATACAGGAAAATGTATTTCTTAATATAAAACTAATGTATTCTGGTGTGTTTTTCATCTTTTAAACATTTTAGTATGTGACACAAGGTAAATAATTGCCTGGAAAACATTCAAAATTGTTTCTTTGTTAGTGTGTAAATGAAAAAAAGTCTGTGTTGTCAACGGAATGAACCCCATAGGATTTAGATGGGATCTGGATCAAGCTAACCATCCAAATTTGGTAATTTAGCAAAAATAATATTTACCTAACAGCATTTTTGGTTAGCCCCAGGTTTTAGATCTTTTTACTCCACATGATTTCAAACAGTTGTTCTGTAAGCCTTGGGACAGAAAACACTGAAAAGAAATTCAGCCTTTGCTGTCCAAGAACACTATATGCATTAGTACATTAAACTATGTCCTCAGTTGAAAGATACGACCCGTGGACCAAGTCATGGCTAATTTAAAGCTGAGAATTTGATTAAAGGTGACAGTTCAATACACTTTTCTTTTTGTATTCCACAGATTTAAAGAATAACTCCAGGAAGAGAAAACACATGGGGCCAAAACACATCTAAGGTCAAGTTACATCAAAAGTGAATTTGGCTCAATTTAACGAATCATGCTGACAAATGAAAAACAGCAGTACAACTACAACGAAAGAGCAATGCTGGTTTAGTTATTAATTAAACTCCAGGTAGGAAATTCAAAAGATTATGACAAGATTAAATGGACATAAAAAGAAACCAATAATGGAGTAGTCAAAAAGCAGGTCAACAAAAACATTTCACCTATATCCAGTGATTATTAAGAAGTTTCAAAATACCAATATATTAATATATTTCCATATGCTGTGCAGGCATAGCAGATTTCCCCGGTTAAAAAAGAAAAAATAAGCCTGCATGTTTTATTAAAACTGGAGTAAGGAACGGTGACTGACCATCATGCAAAACCTGAGCAAGAGCTATTCAGTATGTCCATCATCCAACCTAAAAGCCTTAATCCCCAGGAGAGAAGGAGCTTGATGGGTGTAAGACTGCCTGCTGAGAACTTGCTCAGACTCCCAGCATCGGCAAATTGGTCAGTTCCTGTTTCAAAATACAGAATCTCTGCTTTACTGTGATAAGACTGGGACACAAGGAACTGCAACTCTTTTTTTCCCAGAACACTGGAAGGGGATGGAGGAGCAGAAAATCTACCTGTTCAGGCACTCTATCACTTCACTACTGATACTGAGAATAAACAAAAAAAATTAATAGTAAAATTACTATATTTGCTATTCTAAAGAAAGAGCACTCTAATCCAAAGTCATTCTCTCTTTTTTTACTGAAAATAAAACGACAACCTAAAGCAGTCCAACATGTTCTAACAATTGAAGTGGTTGACTTCAGTGATGTCTTTTCAGCTCTCCCAACTCCTTACTCACAAATCAGAAATAAAAACCATATATGTTGCAAAAGAACGGAAAAAAGCAAGGTTTTAGCCTACTGCCAAGGAGGGAATATGAAGCAAAATGACCATTTTTCAGCTATTCTAACTCCTACAGCAATCCGTTTTGTACTCCTCCTTAAAAATTGTTTGTTCACTGAGAGTCACAGAATCATAGAATGATTTGGGTTAGAAGTGACCTTCAAAGTTCACCTAGTCCAACCCTCCTGCCATGAGCAGGGACATCTTCAACTAGATCAGGTTGCTCAGAACCACATCCAGCCTGGCCTTGAATGTCTCCACAAATGCCTTAGAATTCTGAGTTGTGTTTTGACTGAAAAAGGGCATGATTAAAGGTTAGCTAAGGATGCAGCAGCGATGAGTATGCGGTAAAGCTTGTTCTTTGTCAAAATTAAATGCTTTTATTTTAGTTAATAATTTAATAGATAAAAGTTCCTTAAAACTCATCCTAAAGTTCCTAGTCAATTAAAACTAGACATATTACATGAAACAGGGTAGACAGAAGAAACCCACAAGGTTCTGCATGCTCTTGCTATTTTCCACTTCTTGTGCAATTCTAAGGACATGTTTACATAGAACTTTACATATCTTTATGGTCACTGCTTCGTTGCATAACAAAACACTGTTGGAACATTTGCTGAAGCTTTGTCAGATGAAGAAAAGGCAGATCACACACACACACACAATGTCAGAGAAATATCAGAGAACGCTTTGATGCTTGCCTGGAATAACACAAGACCATTTGTAAATAAAAATCCTATCAGAAACATCAGATCCTGGGGATTACCCACAACTGCTTAGCATTTTTATTGAAATATAAGCCAGTACCAAGTTCAGCCAAAACTATTAAGAATGTCACCTATATAAGGACAGGAAATATAAGGGCAGGAAATAACACAAAACCTGTCAGGAGAAAAGAAACTGCCTTTTTTCAATTTTGGTAATGTTTTTTGGCAAATGACACATCAGACTTTTCTTATACCAAGTTATCTCTGCCTTCATTGTCTATTTGCCAAATGCTCTCCCTTAAATAAGCTGAAAAAAAGGAATAAAATTAAGAAGACATCTGAAGCACTATCCCTGTTTACTTTCCAATCTCCAAGGTATTCTCTGACCCATGCTCATACACCTCCTTGCAGTTTAGTGTAATGATTTGTATGGAACGATTCAAAATACTTTCTAAATGCTCAAGAAATAAAATGATGCGTGAAAACCGAAACATTAATTATGAGCTTCCTTTTTGAAACACAGGCATGTGTTTCCATTATGCCTGATCTTACAGAAGAGTTATGTTCTTTATATGTAGTTGCAAATTGAGATCAACACCCCCAGACACCCCAGTTTTATCCTCCAGATTTTACATTCTCTTAACTTTCTAATTACTCTATATCACATAGACCATACATATGAAGCATACAGCCTTTACAAGACTGAGGAATTCCTTAGTCAAGACCAATATTCCTTGTCTCTCTTACCTTCTGAGGGATTTCTCAGATCTCTAAGGTCCAAATATCTCATTTGACATTGGCCAACACTCAGTTTAAATGTAAAACAAACCCCAGAAATATAAAACTTTAAAGTGCCACTTACATCTGCATTTTCTGCATTACAAAGAAAAACAAAAAGGGAAAAAAACGAGCTTGAAGTGTGGTGGCTCCTACCACAACAACGTTGGATTTTTACAACCAGTTTGTGTAAGAACTCTCTCAACAGAAAAAATTTTCCTGCTGCTATTCTCCCGTAGTTAGCTCATTGATAGAATTGGAGCTATTCCAAATATTCTTTATTACTTCAGGTAAACAAAGGTGTCAGAAGCAGGTTCTTGGATAAAATCATGTTAAATGAGAACAAAAAATCATGAAGTCATAAGTAGAAATAGATAAGGAGTCAAACAGATAAAAAGATACTCATGCCTTTCCGAAACCAGTACATCGGATGAAAAGTATTTCAGTGGGAACTTTTAAAGTGTTTAAAGCAGTTAAAGCAAAGACTTTGGCTGACTGTTTTGAAGATTATTTCCAATCAGACTGAGTGTGGCTACTGATGTGGCTACTGATTCTAATCCCACAGCAAATCCTGGAATTGTCTTTCTGCCATACACCCATTTGCAATCAAATATTAGGTCTCTCATATCCTGAAAGAACATCTAATTTAATAGTAAAAACTCAGTGTCTTAGACTTTGATACACTAACATCTTTTTTATTTATAGTTTGCATTAATTCAAATGTAATATTCATAATGTATTTTTAACTGTGTTGAGTTGTAGAGGCACTTTTTTAATTCTTTCTTAGCAAACACACAAGTAATACATACCTCAAAACTGACGGGTATATTGCGCTTCAAAGCAATTTCAAACACTACACTGATCTCAGACTTGTTTGCATCTTTATCTTCTTCTGATTCTTTTCCTGTTTCTCCATTCTGAAAATGAAGAATACATTATCATACTACAATTTTTAGAAGATGTAAAAATACAGTATGCTTCTTCCCTGATTTCTCAGACTTTTGAGACCTCCTGTCATGCTGTATATCGGCCTTTTGTACATCCATCTCAGCACCCCATTATCAGACACCCACTAACTGTGAAGCCATATATAATGCACTTATGCTTCATAATAAACACATACACATTAACTGATAAATTAATGATAGGTGGCAAAATACCTTCTATGGGTTTTAGTGTTATTAATGACATGGGTAATAACCATGTGACACACACTTCTTCTGTCAAACATGAGGATCAAACAGACTCTCTGTGGATAACCCTTTCAAGCAAGGAAGAAGTACAGAGGACTGTATTTCTCTCAGAAGAAATTCAGTGAATCACCCTCATGCTTTGACTAGGTCACCAGGTTACAGGTGTCCTCAGCAGGTCCAGCTGGTTAATGGCCCCTCTATCAACTTCCCTGTGGGAGTTATGACCAGTGTGAAAAGGTAGTGACAGAGAACAGCTTGCTCAACACAGAACATTATTTATTTATCCATAGGAACATAACAAACAGAGAGGCTAAAAAATAAAACAACAAAAGGCACATGCAAACATTATCCTGACTATAATTCAGCTTTACACTTTAGGTAAGTCTTATTTTTCTCAGACAAACACTAGCATAGGGATCAGTGAAAGAGTTATTGCCTTCTACAACAACTACCTTTAGGTGTTTGCTCCCCAGGCCACATCTTCCTTAGTTCTCAAAGGTTTCACTTTCAGCTACTTTCAGACTGCAAAGCTCTGAATGTTTCAAACTGAGATCTTTCAACACCCATGTAACCTTGGCCAGGTTCCTAATTTTTTATTAGTGGAGGTAAACATCAAAGAAACTTGACCTAAATTAGGTGGATTCCTGCAGAGTTCCCATCTTACATAACAAAGTCTGATCTAAATCTTCAGCCCCCAACATAGCTGCACAATGCAGATACCAAAGTTATAAAATAACATTTAAAAGCATTGGGTTCTTCACATTAACAATGGAATTTATCAACCTTTTATCTACTATTAATTAACTCTTTATATATTAATCTGTAAGATAATGCAGATCCAAAAATCCAGCAGTCAGCTACAGCATGCAGACTGGGAGCACTTTTTGTCTCACTAAATGACTGCAAAATCCTGAGCCTGAAAGAGCAATTTCAATCCATAACATTAATCTGGAGCTATATACAAAACTAAAACCCCAGGACGTACCTCCTGAAAAAATAGGGTGCAGAGCAAAGCAGTAACAAGGGTAGTTAGAACTAAATTATGTAGGGCCTCTACTCATTTCATATAATGAAAAGTAAAGTATCACTTAAATCAAGAATGCAGGTCATTATCTACAGGACAGGCAAAGCATTGATTAGGTTCACTGAGAAAGATGATCTAAACAGAGTTAAAAGAACAATACTTAAAAGTAAAAATACTGGGGGGGAATATAAAGAGTATCAAATGTAAAGAGTGGGCTACTATTAGTTTGGAAGAACCTAAGTGAGAATCTTACCCAGTATTGTATTCTATTAAGCTTGTGTTTTATAATGGACACTGATAAGCTGAAAATCTGATAAAAAAAGCTACAAGGATGAACTACTGCTAAAAAACTCCAACTTTACCCCGAGACAGTGTGGAAACAATCTGTTCTATAAAAAGCTTCAAAATTGCTCAAGCAAAATTTGTGAATGTATATGGGGGAGATATTTTTTGATGTCTGCTTGTCTTTAGCAAAGACAAGAAAATACCAAATAGATAGAAAATGAGGCTAAGTGAATTTAGAAGAAATACTTTGCAAATTATCCTTGAAATGGGGAATACTCAATCACTGGTATAATTTACATAAAATAATACAAAGCCCACTGGACTGTCACCAAGACTTTAAGTCAAGAATGTTTAGGCTTTCTAGCTATGTTCTAGCTTAACCAGATAGGTAGAGTCTAATGTAGAAGTTACAGTTTAAAATTTCATGATTAATACAAACATATCAGTCCACAAAATCCCATATTGTCCCTTCTGCCCTTAAATTTATACCATATCTTTGCACATTTTTCCACCAAACTCAGTGAGACAGTTTAACCATGGGTCAAGAATAGGAAGAACCATAGATTTTAAGTTTTAGACCTTAGCACTGAGCAATAATCTTTCAAGCCACAGTCATGTGACTTCCCCAAGGAAGACAAAATATGTTCAGGAGTGTCTCAAGCATTCTGGATTTACATTTGATCCTCATTCCACAGCTGACACTTTAATTGTAAGGCCTTTCTTAGCCTTACATTTATGAAACAACAGAGGTGCTTTGGCAGCACACAATACCTCTTTTATGAAAGCAGGTTCATGTTCACCCATAACCGTGCCCTGTTTGCTGATTGCTTCTTGCTTCTGCTCACCTTATGCTCTTCTACATGTTTGCACAATGAAGTATTCAGATGGCCACTCTTTAGTGGTTTTATATGCATAAAAGCTTTTAGCCTTTTTTTTTTAAAGGAGGGGAAAGGGTATATCAAAATCAAAGAATACATAGAAGGCTGTATTTTAAAAAAACATAGTTATGAAGGCCAAAAGGTAAACCCATGTATTTACTGTGTTATATTCCATGGATCCCATTCCAGTGAAATTTACTAAGTTACTAATGGGATGTAGTTCTAGATTGTACCAGGTCTGTCCTTGCTGTACTCTCTGCTCTTCCTGGAAGCACACTGGCAGTGACTGAGGAAGAAATAAGCTAAATCTAGTCACGTAATTGAGGCCAGCCAGACTCTAACGTGTACTGGCCCTTATCCATGCATGCTGTTTGAGGAATGGTGAATCAGTCATCTCCCATGGCTGACCAAGCAGGTCAATTCTGCTTAAGGAACCAGAGTGTTACTGAGCTCGCCCACGTCCCATGGCAAAGGCCTATCCCACCACCATGTAGCAGCCCTGTGCAAACTTCACATGACCAGAAGCAGGGAGGAGGCTGAACCCTGGCACCATGAAACACTTAAGCTCTACTTTAACCAACCTCCAGTTCTCTGAAGAGCTACACTCAACTCCACATGTTGCAGCAATTTGTACTCCACCATGACCTAGGCATAGAGCTGCCTCCAGCCTTCTCCAGTCACCTACACCTCTAATCCATGAAGTAACAGAGCAGTTTTTTCATTATTAGCTCCCTCTACTCTCAGTATAACCAAGCCACTGAGGAGCTGACAGTCTCCTACTTACAGACAGCTGCTACTGAGATCCTAACTGTATCCCAAGTGGTCTTCAACTGCTGTACCAGAAACTCACAGTGCTCCCACAGGTTTTACAAGTACAACGTGAATGTCTCAGCTAATCTACAGTATTGTCTCCTGACAACTCTATCCTATTTTTCTCATAGCTAACTGTAGATTTGAATCAGTTTACATACACAACTTATGGTGCTGAAGAGAAGAATGAAGTTACTTCGTGAGCTCACGAGACAGGCAATACTACAGCAGGCTACAAGAGTTTAGGAGACTCAATTTTCCATGACTACATTTTCTAAAAGCTTGCACATCTTAACAGATACTGATGTAAACAGACACGAAACAGAACCGATTAGGCAAGAATGTTAATTAGAGATTTTATTACCTTTGCTAGGTAAACTGAATATGTACATGGGCTGTGAAAATTCAGTATATAAAGGAGGTCCATATCGATGTTACGTATTTACTTCTGTCTACTATTTAACATCCTAAGCACTTAGTGGTTTCATTTCCATTCTGATTAATGGATAACTTGAATTCAAAGATTATTTTGATAAAATATATTATTAATCATACAATTTTTTAAAACTAAGAATATGCTGAGCTAAAAATTTGTTTCAGTAACATGAAATTCCCAGCCAGGCTTGTGCTATGGATTCATTATCAACCAATACGTTTGACTAGAAACCAAAAGAGAAATGAAGGGAATTAACAGTGAGAAAGGAAACAGGGATTCCTCCTAAGACTTTACATATTCTTTTTTAATAGTTTTCCTATTTTAAAATAAAACCAATATTAATTCTAGTAAATGATTTTGAAGAGAATTTCCTGATCCTAAAAAATAATGCAGCAAAACAAAGGGGTGAGTCAAACTGTCTTTGGATCAAAAGGAGGATGTAGACACGGGGTGAGGCAGAAAGAACAAAGATTTTTTTCATTATAGAAAATTATTTCCATTCTTAAAACACAGCTCAAAACTCTACACTCTCACTACTCACACAAGACACTGAAGGCACCATTAGTAATGTTTTGTGCTGTGCACAGGAGTTCAACAGGCGTCATCAGAAAAAGTGTACAAAATAAGAAGATTGTCTCCTTATGCATTCATTTGGACTGAGAAATGTTATTATATTTGTCCTTTCAATTTGCAAAGATTATTTTGACAACAATTTTGTGATACATATTTTTTAAAGTATGATGCAACATTTTCATTTTTAAGCAGCAATATACACCCCTTACAACACAGCAGTGAGAAAGCTAGCTATTTAAAAAGGTACTAAGTGGCTAAAAGCCTAAAACTATCAGACAGACGACCAGTAGCTGCCAGTAAGCTCCGTCAGGTTCTGGGGTACATTGGGCACAAGTAATTTCAACTGTAAAGATCATATGCATGGCACAACACACATTTAAGGTTACTAATTAACTCTCCATGAAGCCATTGATTAAATGGACACTTCTGGTATGAGCTCAAAAATTTTATTTCATTTTTATTTTATTTTTTACTTAGCCACTGCTGACAACCCCATCTTTAAAATCCCTACTTATTTTTGTTATTTAAGTCTAGCTCCATTTTAGATGTGGTTATGAAGAAAAAAACAGTAACAATTTGTCCGTATTATTTTTCTAATTACATAGGCTAGTAGGAAAAAAAAAACATTAAAAATTAAACATTGAAAAAATGGCAATTAAATTGTTTGATTTGGTGTCTTAATGTGAAGATTCTGACACAAACCTGAGGTAATTTTTCTGGAATAGGCTCATTCTGGAGAGCTTGAAGGGCCTTCATTGCAGCATTATGTCTAGCAGCTTGACGAGTCTTTCCTTCACCAAAAAACTCACTGTTGCCAACAGTTAACTGGACATAGAAAATTTTAGGCACTGGGCAGTGATACCTAGAAAGAAGTCATGAAAAGAAAATAATATAAGTTATGAATTTTAACCATCAATCTTATGTAATATAGAGCAGTGGTTAGGAATAAAATGTTATCTTTTCTTACAGAGTAAGACCTAACACTCAACTATACAGACTGTTCCTCAGCAGGGCTATCAGTAACTCTGACAGCATCTCCTACATGACAACCAGCTCTTCACCCACATTTGCAGGGCTCTGCAATGAGCTCTACTATACTTCAGCCAAGCTGCCCAGCTCTGTTCTCTTCTTGGTTTCAGTCTTGAGAAGATTAAACCTAAGGAGAACTGAAAATTCCAGTGTAAGCCACGCCTGGGAGACAACTCCTGTCCCACAGGAAAGGCACGGAGGAAAAAGCACTGCAAGGTCTCTCATTTGAAACCTGTTGGCGTAGCTCAGCTCACCCACATTGTTTTTTTCTTTTTTGTTTTTTTCCATCCTATAGAAAGATTTCCAAATATAATGGCAAGGTTTGATTTTTCTGAGTATGTCTGAAAGGCACTTAAAGCAAAAAAAACCAAAACGTTTTCCTATGAACCAGCACAGATAGTATTTCTTGAAGGAAACAGTATCATCAACAGCATCATCGTATCATCAATTCCACATCTCTATTTTCAATAATAATAATAGCTTACCCAACCCATACTCACTACCCTGAAACCTGGCTCTCACTAGCAGCAAATGAAGAAGGCGATGTAATGCCATTCTTGGGTTTGGGAGGTCCTGTCACAGCACTCTGACAACTACAAACATAAAAACTTGTCTACATAAGCAATAGCTACAGAAAAGAAGTATTCCACCACCAGCCCCACACTCATTAAAAGCAATTCAGTACAGATAATTAGTTCTAATCACTGTTAAAATGATAATATTTTAAGAGAACATTTCCAAAAAGTTCTCTACGTAAATGAGGGAATCTTCTTCATACTCTTTGCTATGTAGTCTAGTCTGCCTGTGCTCCTTCCTCAAACAAAGGCTTTTCTTACACACTGGAGATTTAGTCCTTGGAAAAATACATGCCTATCAGAAATCGTATTTCATTTCTGATAAATAACTTGTATATATTTTATGGCATTGTAAAAAAACCCAGGATTCCAAAAGCATGGGCAAAAGCTAGCTCCATTACAACAAAACTAGAATCATTTGAACACAAAGTACTACATTTTCCTTCTTCCTCTTAAAGGATCCTTATTAAAGCTTCCTCCCTCTATTTTCACCTGTTGACACAGATGATGATGTTTTCATATGAAGACTTTCTCACTTTTCATTAATAACTGTAACTGATTCATTTCAATTACCAGACAAAAAGGTGTTAGATAGCAGCACACTCCAAACCCAGATAAGCACTCCAGTCTCAGTGTCCCTGAACTTTGTCCCTAATTCTAAAAATACAATTATTTGGAAAGGGCAAAACCGTAATAGTGGCTCCAACAAGCCTCTGGCTATAGGGCCTTGGAGGGGTGAGCTAAGTTGCCTTTACGACATGTTAAAAGTGGGTATTTGCTTTCTTGTTTACAGTTTTAACACAGTTACAGGGAACTATTAAGACCTGGAAATGCATTTCCTTATGTCACTTTTTCATGAAATTATGGAATAACTCAGGTTAGAAAGGCTCGTGGAGGTTATCTAGTCCAAAACAGCACCCAAAGTAGGGTCAGCCTCTGAAGTTACACTTGTCTTGTTCAGACATTATCCAGGGTAATGTGGATATCCCCAAAGATAAAGATTCTATAACATCTCTGGGCAACCCATTCCAGTGTTTGACCACTCTTTCTGGAAGAACATTACAAAGGCCCTATATGCATAATGAAATTCAAACACTATGGTGCCACTCATTAACAAAGCAGCTGTCAAACCAAAGAAACAGCAACATTAATTTCTATCCCACTCCACCACTTCCTTCATTGCTTCTGACATACAGCATTCACCTTGTGCCTCCCTTTGCTTCTAAAAGGTACAGAATACCAAGACACTATCAATGTGGCAAAATCTACAACAAAAAGTACAGTGGCTTGAGACTGAGATTTACTTCAAAAAGAATGCAATTTTTTTCAAGTGAAAGGCAGAATTTCACTCTTTCCCTTCACTTAGTGAGTTTACATAAAATACTTCCTGTATCAACATTTTCCTTTGTTTTATTGGTTTTACTTGGTTTGCAATACTGTTTTAGGGAATATTAAAAATATATTTAGGGAATATGCAGGCAATAGATGCAAATAATACCTTGAAAGAATTTAAAACTAAGACTCAGGCACAGTCCTTTGACACCAAACATAGGTCAACCTATATTTCCAAGGTGAAAAATATTACACTTATTTAAAATCAAAGGAAAAATAATGAAAAGCTTCATAGTCACCATCAACTCCACTTCTTCCACAGCTGACTTCGAGCTGTCGCTTGCTCCTCTACACTGCACCTGTGCCTTTTCTTCTGGCTAACCAGTCCCAGCTCTCTCATTCTCTCCTCAGATGAGAGATTCTGCAGTCCCTTAATCACCCTATGGCCTTCACCAAATTTGCACTGGTTTGTCCATGTCTCTCGTACTGGGGAACCCAAAACTGGTCCCAGCCCCAGGGCTGAGCAGAGCAGAAGGATGACTTCTCTCAACCTGTTGACAACAGTCTTGTAAATGCAGCCCAAAACGCTGTTGGCCACTTTTGTTGCAACAGCACAGTGCTGGCTCATGTTTAACTTGGTACCCACCAGGACTCCCAGGTCCTTTTCTGCAAAGCTGCTTTCCAGGCAGCTATCCTCCATCGTGCAGTAATGTATGGGGTTATTTCTGCCGAGATGCAGGGATTTGCATTACCTTTTGTTCAACTTCATGAACTTACTGTCCACCCACTTTCCCTGCCTGTCGAGGTCCCTCTGGATAGCAGAGGAACCCTCTGGTGCATCAGCCATTCCTCCGAGGTTTGTACCATCTGCAGACTTGATGAGGGTACTCTCTGCCACATTATGCAGATCATTAAAGAAGATTTTAAACAGTACTAGCCCCAGTATTGATCACTGGTGTACACCCCTAGCTACTGGCCTCCAGCTACACTTCATGCCACCAATCACAACCCTTTGACCCTGGCAGTTCAGCCAGTTTTCAAACTGCCTCACTGTCCATTTATCCAGGCCATACTTCATGAGTTTGTCAAGGAGGATAAGAGACAGTGTTACAAGCCTTGATAAAGTCAAGATAAACAGCATGTGTTCCTCTCCTTTCATCCACTGAGCTAGTCATCTCACTGTAGAAGGCTATCGGAATGGTCAGGCACAACCTTACCCTCTTAAATCCATGCCAACTGCTTACAGTCACCTGTCATTCTTAATATGGTCAGAAACAGTTTTCAAGATGACTTCCCCCATAATCTTCTCAGGGACTGAAGCGGGACTGACTGAATTATTATTTTCCCACATCCTCTTTCTTGCCCTTCATGAAAACAGGTGTGAAATTTGCTTTCTTTCAGTCCTCAGAAACCTCCTTAATGACAGCAATCTTTCAAAGATAATCAGAAGCGGCATCACTATGACATCATTCAGCTCCCTCAGCACTCACGGATGCATCCCATCAGGCCTCATGGACCTGTCCAATTTGTTGAAATGTTCCCCAACTCGATCCTCCTCCATCAAGAGCAAGTCCTACCTGCTCCAGACTTCCCGCTGATCTCAGGGACATGGGACTCCTGAAGGCCAGTCTTATCAGTAAAGACTACGATGAAGGCACTTTGAGTATCACTATCTTGTCCATGATCATCAGGTTCCCTACCCCACTTAACAGTGGTCCTTAGTCTTCCTTTTGCTGCTGTAGAAGCCCATCTTGTCGCCCGTAACATCCCTTTTGAGACTCAACTTCCAATGGACTTCAGTTTTCCTAATTCCATTACTGCACACTTGTACAGCATCTCTACATTCACCGTTGGCCAACTCACCTGGGTCACAAATCCTGTTTGAGTTTAGACAGAAATTCCTTCTTCATCCATGCAAGCTTCCTGCTGCCTTTACTTGACTACCTGCATGCTGGGATGGACAGTTAAACCACTCTTGACCTTGGAGAAGGTAAACCTTGACAAGTTTCCCTGGACTCCTCTCTTCAGGAGCATATCCCCTGAGATTCTTCCAAGCAGGTCTCTGAAGAGACCTAAGTCTACTATCCTGAGGTCCAGTTTGTGATCTATTTGTCTTGTTCTCTCTTCTCAATATCCTGACACTATCTCATGGCCCCTGCACTGACTCCAGCCTTCACATCTCTGACCAGTTCTTTGAAAGTGTGAGCTCCAGCAGCAGTGCCCATGCTGATTCCTCAACCACCTATGTCAGAATGTCGTCACTGGTGCACTACAGAAACCTCCTGGATTGCTCGTGCCCTGCTGTGAGGCTGTTTCCTCCTGTCGTATCACTTGTTATTTGGGAGAACAGCTCCTCACTCCATCCTCCTTCCAGGTAGTTGTAAAGAGCAATAAGGTCCCCTCTGAGCCTTCTCTTCTCCAGACTAAACAATCCCAGATCCGTCAGCCGTTCCTCATAAGACTTATTCTCCAGACCCTTCACCAGCTTCTTTGTTCTTCTCTGGACTCACTCCAGCACCTCAATGTCTCTCTTGTAGTGAGGGGCTCAGAACTGAACACGGTATTTGAGGTGCAGCCTCACCAATGCCAAATACAGGGGGATGATCACCTCCTTGACCCTGCTGGTTATGCTATTTCTGACATAGGCCAGGATGCCACTGGCCTTCTTGTTCCCCTGGGCACAAGCTGGCTCGTGTTCAGCAGCCGTCAGTCAGCACCCTGAAAGGGAGATTGACCCACTCTGAAACAAAAGCTCAGCTCAACTTTTGATCAGGACTAGCTGACAGAGCTGGTTGGCTGCTGCTACAGCTTGCTAGAAGCCACAGCCTCCTGCAGTTATCCTTTCCCTGCACCAACAGGCACCTTCAAGTTCCTCAAAGAGTTCCCAGGAACCCTCCCACCATCCCAGAAGTTCTCAGATCTACAGCTACAGCCTGAAACTGCTAACTCTGTTAGCTGCATCTTAGCACAGGATAAGCTCTGTCATGCAAAAGCAGTAGGCACCTTGATAGCACATCACACCTCATTACTTCACAATCCTCTTTAAATAAAGAGTAGTAGTGCTTTTAGAAACTACCTAGGCTTAGGGAAAATACAATATCCATCAGAAGTTCTTGTTTCTTATTGAGTTACTCTCCATTACAGGCAAAGGAGGAAAGCACATGAACCTTAATTCACTTCATAAACTCAGATCGTACAACAGGCCCTCACTTTTTTGCCTCCCCCCCTCTCCACCTTTTCTTTTAAAGGGTGTTTAGGGAGCTATTTATGTGATAATATGGAAAAATGATATTCAGCCTGTGGCTCTAGAGCCTCATGCAGCTCTTTGGCACTGGCAGAATTATTAGGCTTTTACATGGTTTTGATTAAACTTTCCTTGCTCTGGTTGGCCTCAAGCAGAGTTAGAAGAGCACTGATAATATGAACATTGACAGGAAAGTGCAAAGGAGCACCTGAAATGCTCAGAAAATGAACTAAATCTGTGAGGATACTGGCTTTTCTACAACATGGAGCATGTCAAATAGAACATCCTCCTCATCTCAAGGGTGAAGACAGAGTCAGTGTTAACAAAAGCCTTAAAAGTGATCATAATATTACAGTCTGAAAGTACGGTGTGATGATTAAACTGAGTTTTAATACAGAACGATTCTGTATCCTGAAGATGGATGCTCATGTAAGGAACAACTCCACGCAAATTTAAGATTATCTACCTGCCACTGATCATTAACAAACCTTCCCAATATACTACATTTGAGTTACTAAAAAGATTTGCTGTTATGCAATAACATATTAGCACATTTTCCATCACAAGAGCTCCTACTCATCAGTCCTATGCTCCTTTACCTCTCTGACACTGTTCAGCCACAGAACTGAAACAGTCAGAATTTCCAACAGCAACACTTCGCAGACTCTTTAGGTTTCTGAAAGTTTTTAAATTACCTACATTTAAAGAATACACATCTCTCTGCATTCTACATGGCAGCTACACAGGCTAAGACTTTCCTTTGTATAAAATTCCTATGTAAAAAGTATTCCCAGGTGATACTGGCAGACACTTTGGACAGACACAATCAAATGACTGACTACAAGACCAGAAGACAATGAAAGGACATATGAAACAATAGATTCAATTGGAATGAAAAAAAAAAGTGATAAAGGATAATACTGTAACAACCAGTCACATATAACCTATTAAAACAAGATAATTTCTATCTGGCTCTTCTGGACATTTGAGATTCTTAAGAAGACCCCTCAGAAAAGAGGTCTGGAAAACAGGTTCTCTTCATTCCCTCTAAGTTTCATAGCATCAGAAATCAACTTTTTAGCTAATGTTGTTGGTATCACGTTAGAATAGTCAACCTGAAAAAGGATATTTGCTCTATGACTGTGACCTGGAATGCCAAGTTTCAGCAATGAGCAAATATTTACAACTAGTTATAAACCACTAAAAATAGGGGTTCATAACAGAAATGCTGACAGACCTTAACTAAGTTGGTGTGAGTGGGCGCCACTATAATTAAATAAATCACCAAAATCTGTTGACAATTAGAAAACTCATTTTGGTTTGCCACAGAGACAAACAAAAATTCTGTTCATTATAATTTTACTGGAATATGATGTCATAACATGTAAGCATACTGAAACAATCTGCTGCTTTTCTAGCCAAAATATTAATTGCATACTAAGGAGCCCTTGGGGCCTCTTCCTTTTTGGCCATCAAATCCACACACACAAAGACAAATAAAGTATTAGTACATACGTTATGTGTTCATACTGCATTTCCTGCATTTCTCTGGATTCCTCAATGGCATAAACGTTTTTGATAAATATTGTTACTATATTCTTAGAAGGGGAAAAAAAAAACACAACTGCAAGCTGCAGCTCATGGGAATCAGGAGATTTATTTAGATTTAGCCTCCTTTTCACTGTTAAAAACTCCAGCGAGACTTTGTCTAAATTCTAACGGCCAATGTATTCTCCACCTATGTAAAAAAGAACAAATAAACCCAATTACTTCCCCACTACACAAGTGTTATAGGAAGCATTACCCCATTCCCATTTCTTAATGCAAAGTGAAGAGGAATAGGGACCATTCTGGCTAAGGTGAGGGAAACACAAGATACAACATGAATGGGAAAGTCATTCTTCAGATGCCAGCTCTGCGCTGAAAGGGTCATTTTCTGTGCTTTTTTCCCCTGGCTCCTTTTCCATACCAACTCAATAAAGCTGGCAGCCCTGCTGAGACTGCTTAACCAGGAGAATGCTGTGAGCTTCACAAGTGGAGGCATAAAGAGCCACAGACTGCACAGGGGAGTATGAAATGGCATTTGCTGTGAAGAACTTTTTCTCCATAACATTTGGAATTCCTCTAGGGGAGCAAGTTGCTTAGTGCAGCTGTTCCCTCGCCACGTCTGATTTTTCTGAGCAGTCCATTAGCCACGTGCATTTCTTACAGATGTGAGCTCTATGTTTTGAAGAAGGAAACATCCAGTTCAGCCACTTTTGTCTTCATAGAGTCCACCTCCTGGTTCTTTCAGCAGGTCCACAACAACACCTGGGAACAAAGAGGCTCTCTTTTCCAAGTACTCCTTTTGAGAACCACAGTCCATTATCCCTGAATCAGTCTGGCTGTCCTCTTCTAGATTACCCTCACACCCTCCAAAAGCATTCTTAATGTAAAGGGAGCAAGACAAGGAACTATGCAGCTTTTTTTTTTGCCACGGACATCTGTTATTAGATGGAAAATCTGAAATTTCTATTCAGCTGATTTATTTAAATGGTCTATGACTGTTTTCACCTTTCTAATACTGACCTCCCCTCAGCTACATGGTCAAGATTTTAAAAATGAAAAATCACCTATACTTGTCCCAGATCATCCTTCATTAGAAAGATGGTTTTAAACTACAATCTGAATCTTTAAAAGTTTAAAATTAATTAATTCTGAATTATTCAATATTTTTTCTCTATATGATCAGTTTATGAAACCAATTTTGACCTGGTTGTAGAAAACCACTAAGCAATAGAACATTTAATTGACCATGTAAGAATTGTAAAGAATAACCATGTGATGGAAATGTATTAACAGAGAGAGATTCAAAAGCATCTGTATTTTTTTTTAATAGTGAGAAAACATAACAAAGATGCTTCCTATTTTAAGACGCAGAACCCCCAAACCCTTTCTATTTCAAATGTAAGAATGCAAGCAAATCCTCCATTAAACACTCAAGATCCATGATTTGCAGGCAACTGCAATCTTGCAGGCAAATGCAGTCTTCTTTATCTATTAAGGTCTATTAGAAAACAGTGATTCTGCTGGGAATATGATCTAGACACTGAGTTGATACTTTGGAATCTCCTAATACTCAGGTTGGCTATACTTTTGTTTTTGTGTCAATGCTATCCTTTAACTTATATAGCTCACTTACTTTTTTGTTATATTTACCTTCCAAGGTGAGCTTTCCCATTCCCTCTCAGACTTCTGTTTTGCAAGGGAACAAGTCAAGTTAGTTTAGAAGTCTTTTGTACAAAAGGCTACCCACTATCCTGATAATCCTTCATAGCCCTTCCCTATGCTTGCTCCTGTTCTTAAATATGAGTGTCAAGAACGGTAGAAAATATACTGTATGAAAGGCTAACAGTGTTTTGTGCATTAGCAATATTCACAGATTTTTACTGGAAGTATCTTGCTCAACCCATCTTAAAAATCACATTTGCCTCTCCTCTGGTTCAATCAGCTGTTCTTCGTTTATCTTGCAAATAATTAATAATATTAGATAAAAATCCTGTTCTGTGATTTCCAACTGAATTAACTCTCAGGTGACAACCAAGCTAGCGCTATTAGTGCCTACAGTCTTCATCTTATATTTTATACTGGAAAGTCTAGTCTCACCCCATTTCTAATGTCAGTCCTCATGATCATCCAACTGTTCCTGGCATATCTTGATCTTCCTGTGTAGCAATTGAGCCTTCAACAGCACATGAACTTTTTCCTACTTTTTGTGCAAACACCTTTAACAAAGAAATTTAAAAGTTTGATTCTAAAACTGAAAGATCAGTATTTAATACATCTTCCTCCACGTTTGACTTTCAATACTGCTGATTATTTTTCTTTTCCTTTTCTACCTTGCATTTCTTATATAAATCCTTCCATTTCCTTCACTTTAATGAAAACAGTATCCTTATCTAATGCTATAAAATGCTGAACTGATTCTCACAAATATAACTTTTGCTTTACTCCCTTTACCTAAAAAATAAGTTAACACATAACACGCAAAGTTAACACATTAGCCAGACATAATCTACCTTTAGAATACAGTAACTTCGCAGTGAGTTTTATCCTTGTTTACTTGCATGTCTTTATTTATAATTTCTTTTAAATTTCTTTTGTGCTGAGTTGGGAGTATTTCATGAAGTTAATGATGATTCCCTTTTTTTTTCTTCTTTTCCTAGGCTAGAGACCATGCAGTTCCTTCAAGCTGTATGACTATCTTAATCAAAAAAACTGACTCATGATTTCAGGATCACAATACTGAAGCATTCCTGAGTAAAAAAACAAAAGGGAGGGGGATTCAGTTTAACATAACATTATCTAATGTGGACTCTTTCCAGGAGAATTTGTGATGACAAGATGATAACATTGCCACATCACTCTATCTCTGAATTCCAAGTTGCTCAGTACATTTGACTGTAATAAGTATTTCAATATTTACTCTCTACATGTACCACTACTTTGTTTACCATTTGCAGCAAATATGTACATCAACAAGTAAAAACACTTGCTCCTCGAAAGTAATTAGAAAAAAAAAAAAGAACAGAAAACTACAGACATTTTAAGTTAAATATTTTAACAGTCATAGATTAATCTAACAAGAAATACCACAAACATATTGCAGCACTAGCTATAGAGAGATGTTTCCATGCACAGCAGGTTCAGATCTCTCCTTCCACTTTTTTTGCTCTCTCTCTCACAGTGTAAAGCCTTAAAGTTTAGAAGGTAACACTTTTCAAAGTGCCAGAAGAGTCTCAAAACCAGCCCAAATACCTTTTTTTCAAAAAAAACCCCAACAAATTAGTGCAAGAGAATACGAGGAAAAGAAGGAAAGGCTAAGAAGAATAAAAGGGGAAAAAAAAAAAACACTAGGAAAAAAAAGATCATGAAATGAACTTTCCAAAGTACCCTACACTGCAGATTAAGAGAAAAAACAAATGAAAAACAACAATCAAAATCAAGAAGAGAGCACAGAATGTTATGTGCCTCTGAAGAAGTATTTTTATCTGTCAACTGAATAACTAAGTAACGAAAATGGTCAACATAACTTCAACTTATTCCTGACTGCAAAAATAGCATGAATAATACAAGAACATAACAAGAATACTGCCTCCAGAGTTTAAGGCATTGGATAATGTCAAGTGGACAATGTTGTAATGGAGATAGTAGACGGCAGGGAGAAAAAGATAAATACAAGGAAAAAGAAAATGTTCTTTTCTATGCCAGAAAAACAAGTATAATAAGAATAAAAGGGAAAACATAATGAAGCTGTGATGTACACTGTATACTTAGAGGTTAAAGCAGACATTCAGAAGACAAACATCTCAAACTCTTATCTACTTCAGCTCATAAAATTTCCCATGAACTGTCTTACTCACTAATCTTTACAAGCATGCAGAGTGATTACTGAGAATGCTGTCCAAATATCCATTACAGTAAAAGAACATAAACAGTGTTGCATATCTGACTACAATGTCATTTTCTTTCTACATAAAAAACTCATGTAAAAAAAAAAAAAAAATCATGTCACCTGTCACCTAGAGACCAAGCAAATGAAAGAATGAAGTACCTCGTTTAATTTTATCATATATTTATACTGGTAATATAATGCTAATAAAAATGTTACTAACAAAATCATCTCAGGCCGAGGGCTTCATAAGAATTAATTAACCTAAAATTCCACAGAGGAAGAAGGCCCAAGCAAGCTCACAGTGTGATTCTTACCATCCAAGTTAACTTAAATTCAAATAACTAGTGTATATTGGGCTATATTCTCTTCCCACTTGGAGGAATGTAAACACAGGCATTTAATTGCATTATCCGGAGTAAAAAAATTAACTTGTAATTTTAAACTTGGCAACTATACGATTAAAAGTAAGAACAAACTCTAAAACCACACTTAATTCCAGCTTAAAGAGTCAATTCTCAGCAGCTGAGTGCAGTTAACTGAGGATGCACTCTCCTACCTTGCTAGTTATCATCTCTGCGTCCTATAAAAAACTACAATCATGGCCAGCTACAGCTTCTGTCCAGAAAACTTCAGACCTGTGTCATCAGACTTGCAAAGAAATAAAATGTGAGACAGAGAGAGCTTGGTCAATTGGAAAGAGATTCTGTGTTGCCCTACAGGGATCCTATCAGGGATGCTGAAAATAACATGGATGGTCTTATGAAGGAAGCTTTATGTGCACCTGTGAAGGGAAGGCAAGGGAAAGGATCTGTTAATCTATCATAGTGAAGTTTGGAAGGGGCAAAAAGGTCAGGAACTAAAAAGATGAGTGGAGAAGTCTTTCCATGCTTTAATTCCTTTCTATTTAAAAGCATAAAAAGAGCAGACTTCCTAGGGAAACTTGTTCATGAATAGCAGATACAATACTCTTTCAATATTCAAACTTTAATGGACAAATGGATTTACACCAATGTAAATACTGTAAGACAACTAAATATAAATAAATTGCTAATTAAAACATAAAAGTGATGCAATGAGGGTGCAGTAGTAGCAGTCACCAATGCACAGTGACTCACCTCAGTTGGTCTGCTGAGTACAATTAGGTACTGAATATTAACGCAGGAAAAAAGTTAAATCATGTTGGATCAATATATTACAATATAAGTTGCAGACTTGGTAGAAAATGTATATAGGATAGAGTATAACTGTATTCTAGAAAGCAGGGACTCCAAAAAAGACATGGAGGACAAAGACAGGAAGGACTGTTAGAATAGAATCACAGAATCATTTAGGTTGGAAAACACCTTTAAGATCCATCAAGTTGAGCTCCTTCAGTACCCCTGGGTAGAACCCCCCACCTGGCTCCATAGACTTGTGTATGTCTAAGCGTGTAGCATGTCACTGACCATTTCCCCTTGGATGATAGGGGCTTCATTCTGCTCCCAGTCCCTATTGTCTTCCAGTTCAGGGGGCTGGGCACAGTGAGAAAAAAAAATAGTCTTACTATTCAGACAGAGGCAAAGAAAGCATTAAGTACCTCAGTCTTTTCCTCATCCATTGTCACTGTTTCGCCCCGCATCCAATAAAAGGTGGAGATTCTCCTTAGTCCTCCTTTTGTTGCTAATGTATTTACAGAAACATTTTTAATTCTATTTTATGGCAGGAGCCAGATTAAGTTCTAGTTGGGCTTTTGCCCTTCTAATTTTCTCCCTGCATAAGCCCATGACATCCTTGTAGCCCTCCTGGCTTGCCCGCACTTTCTTTCAAAGTTCAGAAACTCTAATTTTTTCCTGAGTTCAGTCAGAGCTCTCTGTTCCGCCAGGACAGTCTTCTTTCCCACCAGCATGTCTTTCAGCAAATGGGGATGGCCTGCTCTGGTGCTTTTAAGATTTCCTTCTTGAAGCATGGACAGCTTTCCTGAACATACTGGAACTCCTTTGCTCTTTAGGACTGCCTTCTAGTGTCAACCAGGCTCCTAAACATGCCAGAAGTCCAAAGTAGCAGTTCTGCAGAACCCCCTGCCTGCCTTTACTTCTCCAAGAATCAAAAACTCTATCATTCATGATCTTTATGCTCAAGATGGCCTCCAACCATCACATCACACACAATGAACAATAGGTCCAGAGGGGCACCTTCCCTAGCTGGCTCACTCACCAGCTGTGTCAGGAAGTTATCTTCAACACACTCCAGGAACCTCCGAGACTGTTTCCTCTCTGCTGTATTGTATTTCCAGCAGACATCTGGTAAGCTGAAGTCCCCCATGAGAACAAGGGCTAGCAATTATGAGACTCCTCCCAGCTGCTTACAGAGTATTTTGTCTGCCTCTTCATCCTGGTTGGATGATCTATAACAGGCTACTACTATCTGCCTTGCGGGCCTTCCCACTGAGTCTTACCCATAAACACTCAAACCCTATAGTCACCAGCATTAAGCTCTAGACAGTCAAAACACACAGGTCTACCCCACTGCCTCTCCCTCCTTCCCTATCCCTTCTGAAGAGTTTAATCTCCTTCTGTTGTGTATCCAAAATGGTTATTATGATTTATGACTTAGTAAACAAGGTCAGTACAGAGATTACCTTTACTGAATGGAACTAAGGTTCAGCTGCTGATGTCCACCTCCTTAAGAATTCCTGTTTCTGTTTCACTGACAATAATGTCAGACTTGAATCTAAATCAGTGAGGTGATTAGCCTCCATTTTCCCCTCCCTTGTCTAAAAGCTAAGAGAGTTTTGGGTTAGTTTTTTCGCAGAGATGATTTCCCTTTTGATCACAACACTGGGGGATTCAGCCCCGTATCAGTGAAACAAATTATCCAAACATATCATGGTGCCAAAGCAGCTGATGCTGTGAATGCAGCTATCCTTTGTGTGACAATGACCAACTTAAACAGATATCCTAAAAAGACAAGCAGATCTTCACACAATCCTGGTAATTAGCATTTCAGAAGAGATGTTAATTGTACTTCCTTTCACAGAAGCAGCCACCAAAATCACAACTGTAGACAAGACCTGAAGAAAAACTGTAATACAGTGGTTGCTGGTGAGAAGTTCTGCATTCAGACTCCATTTAGTCTGTCATAAAAGAATCCTGAAAACCTTTCTTGAGAAAACGAAATACTTCCTGAAACCTGCAGCAGAGCTTCTTGTTCAAAAGAGACAAAGATCTCGGACTAGGAGAGAGTACAATTCCAATCAGATCTTACTCAGTTATAATCTGTTAAAAATTAGCCACTAAGCTTCTTTCTGCTTGCTTGCTTCAGGAAACTCACAAGAGCCTCTCAGACTAATGTTTCAGCTCTAACAGCAGTTCATCTGTGCAATTACCAAAAAAAGCAGGCAAAGGAAAGAGAATGTATTTACTGGTAACCACTGCTCAGGTTCTGAAAGAACATATTTACTGGTAACCAATGTTCAGGTTCTGGACAGAGCAGAAAGACCATACCAAGAAAGGGAGGCCACCCAGGCTTGCTTCCACTGAACACGCTATGTCACGTGTCTCTCGACTGAAATACCCACAGCTCAGCAGAAGTACAGGAAAAAAATATAAGTGAATGAAAAGCTAACTGTGGAAAGAAAGAAACACACCCCAAAAGTTCCTGCTCCTAGAGGAGCATTCTGAATCAGTGCTTACATTTATACACACCAGCAATGCTAGTCTTCTGTCCAATCCTGAAAGTAAAGGTGCGTTAAAACAACCAGATCTAGAGAAAGGACACCCAGTGAGTTGCAAAGCCAAGAGACTGAAGATATTCACGAGGTGCCGGGGCAGGCTCTGAAAATCTTTGAATCAAAATGTTTACAGGAACTCTCCCAAGTTGAAGAACAGTATTGAAAGACAGACATTAAGAAACCAAAGATTAAGAGGATCTATACTTCGCTCCTTCATGTTTTCAGCCTAAGTGAGAACAAGACAAGTCATGGCTGAAACTTGGAGAGAGAGATGTGGAGCCAGATGTACCTTCTCCAGAGCAAAGAAAGATCTGAGAAAGCTGACAATCAAAAGAACCCTATCCACTGAAAGAAGCTTCAGGTATTCAGAAGTACCCCAAATGTGAGCGAAGGACCACAAAAGGACAGGGCAGTTCTCTTAGAGTAAGAAAGCAATTAATCTGGGGAGGTCACTATACCCTGACGGAAAATGAAGACAAATATTAAGAGAAGAATAAAGTATTAGGGCTTATACCCCTGTATACATGGGGTCAAGAGCTCATTGACAAAATTATTTAATCTTAAGTGAAAACAGTTTAGAACACTGCAACAGCACAAAACGCCATGTCTTGTATATCACATTTTAGGCAAGAAAAGCGTTAAGCATCTAGAGGCTCTTCAGCTAAGGCTGAGATTTTAATACCAAGTAAGTACACTGACCTGGAGACTGAAGAAACACTGTACAGCGAATACTACCCAGAAAGTTTGCTCTTTATTCTGTCAGCTTGATTTTTAGTCTACATAGCATTATTTTAACAGCTGTCAATGTAATATTGTAAATACACTTAAGAGTATGTATTTTATTGAACCCTCACAGGTTAAATGCACCCATTAATGTAGTGGATAGGTTTGTCAGAAGGATTACAAGCAAGCTGTGCCAGGACACATCACATAACACCATCTTGTGAGCACTCTGGAAATATCCCATAATAGGGTGAGGGGACTGCAGAAAAATCACTTTGGGACAGCATTTAAGAAGTCTGTAGATTCCACAGCAGAATCTGGGGTTTCTGATCCCAGATACTCCATGTATTTTTATGATTTAAAACACTATGGAAATTAAACATTAGCTGTCAAAAATTTTATTGCAGGAATAAATATCCTCTGTCTTTTAAGGAATTTTTATATTGCTTTTAAGCCAACCATACTAATCACCATTGTCTAAACTGATAGCTACTGGCAATGGCAAAGCTCATCACCTGCAAGCTCCCTTGCCACTGTTCTTTTGGGAAAACTATTGTAAGACAAACAGATGTTT
This sequence comes from Pezoporus wallicus, assembly GCF_028554395.1. Classification (NCBI taxonomy): domain Eukaryota; kingdom Metazoa; phylum Chordata; class Aves; order Psittaciformes; family Psittacidae; genus Pezoporus; species Pezoporus wallicus. The sequence goes on from NW_026641950.1 coordinate 5,653,468, forward strand.
CTGCTGTTTTAAACCAACAGGAAATGGACTGACTTTCTCCCTTTTCCTTTCCTAGAAACAAATACTAGCAAAGAAAAACCCTAGCACAGCTGTACTCAACACTTTCCTTATAACAATATGTCTGTGTGGGAGGCAGGCAATGAGTGGGAACAAGCAGGCCAGGGGAAGGGAAATGCAGCATGCAGAAGACAAACACAAAGAATTATTTTGAAAGTCTGTGAGTGGATTATTACACTAGCATGCTGATACACTAGCAGGGCAGTAGCAGTGTGATGTACAAGAGTTTAAGCTACAATCTGAATCCTGCCTCAACTGATAATGTACAAAATTGAATCAACTATCAGCTAACAATCTCAGTTCCTTCCAAGTGAAGACATATTCAAATAATCTGAAAGCTTCATTAGTATGAACAGACTGCAGGTTTGGTGGCCGAGTTGCAGCCTTATCTTTAAGGAAATGTCTTTAGGTCAAGGCTGAGAAATTAAATAATATATTGAAATGCAGAATTCTCACTATCTTTCTGCGGATAAACCAAACACTTCAATTTTCACTGCTCATAAATTGGCACCTTTTACTTGCACTAGATTTACATAAAAAGCAGATAATGTCATTGAAGTTACTGCATTTCAGGGAAAGAAAACCTGACAGATGAAGGAAAACTTTGTAGCAAACCCAGTTTTAATTGATTTTTGCTGGATTTAAGACATTTTAACGTAATGAAAAGCTTCAGAATAGGAAAATGCAACTTCTGAAAGCGCTTCTGCTGTGAGACTCTTTACAACAAAACATGAATTAATGCTGCCATCTAATGGTCTAAACAAGACCTTTCCAGCTGAACAATCAAATTGCTAAACTGAATGATCACTTGCATTATTCTTAGAACTATTCTTTCTTTCCTTAAATTATAACTATCTGAAATCTGTATCTGTTGTTCAGAATGAAATTACCATGTATTTAGGGAGATACAACCTATTCTAACCAAACTCTTAATTTCTATTTCCAAGTAGTTTTCAAAAACCCTTTCTTCCAAAAGGGTTTTTGGCCATTTGTCCAAAAGGCTGCGAGGAGGGCAAGGAATGCAGAAAGGAGTTTTCTCAAAGTCAGTCAGTAAACATCTTCATCATCACACCTCTTAATCCATAAAATGCAAATTTTAAGGACAAAATTTTGCAACAATTGACTGGAAATGCAGGCAAAGCACCTCTGACTCTTCCTGGCCTTTTTTAGTGGAGGGATGTTGTACCCTGTGGCTGAAGTCTGAAGCTGACAACTGTAGCAAGGTAAAAATCCCAGTGCCACCCCACACCACTCCTAACCAAGCAGGTTCTTTTCTTGTGACTAACTCAGCTAAACACAGCAGGCTTCTGAATTGGGGTTTCACTCAACCTGGAGAGCAAGGGCACTGGTGTCCATAGCCTAACAGCTTTTTAAACAAAACACTATTTTGTTCAACCAAAAGCATTTCACTATTGCATGCCTGCCTCTCCTTAGTACTATTATTACCCAGATATGCCCCTAAAGAGTTTGTTGTTCTGAAGCTTTTCACTGCCTCCTCCCTGGGAAGAGATTTTTATCTTTTTCCAGTCCTTCCACTGCAATAGTTAGATGACTCCCACTATAGCATTCATCACATTATTACAAATCAACATCCTTAGGATTATTTCTCGAGTATGACTCAGCTCAAGATCAGATGCCTGAAGGTATTTAGTTAATGCATAGAAGCTAAGTTGAAATTATAGTGAAGCTCTGGAGAGTTCCATACAGAAGGTAGACATCCTTGTTTGTGGCATGACAAAGAGCATTCTAGACATGCAACTGCTCTGCTAAACCTTCTACTGGTTAGAATGGGAAACTGGGTTTCTTGTGACCAGGCAGAGACTATTTGAGAGGCATGTGAGCTTGGATTCAAATCCCAACAGCACAGTTGAACAGCACCTATTTGCCCAACCACAAGCACACAGTACCAGTTGAGATGTAGTCATGTACCTAGGACATCCGCATTATATGACACAGGACTGATTCATGAAAAGCAGAAGTTTCTCATGAATAGTTGGAGTCCTGGTGGATTACATGAAATGGTATGATGGCTGAACGCTACTTTTAGAGATTCCTTCAATTGTTTAAACTTAGCTATACGGGCCATTTGAAATGCTCTAGGGTATCTTGCCTAGCCTTTGGCTGCCACTCTAGCAAAGGTCTCCTCTAGGTCTGTTGCCATACTGATGTCTCAAACACCCTACAATGTCTCAAGGGGCACTAGAGGCCCATATTTAGGCAACTTAGCGTCCTCACATCTCCCACAGTACATATACTTGGGAAAAAAATCTGCTTTGTACACAGCTGCACATAAAATCCTCCTCTGTTGCAGAAAGTCTCAGCAGAAAGCCCCAAACTGGAATTCTGCAACAGACAATAGGCTAATCATGTGCCTAAAGTCATGAAAGAGCTTCATGGAATAATCTGGACTTTACCTTGTCCAGGCTACTGGATGATCTAATCAATACTAGATCAAAGTCTTTCACATCCAACACCACGTTACATTATGCATTGGACTACTTGTGCCTCAGATGGATGAGGCTCTCCATGCAGAAAGAAGTCTCCTCCTAGAAGGTAAACAGGGTGCTCAGGCAGTGCAGAAGGACTTCTAAAGGCCAGGAGAATTTCAGACTTCATTCTCTTTCTGTAAATTAGATAACTGGGTTGTATAATTTTAGGTGTATTTCTGGAGACAGACTCAACAGATTTTACATTGTCTCCCTCAGTGCAACCCACTCGCTTCAAAAGCTGGCTTCTAGCAACTGTTCTTCTGGCTAGATTTTCCTTCCTTCCCCATGGGACTATGTAATTTCTGTGAAACAAATGAAGCTGGGTGAGGATTTAGATTGCATTGCTACGCACTCATGTCAAGTAACACTAGCCTCAAATTTGCTCCCTTTGATACATATATTTAATCTTTAACTCAGCATTCACAGAAGAAACAAAGTTTTCATTTTATTCTGTTCTTTCACCATAAAATCTTTTATTAATCTGATATGATAAGTTCAGTAATTTATACCATAATCACACAGTCTATTCCCTTTTTGATCATTAATGTGGGCAACATATTGATCCACTATGAAGACAGCAGTTGCAGATGTATCTGGTCAAAGACCAGTCCTTAAACTTCCTTTTACTATATCTCATTTTTAAAGTGGTGAGTCAGTATTCAGGGTACTGGTCCACAGGGCTTGATATACATAATTTCAGGAGCAACTAAGCCTAAGCAAACAGTTCCATGCATCAACTCAGTACCCAGAAGGCGAGCTGCCTGCCCAGCAGGTGGGAACTACATGTCCACGAACGGTGTCACCCTGTGCTTCTTGGCCAGGCAGCTTGGATGGCTCCAGCAGAGGCAAGGATGTGCTGTTCTCTATTTCTCCAAGTTTGGCCTTGCAAACAGCACTGGAAATAAGCTAACATCAAAAAAATATGTACTTAAAATGGCAGGGCTATGAAGAAAAAGAAAAGGAGGAATGATCTGTGCACTCTCACCCATGCACTAAGGGGAAAGGTGACAGTCTTAGTCTGCAGTTATTCAATATACATGCAGGCACAAGCAACCACATACATGAAAGGCTGAGTGCAGCAGAAGCTGCCAAAATGCACAGAAGCTGTAGTTTATTCCAGGGACCCCACCACTTTGCGTGACATTGCTTAAAGAACTATCACACTACCCAAATTCCTCAAAACCAAGCAATAAACTGCTTTAATTACTTTATGTCTGTTGTTTAGCTTGTCATTGTTTTGCATTTTCTTTGTTCCTATACTTCACAAGCAGTTTTAATTTTGAAAGCCTTTTTTTTTATTTTTGTGAAGGTTTTTCAAGCTTTCTCGACTGCAGTGAGACACATTTTGAGGAATTTTGTATCATAAGCAAATAGCTTCTGAATTCTCAAAGAAACAAAGGGTTGAATTTTGTGATGTCTTTAACATTATTTTCCATACTAAAACACCAAAAGCTGCTATTTAGTTTCTACTGGTTTTATTCTTGGCTTAAAACACTTACTTTAGGTAAATCTACAGGATGTAATTTCTGTTTTGTCACTTACAGACAGTCTATAATTGAAAATACTGCAGGACAATTTAACTTCAGGAATGACTCTCTTCAATTCTAATTGAAGAAAAAATAGCTTAAAATAAAACAAACAAGCATTCAATGGTGACAAGGCAAACTGGATGACCGTGTAGTCAGAATCAACATCTTATTTTATTAATTGCTCTAATTTGAACAACCATGAACAAGCCAACTGCATACTCAGGGATGTGAGGGAATACAGGTTCTAGCATTGGCTACAGAGATGAGTAGTATGCACATTTCATCCTCAGCTCTGCCAATATTACTCAAACCTGAGCTGCTGTTTCCAGCCTTGGCCTCTTCTGAGTAGAGCACCAGTTCTACTGAACTGTGACAAATGCTGTGCTGACAAACATGAAACCTAATCAGCTAGTAAACAGACCCTGAAAGCATCAGCACCTCCTTTCCCACAGTTGCTTTGTAAAGCTCTTAGATAAAAGAAGCCATGCAAAATGCAATGTTAACCATTTTTAGCTTTTCTGTAATGTATGTTGTTTGAACTGAAAGCTCCTGATGTGCCTTTGTTGCAAAATTGCTCAAAACTCCAACTTAGGAGACTTTAAACTGGTATAAACCAGTATAAGACTGGTAAATTTTGAGTGGCAAAACAGAGGGTTTTTTCCTTTATTATAATCTCTGTTAGTAATGCAGCAATTCTGACTGGCAGATGAGCAGGATCCAGTGTCCCACGCTGCAGCTAGCCTGACCCTGAGTGGGCTGCGCTGTGCTGCAGGACCCATGCCCAGCATGGGGTATAGGATGAGACTGATGCACAAATCACTCAGCCACAGGACAGACTTGCTGCAAGAGAGGGGCCTGCGGGCAGCTCCCCCTCGGTACCACCTGCATGGCCTTGACTTTATCTAACAGTACAGCAAGAAGTTCTCATGTGAACACCATTCCTGGTTTGCCTATAGAAATTACAGGGTTGTCTCCTTGTAAGAAAATCCTGTAAGAGTGTGAATGATCAAGAAGGGGAGAATCTCTGCTGAGGCCAAGGTCTGCATGGAACATTCTATGTGGGTCTCAGTCTTGTTCAATGCTACACCACTCAGGGCTCTCAGCATCTGAAGGGGTGGAAGATTATCTTTGCTGTTCTCTTCTTACAATGGCAGCTTATACATACAACTTATACTGTATACTTCTTATACATCTTCTTAATGATGCCTTACAGGGACTAAGTGTCTTTCTTACTGGGATCATAGTGGACCCAGCACCTCCACATCAAAAACAAGGAAATGAACAATTATGTCCAGCACAGGAGTAGTTCCAAAACCCCAAAACAGTATTACATGGCATTGTTGTTCTGTTTCATCTTTACTGTGGTACACATGTGTAAGCTGGTATATGCACAGGGGTTTATGTATGTGTTTATACAGGTAGACAGGCATATCTATTTTTTTACTACTTAGTTTTCATCAATTTACTAGCTACAGTATTTTTAGTCATCCTACATGGTGCAACTGCACTCAAACAAGCACAATGAAGCAGGCAAGTTCAGATTCTGGCCTTCTGCCCCACTCCACTTTTTTTCTGTCTGTATTAAACTGTACAAATAGTGAAGACAAAGATGCTTCAAAAATTCAGAACACGCTGAAGAACGAAATATTTGAATAGCCAGTTAAAAAACTGCTCCACCCACTAAGAGTTTCAAATTTTTTATCTTTAAGAATTTGATATTTTAAAAACATAATTTTAAATACCATCTTCTTAACAATTACTCAACTTACTACAGTAATTACTGCATTGAGGGAGGGCTCTGACTATAGATTTCTAACCTGTGAAATAAAGGATTTTTCCTCACTAAACACTGGGGATTAAGGAACCGAGATAGCTGGACAATCAAAATGGTTTAAAAATAGAAACCTGAGAATGGTTTCAAGTTAATTTTCAAAATGCATCCCTCCTAATTTTATATCCAATTTCTAAGAAAAGAGCACTTCACTTTTAATGATACAGATTCTAATTACGTGTCACTACAGCAAGAAAAGCAAAACCCCTCTCTAATGTTCTGTGTCCTCATTGCTACAGCTGTAGACTGTAACTCCAGTATGCACATTAAAAAACAGGAACAATTGCTTTACATGTCTTTATTCCTTGTGACATACTTAGGGCACCTCTCTTCTTTTAGAAGGGATTATGCATGTTTCAAAATAACACTGCAGAGACTCTTCTTCATAGAAATCTTAGTTTCATTTTACTCTGAAATAACTTAGGAACTTCACAAAGATTTAGAGCAGATTTATAAGCAATGAATAAAAACAATGAAATAATAGGAAAAGTACAAACCTCTGATTGTACATGCCCCGGAAATTGTAATTTGCTCTATAGTTGGGAATTGGCTTTGGATCTAATGGCCTGTAGATGGCAGGCTCTCCTCTTTTCATAGCCAGACCATTCAGCTCCACTGTTGGAGTTATACTGCCTGCAAAAAACCCCCAAAGAATACATGTAAGGCACTTAAACCACAAATATTGCAAGAGACACAAGCAAAATTGGGATGAGCAGCAAAAAGGCAGCTGCATGATATTCTTCTGCTCTTAAATTGAAAAAGATGCAACTACCATGACATTTCAGCTTCTCTAAAAGATTGGAATATAGATGCTAACCTAACCACAAGCAATAAAAAAGAACATTTAAAACATTTATCTCAGTGCATTCTCTATGCAGTTTCAGTAGATTAGTCTTCATATATGAATGAGAAAGTCAGTGCTATAATCAAGCTGGTTATTCATCTTTCCAAAGTGCTCATAATATGACACTTCCTTAAACTATAAAAAAAATAATGTCTCTTCCCACTGAATACCATTAAATAAAACCACAAAGAGAGCAATGAGGCATTGAAACAAACAAACAAACAGACATTACTGCAGTCATTTGGTAATCTTACAGGTTAGAAAAAATGTTTTATTTGCAAGACTTGAAAATTTAAGACTATAACTAAAAGCTAATGAGCTAACAGTAATGATCTAACAAACTGAAAAACAATACTGGAAATAAGTGTCACTACAGCCATCTACTGGTCACAGAATACAAAAATAGCTTGGGAGTTGTATCCTGGGCATTAGCCATTAAGGATTGTTTTGAAGTGGTGTGATAGCACTCTCTTGCTCCTTTAGAGACCAATACATGGCTTCTCCAGGCCCAGGACAATGTTTTTGCCCTGTGTCCTTCAAAATCACTGTGACTTTAAAAAGCTGTGACTATAAAAAGGAATCCTGGGTTTGATTCTTGACATTGCAGAGTATTACACAAGCTTCTAGATTTTTTTTGGCTTTGAGCATATTCTTAAAGGGAAAAGCTGATAACAAAAGAAGTAGGCTTTAAGAGAACTCATTTAAAAGTCCTATCACTTTACACTATTTTGTCCTGTATGTCAGTCATCTACAATCACTTTGTACATCACAGTATCACAGTATGCTAGAGATTGGAAGGGACCTCAAAAGATCATCTAGTCCAATCCCCCTGCCGGAGCAGGAACACCTAGATAATGTTACACAGGAATGTGTCCAGGCGGGTTTTGAATGTCTCCAGGGAAGGAGACTCCACAACCTCCCTGGGCAGCCTGTTCCAGTGTTCCGTCACCCTCAATGAGAAGAAGTTTCTTCTCAAGTTTAAGTGGAACCTCTTGTGTTCCAGTTTGTACCCATTACCCCTTGTCCTATCATTGTTTGCCACTGAGTAGAGCCTGGCTCCATCCTCGTGACACTCCCCCTTTATATATTTATATACACTAATAAGGTCACCCCTCAGTCTCCTCTTCTCTAAATTATAGAGACCCAGCTCCCTCAGTCTTTCCTCATAAGGGAGATGCTCCACTCCCTTAATCATCTTCGTTGCCCTGCGCTGGACTCTCCCCAGCAGGTCCCTGTCCTTCTTGAACTGAGGGGCCCAGAACTGGACACAATATTCCAGATGCGGTCTCACCAGGGCAGAGTAGAGGGGAAGGAGGACCTCTCTCAACCTTGTACAAGTCCAATCCTAATCTAAATAACATATTCACATACAGTTCAACTATTATGTATATTAAAAATTCTCCTGTGCAAATTCCCCAGAAGTTCTTCATTACACTATCATACCTGTAAGTCAGCTATGTTGATTCTCATCCTCCAACTCAACTTATATCTTATTAAATTTATTTACTGGCAGTATAATATTCCAACACTTCAACAGTATTTACACAGAGAGGAAAATGACATACCTGGATTATTGTTAACATTATTTTTGGGTGGTCTAGGCGTTGGTTTGGGAAGGGTAGTTTCATTCAGTGCTTTGCTAGCAGCAGCATGTTGGGCCTTTTTAATACTGCTTCCTTCAGCTTCCCATGTCTGTTCTCCGAGAGTCAGCTGCACTGTGAACATCTTCAAAGACAAAGAAAAGGTAAACACTGGCAAGATTATCACTATGGACTAGACCAATCTGTATAAAAGCTTTCAGAGCTGAAGAGAAACTGTGCTCTCTTTTCATTATGTTCAATTCCCAGAAAACTATCTGATTCTTAGAGAGATCAGTGAGTCCTTAGCAGTGGGCAACATTAAGCCTTTCAAACGACAAAGCAAAATAGCATAATGTTAATGTCAACTATGAAAGAGCAGAATAATATTTAAACCAAGTAATAATAACATAAAACATATGATCTACTCCTGAAAGACTATATACAGGTCAGTTAAGACCACGATTCTACACACATTTGAATGAATTTAGTCACTCTACTAGTAGAAAAATGTAAACAATGCTACTATAAAAGTAATTTTTTAATAATTCTGAATGGATTTAAATGACTGCTCCTCTTCAAGGCAGCAGAGAATGTGGCGCAAACACCTGAACCCAGTGAAATAATTTCTCACACAACCTGGTTTCTGAAAATAACTTTAGGGCAGAGTCACAACCCAAGTATGTTCGAAAATACGAAGTAAGAAAGAAAAGAAGTATTATCTTTCTGAATAAAACTGCAGTTCTTTAATGTGGACTCTATAGCAAAGAACGGAACTGTAAAACTTCAGAGTTCAGAAATGGACTAACTGATCAAAAAACATATTTCAAATCTGGAATAAAGGATTATTTCAAGCAGTATCTATGCTGTGCAAATCATGAAGATGAAACTCAATGCATATTTAAAACATTAGATAGACTCTTTTATCTTCTGTGTGATACGTCCATGTTCTGTTCAACTTGAGCATATAAGAATAAGAGGAGAAAGGGTAAGAACTCAAAGTCTTTATCATATCAATTCCGTACACATAAAGCAGGATTTAAAAGACAGATACACATGGTAAACTAAGATACACCTACCTCAGAGAACATGCTAACTCACTTGAGGCAACATAAAGAAATCTACATGTTAGTGTGAGGAGTATATAAAATACAATTTTTATTTTCATAGGTGTTTGTTCTGTAATATTTTAAGTTATTTAAACTTGCTGGATCCAGGACCAAGTATCTAGAGATGGGCAACCTTTAAATTTGCCTTTACATATATTTTCATTTAGCATGTACTTGCAAACAAGCATTTGTACACAAGTATGTGTCTACCTCCCAACTCAGCCCTATACATGTACATACCATGCATATGAACTGAATGCTATAAATATATACTTGTGTCTTAATTACAGGCTTGAGCTTTGGCCTACTGTAATTTTCAGAAGCACAGTGCCAGTCCCCCTATCACAGTTCCTATTGCCATGTCCTTTTTTTCCACAACAGTCATGACATTTCCTCAGAGACAAGAAGGAAGAAAGAGTATCTTTATTTTGCCTTCTGTCAAATGCTATCCACTCCACTCCCCTGAAAGCTAAGCTGGGTATTACAGCTGAATACCTGTAATTACATAAATTATCTATAAACATACATCCTTATTACTAGAAGAATTGAAATCTGATTTCTGGACGTGGTGTTTATATATTTTTTATTTTGCAAGAAAGTATCAGTCTAGTATTTTTATAAGAGGTGAATAATATTGAATTTAAATAAAAATATGATTAATAATGGCTACTTACCTACCTATAACTCTCTTCTTAATGCTTAGAGCAATAAGCAGAAAATCAATACAATATAGGATTTGCTCAGCTGACTTCTACGGCCAGAGCTCCAACCTTCTCAACTTAGCACATCTGATAAACTCCTACACACACCCCCACCCCCCCCCCCCCCCAGCAGTAAGTGGGATTTAATTAAAGGAATAGAACTGCCTAAACCAAAATCTGGAGTAGTCAATGAAGTACTCAAGTTCTACAATACTGGAGCTGACAATTCTGCTACGAATTAAGAAGTATTTCCCACCAATTTTTTGAGGAAGTTTGTATTCCTTACTTCCCCCCTAATTTACCTGATGGCTAAAGCGTGGAAATGCAAAGGCACAGAGCCTACTCTAACAAACACTTCTAGATTTTTCTCATGATGAAGAATCCACCTGGAGGGCAGACTCTTAGAAACTTTAACTGCACTGTCAGGAAGCATCACTTCTATCTCCACTGTTTCTAGTTTCCCATTTCACCCCAAGTGTCAGAACTTACTTTCCAGAGATAACTAGAAAAAAGGATACAAAAATTTACTAGCATTTGTGGTCACAATGCAGTGAGCTGTCTCACAGAGCATGCCTCTGGAAATTATGAAAACTACTAGTGAAGAACAGAGTATGTGTAGGAGGAAAGCAAGATGAGATGTTCTTTCAACGGCAAACAGCCACAGCAGCATTACATCCTTCAGATCATGCTTTCTAGGATAAACCCAGCTCCATTTCACATATTCTATCAGGTATATCAACCTATTACCAGCAAGACATTATACTAAACTGCTAACACAGTCATAATAATTTCTATGTCTCTGCTTTTCGTAAGTCAAAGGTACACAAGTCTGCATAATCTTATCAATATCACCCTTGTTCTTCCACCCCCTCCCCTCCTTTGTTTTTTGCATTTGCTGCACAGGTCAAAATCAGCCTTAATATTGTTCTGAGCCTACAGAGCATATGTTTGGGATTTTTTTTATTTCCTATCCTGCTAAAATGTAAAGTATAACATGAATGTAATGTAACTCAAATTTCTTTACTGCTGAAGGAGTATGAACAGCCAAAACTACACCTTTTGGTACCCTGAAAGTACTTCTTATTTCACAGTAATGGATAAAAGGCAAAAAAAAATAAATATACGACACAACAGTGAAAAGCACAACAGATTTAACATGCCACAACCTAAAACCAACCAACCAACCAGTGTATCCCGTGGTGCCAAATGCCTTCAGGAAACTAAAGAGCACTTTAATTTCCATTTGCAATGAGGAATCCTAAAAGCCTTCTGACTCTCATTAGCCCTGCACCTGCTGACTTTTCTACCAGTATAAAGGATGCGTGAACGAGGTCAAACAAGGTCAGTGATTCACATCAACTCTGCACTAGGTGACAATATAACATGCAACTGAGAAACCAGGGGCAATGGCAGAGGGGCAGCCCACACCTAGCTGAAACTGTTGTGACTGAAATAGGCAGTGTGACCCCACTGCCTTACACAGCTCTGCCACTCTAGAAATACTGAGTTCCAAGCAGCTATTAATTACACCATAGTTTCTCTTTCTGAGTTTTTCAGGCTTTTCAGGCAATCCTCCAGACTGCTCTTAACTAGGAAGGAAATTCAAAATTATGCCTGAAAATTATTATAATGAGACTATCCCCTTGTATTCCACATCACCTGAAAGCATCCTAATCTGTACTTCCAAAACGAAGCTGGATATGCAAACTCGTATGAGAACTGCCCAAAGCTGTTCACTAGAAACTTTAATGCTATAATCGTATCAGGAGTCTTAATTTCACAGGAAATGTTAAAGTTGCACAGAGTTTAACAGAAAGAATAGTAACAACGTCTGTGCCCTATAATGCTAGATCCAATGATACAGCATCAATGCAATCAACTTTATGGATACAGAATCATAAAAATAAGCACTTAAAAGAAATGACACAAAACTAGCTTTGTTGTCATCTGCACTACTATGAAACAAACCCTGAGGTAGTTACCAGAGGCACACCAACTGGGGAGAAAGATTCAGGCAACTTAAAAAGTAAATGCTCCACGATGATTAAGAAAGGGTAGTCCTACCCTGGAAAGACCTTCACAAGGTCTTTTACAGAGACCAACAAATATAAACTCAAAGGTGGAAGTGAAAGTTACGTTTAAAATGATGTACAGAACTTCCACAGAAATACAGACATACTTTCTGAAATCAGTAAAGAACAAAAAGAAAGCAAATAAATAACAGTAAGAAACCCCTCAGACAAGCAGCATGGCTGTGTTTGACAAGCACAGTTGTCCAGACCATGACATTATCTATTCAGCATTTAAGGTATGGCTCATCACCTGGAACTGTGACCTTACCTTGGAATGAGCAGGCCCTCTTTCATTCAGAAGCTTATACTGGGGTTGAATTCTATTGAAACGGGCTAACTCATTTACCAGACACATTGGAGTTTTCTCTTTGGGGTTTGCCATGTTATCTTGGAGAGGAGCTGCAAATAAAGAGTCTGTAAAGTTTTTGTGGAGAAATGTGTTCTTCACAACTTTGTAAAGCTTTGTAAAAGCAGCATCAGGCTTAGAAAAGAAAATACTTTGGCTAAAAAATAATTTTGCACATATGCTAAATACAATGCTTAAATGCTATTTACATATTAATCATAGGAGAATATGTATTTTACAATAACCATTTTGATGACATGCCATTAAAAAAAATACTAAAAATACAACTATTTCTTTCCAAAATGTCTCTATAAAGCATGACAGTGTAGGAGGACATATACATATGCTACATTTTCCACGCCACCAAAGTTTACTGTCAGGAGCACACTGGTTCCAGGAACTGACTACTCTTTCTGAATGGTTTCTTGACACTTTGAAGCAGAAGTAGAGTAAGAGTTGCAAGATAAATATAGCAGATGAAACCCTGTGGTCCCCACCTGCTTCTCCCTGCTTCTTCCTGGTGTTTTAGACTTTTCTCACAATAATGAAGTCACTCTCAGAGCACTCCCAAAAACCACCTTTTTTCCCCCTTCAAGGATTTTGTTCTGCTTTTCTTAGATGACTTACTTCATGTGTACTGCCTTACTTTTTTTTAACTTTCTATTGCTTTTCAACTCATCCCTAACAGACACTGTCTCTTGCTTATTTTTTTAGGATAACATTTCTGCATTTTATACCCGGTTCAGCACAGGAACTACAGTATTTATTAGGCTACAAAAGAAACACTGAATACTGCCAAGCAGTCTGAAGACATTCTGTTCTAGGGAAGAGAAATACACTTGGAGACCTTCCTGCACCACTAAAACTTCTGTACAAAAGATACGCTCAGAATTTGACAAAATAGACGTTCGTTTTTTCTGAGCTTTTATGTCATTGGTCAACACTTCACAGTAAGTCTGAGCTCAATTAAAGAAATTTAACTTAATAAACAATCTATTTAGCCAAAATATTTTTCTATAGGATTTTTTTCTTTATTTTAATAACCTTTAAGACCTTATTTATTTAGTTATTTTTCAAATCAATGAGACATCAAAAAAATTTGTTTGAACACCAAGAAAATACACGTGAACCAACTTACCTGGTGAGTTGCTAGAAGGAGCAGGATCCACAAGGCCAGCAGTAGGACTGCTACAGCTGGCAGCTGATTCTGAAATGGATCCATTCATTGTGGATGGCAGACCCAGTGTATTTGTAGTGGCAACTGGTAGGGGTAGCACCATAGGAGACATGGTGGGTCCGGACAGGTTTGCTGTAGTCTGCATCTTAACTTGTGCCATTGCCTATCACTGCAATAAACAAATTATTATAAGCAGGGCACTTTGAATTTTGACTGTCAAATAATGGCAGCGATATTAGCAACACTTCTTTTTTGCTCCTAGATCTGAGTCACAAAACTATCCACGGAAGTAAATGCCTCTGAAAACATTTCCAAACTGAACTGAAGCACTGAGAAAGAGAGCTCACAGCCCAAGAACATCACCAGAGCAGAAGCCACACGCCCTGAATGTTCTGTTGCTCAGCTATGGACAGACCCTGACTCAAATACAGGAGGAAGAACTATTATTCTAGAATAAAAATCCATGTAATTATTTTGTTGATGAGATTAGCACCTGCCAGTTTCTTCAAGAAAGAATGTCATTACAACAAACTGCCATAGCCATCTTTTGTCATAGTTTTTTCAGTAAATTGCACACAAAATACCAAATGAGGCAAAAAGAGAAAATCCCTGGGGTTTTCTGCCTGTTACCACACTACAAAAGAGGAAAAAAAAAAAAAAGAGCAAAACCAAACACCAAATAAAATACCAAAGCAGCGTTCTAAAAAATAACTGCTTCTTCAGTCAACAGGCGGAGTATAAACTATTAGCACAGGTACTACGATTTCCTAAACTAGCCTTTAACCCACTGCCTAAAGCATTTACCAGGAACATGCCAGGTACTAATTATCTCTCTTCAACTACCCAAAATGAGTCTCTTCATTACCAATACCTGTTCTTTGGCTAAGTCTACACTCGTAAACAAATCAGGGTCAGGGCACGGCTCCCTCACACTATTCACTGAGAGTATGCTCCTCGGCAAAACTTTGGCTACTGACAAAAAACTGTTGAAAAAAACACATGGGAGCAGTTCAGAGGCCAGGAGGCATCCCAGGCAATCCACACAAATAAGAGAGGAGGCAGACATTCTCAGTCCTCCAGGGAAAGTCTTGAACTTCTCCTTTTGGCATCAGCAGCAAACGGGATGATACATTTTATGCAGTAGCATGGGCACGGACTTGATTTTTTAGGTTTCATGCCCATAATATGATCTGTACAGAGTGAATAGAGAGACAACCCCCAAAGCAGCCAACAAGCAGCCTGGGGACCTGGGACTTTCTCAGCAGCAGCTCTGGTCCCTCTGGCAAAAGCAGAAGACGACAGGAACCCAGCTCTCCTCCATCACAAGCAGACCCTTACCACTAAGCTGTTTGCTACTTCTGTTGAGGAATTATCTCTTCCTAAGCAAAAATCCCAACCAATCCCATCTAAGATCTTACTGAAATTAGTAGAATTATATAAAAAAGTTCTGATTACATCAGTATTTTTGCCCCCCCAGATCTGTTAAAAAACATCCAAGTATCTCTACTCAGAGGGACACTGTTGCTGCATTAAGATCCCAAATCATTCAATACACCATAAAGTACAACAGCTGCACTATTATAACGAAAATAATAAACCCTATTACTATTGACTGTGCTTTGGAGAAGAAGTTCAGACTGGAATGCCAGTTTTATTACTGAGGAAAGACAGGCTGATTTGAATCTCTGGAAAGGCAAAAGTAAAAAATTGAAAATGAAGCTAAGATGCACTCGCTTGGCCTTCTCATAAATATCTTAAGTAAAATGCTAGTAGTGACAAAAAATGATAAAAAACATATGCAGTCAACTGAGATATATTCATGTGTTCAAAAATATGGACTATGCTTAGACCATAAAAGTCCTACTGTCACTACTGTCCTACTGCTGTCATACATACAGCAGTATTATTAGAAGGACTTAAATACTGAGAATGTGTAACTATAGAATTCTTTCGTATATTACATGTTTCATTCTGATTTTAAATATATTGGTATAGATCAGAATGAATTATAAAAGGTTCTTAATTGTAAACATCAAGTCAATGATGTCAGAATCAGGCCATATTTATTAAAATGAAACAAACATGAAATATCATCACAATAATTAAAGTTTAAGAAACTCCTTACAATTTGGAGCATTTTTGCTTTATAAACATGACTATGAGAAAGCCATCACTCACATAGTACTCACATAGTAATATATGAGATATACTGAAGACTCATTCTTGGGCCCCACCAGCTGTGAATTAGCCTTTCATCTTCCAGTACTTTGAAAGCTTATTCTTCTTTCCAAGTAAGCAGAACTTACTAATGACCAAATAATGTGGTTTATGGTATTGTTGTTCTAAAGGCAGAAATTGTAGGTTTGATCCTTTGCTAATAAGGATAAAAAAACCCAGTTTGATAATAGCATCAGGGAAGTATGAAAATGAGTAAGATAAATTTGAGGAGAAAAAAAAAAAATACACTCTTTGTCCTACAATAAAGTTCATAGGAAATTTCTTTACATTTCTTACATATATACCAATGTTGTACTATTCTATAAACAGCAAAGGAAGAACATTTTGAGGCCTTCCAGCCAGGAGCACAGACCCATTTGTTACTACACAACAAAACGTATGACCTGGGGGAGAGAGATTTCACTAAGCTGGTCAGAGAGGAAATGCAGTTATATAATCAAAACGTTGTTAAATCTTCTATGTGGATGTTTTTGAAAAAACTGGCATATACAAAAGGAGAAGTCTATTTACATATTATGAATAGGGTTAGAGATCTCATTTCAGGTGGCTAACCCAACTCTCATCTAGGAAACCACTCCACCCATGCGTCTCCAGAGGAGTTCCCCTCGATACTAGGCAATGCTCACAGACACTTGGATCTCAATGGGAAAGCAGGACTGCACAGCTGTGACTGCCACTGTTGTGTCTCTACTGAGCTGCCAAGCTGCCATGTTAACACACCACAGCAATGGTATTTCTTGCAGTCCTAATCACATACATCTCCACCCAGTCAAAGTCTGCATGTCGCAGTGCTGACATTTTTGTAAAGTTACATTCTAGACCTTATGGTGCCTTCAGCAGCATAACACTGCAGTATTTTTAATGCTCTAAACTGCACAGCTTAGAAATGATATGCAGGCATTTAAAGGGATGTAAATATACTATATTTGCATTTTACTTCCCATCCGCTGTGAAAGCACTTTGCACACAGGCAGCTACACCGGTTCCATTACCAGTTGGTATTAACTTTCTTGTTAAACTATATATAAACTGTCAATTTTAGTCTCACACTAAAAATACCCAAACCAAAACAAACTCACAATAAAAGAACAAAACAAACCACTTCACATTTTAAAGCTAAAATATTGCTGTCAAACGTTCCATTCATTTTTCCTCTAAGTTTGGAAACACAACATTGTGGTGGGCTGATCCTGGCTAGACACCAGGTGCCCACCAAAACCACTCTACCACTCCCCTCCTCAGCTGGACAGGGGAGAGAAAATATAAGTAAAAGCTCAAGATAAGGAGAGAGCGAAAACACTCACCAACTACTGTCACAGGTGAAAAAAAGAGTCGAGTTCAAGAAATTATCTTAAATTACAACCAATCAATCAGAGTAAGATAATGAGAAATAAAGCAAACCTCAAAATCACCTTCCCCTCACCTCTCCCTTCTTACTGGGATCAGCTTCACTTCCAATTTATCTACCTGCTCCCCCCAAGCAGTGCAGGAGATGGGGAATATGGGTTGTGGTCAGTTAATCACACGTTGCCCCTGCTGCTCCTCCCTCCTCAGAGGAGGACTCCTCACACTCTTCCCCTGCACCAGCCTGGGCCCCTTCCAAGGGGTTCAGTCCTTCAGGAGCATACTGCTCCAATGAGGGTTCCCTGTGGGTTCACAAGTCCTGCAGCAAACCTGATGCAGTGTAGGCTCCTCTCTCCATGGGGCCACAGGTCCTGCCAGGAGCCTGTCCCAGTGTGGGCTTCCCACAGGGTCACAACCTCCTTCAGGCATCCCCTGCTCCAGTGTGGGGTCCTCCATGGGCTGCAGGTGGAATCTGTTCTACCATGGACCTCAATGGGCTGCAGGGGCACAGCCTGTCTCACCACAGGCTGCAGGGGAACCTCTGCTCCGGTGCCTGGCGTACCTCCTGCCCTCCTTCTGCACTGACCTCGGTGTCTGCAAGGCTGTTTTGCTAAGAGATTCTCACTCATCTCTCCAGCTACAATTGCTCCTGCGCAGTAACTTTCCCCCTTCTTACTTAGCTATGTTATCCCAGAGGCACTACCATCATCACTGATGGACTTGGCCTTGGCCAGCAATGTGTCCATCTCGAAGCCACTGGCATTGGCTCCATCTGACATGGGGGAAGCTTCTGGTGTCTTTTCACATAAGTCCCTCCAGTAGCTCCCCCCTACCAAAACCTTCCCTTGGAAAATCAATATAAGCATTAATTTAGTTATATTCACAGATGCAGAATATTTTTAACTGTGAATATACTTGTGTCATGCTAAAAAGCACCACACAACATAAAAAATGACTTGTATTTTTTCCTGATGATTATAATTTCTTATATTTTCTGGAACATGAATCAATTTATATCTTAAGATATGAAATAAATGTTCACGTGAAAATGATACTTAGAATATGTCACAGAAATTGAGTAAATAAAGATATGTAAGCAGGTAAGAAGGCACAGAAGGTGGAAAACATAAACAATGACTTAAACACTTTCACAACATGGAAAAATTGAAAAAGCAATACTTGACTTGAAACACAAGTTGTTATATGAAAAACCAATAGTTGGAGAAACTAATGATCTGAACAGCTGAACCGGAAGACTGGACTTCATCTGCACAGAAAGTGAAAATGCACATATGCAGTAGGGTGTTACCACACTTTCACACTGCTCTGCCACAACCCAACGTACAAGTTCTAATCTGTGTACAAGTATGTTGCACATGACACATGGTACATACTTGTGAAGTGCTTTACAAAGGTTAACAACTGAGGGCCAGCCACTGCTGAGCTTGTCTCTCACATATCCAATACTTCCACTTACACATTTGAATTGTTATTTTCCACAACAGTGCCACATTAATGATCCCAGATCCTTTTCTGCAGAACTGCTACACAGCAAGTTCTAGCCTGTGCTGCTTGTGAATCTCTTCTGCAGCTAATGAGGGTTTGTTCTGGTCTTCCTTAAATTCCCTTACCAAAAAAAAAAAAAAAAAAAAGCAAAAAGAAGATAATTTCAATTTTTCAAGATCACACTGAATTCTAGGTAAGAAACGTTTGCAGCCTCCTCTAAGCCCACCTTATAACCTTTACAAATTTAATAAGTGCACTGTTTCATTCACATAATTAATGAAAATATGGAAAGGCATAGGAACAGCAAGCATTACAACAAACTGGAGGCAGTTGTAGTGAGCAGCATCTCAAGGGTTTTTCCAGATCAACCTCTGCTTTGACTGGCAGCTTTTAATGCGATTCTTCTGTAAAAGTTTCAAGTCACAGAACACTAATAGTTAACAGCTTCCTAACTAAGGAGGGTTTGCTTTTAATTTTAGACTTAACATTGAATTCCCCACTCTCCACCTGTTCTCTTGATATTCCTTCACTCATTCAGTCACACAAAAGCATACAAAACTGCCAAAAGGTAAAATTTATTTCTTGTGTGCCACTTCTCACGTTCACAGTAAATATTTGTACATGTATGTGCATTGATACAAAGAGCACTACAAAAGTCCTAAGCTTTACATAATTTCTTTTCACTGGGTTATATCTAGAAGCTTATTTGGGACAGAAAACACACAGCTTTGCATTACTTTCAGAACAGCCATTAATTCAATCTTTTTTGTTCTATAAAATCAAATAACAAGATAGCCACACAGTAGCATTTTAGCAAAAGCACTACTTAAAGTAAGTCATCAGATGATTACCTAGAATTATTAATAAAATTTATCTTGTTTCATACATTTTAAATAGGAAAAATTGACAAAGTATGCATGAAATCACCTAGGGTCTATATATATGTCTTCAAATATATTTTTTTTGTATTTATATATTTATATTCTATATTACTGCTGTGTAAGTGGCGAGGAGAAGTAAGACAGGCCAACCCAATATGGGTGATAAGCAAACTTCTACTTTATTTGTGGTGCACTTCGCTTAAATCCGCCTGGTGTTTAGCCACGCCTACTAGTCAGAACAGTATTGGTTAGTTCTACCCAGCTTCCTTCACATTCTCCTCCCACATCCGGCATCCGGTTACCTGTGAGGCCTACACCTTGCTTTGCTCGCACAAGGCCTCTAAGGATCCATGGCCTTGCTCTTAGAGCCATTCTGCAACACTGCTGGTCCTCATTGTCCCTCCCCGCTTACTCCTCCCTCAATTTGTTGCTTTTTGCCTTACCATGGATGCTTTGCCAATAGCCAAACTGATCTAACGGCTGGCTGCCAATGTCCTCCCTCCCCTGCAGCAAAAAAAAAGCGAATACTTTCTGTCCATTTACCTCACTGAACTAGCTCACAAGCAGCTCAGGAGGAAGATCAGAGGAGTGCCTGTGTCTGTAGAGGGAGGGCCATAAACTCCTGACCTGGAGTGGATGCAAGGAATTAGCCCTTTCAGCTCCTGCTAATCAGCTTAGCTTTGCTGTCAAACCACAGACACCAAAGTTAAAGCTCCTTACACTGTTCCACACAAAACCCACGATCTTATTCCCAATGATTTCATCCTCAGAAACCTGTGGCCTGTATTTTATTTATTTTTTTTTTTTTTACAGTACATTGCACTAGAGAATCTTAATTTCAGTGAAAACTGGACATAGCTACTGGCTAATTAACAACTAGGTAATCCATGACAGCAAGTAAATTTAGGCCTTAAAAGCATTTTACTTTCCTGAAGGGGAGGCTGGGGAAAGAGGGGAATCACTAACTTTTATTTTGCTTATTTTGATAAATTAATCTACAACCAAAGACAAAAATGCACACAAAAAGGACAGTGAATTGACACAGAATACTGGGGACTAATACTCAAAATCCAAGGAACTGCAAGCCTTACAGAAAAGTTCCCCTACCTGCTCAGTGCTAAAGCCCAGTCCCTGAGGACTAACTAAATACTTCCTTACAAGCAGCTTCCTCTGCTCTTGGAGTGGAGAGGAAAAGCGTTACAGATAAATCCCTGGGAAGCCAAGGCAGGGCCAGGCAGCTACAATGAATGCAAGGTCAGAACATCAAATCCCACCACACTTTCAGAAAACACACAAGTTTTTTTTGTAAGGATATTATCATCCACGGAAGGACTATCCTTTGCAAACTCCTACACAGGGTCAGTAAGAAGCCTTCTGAGGAGGCAGGAAGACATTCTTGAAAAAAAAAATAAAAATCAAGTAGGAAATTGAACAGATTAAAAATCTGCACTCAAAATACTTTTCAGCTACTTCTTCGAACAGCAGTCAGCTCAACTTCCCCTTCAAATTACTGGGCAAGCACATTAAAACAATCAGAAAAAAAAGGACTTAAGACTCAGAAGACTGAGCTAGAAACTGCTTCATCTTACAGACTTCTTTTGATACTATACTGGTCTCCTGATTTCCAATACCATGCTGATCCAAGAGGCTGCATGAAGCATATGAGTCCCTAAATCAATGACCAAATTACCACTATCTGGGAATACAAACTATTTACACCTGTCACCAATTCAATCCTTATCAAGCAACTATCTTTACAATAGCTTTGTGTAATTTTGAAAAGAAAGGAAAATTTCCAAACAAAACTAAACAAAACAAATAAGGTAACTAATTACGGAGCCAAAGACTAAAACCTAAGATTTCTTCAATCACCAAAATGGCCAAAGGTAAGAATATTTGTTGCCATTTAATTATGACGTGCGAGCAAGGGGGCTAGAAAAGGCTTACTCTGCAATCAAGATAGAATCATAGAATCATAGAATAGTTAGGGTTGGAAAGGACCTTAAGATCATCAAGTTCCAACCCCCCTGCCATAAGCAGGGACACCTCACACTAGACCATGTCACCCAAGGCTTTGTCCAACCTGGCCTTGAACACCGACAGGGATGGAGCAATCACAACCTCCCTGGGCAACCTATTCCAGTGCCTCACCACCCTTACAGTAAAGAACTTCCTCCTTATATCCAATCTGAACTTCCCCTGTTTAAGTTTTAACCCATTACCCCTTGTTCTGTCACTACAATCCCTAATGAATAGTCCATCCCCAGCATCCCTATACCCCCCCTTCAGATACCGGAAGGCTGCTATGAGGTCTCCACGCAGCCTTCTCTTCTCCAGGCTGAACAGCTCCAACTTTCTCAGCCTATCTTCATACCGGCAGTGCTCCAGTCCCCTGATCATCCTTGCGGCCCTCCTCTGGACTTGTTCCAACAGTTCCATGTCCTTTTTATGTTTACGATAGGATTCATACAACTTGAAGTACACAATATATGTCACATGGGAAATACAATAAGCAAGCATTTTGGATGTAGTAGATTGCTTAAGCCACTACAGCAAAAGACAAGTAACTAGTATGAAAAACGTGGGATCTACAATGCCATTACATGTACAGTAATCACATGAGAACACTTACCCATTCCATATGGCACTGCTGTACAGTGAGATATGAGGATTCGGGTAAGGATTAGATACACATAATTTATGTATATTTATGTTGCTTGTTTCCAAATATAAGCAAGGTGTCTAAACTCCCACTGGAGTCAAAGAAAATGCAGTTATGGAACTCAGTAGTCTACTCATGGCTTCCAGTGCCATCTGAGATATCCTAAGTTATTACATCTGGATACCTGCATATTCCATCAGCTGCAGCTTTAACAAGCTGAGAGAGGACTTCTGAAGACCCATGCCACATCTGACACTGCATGTGGCAGATGGTTCAGATAAACCCCAACATGAAAAGGCAATGAAATGGCAATAATACATGTATTTAAACAAATGTGTTACACCACTAGTCAACACAGCCAGCAGACTCAGGGAGTTATTCAAGGTGATCAACAAGTAGGCTTCTAATTTTGGATTAGCTACACCACACAGCTGAATGGCAACTGAAGACTAGACAGGTTAACTTAGTGTCTCAAACTGCACTAGATGCCAAAATACAGGCAAATGAAGCCTACCCAAAGTCTACTGCCAAACCTGCCCTCAACAAATAAGCAATCATGGACCTTACTAAAACTAATGGACAAAATTACAGAAGCAAATAAATTCCCTTGCAGAGAGGTTTCCCATGTAATATATTTGCCTAAGACAGGCCTTTTGTAAGGAATGATGGAAAATGCAGGGGTTAGGGCACTGACCGTAACTCTGCACAGTTGCATGTGCAAAAGCCTAAAATTTGCTCGCTCTCCCCTGTCTTCCCTCCCACTCCTGGAGGGATGGGAAGAAGAATCAAAAGAATGTAAATCCCACAGTTGAGATAAGAACAGTCCAGTAACTAAGGTATAACACAAAACCACTACTGCTACCACCAATAATAATAATGATAAGGGAAATAACAAGGGGAGAGAATATAAAACTAAAACAGGAGAGGATAAGAAAATAATATGCACAAGTGATGCACGATACAACTGCTCACCAACCGCCAACCAATACCCAGCCAGACCCGAGCAGTGATCTGGCCTTCCGGGTAACTCCCCCCAGTTTCTATACTGGGCATGATGCGCTGTGGTATGGAATACCTGCTTGGTTAGTTTGGGCCAGGTGTTCTGTCTCTGCTTCCTCCTGGCTTCTTGTGCCCCCCATCACTGGCAGAGCATGACAATGAAAAGTCCTTGATCAGGGTAAGCACTACTAAGCAACAACTAAAAACATCAGTATTATCAGCATTATTCTCAGACTGAAGTCAAAGCACAGCATTGCACCAGCTACTAAGGAGAAAAATAACTGTTATAGTTGAACCCAGGACGAAAGAGAAACTTACCAGAAAGTGGAGCATATTGACAGGCAGGAATGCAACTCTTCCCTTGCTTCCCTGGCAACAAAGCTGACACGAAAAAGCTGAGAAAGGAGCAACCCAGGCCACGCCATATCTTACTGTGTACAGCAAAACTCAATGACCCCAGCCTGTACACATGGCTTATTTTCTCTTCCAAGAAAGACACTATAGTCAGGTCCTGTGTATACCAGACAGCCACTTGAAGTCTCAAGTGGAGACTTCACAGGAAGACATGAGACAGAGCTCCTTAAGTAGAGAAACTTTATTAATATACATCTTAAACCATAATGGAAAGAAAGATCGCTGTTCTCTGTTGAAATGACCAAGGAGATCAATCAGATTATCAACTCAAAGATTTAAATGCCAGAAGAAAACTAAAAGATAAGGAAAGACAATCGGTTACATCAGAAACTGAGCCAATCAAGCATCTCAATGCTTTTCAACCTATTTACAACCCAAAGTCCAAGGGGGAAAACTTAGGCTGTTTCATATAAATGTTTGCTACCTTACAATAATAAACTCATCAGAAAGTTTGTCCCAGTTTACTGCTGCTGTCCAGAAAACAAAGATGATGATTAAAAAGCCATGGAAATTTCCAGCAGCCAATATGAACTAACCCAATTCTCATGCTGCCATAGGTTTTATGCCCAGAAAATTCTCCGAACCAGCCTGCCAGAACATTGGTTCAGAAACAGCATCAGTTTGACCCACCCAGGATACCCTGAATTATCACAGAGAAGAAAATGTGAAACTCCTTCATGAAACAGAAAGGTGACCATCAGAGCCTTCTTTGTGGAAGGCCTTCCACATCCAAAACCCATCATGGTTTGAGGTATATACAAAAGAAATAGCTTATATATGCCTACACAGTCATACAGATGAGAGGCACATCACACTCCCCAACACTAGAGAGTAATGTCCTTCTTTGTATTCATCTACTGCAGCTGGGTGTAACCACTAATCCAAAGGACAAAAGCTGGCTGTCCAGTATTGTAACTCTTTAGATCTCCACCTTACCATGACTGTAACCTATGACTTCTTGAAAACTGAAAACTTGTATCTCCCCAGACATTCTGTGATATACAGTCACATCTGTAACATTTCTGTAAAACTGACCTCACCTGGTCCCTCAACTCCTGGAGAAGGGAGAGGAGGACCATCCAGAGAAACTTGAGGCAACACTGACACAAATTGAACTGAATTTCCACGGCTACCCCAAAATTTACCCCCACAAAACATATAAGAAAGGTTCCAGAAGATAACTAATTAATTTAGTGGCTCCAGAAGTTGTGGACAAGGAATCTGAGATTAGAAATATGTGGAACGAATCATTGGAAATACTTTATTTTACTTTCTGGAATAAGTCATACAAGCACAGCCATTTAAATCTTTCACTGAGACACAAAATATTATACCAAAATGGTTACTGCTTTGCCATCATATACAGAGGTCATCATATCATCCTACTGCTGGTGATGGGCAGGTAAACCACAGTCGCCTTAGGTGAAACAAAAATGAGCAACTAAGATTTTTCACGAAGAAAAATAGCTGAAAAGAAGGGAAGCCTAAGCCACTAGTTTAACAATCAATCATCAGCTTAAAACTGCACAAGAGGATTAAGTAAGCAAATGAAAAAAAGGTGACTCAGACTTGATACACTGCCACTAAAGACTCGTCTGCATCAAAGCTGTAATTGGTTTCTTACTTGTGATACTGGAGTCTAACCAGAGCTTCCTCCCAGAGCCCAGCTTCTTATTTAATTAGTGTTTTTAAATTTCTCTCCTATATGTTTCCAAAAGCTATATTTTTTTCCATTCTTTGCTAGCAACTGGTAGTTATATTCCTAAGATCTTAAATAAGATTTTACTGATTTTAAATTACAAGATGTAAAGCACCTCTCCAACTTTTACTTTGTTCTGAAGCAGGCAAAAATTACTTCTTAATTAAGTTTATTCCCTAACTAGAAATTCCATATCATTAATGGAATTCAGAAAATTATCTCAGTTTTCCTTAACTGCCTGTGACAAAATACTTCTCATATCATGTCAAGTAACAAAGACTGGTAAAGTAGCACAAACATGCCTTTCTCTTTGCTCCTGCTACCAGCCCTCCTCATACCATAATCACTCCCTATTACTAACAGTCACAAGATCTTCAGAAAAGGTGCTTTCAGTGGACAAAGCTGCGGGTGTTGTGCTCTATTGTTAGAAGTAGATAAAATTCTGTTTGAGTGCCTTTTTTTATTCTTCAAGAGTGTACTTAAAGAAAAACAGTATTTCACAGCTAGAGTGATGACTGTCCGCCCTGTAGTCTCATACAGCTTCCAAGAAGCTGCAGCTCCCAGACCCAGTTGGGGTCAAATTGCCATTTCTCTTCATGAGTTTCTCCTAGAGTTTCCCTTTCTTTAGCTCTCCCACATATGTTGTGATTTTTGGATATTATGATGCTTGGATATAAGACAATTTTGACATACAGCTTATGAGACTAGCTCTCTGCTCACTGGTGGACAGAACAGGGCATAAGACACCTTGTCATATCAGGAGTTCTGCAGTGAGTTCAGAGGCTCCTCCCTACTTTAGATGCAGCTCTCCTCAGTCAATGATAAAAGGTTAAAATAATTACTAAGTACTGGATTAAGCATACCAAGTTCTCTGAGAGAATAAAAGCACAAAATCTTAAGTCTTCAACTGGAGAAAATTAACAGTTTAGAGATGCTGTGTCTGGGGACAAGGCCATAAACTGGTGCCAAATTGATGTCACAAGCCTGGTTTGACAGCAATGAAAACAAAGAGGCCAAAAATTAAGGAAATGGACAGAGCATATGTATCCAGTGGTGACCTGGGGCCACTAACACTGGACTCCAACAGAGAAGATAGGAAGAGGCATGCACCTGGAAGAATTAAGGGAAAGCCAGAGCTAACTGGTCCACCACATGCAGCAAATAGTTAGCAGTGCAGTTTTCTCAAGCATCCTGAGAATGAAAACAATCATCTACAACTCAGCAAAATACTCAAGGACAATCACTTCAATTGCCTACTGAGTTCTTGCAGCAAACCAATGCTCTGAACAGAAATTATGAAGTTGTGCAATGAAACATAGCCATATAAGTGATTTATCTTTGGAAGAAACTACAGATTATAGAAGATTTTGATAATCCAGGAAGAGTTAAAAAACATTAGTGCCATGCTTACAGATCCTTTCACAGTTCGCAAAGGCAGAAAACACTGAAGTAAAACTGCTGGATGTATTATCAGTGCTAAGTGTTACCTAAGCATTAGAAACTTGCCACACACTGAACACACATTCTGCTGAAGCACAGAGACTATGCTCTTCAGGCAGGGTGACAAAAGGTTAATTTCTGGAATTGAATCAGTAAGAAGGATACTAAACTAACAACCAACAACAGAAAGGAAGAGTCCTGGTAAAAAAGATTTGGTTCAAATTGAGAATAATGTAGGGGCACAGAACCAGCATGACAAAAGCAGACTTCTTCCTTCAACTCCTTATGTACTAGCGGTTAGCAGTACCAAGCAGGATATATCATAAGATAACAAATAAGAGATCTTCAGCCATATAGGTGATGATTCAGAATAACCTGTTTTCCCAGACCAAAGGAAGTTATAAGCATAGCTACTACACAAGAAAAATGTAAACAAACTGTGAACTAAAATTTGGAATTCTTTCAAGTATTTTTATAAAGAGTCAGAAATAAAACAAAAGACAACTCTGGCTAAAAGTGCAGCCTGATTCAGTGGCAGCATGAAATGACTCAAAATAAAAGGAAACCACACCCAGAAATGAGTGAAACTGAAAATGAAGTTTGCATATATGAGGAATGACAACACTGTCTGCATTAGCATAGGCTCACAACTACCTGGAGACAGAATGGATGGGTGGATGATGCTCTGAACTGCTTTTAAAAGAATGTCTTTCTGACCACTTACTATACCTTCAGGACTCCAGGGACATTATCTTCAGCAGGGTACAGTTAGCTTTTGTGACTCTGGAGACATTCTAAACCAGAGTGAAAGAAAAAACTTGCTTTGGAACTTGCAGAAAGCTAATGCTTCTGTCCACTACTGAGCCAAAAACCCCATTCCTTACCTTCAAAACCAAAATCAAATAAGAAGTACTTCAAAAGGAAAAAAGGACCCTGTTTTCTAGGATCTCCAACAGAACACGTGGTATTTGGCTACATATATATGCCTAACACAGTCTTGCCTCCTGCAATAAAGGCATCAAGGCTGCAATGATACACAGCAGAATTTTAGGTTAGAAATGCAGACCCCAGAGCTGTGGAGCAGAGGTCTGCAATCCAGCACAACAGCAAAGAGACCTACATTTGAAAAGCAGAGTAGACCCTGGAACTGGCTCAGCTAACCCTATTCACCTGCAGTGCTCAGTCCTGCCCTATCTTGGGGATATATTAGGTATATTAGTTTGTTAGTAACTGTGTCCCTTCCTCCTGTCAACTATGAAGTGCCTGAGCAAAGGTAAACAGTACCAGGCAGTATTTACAATGACAGCAAATAAAACTGCTTCTTTTTTGGTGCTAGATGTCAAAATTCCTAGAGATCACAGAGTTAGCTAGTAAGCTTTGAGGGCTTAAAAGCCTTAAAAAGGTCCAAAGTCCTACCTGTGACCCAAAAAAGAAAAAAAACAAACCCAAATCCAAAATAGGCAAGTTGCTGCTTACTTCGCTTTTACAATACTTGAAGTATGGTATTAAACTGTAGTATTAAAGATCCGTATCACCAGCTACAGCAGCAGTTTGCTCTCATGCCTACCTGTAACGATGGTGGATGCTACAAAGCATCAAGGGGCTCTGACTGCAGTGGGATTTGAAGAGAACCAGAAAAAAAGAGTCAAAATTTTAGGTATAGCTTAATGGTCACATGAAAAAGGGCCTCCAACGCCACCTCCTGTGGTGAGTTGCCACTGACAGTAATTTGTGGAACAGCCAGTTTCAGAAGAGCCTTGTAACGTAACAGCCAAAGGGTTATATTAACTCTTCTCCTGAGACCTGGCAAATACCTCCGGTTGCCTGCAAATTCATATCCATAATGTTCTCATGAATGACAACTCCATGAAGTCCATAGAAATGGGATCCAGTGCTGGCATCTTCAATGACTTTTCACCTGTTTCAGGCTCTAAGTGATAAAAAACTGGCCAGTTGAAGAGGCATGAAGAAAAGGTGATATGGACCATTCTCCCTTTTGAAGAGGTCAAATCCCATATCTAACTCTGTGTACACAGCTAAGAGAACATTGAGAGATGTCTCTGAGAAACCAGGGTAAGCTTTACCTGCCTCTTCATCCAGGACAAGCTTCTCATCCCCTTTCATGAAGGACAGACAGCCTTAGTTGCTGTGCAGAAGCTGACAGGAACCTATTTCATACAAGGCAAGTTAGTGTGTTGCACTGAATTACAAGAGGGCCAGTCAGAAGTTTTCCAGAAAATCCCTCTGAAGTAATTTATTAAGATTCCCAGGCCTTAAACTGGTGCAAAAAGAATGTCTCTTGAGTATACAGTCCTAAACAAAATACCCACTGGCAATGTCCACTTGAAGGCCATTGCCACCACAGATGGAATACAGTTCAAAGCAGGTGGGTTTAAATACTACCAGATACACAAGACCAGAACAAAAAGCAGTGAAGACATTTTCCACAGTCTGGAAAGGCAAAAGCCCTGCAACTTAGTATCTAGGACTGAAAAAGGACCAGAATTGTGAGGGGGGGGGGAGGGGGAGAAGGGGGGGGGGGTGGAATTAAACAAAAAATGAATACAGCTTCCTAACAAACAATTTTAGATTATTTCTTGTTCTTACCGTGTTTAACAAAGCCTAAATACATACAGACATTATTTCATTTCTTTGTTTGTATCACTACAACTGGATATGCTACAAATTGACCCAACATTGCTCTGTATCAGTTCTGCACTCTCCCCTTGGGAACAGTGTATCTCGATTTCCTCCCTTCACTGTATCAGTGTATGGACCTGTGATTTGGCGGACATGGAAGATCTCTATCACTTATAGCCGGCTACTGATCCAGACAACTTCAGTTACTGACATCAATCTGCACATTTAGTATAGTGAAATTTCCTTATATTTGTACACCACCTTTTTTTTTTTTTTTAACTGGTGTTATTGCATGAGAAACTGGAAACTACAAATACATAACAGCTGCCAAAAATAAGACACTAAAAATAGCAATAGCAATAAAAATTGGGTTCCTCATCTCTTAAAGAACTTTTCTTGTTCCAGTAGGTGACCATTTCCATTGCAATAAACTTCCCCAGAAAATCTCATCTCCTGAACTCAAAAGCCATTTCCTTCAGCCTGAAGACAGTCTCCTCAAAGCTGTCAAGCAATGAAACTGGAAGCGTGACCACTGCCAACACCATCCTTTGGAAGTTTTCAGGAAAAGATGAGACTGTAAACACACCCTTTGAGCATGTGGTACTACAGTAAACACCTCAGCAAGCTGTCTTTCCCCAGAAACTAAAGATAGCAGGTTAACACACACTCACCATAATACTTGACCGCTGGCTATCACTGGGACACCCTCAAACACCAACAGCAATCTGTGCTCAAACATTCATTTATAGTTAGTCTAAAAAGAACTTCTCCCAGCTTTTTGACTAAAATAGATTATGGGGATACAGAAATATATTGGAGTCACAAAATGAAATAATTTAATATACAAAAGTGTTATTTACCAGGGAAAAAAAAAACAACAAACAAACAAAACCACCCACCACCACAGTTTGTTTTTATTTGGTTAAGTATCAATGAATTTGTAACATACAGAAATGCAGTCGAATAAAGCAAAAGAAAAGATGCAGTGTGGCACAGGTGAGCACACTGTGACCCTGGAATACAGGTTTTACTACTGGGAAACCTTCAGACTACTACTGGGGAAAAAAAAAAAGGAAAACCAAAACACAAGACAGGTGCCTTTGAAATGAAGTACGAACAAACTTTAGCAGCTACAGACATGCATGTGACTTTAGCATCACACTACCACAGATGGTTTTTCAAAATTCATTTTTAGATTTGAAAAAAGATTGCATGTCACAACTCCTAAAGTGTTTCCAGAACAACACCTGACAAGAAATCTCACAAATTTTTACCTCAGATTTTTACTGAACTCTTGATCTTTTAATGCAAACATGCTTTGGATAATGCTGATCACGACTTTGCGCTGACAATGAGCAGACCCCTTAAGCACAGAGCCCTTGACTTTTAATATATATGTATATATTAACTATGTTATACACAGGTTCCATTTCCTCTCTTTGCAGTTTGTCACTTGCTCACATCAACTTCATTTCCCCCTTCCACCATACATCCTCTCCTCCCTGAACAAAACTGCCAGCCTCATTCCCTGACTTGCCTTCACACGACCCCAGCCTTCTGCCTTACACAGCCCTCAACCAAATGGAAACTCCTGCCTTATCCTTCTGACCTGCTGGTTTCAGAGACCGTGTATATGCTACCTGTCAGCAAAGAGCAAGCAGACGAGTGCTGGGTGAGGTGAGAGACCCAGGCAGAGCCTCTGGCAGCTCAGACCCATACATGCGGGTATTTACAAGCATTAACATGGTGAAACCAGCAACAAGAACAGCCAAGAAGCATGAAGGAAGAAAGAGGTAGCAGGGATCCCTGGTTTCCCATGTGGATTTTGACACCAGTATCCACAGCAGCTTTAAGGGAGCCATTCTTTTCCTTTGTTTCTCTATCTCTTTTTTGGAAGAGAGAAAAAAATCAAGATCTGTCATAAGATATACAGGCTATGTGTGACCCAAAGATTAGAAATGCAAAATAATTGATTCTGGCAAAAGAAAGGCCTAACTCCTATGTCATAGATCCTGCTGTTGCTGATAAGAAATCAGCGTAAGCAGGGGAAAGAAAAGTGAGGCTTTGGTGGCTTATTAACAGGAGTTATGTTGTTACAGTATCCTGAAAGGATGCAGTTAGGTCCTTTCCCACCACATTACTGTGACCCATGTGAGGAAGCAGATACTTGACTCTCCAATGGGAGAAGATCTGTGCACATGTATATGTGTACTTATGAAGTATACACCAAGTAAAATGGCACTAAAACCTGCACAGTTTGTAAGGCCTGCTCTCCAATGCTATGATACTATAAGATGCATTTTAGGCTGAAGGACTAGACATAACTGATGCATTTTTCAGACTTTTTGAAGACTGACAAGTCAACAGCCACATATTTCAGGTCGAAGTCTAGATAGAGCATGACAGGTGCACCTTTCCTAATGGTTGGAGAAGTAGTCTTGAAATCAGAGGATCTGCTTCACTACAGCCTGTTCCCTAACCTTCCCAAGGTCATTTTTCATGACACTTTACAAATAAAACACATATTATTTGATTCACTTCCCACATTCACACCAATGTAAACCAGAACTATGGTGTCGTTATGTTTATAAACCTGTGCAGGAAAATCAAGCCTGAGATTTTCTCCCAGGGAAGAGGCTAATCAAGTTAAGTGCTTATTTAAACTTGGTCAAGTCACTGAAACAGCTCCAATCAGGTTTATCTGCAAGTAAAATTAGAATGTTCCTTTAAAATCTACTTTCATAGTTCAGGGCATAAGATTATTCAAAATCATTCTTATTTTGACATAATTCTTGGGGGACAGGGTAGCTTAAGCTCGCAATCCAAGATTTTGTCTTCCAGACTACAGCCTAAACTGAACTCAAACTGGATGATTTCTGCTAAAGCTGAGCAACATTGGTGAGAAGCCCTCTGTAAAGCAAAGAAAATCTGAATTGTCCCTTCCCCTCAAAACCTATGAACAAGCAGGCAGTCTCAATCCTGTTCCTAGCTGTCAGCAATAGGAATCTTAGCAAAGACAGGCAAGAGCACAAATATTTCTCTCCAGGAGTCTTTCTAGGGCAAAGCGAAAGGTTCAGCTGCTGGAAATCAGAACTGGAAATCTTGCACTGCTGCTGGCTTTCTAGAAAAGATATTTCATTCAGAAATCTGTCAGCCTAGCATTGTTTACATAGACAGTGATGACTGTACAGGCTATACAGAACCTCCTTCTATTTAATAAACTACTTAACTGCATTAATATTACTACCCTGGTGTAGACTGCTAACCTGGAATTACCACACAGCTCAGGAAGACCTTACTCCTGAGCAGCTTGATGACACCAGTAACATAAGCGAGATAGAGCAACATACGCTCACTTACAGAAGCGCAAGGCAACTACACCTAGTTACACCAGAGCAAATAAGTCTTATATGTGCCTTGCAACATCGTGGTTATGCATGCATGTTCCTCAGTAGTGTTCAATACAGTATTTCACACAAAGAGAGGGGTAACAACAGCAACGCTCCTACTTTTTTGTACAACAAACTTTTTTTTAGCACCATGGTATTTGCACGGGGAGCATTCCAAGCACAGCCTGAGGAGCTTACGTCTTGGAACAGCTTACTGGCCGTAAGGCAACACCGGGCAGATGCACTGTGGGGAGATTTTCTGCTTGGGTATCACTGGCTTGGCGGGTGTGACCCCAAGCGAAAGGCAAACAGCTCCGCTGCGGGATTTACCCTCCCCAGCTCGCCTCGAGCAGCCCCCACTTTCCCAGGAGGGCATGGCTGGGACTTTCAGGCCTGGCTGTGAGAGATGAACTTTCTCCCACCAGAGACCTTACCACTAGGAAAACGCAGCCTAACGGCCTGGGCTACGCCGTTTACCAGCAGTATCTCCCTGGGGCCCACATCAAAGACAGCCCCCAAGCCCTGGTGCCACTGCACTGCCCATCGCTCCGTAGAGGAATCGCCGACATCCATTTTGGGAGGGGGAGTTCCCAGCCCCGCTGGCAAAGTTTCGGGCCCTGTCCAAAGTTGGGGGCAGCGCAGGATGTGCGAGGCGAGGGTGACCCACACGGCACCGACAAGCACTACGGCCAGGCTGCGGGATCCGCGCCGGCGCCCCTCGCCCCGCCGCCGGCAGCTGCCACCCAGCGCCCCAGAGGCCGCGCACCTCAACGCGCAGACGGGCCCGGGAGGACACGCCGGGCCGCGGAGCAAGTTCAGGTCGCACCCAACTACTTCCCGAGGTCTGAGGCAGGGCAGGCCCGGCGAAGACCCGCCGAGCCCATCCCAGCACCAGCGCACGGCCCGGCCGCGGCCGGCCTTGGAGCAGCGGCCGCCGCCAGCAGACGGGTTTCGGGTGTGGGGAACTGCAGAGGGGTCTCCTCCGCAGCCCCTGGTGGCTCTGGCGCCCCACCTGTGCTCCCACCCGGCTCCTCCGCCCCTCGGCAGGGAACTGGGGGCGCAGGGCGGATGGCGGGGTTGGCGCCTCCTCCACCGCCGTCCCCAGCCGGAGCAGAGCCGAACGGCAGCGCCGTGGCGCAGAACCTCCTGCCGGGCCCCGGGGAGGTGAGGGCCGCCGAGGGACCGGCTGAGCCCTAGCCCCGGGGCCGCTGCGCCGGCTGGAGGAGAGGGTGACGGGAGGGGGCCTCGGATATGACGGCTGAGGCAGCCCCTTCCCCTGCGGCGCGGCTCCCCACATCCAGCGGTCTCCCCCCCCCCCCCCCCCGGCAGCGGGTGGTGGGCCCGCCCCGCCGGCCCGGTTACCTGCTTCCCGGGGACACTTTGGAGACGCCTCCAACATCGGCAAACACTAAAGAGAACTGACCCCGCCGCCGCGGCGGCCGCCGCCGGCCCCAACCACTCCGCCCCCCCTTCGCCCTCCCGCCGCCACCGCCACGCCTCGCCGCAGCAGCGCCTCCCGCCGCCCCTCGCGGCTCGAATGGCCCCGTCCGCGTCCCTTCCCCGGCCCGGAGACGCGGCGCGCAGCGCCCCCAGCGGCGGCGCGGGGCACTGCTCTCACCAGCGCCAGCCGCTCCCCGGGATCCCCCTTCGCTTTGCCAACGGCGAACCGCCCCGGCGCACTCCCTCTCTCTAGAGTCGGGTGCTACGGAAGGAGCGACAGGGGGGTCATCGCGCTTTGCGAATTGCCTTGCCGTGGTCGTACCTCCGTGTGGGTGACGTTTCCTGACCCCTGCTGGCTGCTCCCGAAAGCGCTGCCTGCGCTGGAGGCAGGGGATTCCTGCTCTCCCACAGAGATTAAGCTGCAAGGAGCGGAATAGCGAGGCTTAGTGCGAGGAAGCAGAAAATAATGGCTTGCAGGAACCGAGTGAGAGGCGGATAAACAGAACGCAGCATGGCAGGAGCTTTCCTCCTGGGCGGAATTAGGGCAAATGGTGTTGCTGAAGGGAAGGGCAGCCGGTGCGGCTGCTGGGCACTGCCCTGCCCGGGGGAGCCCGCAGGAAACGGGCCCTGCTGCCCTCCCGTACCTGCTCCAGTCCCCAGCAGCAGTGACACTGGGGCGCCGGCTGGCCCAGCAAGTCCACACCCTGCCACCGCCCAACGGGATCAAGCCCCGTCTCACTTGGTGCACGTTTTTGGATTGCCCCCTGTCCGTGCCCTTCCAACCAACAGCAGTCCTGTGGTTCCACCAGCAGTTACCTCGTTGCCCATCTTTCGGGTTTTTGTATGGCCTCTACAGAAGGTACAGCTAGAGAGAAAAAATAAAAGAAAGCAAAAATAATAAAATAAAAAAGCAGTTGGCAATCAGATTTATGGCTGTGCAAAATTGAGGTTAAAGGCTAAACCGTTCCTTGAAGTCCTCCTTGACATTAGAAATCAATAGAAGAGAGAATAAGGGAAGGGAATTCCAAGACATTAACCTTTAGCATTAAAAAGGTAACATTAAAATTCTTTATCTCAAAATAATCAAAAGTTTATTGTTTATTTAAGAAAAAAGGCTTCTGAATTTAGTCCATAATCTACCTGATTTGCTTTTTAAGAATCTGCTTTCTTGACTGGCTCAGGTAATTATTTGTCAAGTAAAACAAACCAGGAATTTTTAAATCCATGACAAAGCCTGGTAGAAGCATCAGAACTTGAAGCAACGGATTTCCTGCCCGATTTGCAAGACTGCAGTAACAAAACTCCTCAGGCTTATAAACAAAACTAGATTTGGGAGATGTCTGTATCTTTATCCTAGGCAACTGGATTTTAATGATAGGTATGGAGTTAGAACACTGGACATAGCAAATGTAATTTAAAAAATCCAGATACATAAGTCAGGATCAGAATGAATCCAGCGCTCTCATTTTCTCCGGTTTCTCTCTTTTTTATTTGAATCTTGACTTGAACCAAGTGGTGGATCAGCATGAAAACTGACCAATAAACAAAAAGATGCAGCCTGACAGGGTTTCCAAGCAGATGGTATGGGCACACTCCCGAATAACACATAGCCCAGGTGAATTTTGGTAGTAAGCTTATATATTGCAGACAATAATTTATATGCCGAATAAGTGCAATGACACTTGGTGGCCGAACTGTATTACAAGTGTCTAAATGATAGCAAGGTTTTATTCAATACAACAGATTACTAATTTGAGATTTAAAACTTATTTAATCATAGTCTTAGAGCTCAGCATTTGCTGAGACATTTTTATACATACCGTGTGTTCAGCTGTAGTAGCTTGTCATACTCCCCTTTCTCATTCCTCCACTGTTTTTCCATTTCTGAGATTCCTCATCCCTCATTTCATTTAAGAGCCGAGCACAGAAGTACATAGTATAATTTCTTCTGTAGTCTTCTGATACAAGTTAGCAATAGATAATCACGCAAGTACCTGTCATAAGGCTACTACAAGCTTTTGCATAAGTAAGGGTTCGTTCAGATGCTGAATCATAACGCTGTCTATAAAAGATTTTGTTGCTTTTTACTTATTGTTAGTCATTTCAAGAACAACCTGTACATACTGCATACACCTAGTATCCGTGTATCCAGCAGAAAAATGCATTAGTTGAATGTCAGCATCAGGTTACAGGGGAAGTTTTCTGAACTTCCTGCGATAGACAGAATTCCAACAAACCTCTAAAGTCTCCAGTCTGTGCTATTAATTTCAATAGCTACCTTTTTTACAGTATTGCTATTATTACAGAGATAAAAACTTAGTTTAAAAACATATCTTGAAACACATGTATTAACTCAGAAGAGTCTCATATCTTAATACACATTCTGTGCTGCAAACAACATACGGCTGAAAGAAAACTGAATACTTGTTATTCAAATGTTTTGAATAACAAAGAGCAAATTTAATTGAAAACTTAACACATATATATATATATGTATTTTAAATACACTGATAACTTCTGGATCTAATTTTGTCCAGGTATAAAACAAAGGATCAAATATTAGCGTTTTGGTTTTTAGTAAGTTTCCTGTGTGACTGGAGATGTACATACATGAACAATTAAGTTGCATTACTAGCAACTCTTCAGATTTACTGTACCTTCATGGGTTTTTTTTCCCTGCTATTGAGATATGGGATGAAGCCTACTCAGTACCTCCAGTAAAAGCAGCTTAACAGAACTTAAAGCCTCTCGATTTTTGTAAATGAGATGCATAGTTTGTATATACTCATCCACTCCATTAGTACATAATGGGAGTGTCATGACTTGCCCAACAATCTAGTTTCAGTAGGTAAGTTGTTAATAGGAGTGATTAATTCAGTATGCAGTTTGAAAACAAGAGGAAGGAAAAAAAAGCCACACTAATGCTTAAACGCCTGTGCAAATGCCTAACTGGGGGAAAGGACACAGAGGAATTCCATTTGTGTACACGAGAGCAGGACTCTTGAAGACACTTGGCCTTTTCATTTTTAACCTTAGATTCAGGAAAAATAAACTGGCACTTTCAAGCTGACTTGCAAAAATCAAAATATTTTAATTTTTACTGATAAATTTTATTATTAGAATTGTAATTAAAAAGAAGTCACCAACAAATGAGTTTCCATCTCTCCATACACACTTGTACAACAAAGCAAACAAAAATCCCCCCAGAAAATGCAGTGTAATGTATTTAACAAGGAGATTGACAGAACCACAGAAACAGCAGACTGAGTTTAAATCAACATATTAGGAACAGAAAAATTGGTTAAAAGGACCTCTGAAGGTCACCTGCTCCACCATCCTCCCTCACACCCCCCCCCCCCAAAGAAGGACCAGCTGTAAAGCTGGATCTGACTTCAGAGTTCATAAGTTGCTCAGTTTACTTTTGAAAACCTCCACAAAGACTGAGATTTTACAACCTCTTCCAGCAATCTGTCCCAGGGTTTTCTAAAGTTTCTTTTTAGCTGTACTTTTAAAATGTGTATTAAAGGACTTAGTATATATTTTGATACTAAAGTTGAGAGAGTAACTAAGCTGTTACAGAGTGCTCATAATATACCAATAGGAAGCAGACAATGCATTACGTGTATTATTCAACTGAGTGAAAGCCTCTAATAGCTTAATACCAGAAGAACAGGTCACTTACCTTTTTTAATATTATTTTTCCAATAACTAAAAGCTATTAAAAAAACAATAGCCAGGAGTTTGGGATTACATTTGATTAACAGCCAGAATTATTGACAAACCTAAGTTTTACTGGACTTCTGCTCTCCCCAGTTACAGGTGCAGAACTGTGACTATGAAGGAAGATTTTTGTCTACGATGCATGTCATACTAGTGAAAAAAAAAAATTAGCACCTTATGTAGCACACTGAATGAGACACATGAACAAACCAAGATATAATAAACTTACGAGTCAATACTATACAGTTTTCTCAGGTAAAGGAAACCATTTATTCTTTATGCTCCAGTGAAGACTCATGAGCATTAACAACTCACATAACACATTATCTTTCATGATTCATGTCTAAAATTCATGTTCCCTAAATCAGATGAATCACACAATCACTTTAAGAATCTAAATGAAGTGAACTAGAACTTGCATTTGTCAGCATATATTCAACTTTTCCCATCACTTCAAATTACTGTTGGTGTAAGGACATTGTGCAATTTCTAGGCCCACATCTCCTTTAGCAATTATAATTTTTTTAGAACACACCAAAGTGAGTCCAGCCAAACAATGTGCTGATTTTGCAACTACCAGCTTACATCTAAGTTTCTTACCATCAAGGTATCAAAGCCATTTTTTCATTTGTTGGCCCACTGACCCAAATTCAGATCGCTTTGCAGACAGAATTGTATTTCTCTCTAATTATGTGCTCTCACTGCTTTCACACATCAGTGCTGGAAATAGTAAAGCCTTGCCTAAATGTAATTAACTTATTTGTTGAATAATGCTAGTGAAATTTAAAAATTATACTGGTAAATTATTTTATAGTAAATGTTAGGAGCTGTATTACATATTCAGAAAACTTCACATTATTCATTATCGCAGTTCACTTATCCAAAACTGCACAAAAGCTAACCTTAAGTCTCTAGTTTTAATTTGTACATTTAATTTGTTTGGGGTTACAACAACATGAATGGTTTTGTGTCAGCCATTTCCATAATTTTCTATTTAATTTTCAACACAAGGAACTAAGAACTTTCTGTACAGTTATCCTGGCTGCTTACAACTACAGAAAATGCAATTATGCACATTTGTGCCTATATAGTTAATACGCCTAGTAACCGTATGAACTTGTGTGTTATGCAGTTAGCTAGTACACACAAGTTCATCATCTGTGTAGAATGCAGGAAACTTTTCTTATTTCCTATTTTTTTCCAGATTTAGAAAACTAGGTTTGGATTACTCCTATAAAACACAGCCAATGGATTTTTTGAAGAAAACCAAGCTAATTCAGGTCAATCAGGGCTTCAAATCTCGTGACCTACAGGTAATGAGGACAAATATAACTGCAGTTTGATGAATTAGTGAGAATTAACGCCAGAACTATCAACCTGAAGACCACAGAGTCTCAGTTTTCCATTGCAAAGTGCACAGTCAGACATTTAGGAATGTCCCACTTCTGCATCACCGGGCTTTGCTTGGGAGAAAAGTATAGGAAAGCCAAAGTGTAATTACAGGTCAAAGCAGCAATAGACTCTATAAGATTAAATTCCTGTTTGCAACCCTAGGTTGTTTTTTGGCTTCTGAATGTTTGTTTGTTAAGGATTTGCTTTACTGATAGCATTCTGACTACATAACAAGGCTTTCAAACAAGCGCAGACATGATGCTGTTTTCATTGACAGCACTGTATGAGCATTACGCCCATCCTGAAGTGCTTTTGATTCTCGTTAGCGCTTCTCACTGCAGGCACAGATTACAGCACTACACCTCAAAAAAAAACACCCAGTAACTGCATGAGTCTGTCTGTACGTCAGTGACGAGAGTAGGTACACCTATTAGCACAGTTGTGCTAGTGAGAGATTGTACCTAATCATACCTACCAACAACTACCAGTGGCAGACTGTAATGGACTAAGTCACAAAGAAAGCAGGGATCAGGCCTTTTAAATCTTAGAGTAAGTTAAGGTCAGTGTTGGGACATAAAAATTAAATATTTCACTCACTGCCAAACATGTTCTTCTACCGGCATCAAATTCACCAGAAACAGTTAAGCAGATGTAAAAGGAAACAACTGATTTGCAGAAAACTGAATCGGCAGAAAGGTACTTTCCATTCTGCATAGTTTGTTTGCTTTTCCACCCAGCTATGTAAGTTATACTGTTCCAAAACATGTTGTCTACTTCAGTAACAAGCTTATATTCCTTAGCTACCACACTAAGGTAGTTAAGGTAAACTAAGTCTAATCCTCCTTAAAATGCTCCTTTTATCACAGGACTCCTTTTATTGCAATGGAAAATCTCTGCCACAAGTTGAAAATGACTCGTATTTCTGCTATTTTGCAGAAGGTAAAATAATGACAAGGCAATTGGGCAAGAGTATAAAATTATACAGGAAATTAAACCTATATTAAATTAGTAAGTTTTTAAATTATTAAGTTCTTGTTCCAAGAGAAATCTTGGACATCTATGAAGTCAAACAGCAAGCAGAAACGAAAGAAATTCTCTGTGCACAGCATTATGTATACAGAACAGACACAGTCTCCATAGGGAAAACAGGTTTCAAAAAAAACAAAAAAAAAAAAACTTCAGAAGTTACTAGTATTGTAAACATGAATCAGTAAAACACAGACAGGGCTTACCTGCCAATAGGAACTACACTAAAGCATTGCGTACACGTGCTCGGAAGTATAGAATCTCATGAATGAAACTGCTAAAAGCAAGGGCAACCAGCAGCATTGTTGCTCCAATGATGGTCGGTTCCAGAGGGTTACCAATGCCTCCAATTTGCCATTAACACTACCTCTTGCTAGTATATATCAGCTTCAGTCTGTTTGCCCAAATATTTAAGTCATGGCTCTCAGAGCAACTAAATGTGTGTTATTTCTAGGGACAGCAGCAACATGCAGCTTCAAAAGGTGAAGCGCTACTGAGCAAACACTCGGTATTACATCAGTTGAAACCACAGAATTTACACGTTTTACACCTACAACAAAAGCGATTTAACTATTCCACTTCACCTACAAAGTAGCCATTTTTAAGCGAGTTTACTCTGCAAGAAGTTTGCTGTATATTATACATGTTACAGCAACTAGCACTATAACTTTTTCACAGGACAAGAGTGGATTAATAGTATAACACTGTACTCTTGAAAGAGACACAGATCATATTTACGTTAGATGAAGCTGGTTAAAGCTGTTTGGCTTCTGATCATTTCAAACTCCTGTCAAAATTAAGTGAGTCCCCAACCCTTAGTAAAGCTTTTTGGGGGGCTGCTAGTAAAATTATAAATGACTGTCAGCAATGAAGCATAAATATTGTCAGGTAAGTAATCTGACAAAACCAGCTGCACTAAATTCATGCAGCAGAACTTCTTTTTGGAGACCAAATCCTGCAATACTACTTGGTAAATATAAAAAAGAATGAATTAAATGCTTTACCTTGTGACAAACTCCTGACAGTGACACGACCCTCTACTCAAAATAAAGCCAGGTGCATTAATGGCTTTCCATGCATCCCAAGGCAGCCATCTAGCTACAAAACAGTATGGAATTGGCTTATGCAGAGATTGCCACAAATTTTCCAATTAGATCTTTGGTTTACTCCAAAGAGAATCCCGAGACATTAAACATGAGGTGCAGGGATCCTCCAGACATAACGAAACTTGTCTTCCAAACGAAATGACAATCCCTATCATTATCCAAATGGTAAGCCTTTATAACATTCACTTTCAAAAAGTGTTGCACAGAAATGAGCTTCAAAAAACCCCCAACATTACAAAGTAGCTGATGGGAAAGTATAGAAGCAGATGACATTTAGATAACTTTAAGAGAAGTTCTGAGAAGTTTTTATGGAAAAGAATCACAAGCTTTTCTATTCAGCATTTCCTCATAGTAACTCAGATACCAGGAAGACGTGAGATACGATTTAGTCTATTCCTACAGACTAAAACAAGGAAGGAAGCTAACAGAAGTAACTTTCAGAACTACGAAAACGTAACAAGGTACCATACCAGGGCTATTTTTCACCTGCAAGACTGCAGAACCTGATCAGGCACAGCACGGTCTACTTTGCTCAGAGTTTACCAGGGTTCCTGAAAAATTATTGCAAAGCAAAAAGAAACCTATTACCTCAGTTCATGGAGACAGGCTATCTATTCTCCAAGTTGTAAAATCTGATCAGGCCAGCAGTTTTTCTTAGTGCAGCTTATCCCAACAAACTCTGATAATGGTTTTTACACAAGACCTTGATTGTTCTGTTAGATCACGACCATAGTTTTATTGCATTTGCCCTCTTCCACTTTTAAAGAGCTTTGTAAGAAGAATTACAGCTTGGTGCAATTACTGATGCCCTCCTAAAAAAAGAACTACCACACACACAAAACACCCCAAAGGCACTCCACCCAACCAGCTACATCTTCAGAAATCTATCAGAATTAACGTTAAAGAACTGGTTGTTCCCCCTTTCATTTCTCCCTCCCACCCCACTTTGTGAGCGTTTTTTATCTCCATACAGCATCCTTACTGTGTTAGTCAACACAATCTGCAGGAGCATTTGGAAGATCATTCCCAACACAGGATTGTCTGGACTCCTACTTGTTTAAGGAAGCCAAAGTCTCCTGTTACTCCAGCATGATGTATAAGATCGAAGTTACTCCCTGGGGCATATAATGCACAGATATGTAAAAAAGGTTTAAAAAGTTATAGTCCAAAACTCAGTGTGATATAGAACACATTAGTGCAAGGTGATGTCCCAAACTTCTTTTTGCTCCTGTAAACTCAAATCCTGATGCGAATCAAGACTGCAGGCTCAATATACCCTAAATCATCTGGAGACTGGATGCTTTATCAGTCTTTGCAACTTGTTTACTTAGTATTGTATACTTCCTATACTGCTATCTTCAGAATACCAATCTTCAACAAATTGTTAAGACCCAATAAAAGATGTGGGCTTGGGTTTTTTTTGTGCATGCAAAGATAGCTATCAATGGTTTCTATAGATTTATGAACACTTTAGAGAATAAGAAAAACAGTCAAGAGCTAGTTACCCTTCATCACTGGTCAGAATGACATCACACGCTCTTTACTGACCAATACAAATAACAAATAGAGATTAAAACAGTTTCCTCCATCTTTTCAACAAGACCTTCAGAATAATGAGTGAGACAAGGAACCATGTGGCTTTGTCTTGAAAACCTTCCATCACAGAGCAAGAGTCCTGTTCTTTAAGCATACAATAGACAAATGAGCTCTGTATCCAAGACTTCTGTCTCAAGTCCTCTGTATTAGATGACTATACCACATTTAGCTTTCCATCTAATCTCAAGAACATCTGATTGCCTTCCTTTAGGAAAATAACTGGCTATTTTCTGAATCTGAATCTGTAACTGCATTCAATGAAGGTTTGACACTGTTGCTCTGAAAAAAATTTAACTGACAACATCCACACAAAGTAATGCTGCCTGCTCGCTATTTAAAAAAAAAAAATTAAAAAAAAAAAATTAAAAAAAAAAAATTAAAAAAAAAAAAAAAAACACATCCCCCAAAAATCCTAGGCACAGACACTCAAGGCAAAAGATCAAAGGCTTTGTAACAACAGACAGAAGAATCCCCTGCCAACAGATGGGCATAAGCAGTCCAGACCCCCAGGTCAGGCTTCTTACAGCATGTAACTCAGCTTCTGCGTAAAACAAGACTTCTAGTGCTTTATATTATGCAGAAAATTCTCAAGATACAAAAGAGTTTTCCAGTTATCACCTCCTAAACCCCAGCTGCACAAAAAAATCCTTCCCATTTCTTGCACTAGCTCTGAAACAATTATGCAGCAAACTGATTCAATATGCTAATTGAGATTTTCGCTTCTTCATCTCAAGTCAGTTCCCTACTGGTCTAACATAGTGAATCATCTCAGTGCAGGCAGGGACAACCAAGTTAGAAGGAAAGGTAAGAATGTGAATCATAAGACTGGAAAGGAAGGAGGAGGAGTACAAATTCTTCCTTTTCAGTGGCAGCACACTAAGAAAAGACACTGAATAGCAGGAACCCTGCTTGATTTTATATGTCAAGATAAAATGCCACGGAGAACTGCATTAGCACCATGCATATAATATCATAGTCC
The DNA here is from genome assembly GCF_028554395.1 of Pezoporus wallicus. Lineage (NCBI taxonomy): Eukaryota > Metazoa > Chordata > Aves > Psittaciformes > Psittacidae > Pezoporus > Pezoporus wallicus. The sequence goes on from NW_026641950.1 coordinate 5,697,671, forward strand.
TGGGAAGAGAAAGGCCACAGAATGTTCATCTGAACAGATTTAATCCTGACCTACTTGGCAAAAAGCACTCCAAAGAGCTCCAAAAGAATAGGTCCCCAGCTGCTGAAGACAAGACAGAAGTTTTATGGTCTTATCATGGAAATTTTAAATATCAAAAGCCAGACCAGCATGAGGGAAGCAAATGTGGTCGGTGTTACAGGATTCCAGATTCTAACATCTTCCTTAGAGGGTACCATTATGGTCTCCAGCTCTTCGCTAGATTCCTATTCCAGAAAAGCAGAGTCTCTCAGAAGCAGCTCTTTCACCAGCAGAAGTCTGAAGAAAAATGACACTTCAAAAGACAAAGTTACTTGCAGAGAACATGTATATAAACTGAAGCAGTTAAATACAATCTAACCTACTATCACGCACACCTTAAGAGCTACTATGGAGTATCATACTAAAAAGACTGTGCACAGAGGCTTATAAATCTAATCTCTACACTGATATCAATCATGCACGATCAACTGATTTTGCATTTAGTTTTTCAAATACAAAATAATTTGGTGAATGAAACCCACAGAAGTTTCTAAGGAAGCCACTATATGACAGCAGCTACTTTGGAACTGCAAAGTTACTGAAAATGCTCTTGCTTTGTAATTAAAAACAAAACAAAACAAAACCAAAAACCCAAAACAACCTCAATTTTAAGTAGCCCCAGAGAGAATGAACTTAAATTGAATCAACTGTTTAAAATCTTTCGAATACTACTTATAAAAGTACTTAAAATCTGGCCGGGAAAAAACAGGGCAAGTGAACAGAATATCCTGTGTTGCTATTTTCAGTAAACTGAAATAAGTATTTTCAAATTCGTGTTTCTGAAGTATATTTTAATATAGGAAAGGAGGGTTCACTCTTCCAATTTTATTAAGGTATTTTAAAACTTGATTTAAATTTGGAAAGTTTGGAAAGTTCACAGAAGTTCTGGAAACTATAGGCCAACAATTACCTAGCACACAAACCAAATTCCAAGTCCCCCTTCCCACCCTGCTCTGTAGCTGCAGTTGCAGACTGAGTCTCACTAAGGCAGTTTATTTCCCCTTAGCCAGTTCAACATTCAACTCTTCACGTACCACTGATGAGGAGAGCAACTCCAAAATGGATTGAGTAATTTGGATTATAAGTAACTGGAAAACAAGCTCGTTCAAACCTATTAGCTTTTAGAATGATCGGTATTTGTGAGTGTGCAAACACAACATAATGCTTTACCAGAGGAGGCAAAAACTATACTGCTTCTCTCCACAAAGCTAGAATTATATAGCTGCACCACTGCAAAGCTTTTAATATCAACAGGCCATCTTCTAAGAAATATGAGCACCACAGTGGTTTCCCCATCCACCCCGTTTTTAAACATCATTCATTTCAATAAATATTTACATATATAAAAAAACCCTCACCAAGAACAAGACAGGAAAGTCTTACTGTCAGTTGTACTTAAACCTTTCCTGACAGGCGTGTGTTTAATCTCTTCTCTAAAACTTAATTACTGACATGGGAATTTTATGGTCTCCTCAGACCGTACCTTTAAAACCTGAGATGTGAACTAGATTTCATCAGCATTTCAAATAAACTAATAATAGTTGAGCATCCAGAACAGTATTCATATCATAAATGAATTTAAAAAAAACCAACTTTGTTTTCAACAAAAATAGGGCTTTTTAAAAAAGTGCCTTTTTACAAATCAGAAGCCATCATCTCTGGAATAAAACACTGCACAAGACTGAAAGCAATTATTGATATGAGGCAGCAGAATTTTCATTTAAGAGTCCTGACATATGCTAATGATGTAATAGAAACTTTATTCCCACCACTGCAAGCAAACAAGAATCCTGCTTCTGAAACTCCCCATTCAGTATTTGAAGTGTTCGTCAAATAGCAAAGAACCATGATAAAGAGCCAGCTGATCATACATGAGAAACAGAAGCACTACTATGGTTTTTGTTTGTTTTAAGAGACTATTTCCTTCAGCTGTTACAACATACCCTTGGGAGAAAAGAGAAAATGCCTACTATTATCATAATTCTTCCCTTGACTGCCAGTGTAGCATTTCTGAACTACTGACAGCTTTGTCACAAGAGTAACTGAATGTAAGGAACAGTGCTTCTGCCCTCCACCATGAAATGGCCCACACGTATTTCCATTCAAGGGTAGCAAACTATTTTAAAACAAGAATTTATTGTGTTATAGTATAAAGACACTAAACACAAAACAAAGTGTTTAACAACATGAACATTGACATAAAATAAAAGCAAGATTGTTTCAAGCTAATTCTGTAACCATTTCATGTGAGAAATTCCAAGTGAAAGAAAGTTACATACACAGGGTCACCCTACAGAAAGGATGGCACCACCTTAATCTAATTCAAGCCCTATTTTAGGACATCATAGCATTGTAAGTATAGCTGCACTATTTAGAGGGCTTGAGTGGTACACAGGCTTTGTCTTGGCCCTCTGTATATAGGTGAACTTACCCACAGATCTACAAGAGAACCAATGGAGACATTTGAACTGTAAACTAAAAGACCTGAGGTACATTCTCTTCTAAGCTACCTTGTATTTTTTTAAGTACATTATAGGGGAGATTAAAGAGCAGCACAAATTTGATTACTTAACTTCACTGTAGTCCATGTGATAGCATAGGTCAATAAAATAATGCTTTGCACTATAACACCCATCTTCAACAAAATACATACAGTATAAGGCTTCTCTAGAAACCATGTATTGTAGTATGGCAAGCCACCATATGAAAAGATACATGAATCCAAGATGTACTTGAACCATGTCTTCACAGACATTACCTGGTGTCACAATAAGGTCTCTTTCCTTTGGACTCTTTGATAGGATCCATTATGTGAACCATTCATACATGAATTTCTCAAAGATGCATCAATCACTTCAATCAATACAGAGCAGCTAACATGAATATAACAGATTAACTATCAGATTGCTGCTCTTTCATACAAAACCATTTCCAAGAATAACCAGTTTGATCAACTCACAACAATAAAATTTTGCTAAACAAAGAGGCAGGAGCAGTACTATTTCATTTGCTTAAAATTATTATTTTTGGCTCATAAAAGAAACTGAATTCTATGTCTTACAGGCTCGTGAAAATATATACACACATCAAATTTATATTGAAAGCTAGATTTCACCATTGAGTTTTAAAGGCCAAGAGATATTTTCAGTACAGTAAAAAAAATAGCAGTTCCTGAAGTATACTGTAGCCTCACTTCACTGCCAATATCCATAATTCAGTTGCTGTACAAAACACTTCTCTGAAGGAAGCAAATCCATCTGAATTCTATCCACCCTGAGTTAAGCATCTATACTTTAATATGTTTTAAATATTAGGTAACAGAGAAGTATGTACAAGGCTATAAAACTTGTCAGTTATCACAGAGCAGTAGGAAAAAAGAAAGAATCAGTATTTTCAGCCAATTTTCTGTTTGCTATTGTAGTTATTCAGTCTGGGTTGGGTTTAGGTTTCATAGGGGTGTCTTTTGGCTTTTATTTGTACACATTCATGCATTAATTGCTTGATTTTACGTTTTTTTGAGTGCAATAATAAGGCAACAGTAAAAAAAAGTTATAGAAATTTTGCATATGTGTAAAGGTATTAAGTTTATAAAAGTGCTTCCTAAAAAGACAACTAATGGCAGTATCAAAATATTACAGAGTGGTGAGAACAACTATCATTTCAATAAATGTTGCTCCATAGAAAAATGTCTGATTTTAGGCTTTTTCCCCTTTCCTGGTGAAGTAAAAGCCTGGAAAAAAAAACTGGTATGGATGCATGTGATAAGCAAGATAAGAAAATATACTTTAGTCTAAACTTAAATAAGAAGGTCCACACTTTTTTGTCAAAACATTAAGCCTCTGTCAAAAATGTATTTTTTTTTTTCTTTTTATAGTACAGGATTAAAAGACAAGATGATGCTTACAAGATAAAGAAATAATTTACATGAAAATATCTTCTGACAAAGCTTTTCAATCAAAATATTGTTTTGTAACATTCAAACATGACATACAACACAAAAGAAACAGTGAATGCAAACAAAAAATGTTATATGGATTGCTTTCAAACACATAAATAAATGAAATATTGGTGTAGGCAGTAGGGCTCATGCTGATGGCTAGCAGGAAATAACAGTGTGCAATCTATTTGGAAAAAGCTCTAAAGTACAAATTACAAGCCCAATTATGGACTGCAGCAAGTTCAGTTATATCACTGCCATCCTCTCCTATCTCCAAAATAAATTCTTGATTAAATCACTCATACCCTAAATTACTCATACCTTTGCTTCAGAGATATGAATAACTATATACAAAAAGTAGTTTTATTTCACCATAGGGATAACATTGTACCTCTCTGCCAATGTCACTTGAAAAGCCTTCCATGTCAAAACAATTTGACAGCAGATAACAACTTAATAAATATGCAATGATCTTATTACAGTCCTTCAGCTAAGCATGGTAACTCATGCTGCTAGTTTTGTAATCACAGTGCATAGAATCCAAATATCAAAGAATGGGGTAGCTTTTAAGGTAATGGTCTATCCCTTGCTTATAATCCAAATATATCTGAAACTTCCATAAACTCTGTCATGCATCAATCTTTTTTGTGGCAGGAGCAAAACCTTTCCCTGGTACAATGTCCATTGCCGGCAATGGATGCACCAAAACCGCCAAGGAGCTCAGTGTTATTGCACAATATATGAAGACCTGGAATTCTTCCAAAAGCTTAAAATAAAAATAATGGAATTATTCTGACATTTCTGGACACCTGCATTAATACTGTATGACTAATAAAAGCATGTCAGTTGCATGGACTGAACCAGCGATCAACATGCGCCCAGAATGCACACTAGTAAAAATGCAGTCAAAGGAAGTAGTCTTCATTGCCTATAGGTCACTTCCAGTCAAAGGTTAAAGTTCAAAGACTGAATGATCAAAGTGCTCATTTTCTCAGTAGGACTATCTTCTGCTACGAGGATCACAAAATGGTGGCATCAACATGTGTCATCTTTAAAAATAAAAGAAGAGCATTTATGGAAAACATATAAACATTCTAAATCCAAATTAGCAAGGTGCTGTAGGCAGAAATAATCCCAGCATTGACAGTAACATGCAGTGGAAATACACTGAATGAATAATTCTGTGTTTCTGTTCAGTAACAACTCAGGTAAAAAGACAGTATTAACCATGAAACTTCCAAAAATATACATACACTCCGCGACTCATTAGAATTGGCAAGTATTCCATTAAAAGGACAGTTATTTTCATAGTCTATATTTGGAACGCCACTCATCAGGAAAACGAAAAACCAAGTACACCTAACATTTTGCACCCCTGAAGTACAGTAGGTCCACTCTAATTATCACATTGAGAAATCCTTTTACAAAGAATATGTAGTGATAAGAGCTGGCAGAGTGCGCTCCTTCTGATGCATTCAATATATATATGTATACACACATATATATACTCATATATATGTACGTACATTTATTTCTCAAGAATCAAAACAAACTACAGCTGACAGAATTATGCAAAAATAATATGTTTCTACTGTAATCCTAAAATTTTAAACCTGAAAATAATTTTCATTACAAAATTTTTGATACTGTAACTGCACAGGACATAACAAAAAAGTGTAATTTATGGCAATCTTTCCTTCAGTGTGCTCAATAGTAAAGTATTTCTCTTCCTGCAGTATACTTGCATCTGTCAACAGTAAATATTATGCTTGTTAACAGAAAGCAAACTATTTTTAATGCACTTGTAACCTCACACACCTAGAAAATATAAGTTCATAAGCAGTATTTTTACCGTTTACAGACTTAGTATGCATAAAATAACAGTGAATAAGTCTACATTTGCACTGAAAAATATTATGTCATTAACAGTATTGCACATAAAAAACCTCTTCATTTTGACAGTAGGGTACTATAGATGTAAAATACACCGGACAGAATGAAAAAGAGATAGAAGGGGTATTTAAACTGTGTACTAAAAATTTAGGCCCAAAACCAGAGAAAACACTTTTTACTAAAAAATCAAAACAAACCCAAAAGCAGTAAGGAGGTGCTGGTTGAAAACAAACACCATTAATCATGGCAGCGAGGCGAAGTTCCCAATGACCGAAAAAAGGCTAATATAACCCCCATTTTAAGAAGTGGAAAATGGATGACCCAGGGAATTACAGACCAGTCAGTCCCACCTCTGTGCCTGGCAAAATCTTGAAGCAGATTCTCCTGGAAGGCATGCTAAGGCACATGAAAAACAAGGTGCTTGGTGACAGCCAGCACGGCTTCACTAAGGGGAAATCCTGCCTGACCAATTTGGTGGCCTTCTATGATGGGGCTATGGAATTGATGGACAGGAGCAGAGCAGTTGATGTCATCTACCTGGACTTGGGCAAAGCGTTCAACACTGTCCCACACAACATCCTTGTCTCTAAATTGGAGAGACATCAATTTGATGGATGGACCACGCACTGGATAAAGAACTGGCTGGATGGCCGCACACAAAGAGTTGCGGTCAATGGCTCAGTGTCCGGCTGGAGACCAGTAACGAGTGGTGTCCCTCAGGGATCAGTGTTGGGACTGGTCTTGTTCAACATCTTTGTTGGTAACATGGACAGTGGGATTGAGTGCGCCCTCAGCAAGTTTGCTGATGACACCAAGCTGTGTGGTTCGGTTGAAATGCTGGAGGGAAGGAATGCCATCCAGAGGGACCTCGACATGCTTGTGAGGTGGGCTGATGGCAACCTCATGAAGTTTAACCATGCCAAGTGCAAGATCCTGCACCTGGGTTGGAGCAATCCCAAGCACAGCTACAGGTTGGGCAGAGAAGAGATTCAGAGCAGCCCTGCAGAGCAGGACTTGGGGGTATAGGTTGATAAGAAAATGAACTAGAGCCAGCAGTGTGCACTTGCAGCCCAGAAAGCCAACCATACCCTGGGCTGCATCAAAAGGAGCGTGATCAGGAGGTGATCCTGCCCCTCTACTCTGCTCTTGTGAGACATCACCTGGAGTACTGTGTGCAGTTCTGGTGTCCTCGACAAAAAAAGGACATGGAACAGCTGGAACAGGTCCAGAGAAGGGCCACAAGGATGATCAGGGGACTGGAGCACCTCCGGTATGAAGATAGGCTGAGAAAGTTGGGGCTGTTCAGCCTGGAGAAGGCTACGTGGAGACCTCATAGCAGCCTTCCAGTATCTGACAGGGATCTATAGGGATGCTGGAGAGGGACTCTTCATTAGGGACTGTAGTGATAGGACAAGAGGTAATGGGTTAAAACTTAAACAGGGGAAGTTTAGATTGGATATAAGGAGGAAGTTCTTTACTGTAAGGGTGCTGAGGCACTGGAATGGGATGCCCAAGGAAGTTGTGAATACTCCAACCCTGGCAGTGTTCAAGGCCAGGTTGGACAGAGCCTTGGGTGACATGGTTTAGTGTGAGGTGTCCCTGCCCATATCAGGGGGGTTGGAACTAGATGATCTTAAGATCCTTACCAGCCCTTAGTATTCTATGACTATGACCATTGTCCTGTTTTCACAAAAATCTACTTCCTGATATCAAAGCCAGGCAACAGTTTTATGAAAACAATTTCAGCCTGGATGCCTAAGTAAACTGCATCTGAAAGCTCTTCCTCTGTCTTTAAGATAACATGGTCAACTCCGAGCTTGAAATTTCACAAAAACAATGTACACTTGAAGCTGGTGTTGGGTAGGGCAATCAATCTAGAAATGTATTTAGTTATCAAATATCAAAAGCCTCAAAACAAGAATATCAGTTTGTAGCAAAAAAGGCTCCATAACTCTGCTTATGAAGTTAAATTGCTTTGTTGGGGCAGGGATGAAATGAGATATTACAAACTGTAATAAGCTAAATACTCAGAGACACATGTTTACACATCAGAATGCATCTCAAACGGCCATTTTGTCTGTGTTCATATTGGATCCCTTTATATCAACTCCCAACCACGCACTACTTGCTCAAAGTTAAAAAGAAAAAAACCCTGGAAAATTAAAAAAAAATAATTCCTTCAAATGCATATACTAAAAGTGACAACAGTCTTCCTCCTTCCTCTTCAAAACACAGCAATTCAATTTCACATTAAAGCTAAGCCAGTCTAATGACAACAGAAGGGGCAGAACCACTCTGCATCTCCCTTCTTATGTTCTATTAGCACTGGCATTTATTTCACCCAGTGGTTTACCCTTCGGTAGCTGGTTTTCTTTCTCAGTTTGGATTGCTTTTTCTCCTCCAGTTTACCCAGCCCAAAGTGGCTGAATCACAAGATTAGATACGTGACCCTTCAGTTGAAGCAGAACTGACTTTTTCTTGCCTGAGGTTGGTTACTAGGTTGTTTTGAAACTGGGGGGGGGGGGGGGGGTTGGGTTTCTGGCTTCCCAAAAACAGCCACTGCAGTTACTTCAAAGTTATTAAATGACATATTCTATGGACTATAAGCAGCCTAATGGCTTTGAGCAACTTTCAGAGTCAGATAACCCACATTTCTTTTACGTACTCATTTGGAGTTTTACTTGTTTAACTCAAATTGACTGTTATGAGTAAGAAATCATAGTAGGATCTGCAGACTGCTCTCCTTGATAGCCTTCAATCCTGAGTCAAAACAATTTTAGTACAAAATACATACTTGAATCACAAAGCGAATAAATGAAACTTTACTTGTTTCTCTTTTAAAATAACTAGTAAGTGAAAATCAAACTAGTTAATAAAAACTCTCCCAAAACTGCCAATGAAGAGGAAGCAAAATTAGAAATTGAGAAGCACCAAACACATTACAAGAGTGGAAAAAAAAACCCAAACAAATCAGAAAAGAGAAAGTGACTACTGAATAATGTGGTAAAGATGAAAAATGCAGCCTTGTGGGCAACAGGATTGTTATTCTTGGAGTCAATCTTAAAAATAATATAATGTACAATCACATGGTATATAGTCCTGACTTTCTTAAATATCTCTTAATCCCATGACATACACACTCCTCTAACTGTAATTGAAGTCACCTTGTTTTAGAGATACTAGTAAGAGTATTATGAGAAACTGAGTTTCATTCTCTTACATTACCATGTATCAAAACCCCAAGGGTCACTGCAAGCACTATAAAACTCTCAAGTTCTTCTTGTTAAGGCATCCATAGGCTTTTAAGAATCTAAGGATGAAGGCTTTGGTGTTTGCCTCTTTTGTTATTAAGTCCCATTGTCTCAAAATACCTGGTCTCATTTCAGACAGGGGACAAGAAATGTCCTGGGGTGGGGAGGCAGCAAAAAAATAAGAGGATATCTTATGACGGAGCCTTCAGTGAAAGGTAGTGATGGGATCAACACCTTCTGCACCATCCTAGCATACAGCATTACCTGCCCTAACATAACCCTTCCCAAATACGTGAGCTCCTGATAACCTCATTTGTACAGTATTTCCCTATGGAAAACAAAGAGGTTTGTTCAAGAAGCACAGCCCATCTCTATCCCCTCCTCCTTTCTTTCCTCATCAATGAAGTGGATAAGACAAGCACATACAACCCCAGCTCTGGGAAGAAGACATGAAATTTTGGGACAGAAGAAAGAGTATAAAGACAAAGAACACATGGAAAAAGGAGAAAGAAAACAAACCAAACCAAACCAACCAAACAAACAAAACAACCACACAACACCAAAACAAGCACCAAAAAAAACCACAAACCAAACCAACACAATACTAGCACTGCAGACATTATGACACTATGCATAGCAATTTTAACATTTTTTTTTTATCATGTACATGTAGAATCTTATTACTATATTATGGACTGTTAGCTCCTAAGAGCCTCTTTAAGTCAGCCAACTGTCCCACACTGGAACTCTGATTAGCAGTGGAAATTATTAAATCACATAGCTGTTTAAAAACACACAAGCACCATTCAACTACCATAAAAGCTCTTAAAGCATTAACAACAAACAAACAAACAAAAAAACTACAACAAAAACAACCTGACTTGAGAACTAAATCTAGTTTCCTTATGTACCTTCCTTAACACAAAACTTAAGACTTGTCATGGACTAAACACAGTTTACAAGAACTTTCTTTCAAATCCAATCCTAAAATTTAAAACCTATACATCTGTGCTGTTAAATTTCCATTAGGAATTAACTGAAATATAATTAAAAAAAAAATGCAGCAGAGTATCTTAGAAACAGGATTTTAATAACTTTTGAGATTTAAAAGGAGAGTTTAAGGCTTTGAATGCATTATCCTACTTCCCTACATTTTAACTGCCTTCAGCCTGAAAAAAAACAAAAAGTAAACAAAATTCCTGGTCGTAGCTAAATACTTACCATGATACCACCACTTTGTTTTCTTTGGATTCTTGTTACACGTTCTTACATAAAATGAGTTATCTGGGGGTCGCCTCTGCAACAGAAAAAAAGACCTACAAATAATCAGACAATCCTCATATTGTAATGCATGAGATATTTAATAAGCTTACGAAAGGCTACCATGTGAATGCAGTGAAAATGAGGCAACAGGCAGAGCTAGACCTTTGTCAAGAAAAATCTCCTACAGATCCAGGTAATAATTCTTACTGAAGATACTTCAAGCAAAAAATTAATGAAAAAGACAAAACAGTTTGGAGGTAGAGAGGGAGGGAAATAAATTTTAAGAAAGCAAAAAAACCAACCCAAAGAAAGGAACAGCTATGATTCAAAAAACACAACCACCCAATCAAAAAAATCCAAATTAAATTCCTTTTGCAGTTCGGAATCTAATTCTGATATATTAGATCCAATTCACATTCACACACCTCAGCTTGGAGCGGGTGAAAAAATTAACATGAATTCTGTATCTGATCCACACTTCATATTCTTCAGCTTTCTTTACAAGTGTCATCATTATGCATAACCAGAGTCTTAGGATACAGTACAAAGCCATTTGGAGGGTGTTTTTCTATCACATACACATAACTAGGACTGATCAGCACGTGACATAAATAGGCATGTTTGGATAGCACAGACATACAAGCTCTGACCACATCTAACTTCCATATACGCTCCACTGCAATAGTCAAGAATAAAAGGATAGACATTTAACAAAAATGGCATAAGGTATTAGTGCCACTCATCCATGATCAAGAAAGCAGCTTAGCACCATCTACTTCCCTGAAATGAAAATAACAATGATCACTGAAATAGTACAGCTGTAAAGCCATGCAAACATCTGCACTGGAGACCTTTCAATAGTTATTTCACACTGCCTTTAGAGACGGAATCATTTTACAAAGAATTGTCCTAAAACATGACTGAACTTCAGAATTAGTACAATTAGAAGGGTTCCATTCACTCTTTTTTGCAATAATGATATATGCACAGGTTACCATGAAAACAGTAACAAAGCACTTACTGCACTATTCTGCAGTTCTAGCTCAGTATCCTTTCAGTAGTAGAAATGTACATACAGTAGTTTAGTCTATTTTAGAATTTTGAAATTAAAACTTCACTTCTCAATGCAGAATTCTATTAACTTTTACTTATTTTGCTCCAACAGTGCCAAAGGTGCTCATACCTTTTCTTTGCAGCTGGAAAGCATGCTAATAATGCTAAGACAAACAGATTGCACTGAGAGAGCTGGAGACCAGTCTTCTGTTAGAATGGATAAACAGATATGACCATTGCTATAAACATGAGGATGAACAGGAATATTGTCTCCAGTAAACATGACCTAAAAAAAAAAAAAAAAAAAGAACAAACAACTGTAATTTACTGTCCAGATTTAAATAAGACTGTTGCTTTTGGGAAAATAGTAATATAAGAAGTGGATCTGCCATTTTCACTTACACTAAATAATACACTTTACCATGTTAGGTTCATTCATTTTTGGAAGCTATTAAATGAAATATAAAATAAGACAATGGGAGCCTAAATAGCTAGTGAAAACTGTGTTAAACAAATGGTTCAGTGTAGGTTGTTTTTTTCTCTATGGATATTCATACAGCATAGAAAAATGCAAAGGTAACAGTATAAAGACATCAAACTAAACTTTTTATATTTTGCAGCTTTGGTCTTTCACATCCTAAGGAATACAGTTGCCTAGCCAAAACACTGGATGACTTCATAAGCCACAACATCATACACCAGGAACCACAACGAGACTCACAACGAAATATTTCTATAACCCTGAGCACAACAGAAATTGGGTTCTGGACAACTCACCCAGGTTCCAGCTTAAATAATAAAACACATCAATCCTATTAACTATAAAAGACTTGTACAACCGAAGTACGTTACGACACAGGGAATATAGCAGGTCGAAGGAGGTGATCCTGCCCCTCTACTCTGTTCTTGTGAGACATCACCTGGAGTATTGTGTGCAGTTCTGGTCTCCTCAACATAAAAAGGACATGGAACTGTTGGAACAAGTCCAGAGAAAGGCCACAAGGATGATCAGGGGACTGGAGCACCTCCCGTATGAAGATAGGCTGAGGAAGTTGGAGCTGTTCAGCCTGGAGAAGAGAAGGCTGCATGGAGACCTCATAGCAGCCTTCCAGTATCTGAAGGGGGCCTATAGGGATGCTGGAGAGGAACTCTTCATTAGGGACTGTAGTGACAGTACAAGAGGTAATGGGTTAAAACTTAAACAGGGGAAGTTTAGATTGGATATAAGAAGGAAATTCTTTCCTGTGAGGGTGGTGAGGCACTGGAATAGGTTGCCCAGGGAGGTTGTGAATGCTCCATCCCTGGCAGTGTTCAAGGGTGATATGATTTAGTGTGAGGTGTCCCTGCCCGTGGTAGGGGGGTTGGAACTAGATGATCTTAAGGTCCTTTCCAACCCTAACGATTCTATGACTCTATGAATATATTTAGATCATTATTTCAAATTAAATATATTTTTATTAGACATGGATAAATATGGAAGAACAGCATTTAGAACCTTAACTCCGCCCTATTAAAAGATAACATTACACAGTCCAAAAAATGTTAGAAAAGCAATATTGTCAACCACTGCTCTTACGTCAAATTCCTGCCAAACGCATAGCTGGCTCGGGGCCAAGGGAAATGGATTAAAAATTTTGTAGCAGCTTTTATCCTCCCAAGCTCCTTACCCAACATAACCGCTATCATCTTTTATGCAACAACATAATAAACCTCTACCACTCATATACATAATACCCAAGAGCCTCTTAAGTGTTTCCTAAGTTATACATACATATGTATGCGTACAAATACGTATACGTGTACACAACACACCCACTCACACTGACAAGTAAGCAGCAACATCTTCATCATGCAGGAAACTGAAATCAGATAGTTTAACACCTATCTGCTAAATGGCAGATGGATTTCTAAGGCAGCAGAAAAACTGGATGCAAAATGATCTTCCCTAAGTCTTTAAACTGGTATTTCTTAAGCACTGAAGAGCTTACTTTCATAAACCAGTAATATATTTCGCTTTAAATAATGTCTTCCTTTTATAGGAAAACCAGAACGCGGCATATTAGGCAAGTAAAATTATGCACACTATGACAGACAACATACATTTAAAAGCAGAAAACAACCAAGTGATTAAGCAGCAGAAGTGTAAACTGTCAATTCACAGCAAGCAGATTTGCAGGAAAAGAATTATGTATCGTATAGAATGAACTTACTGCACAGCAGCATTTTTATAAATTTGTCTACAACGAACAAGTATCAGGAACTTAAATTCCTAACTTTTCTGTGCTAAAAATCATTGCACATGTACAGATCTAATTTGCTGCTTTACAGCAAATAGCACAGAGCCTAATGCACAGATCAGGTAATGAGTACCAACAGTACCTACCTGAAATGTAGTGGCTACACTGTTGTGGATTACCTATGAGCAGCTTGCTGCAAACCCCATGAAGTGCAGAAGCACAGATGAACAGTTTATTCTTTAAAACCTAAGACTGAAATGTCAGCATTCTAGTTTTTAATCACAGTTCCTAAAAATATGTAATGTTTATGGTTTAAGTGTCTCTCACAGCTCTGTGCTTCAGTTTCAACACCAATGAGAAAAGTGTCAGAGATCATTCTTGGAACTTTAAGCTGAAACAGACAAGCCAACAACTAAGGCGCTCTTGCTTTTCTTTCTTCTGTTTCAGAAAAGCAGGGCTGATAGCTGAACACTACTCTTACCAGCTATGTCTTGTAACACTTCCCACAGATAATGGAGGGATGGATGTACAAAGCTCATTCTGCAGCCTGGTAGTATTGCTGCCACTTCAGGTCTTTACACTGCTGTGAAAGCAACACAGTACCTCCCAGCTCAATTCTAACCACTAGATTTGCAGGCCTCTCTTAGACATGTCACCATGTATCTATGAGAATCCCTACCACAAGCATTTCTCCAGACGTATTAACACACCAGTAGAGAACATGCAAGAGGCTTAAATACAAACTAGAAAAAAATAGAAGCTGGAGCAAAAAAGGGGATGAAAAAAGCAGTTTGTTGTTTACTCTGCTCCTGTACCACAGTTCAACACAATCTTCCTACTTTACCCTGTGTTGTTCTTTTGTAATATATGAATATCAATCTCAAGCCTTCAATTTACACTGCTCTTTCACCTCCTATGAAACCAAGTAAACTGTCACAACACTATACGTCACTGCAGTCTCATTTTTAAAAGAAAAAGCAACTGCATAATGTGTTTAATACAAACTAAAGTAACTAAATCTCATACCAGGATAGGTGGATAATATTTATATTCAGCATGTGTCAGGCAGCTATAACCCAGAGGTAGCATTAAGCAAGAAGAAAGAAATCAGGTTACCTGAGGCGAGTCAAAAGGATACCGACTACTGAACTTAAATAGAAGCTGAAATTTCTCCCCTTCATATAGGGTTCCTGGAGCACCTTCCATGTCGACAATCCATCTAATGAATGGGAAAAAAATATTTTTAGTATTGTGGACTGACAAATTACAATTTTCTTCCTGCAGCACAGGACAAATCTAATTGATTACCAATCACAGCAAAATATCCATTAGTATCATATCAATTACAAAGGTGACTAACATAACAAGCCTACACTTGAAGGAAACAAGTTTTGTATTTTACATACAGGCATTTAACATAACTGCTGTGAATTATACAAGTAATTATGACTTGAACTCGACACCAAACCATCAGTTCCCAATATAATGACTGTTAATGTGAAACAAAGCTGAAACAATTGTTTACTACTACTGTTACAGTTTACTCCTACACAAAAACAGGGCTGAAGGAAACAAACTAGTATGTGTTCTTTTTCATGTTGTTTTACTTTTCTGTCAAGGAAATCATCCATACAGTTCATTAGAATAAAATATGTATCCAAGGGGGAAGGGCAATGCTACTCTTACATTTGTGAAAAACTCAGAAATTTAGTGGCATATAACCTGACAGGTAATAGAACCAAAACCAGAAAAGTTAGTATATAAAGGAGAAATACAGAATGGAAAAGGTCACAGAAAATTAAAAACAAAACAAAAAGGATAATTTGCAACTATAATAAAGACAATACCTCAACATATCACAGTATTCATTTTCCTCTCATTTTCTCCTTCCATCATAACAACAGGTAAGTCGCTTACACATGGAGCTGCTGGGAGGGTTACTGGTTTTGGGTTGGATTTATGGGCGTTTTTTAATCCAGTCAAAAATAAACGCATATTGTTCAACACATACAGCAACACCCTGCTATCTAGCTTCTCTCATTTCTTACTTCTATTGATGATCGCTTTATACCATCCTTTGCCGCATTGCTTCCCCGTTTTTGTCTTTCACCCTTGATTAAGTTTTATACATTTGAGCAATATGACAAAGTGAAGATTCAGCAAGAGACTCAGATAACATTAACATCGGTCTCCAGTGGGGCAGCTGAGATTTTCAGAATAGCAACATGTTCAGAAAAGCTGACATCTCCTCCAGCTGGCAGTCCTGGTGATCCTATTCCCAACCTCTCCATCTCTCCTGTCATATACACTCTCTCCCTGTGTATTTAAACCGTGAACATGTTTTATCTTCTATTATTCTTTTGTTTGGTTGGCTGCTTTTTGGTTGTGTTTTGGCGGGTTTTTTTTTAAGAGAAACTGCTTCTTTACTGAACTGTCATGCTCTTCAGCAGAAATGCATCTTCAATAGCAGCATGGTAATAGCTGTAGTGGTGTTTCACATTTTAATTTTGTGATTTCACCTACCTGCACTCCAGACCACTTAACTCTTCTTATACCTTCTGCTTTTGCATTTATACACATGGCGGACCAACACTCTTCAGTTTTACTGTTCCCTGTGATCCAGAACCTCCACTTCCAAACTTTTAAAATAGTTTCATTTACTAAGTAGAAGATAACTCTGCCTGGACTTTTCTCCTTTTATGGTGAAGGAATCAAGAGAACCCATCTTTCCTGTGTGCTTTACAATTTAGCCATCTCACATTTCTAATCCTTGTGTATTTAAAATAGATGATTGCTTAACATTTCAAATGACCCAGTTACACCATGGGAACCAGTTATTTTATTCAACACCTTTCAAACCCAACCAGCATTGCCACACCAATCTTTACTGCACCAGTTCAAATTGCAACTTAATTAACTCAGAACATGCCACTTGGCACCAAAAACCCTCAAAGAGAAAAAATACAATGTTATTGAGACAGGAAGCCTCTTAAACAGTGACAATTCCAAGATCTAGCATGAAAGTAAATAGAAGTTTTTACTTTCAAGGTATAAAAGTTGTACATAATGTCTCTTGGAACAAACAAACACACAGACTTTTCCCTTTTCCATTCATCTGCTGTAAACTTTCTATTTAAGTGTAAGCTTAAATGTTTAAATTAGTAGAAAACACTTGCAATATGAGACTGAGTCCCTTCTTGTTTTAGTCACATTCATCTGCATGAAGTATCACAAAAATCAGCAGCAGGTAAAAAGCGACAGTGTTTATTTCAGTACACAGAAGGCTCAGAAAAGCCTCATGTAACATGGCCTGAGTGCCACCTCCAAAAAAGCAGGTGTGAAGCACCATCAGTAGTCAGCTCTATGTTATGTTTTTAAGTTGATCCATCAGTCAATAGTACAGAACATGCAGCCTGCCATTCATACTCACATTTACATCTGCTAAGGACTTTTTTAACATTTCTCTAAAATTACACTAAGAAAATTAGTTAAAAGAAAGGTCAACACAGTCTAAATCTTTAGAATTGCAGTCAATTAAAGCAAAAAAACCCAACAAAACATTAATACCTCTGTCCATTTCAATGGATAGAAGACAGAATATTTAACAATGTTATTCTCTGTTCTGCTAATCACAGAAAAAAAAACAGCAGGGAGCAAAGTGCAAACAAATGTTCTTGGATAACTTTGCTCTTTAAGAAGTTTCTTCCATTTGCTTCAGAGAAAAAAAGGTAAGGGAAATTAACAGCTACAAAATGTACTTAACAAAAATAACGTAGACTAAACCATCTATTCCATTATTTCAATAAATCTAGAGGGGTTTCAGAGGTTTGTAGTTATGAGAGATTGTTAAATTATTTTATTCTAAAATATGCAGAAGCTTCTACCAATTGACAATTTGTTAGACACTAAATGCCTAATAAAAAATTAATTAATTCACTATTAAGTTCCTGAGAGTGTCCAGCACATCACTGCAACATACTCATTAAGCAGAACCATGTCTTTCATTCTACTCCCTAGACTAAAAATTCAGAATGTTACTTGAAATAAGTGGTGGAAGTGGCCTGCAGAGAACTTCTCATTACATAGGCTTTTCAGCTTGATAGCAAAAATAAAATAGTGTATATACTTACTGTGTAATTGAATTTTGTACACTCTTTTCATTTAGAGTCATTCCTGGAGGTGGATCATTTTGCAATGCCAATAGTTCTTTTTGTAATCGTTTCTATAAGGAAATTGTATAAATATTTGAAATATTAAATAAAGTTCTACAACAAACATTCACACTAAAGTACATTGCATCAATTACTGAAAGGTAAAAGGAGTCTTACTTGAAAACTTAAATACAAAGTGAAATTGAAACATGAGAAAGAAGGAAGACTCCTTGTCCCAGAAATCAAACTGAAAAGTCACAAACCTTAAACTTACTGTTTCAGTAAAATGCAGCAGCACTCACATCTGCAACACTGCTAAGTGAAGAACTGTGTTGTGTTATGAAACACACAGAGGTATCCAGAATTTTGTCATAATACAAAGATGTCAATCAGAGCTCTACACCTGGCAGCAAACATTTCATAATCCCCTGACAGCATCAGATATACAATTAATTCTCCAAGATTTTAACAGCACAACTCTTCCTCCTCTAAGTAATTTAAGACACTTCTACCTGGCATCTGTGAAAGCCTTTGCCTTGTCCCAAGTCATTCCAGAGGACAGAACACAAAGCTAAAAGAAGACTATGTGACTTGAAGAACACAAACTATATTACAACTTTATAGTAACTTAGAACATATAGAGTGACAGTATTTAGAAATACAAAGAGCTCAGATAATTCCTACCTATTTTGGCATGGATAAATCAGTAACTGCAACCAGCTGCTTCTCTCAGAACTACCAGAACTGTTTCTTACAACCTCTGGAGCAAGGGAAATACAACCTCTGTGAAGTACTGCTACTGGCACTGCTTTCAGTGTGTTTTTTCTACATATAAATAGTTATGCAATATATTTTGTCATTTCCAAGCCACATAAGAAAGTTCAAGGCTTTTTCATTTCTTATTCTCCTTTTTCCTGCCAACAATTTTAAGATTTACTGCCTACCAGTCCACTTCCATCATCTTCCTATTCAAAATGACCTTACACTCAAGAGGAGTAAAAATACATGGTTTGGGAGTTTAATATCTAATGTTGACTCAACATACAATTTTTTAAAATCAGGTTTATCATGCACTTGTAGCTGCTTCTTACTGATCTTCCAAACAACTTTTCTGGTGCCTAGTAGAACTTTAAAAAAAATGCACAGGGGAAAATAAGGCAGTCACTTGTCAACACAGAAGTGATTCAGGATCTCGTATCTTTGACACAGAACTACTGAATTTATTCAGACACACAACTCCTAAAGAAACTCCTAAAGAAAAGGTCCTTATACATTCAGTTTACGGTTTGAAATAACCTTCTATTGCTATCAAGCAGCGATGAAAACTTGTTTTGAGCTTCTGTTTTTCAAATCCTTACCCTGACCCCAGACAGACACTTTAAGTCTTTTATTTTTAAGCAATTACATAAACACTCCAAATGTGAGATTTCACCCCAGAATTGCAGGCAATCAGGACAGAAGACCAACAACTGCTATTAGAGATGACACAAACCTTTTTTTTTTTGTTCTCTCCAGCCATAATGACCATCTTGGATAACTTACCTTGAAATTAAAGGTCAAAAGTATAATTTTATAATAAATTCCTAGATTTCTCCTGTCCCCATAATGACAGGAACTCAAACTGGTTTACAGTTCATGGGGGAAAATGCTATAAGCATTATAAAAGATTTCCTAAGTATTATTCTAGCCACCTCAGACAGAAGCAAGTCAAAGTCTTCACACAAAGGTAACTACTTCTACTGGACCAAATGATACACATTTAAGATGTGATACTTTGGGGAATACAAGTTCTTATTTGGGTTTTCTCCAACTGGAATAATAAAATATACTATCCATTTTACAACATTCTACTATTCCATTAACTATGCCATACAAGTTAATCATAACTTACCTAACAACATAGCTGGGTATCTTCAGTCTTTCACCAGACATTTTCAAGATTTCTTCTATCAAGCATCAGCTCAATTACTTCTGTACAGATTAACAAAGACCTGCCTGCAGACCTTTTCCAGAAAATGCTCTAGAGTACTCTACAGCAATTGCAACAAGTTGCAGAGTGCATCCCAGCCTATTAACAAGAATTAATTCCAATACTGAAAAATCGTTTTAATAGAGGGGTTAATGTTTAGAAAAAAAACTCTCTGGTCAATGCTTTCCAGTGTCTGACTATTCTCAAGATATAAAATGTTTCTTTGATATCCTACTGGACTATCTCATGTTCCAGTTTGTGTCTGTTACCCCTTGTCTTCCCTCTGTGGCTCCATTTTCCCAAACATCCTCCCATGAGCCTGTTGCAGACATCAGCAAAGTCTTCCCTTTGCCTTCTCTTCTGAAGGTTGAAGAAATCCAGTCAGCTTCTTGTACATCATGTAGTACAGCCCTGTACCATCTTGGTGGGTATCTGTTGGACTCACTCCTGCACATTAATATCTTTCTTGTACCAGGGCTTCCTAAAGACAATACTCCAGATGTTGTCTCAAGTGCCAGAGAGAGGGGAAGAATCACTTTCCTTGAGCTGCTGGCTACATGCCTGCACACACAGCCTAGGAAAATTTGGAAGATACTCTCCAAAGATATCATGAAGGAGATTGGTTTTTATTTAACCTCTCCCCCTTACCATGATTTAAAATAATCTGTCCCATGTTGTGTCTCATTGATACACAAAACTGGATTATCAGGAGTCAAATCTAGTTTAATTAAAAAAAAAAAAATTGCTCTTAAATGAAGCCCTTGCAGACCAGATTCACAGAGTTTAATTAGGAAATTGAGCTGGTTACCACAGTTACTCAGAAAACATCTCAAATTTAAATGCTACAACTTGAAGTGAATTCCAGTGTTTATCAATATATGTACTAGCTAATCAAAGGGGGTACAAAGAACATTAATTCTCTCAAAGTAACACTAAGTCTAACTACTACTGTACCACCATGCACAAATCCAGAAGCATGCACTCCTAGCTTCAAGATAAGACATTTATGTACTTTTCAAGAAACATGACTCTGATATATCAAGCCCATGCACGTTACATACAAAAGGCATGCTGCAACTGTAAGTTTCTTAAATTAAGCATTTGAAAAGGAACAGTTTCATATGGTGAAAAGCCTGCCTTGTATTTGACAGCCATGAATACAGAAGACTTCCTCCAGCACAAAGCACTTGAGAATTAGCAGCAACTTGCATAGCAGGACAAAGTATAATGGATTAACGCTTTTCAGAAGATTTTAACTATCTTATTTGTGGACGCTTATAAATTTCGGAAGTCACCTCTCCATCTTACTAACACAAGCACGGATCAATAATTCTTAAAATATCTTGGCCATTAAAAGCCTTTAACACTTTCCACATCACTATCTCTTGCTTTTATAACTGGAAGAATTTTCTTCACAGTAAGAGATCTAGGCGACTCATATAAATTATGTCAGATTACTTCTCTTATTCTTCATAGACAGAGAATTCTTATACTTATTTCAACTTATTTTTAGCCTTCCCCAGTATCTACTCAACTAAACACATAATTCTTTCAAGCCAATGCAGACTGCCCTCAAAATACCCTCTGGTAAGTCCACTCAGCTTGACAAATGCCCTCTCCCAATCAGAGACACAGTCGAAACTAGAGTTATTTTACTACAACCAAACTACAACTGTGATACCTTGAGATGTGGTCTTTGCGACTAATAAAACAAACAAAAGAGATACAAAGAGTGGTTTATACCACATTTTTCTTCTGTACTTATTCAAATGTCACACTAACACAAATAAAAGATACTTGCCCAGTCAGAATACAGCTCCTGCTTCTCTTTTACAATAGTTACCACACAGTAAGAGGAGTAAATCACATCAGTTCAGTGTGATTCTTCTTCCAAAACCTATTTTGGTTACTTTTTATCTAGAAACTCACAAGTTAATTGTCTATTTATTCATATAGGTATCAGAAACTATTTGGTTCAGTGATCTGCAGAAGCCAACCTGTCACATGACAGTACAAGAATAAAAATAGCATTTATCACCTGGAAACTCGCTCAAAATAACATCAAAAAAAAGCCCTCAGATTCAGATACTTAAACACAATGGGAAAAAAAATTAAATAAAATCAACCCAGACAGAAAGATCCTAGTGACTGACACAATATCCAATGTCTAAAAGATACTGAATCTGTCACAGAATGATTTGGCTTGGAAGGGACCTTGGACATTTTCTAGGTCCAACCCCCCTGCCATGGGCAAGGACACCTTCCACTAAACGAGGTTGCTCAAAGCCCATGCAACCTGGCCTTGAACGCTGCCAGGGATGCTTCCTTAAGTATCAAGGTAATTAAATACCTTAATGTCTCCTTAAATACCCAAAGTGCTGTACCTCCTCATGTAACTTATACATCCACATTCAGGTTATACTAAACAACATTCAGCAAACATTCAGAAGTAAAACTTTATTTATTCTTAAAAGTGTATATAATTAGGAAAAAAAAAATCAAATTGTCAATTGTTCCTAAATGACCCAATTTAAATTCATTCCCGTAAGTTCCTACTATCTCTCCCAATTCCAGGCATCAAAGGAAGCTGTTCCTATTTATTAATTCTTCTAAAGTGTACACCTACAGACTCTTTACTTACTCTTCATATTCCTGGTGAGATCTTCATCCAGCTCAACTACCTTTGCCTTCAGTGGCTCTTCCTGCAACATCTTCCTCTTCCTTTTACTTGTGGTTAAGATTTCAGTACTGGGTTAGCATCCTTCACTTAAAGAAATTTCAGCCTTCCTTCATCTCCTTGAGCTCCTCAGTTTATTTCACTTTCTTTAGATTACAGAAGTTTATTTACGTACCCTATTTCCAGAACCATTTTGTTTATTCTTTTGCTCAGTTTAAAACAAACCAGCAGGACCAATGTAATTCTAGTTTTAATATAAGATGATTTAAAATATAACTATTTAACCAGATCATCTTGATTTTCTGAACTTGGGTGGGGGGGAGCATGGAGCTATGTAGAACCAGTCAGCTACACCAGCCAGGAAAAATCTACATTATTAGCCACAGTGGCATTTGTCTCCTATTTCCACTAAGGTACCTGATGACTAGTGTCACAATACATTTTCAAGAACAAGCTATCTAAAGGCACTCCCAAGACCTTTGCTCACATTTCAGCCAGACAGTGAAAGACTACTATAAATTCAGAAACCTAGTATAGAAAAAAGGCAAAACAAAGTGGTTTTGACTCAAGTGATCTTTTTTCAAACACACATTACTGGCTATCTATAGCACTGTTATGATTAGTACTAACCTGCAAATGTTCCCTTCATTTCTATCTTCCTAGTACAATGCGTGTTTTGCAGTAGTACTGTTCCAGCTGTCAGTGCTTTCCTCCTACCCCTGCCATACTTCTATTTTTGCTGCAATTTCCAGATTCATACCCTGCAACAGTAGTTCATGTCACTTTGTTTTCTTGCTCAGGCTGCTATTGCTATTTATATACATTTAAGCTCTGTCCTTTTTATTTGGCATGATTTGTTGTTCATTTAACTGCGTCATGTATTTTCTGCTTTTCTATTCACAGTCTTATCCCTTCATCTTTCTAGTGATTTATAAAAACTTCTCTTAGTGCTTTTCATAGAATCATAGAATAGTTAGGGTTGGAAAGGACCTTAAGATCATCAAGTTCCAACTCTCCTGCCATGGGCAGGGACACCTCACACTAAACCATGCCTCCCAAGGCTCTGTCCAACCTGGCCTTGAACATCACCAGGGATGGAGCATTCACAGCTTCCTTGGGCAATCTATTCCAGTGCCTCACCATCCTTACAGTAAAGAACTTCCTTATATCCAATCTAAACTTCCCCTAAGTTTTAACCTGTTACCACTTGTCCTATCTCTACAGTTTCTAATGAATAGTCCATCCCCAGCATCCTCATAGGCCCCCCTTCAGATACCGGAAGGCTGCTATGAGGTCTCCACGCAGCCTTCTCTTCTCCAGGCTGAACAGCCCCATCTTTCTCAGCCTGTCTTCATACGGGAGGTGCTACAGTGCCCCGATCAACCTTGTGGCCCTCCTCTGGACTTGTTCCAACAGTTCCATGTCCTTTTTTTTGTTGAGGACACCAGAACTGCACACACTACTACAAGTGAGGTCAATGAAATCTGGTAATTTAAAACAGCGAACAACGGGTAGATTTCACTCTTACACGCTTGTTCCTTCCTTTCATACTGAGCTTCAGCAGTCAGTTTTCTGTTCTGTACAAAGTCTTCAAGTTACAAATAGCTCCTCCTGTAGTGATACTGCCTTTTACTATTATTCCTATTTATTTTTTTCCATATTGAGAAAGCTTGCCACTGTAAATTTGCATTTTCTTCTGGAAACCTTTATCTCTTCAACACTATTTATAACCAGGAGTCTTTTATTTACATATCTCCAGCCCATGTTGCGACATGGACATCTGAAGTCAATACCATTATTGGTTTTGCTTTTTTTTTTACCACAAATCGAGAATACCTTTCTTTTCATTACATACTCAAGTTGCTTTCAGCCTCTTAGCCAGCCCCTTTAAACCAATATATAAGCTAGTGCAGCTACTCACTCCCACAACAGCCTCCAAACAGATGTTTTCTATACGCTGATACGCTCTTGGGAGCTGTTCTTTTCACATCACAAGACCATCTTTCCAACATTTCTGCTAACCCATCATAAGATTTTATACAGAAGCTCCCTTCCTGCTTGTCCACTTTCTATTTAGAGAGACTGCAAAAGAAAACACAGACTGCAGTGATGGAGTTATTTATGTAAAGGGGGATAAATGAAGGATGCACAGGCAATCTTAACTTGAAACATCAATTCACTATCTAGACAGAAACAGAACGCCAGAGTAGGAAGATCAGAAACCCAAGACTGGGTAGCACCACAGTCTTTCAACTAAAGAAATAACCAGCTGAAAAAGGCAATGAGTAGTAACATAACCAGTAGTTTACACAAGTATTTTCAAAAAGGTGAAAGTCTCTGAAACACAGATTACTTGACTTACCTGCCTCTACAGGAAACGTTGACTCAAGGATGAAATCAAAGAACACAGCTTAACACTGATGCAAACATCCGTTCCAAAAGAGAGTTTATGCCAGTAGTTGAGACATGACTGACACAGCAATGGCTTGTATTTTGTTGCTTATTCTGTCAAACTGCATTTGTGCGAGCCCTTTGGTTATCCTCCACAGATTTTCTAAACTGTCCAGCTCATAAGACTTCTCCAAGCATATGGAGCAAAAAGCAAAAACATTAACTGGTGCCAAAGGAGTAAAATTCCTGCTGCTCCCCAGACAGCTCACAACAATCTCTAACATTTCAATCCCGACAGCCAACACTCAATGTCTGTCATGGTTCCAGTTAAATGTATCTCTGAAGCCAGTATCTTCTAGCACCTTTACTAAGCAAAAATACATACTTCTTCTCAAAACTGACACACATCTTACTTGGACACCTGTGGAAGTGGTGTGGTAACGAGTTCTCAAATACCATCACGGAATTCTCACTTGTGTTGATTCCTGGTGAATCCCATAAAGAAGCAGAAAGCAGGGCAGAAGCATACAAAAAGATGCAGTATGTGAAAAGGGGAAGAGGATAGCAATTTAGGACAGGAGGAGGTTTGAAAGTCAGCAACATAAGTATTTCAGAAAGCATCTTCTATAATCAGATAGTTGAGCTGCTGTGCACCACTGAGTTACATGTTATATATCACATAAATGCTTTCTAACAAATACAGAATTATTTCACTGGTCTCTTTGTCCCTGTCAAGTAACTCAAAAGGCAATAACCCATATTCCTAAAGCATATATGGCAATATTACCATCACATTCTCCAAAACCAGGGATCATTTTCCGATTCTACCAAAACCAAGTATCATACCCATGGTCAGACAGATAGACAGACTTTAACCACAATCCCCCACAGTGCAATGGCGCAGATCAAAGATATTTTCCTCCCCTGCAATGAAAACTTATCAGGTCCTTGTAGGCAATTTTTACATGCCTTTCTTAATGCCTTTAAAAAGGAGTATCACAATATCAGGTGTCTATTTCCAGTTCTAAGCCCACTGCCAAACTCTTACATCAGCTTTGCCACTCCCTAGGAAAACTAGGGCCCACAGAGTTAAAGTTTAACAAAGTTATATGCAAACAAAAATGTCTACAGTGAAAAAGCAAGGCACCCTTAGTTATAAGAGTCACTACCAAGTATGCATTATGTACATATAGCTGAGGGCAACTAAGACAGTCAATGAATATTGTTTCAATTAATGCGCTATGCTTCATAACTGCAGCAGGCAAAGCATGCATACACTGTTAACACTGGCACTGTTGATTAGCAGTTAAAATATCAACACCATAATCCAATCAAGTTTGACCATGCGCCCATACTCCTGACTTACTATCACCTCAGAGCTGAAACTATGAACTTTATGAAGGTAAATTATATAAAGAAAATAAAATTGAGGAAAGATCAATGAG
This sequence comes from Pezoporus wallicus, assembly GCF_028554395.1. NCBI lineage: Eukaryota > Metazoa > Chordata > Aves > Psittaciformes > Psittacidae > Pezoporus > Pezoporus wallicus. Next base: position 5,724,016 of record NW_026641950.1, read on the forward strand.
TATATTCAACTGTGATATCTTTGCAATTCTTGAATATTCCACTTTCTGTAGTTTCAAGACATTCTGCACAAAATGCACAGGGTTTTAAATGAGTAATATCTTAAGTGGGTAAAATAAACAATACACCATCTTAGTCAAATATTTTACCTATGATGAACAACCCTTAATATCGACTTGAAAGTCTTATTTTAGAGACATTTCTTTTTAGAAAGAAAGGAAGGAAGAAATGCTGAGCTGATTAAACCACCAGGAGATTCAATACATGGCAGGATATATTAAGAGTAGTGGTATGAGTCTGTCAGAAAACTGCTGGGGAAAAAGCAATTTTTTTCTAACAGTAGAGCAGAAACCTACCAGTAGAGCAAAACGTCAAAAATGGGCAAACAGCTTCGAAAATGGGCAACAGCTTTCCTTCATTTCTGTCGGAGGAAATGTTCCACCACCACACCTTTTACCACAAAAACAAGCTGTGATGGGTGATTAAGCTGGAATGCAGTGGCCTTTTCACCTGGAGTGGCAGGGACTTTCACTAGCACTGCTCAGTTAGGTAGTATCAGGGGATATAAGAAAGACGGAATAGCAACTTCACAGACTAGAAAGCATGGGTGCCCAAAACATCTGAACGTGAATTCTGTTAGAATCCTTCTATTTCCATACACTTTTAATTCCTTTCTCTTTGTTGCTGTGATGTAAGAAAGGAGTAGCCTTCCAAGGCCAAGCCTTCTTAGACACTGTAAAGTCAAATCTTATCTGGTTTGGATATCAAAGAGGAAGAAAAACTAACTCATATATAGTTAAAAATTAAAAATTAATCCCACAGGGATTGATTCTTCTATTCTATGCTGGTAAAGCAGCTGCACCCCAGGGACACCTAACAATATTTCTTCTGTAATTACCAATGATTCCCTTCCACACCCAAAGATATAAATGTAGCCAACAAACTCTGTTAGCACAAAAACCAGTCAGTACTAGGAAGCAGTCATGGCAAATAATTTACATTTCACTTATGAGCTATAGGCTGTCACCTCCTTGCCCAGTCAAGTCCCAAAATATTTCACAAAAAAACATCTTTTCTGTTTTGAATAAGTTTCTGCATGCAAGAGACAAACGGGAACCTTGTACCCGAACAAGAGGAGCTGTTAGCAGGCTGTAACACTACTGTTGTTACAACACCACCAAGCTGATTCATAAGCAAAGCTGTTGCTAGCCTGCCAGTACAACCTACTAGCCTGAGAGTAAGACCACGACCAACTCTATTTTCAGTATTTTGGTTCTTCCATTCACACATTTCTACTGAAAAGAATCTCAAATCCAGAATATAAAGTCCTAAACACTGAGTAATACTCCTGTTTTTCAAACACAACTCGTCTACAGAAAAAATGTTTTAAGCAGTTTGAGTATTGCTGAAATTTACTGCATGCTACTCTCTAACCTTGCCTTTAAATACCAAAAAGCTCTCAAAATGAAGAGAAACAAGATTAAAAATGGTGACATTTTAAGAAAAAAAGCCACTCAAGAAAATCTAAAGAGATGAAAAGTCCCAACAAATTAAAAAATCATTTGTTTCCTAATGAATCGGGTCACTCAAGAAAGCCCCTGCAGAGCGTATCCTACAGCTCAGGAGAAATAATCTGGCCCAAACTCCCAAGCAATGCACATACTTGATTATTATACTCCTGTGTGAATTTTTCCTAATCAAAGTTCTTCCGGTAACTTTTAATCAAGGCCCAGAGGAGGAAAAAAAGAGAATTGTCTGGATGTGCCCAATTAAAGTTTCAGCAGGACACACAACAACACAGCTTCACAAAATACTCTGTCCAAACAAAAAAAAATTATGCCAGGATTTGAAGAATTGTTTTTCGGTTTTATCTATTTTTGGCTGAATATCGGGTTTTCAATCTGTACTGAGAATGCAGAAGCAGATTAGTCTCCTCCTCCTCCTCATTCCTAATAAAACATGTTAACATCTGGCAACCCAGTTCTAATGTCATTTTCCCAGACCAATCCATACTTCAAGTTCTGAATGACAGGCATTTTGTACATTTTGCTCTTTATAAAAGAGCCAAAAGGCAACACATTAATCTTTTAACTAGCTACTTACAAATAAGTTTCTACCACTAATCCTTTGTTCTTCTGGGCATTTAAAAATTTCACTAGGTTAGGCATTGGAGGGGAAGGATTGTTGATTTCTCGCTTCACTAACAGAATATTAACTTCACATGCTCCAAAATATTCTACAATATTTGACTGGAAGCAACACAGTCCTCTTCTAAACAGAGTGGTATGTTTAACAAACTCACTAAGAGGTAAGATCAACTTGAAATCAGAACTACAGTATAATTAAAGATAAATCAAGAACCACACACAAACAAAACACTTTCAGAAAAGCTTCTTGCCAGATAATCCAATTTTTTTAGCATGAACTTGTCATTTTAAAGCAAATTTAAGTGAAATCCACTAATAAAAAAAAAAAGACTGCCAAGCTAGTCATTTGCTTTATAAATGGAGACTTCAAATGTACCAACACCAAGCACAAACCTCACACAGTATTAAGAAATCAAACACAAATTATCTTTAAATGACAAGAGTCTGGCACTATTTTAACTGCTTCAGCTAAAGAAACGCATTTAAGACAATAGCATGGGCTAGCACAATGAGGGCAACCAAATATTTACCTTGGAATTTCTCATCCTTTTAGAAGTCATTCGAAAGACTGATAACCAAGATAAAACGCTACATTCTGACAAAAAGCCTTTAGGAAAGAAAAGGGGCAAAATGTTGGAAGACGCAAACTATAAGATTTAAATCATCATCAAATCTGTATCCCTAAATATGACAGGGAGAGAATTCCTAACTTAGGAAAATTCAATCCATTCAGCTTCCTTGTTCCTTCTCACTAGTAGCCACCAATTTCTAATCAAAAAGAAATACATAAATCTACGTGAACAAGTAAAATTAAATTCTATTAAGCATTTTATTCCAGCAGACTTTTAGAGACAATATTTGCTATACTCTAGTAAACATCTATTGACATATATACAGGATTGTCTTCCTGGGGCTGATCCAAGCAGTATTTCTAATTAAGCTGAATACAAAAGGATGAACAACTTTGTATTTGTAATCACCCAAGAAGAAACAATTATTTTTTAATACTGTGTATGAAAGGATGAATAGCTAGTAGCACCAATCAGAGCATTAATTATAAAAAAAGATGTCTTACAATTCATGCTCTACCATCATTAACTTCTGTCCTTTAACACATTAATACTGCTCCCAGGAAAGCAAATGATGGGGTTCTCTCCCTTCTTGCTCTGCCACCCTGGACTGATACCTGTTTTTCATTCTAGTGATTAAGGTGACCTCAGAGGAAAAACAAAAACAAAGAAAAAAATACTGCAAAGGCTGGCAGACTCCAGAATACCTTCTGAAAGCCCTCAACTATCAAAAGCAGGCAGAAGACACATTATATGACCTTCATTCTATCACAAAAGGTTCTTACTGGCTCTTTTTACTTAACCTATTTTATTTCCTTTTTTTTTAATAAATGAAGCTATGCAGGATTCAATGAATGGGTAATATTAGCTGTTCTTCCCTTCAAAAGACAAAACCTCTTCAAAACAATGCAAGATGCACAAAACTTCTGGCTCCAAGTACTGAGCAAGAGACCTTTGCTGTCCTCTGCCCCAGTGGAAACTTCAGACTGCAAGCTGCTCGAAAGCTTGTCTCTTAGCTGTAAAACAAGGCTACATAAGAGACATGGTGATAATACTGAACACATTTGTATTTGTTGACCACAGCTATAACCACGGCTAAGTTCAATAGAAGTTGCGCATTCTCTCTTTCATTTTAATAGGGGTAATTTAACCACAAAATCTGTGGGAGTATTCACCAGGTAAATTATACCTGCATAATTTATAGTGAAGATCCTTTAGTCTGAAAGCCTTAGCTCAGTAGAATTTGAGCAAACAATTAAAGAAAGTGCTTGATCACAGAGTTTCACACATTGTTTGAGCTAAGCTGCTTTAGCTTATTAATTACAAACTCGCAGAACTTTCCAAGGGAGCAGCTTAACAAGACAACATTCCCTGGCTTTTGCAAATCTATTGTTTTGTCTTCTCCCCTACTCAGAGCTCAAATAGCTAGGCCTAAGAGCAAATACAAGCACACCACTAAACAATCAGATGGAATAACTATTCTTTACAATAAATAACCATACTTTTATTTTCTTGATTTAAACCATAGATGTATTCATAAGGTACCAACATACAATGTGACAGCTTGAAAGCATTCATGGTTTTCTGTATTTTAGCTATATAGTTGGTCTTTTTGGAAGAAAGGTTGGTGATAACACTCAGGGACACTGGTTTCAGTAAATTTGCCTACCACTTCTTCCTTTTTCAGAAGTGAATTCTTCCATTCCACCACAAAAATTGTGCAGCTGCTGCACAGCAAAGTGTTTCCCAAAATTCTATTTATGTAAGCAGATGAAAAAAAAAAAAAGCAAGAGAGACTTCTTAGGGCCTAAAGCCATAACTTTTATTTCTCTTTACTGACTTAAAGACTTTTCAATTTTAAATTTCACCTGATATTCAATTGATTTAAAGTTTATTTAAAAAAAAACAAAGAAAACCAAGACTGAACTACCTCATCTTGGTTAAATACTCATATATTTTGCATTTATATTCTTTTACTCTAGCTTGGCTACATGCCAAAGCTAATATGGAACACATCAGTATAGACTGATAACTGAAGGTTACATAAAGGACTAACAAATTCTTAGTGGACAAAAGAAATGTATCTTACTCTCCACCCATTCTGGTCTCAATTACGGACTTGCATTTTCAAAAATTTCTGTAAAAAATTACTGAAATTTTTATCTTCAACACTTTTTTACCAGTGGCACCACTACATACTTCAAGACGTTACCACCAATAACTTCACTGTGTCCATGTCCCAGAATTTATTATATAGTTACAGTAACCACTAATTTTCTTTTTATTTCTCAAATATTTTGTTTGAACAACACAAATAGCATCCCATACTGTGACATTTCACAGTACAGAACAAATGCATCATCACTGAAGTTTCAGTTGACTGAAAGCTTCCCTTGATTAAGGCTGGGTTTGTCTGGTATTTTTTGGAAAATATATTAAAAATAGTTTAGAACTTTTTCCTGGACAAAGCTGCCAAATTAAATAAAGAAAAAAATTATTCCCAAATTATTAAATAAAAAAGCTGACAATATTGAAGATAAAGCAATAAGTAACTGTTCTGAGAACAGCTGGAAACATAGAACTTCCACTAAGACTAGGACAGGTAAAAAAAGACCCAAGAGCAGATAAAGAATAGAACCAGGTAAGTTTACCCAAAAGCATATATAATTTTTCTTGACATGTCAGTGGGCTGAATGCATTTTCCCCATCCCCTACCCCACTGGGTGAAAATTGTGGGAACCTTTTCCATTGCTACTGACTTGTGTTTTGTGATAAAAGGTCCTGGTGATCTCAAACTGTAACATGAATTCTGCATTGTCACCTAGAACAATTATTTTATTAAATGCCTGTTTAGACATTTATTTAAAAAGAAACTATTGCTGAAACAAGACTTCTCAAGTAGCACTTGATTTTGATGTGTGCATGTATTTTGATGGCAGCCCGCCCACAGGCAGTTTTCAAGAGCAAAGAAAAATAAAATCCTGATTACACAAACGGATGGTGAAAGCTGACATTCTACACTCTTGACTAAAGGTGGTTGTGTTATTAACTACAGTAGCTCTATTTAGTCAGATTTAAATACCTACATGTACAACTCTCATGTGCCTAATTTTAAAGAAAAGACATGAGGTTATTCTGGGTAATAAAACACAAACCTAAACCTGTTCCCATAGATGCATTTGTGAAAGCAAATAAAGATGTCAAATCGTAATTTACAGTTTAAAGTCATCTGGTATTAAAACTGAAAGGAGGGGAAATGTAAAACAATGGTAATTAAGATGTCAGCATTAAAGATAAAGTCAGTCTTCCAAGTTTAAGATGCAAATAGCTGACATTCTGGGGGTTGAGGGAAAGGCCTTAATTATCTAACACTCTGTACAGCAATGATGTATTTTCTGCGCATTTTCAACTGAACTTCCTTGGTGCTACTTTCTACCCACACTTCTTAATACAGGCTGTTTCTCCAGCTGTTCTGAGAGCAACTGTTTATTGCTTATTATTTCCTCAGCATTTGCTGCATTTCCATGTTATCTGTAGCTTTACGAGTTCACATTACTAAAGATGTTATACCAAATTTTCTAAAGCGAATCCATTCTATTCACTTGTTGTACACTACTTAAAACTTCTCAGAATATTTCTGGGGGTTGGGGTTTTGCTTCTGTTTTCAGGGGAGGTTATGTGGTTTTGGATTTTTTGTTGGTTTGTTGGTTTTTTTTCTTTCTGTGGGTTTGTTTTGTGTTTGTTTATTTTTAATCCTTTTTTTCCATGGAAAAGTTGCACAAGCTTGTGTTTTTCTGGGAAAAACCTTGAAATAAATGCTTTTCCTTCAAGGTTTGTTTGGGGGTTTTAATTTTTTTCCTTGAAAAACAAACATCATTTAAAGTTATGCAAACCAATCCAGCAGTAGCAAATTAGCCACCACTTTGGGCAACACAACACTGTGGTCAGAAAACAAAACACAAGATCCCATCACCATTGGCTTCTACTATTCTGGAAGAAGAGCATTACAGAAAACTACCATTAAGGAATGTCCACACAGACAAAGATCACAATAAATTTAAATGATACGCATAAAGGCTCAAAGTCACAAATTTTACAAATCACTATGCATCCATCAACTGAACCAAAGGAGCTCTTCAGGCTGATGTTCAGTGCCACTGGCAAAAAGAGGCGATTTGTTAGAGTTTCAAAACCTTCCTTGTAGGCTAACTTAGAGCATGCTGAACAGGTAACTCTAGTTTTAAGTTCAGAGAAATTTTGGTGGATCTGTGAAAATAAGATGTAACTAACCCAGGACATCATACATGGCTGTATACAATTACAGCCAATTGAAGAAGCAACTAAAACTTCTTTAATGTATCAATATATAATTCTTATCAGAAATAGAAATAACATGGCCATAAACCGCAGTGATAGACTACTGGTATAGTTAGAGTCTGCAATGGATAGCACAAACATTTCAATTAAACACTGAGTATTTAAAAACACTCTACATAAACAGAAAAAAGACATCTTTTTCTGTCAGGCAATTTACATATTAAATGTTAGTACTGATAATACTAAATTATATGATCCTGAACTGAAAAACACTTAAAATGGTACACAACAGTTTCTTTATAAATGCTTTTCATGCTGAAGATTTAATTGTTAATTAATAGAAGAATTCAGAGCCTTGAAACCTTGCTCACCTGCAAAGGTGTCTGCTATTGAGAAGCTGACTAATTTTACAGTTCAATACTAAATTTCTCATTTACACTTCCTATTAAAAACATATTAAAAAAAACAAAAAAACAACCAACACCTAACAATTCCTTTTCCAATTTGCTAAACAACATTACTAAATCAGTAGTTTCCTAACCTTAGGAAAAAGTCACCAGAATGTTCTACAACTAGCAACATACAGACAAAAAATCTCTAAGCTTCTTTGAATGTCTCATCAAAGGACAACAGAACACTAGTAATAAAAAAAAAAAAGTGTTACCTTACAGCTGGCATTTCTAAACTGAAAGCAATTACAACAGCAGACCTACCATGACAGTGTTTTCAGGAAGTGAGTACTACCCTCTTTTAGGCAACATTTGACATTCACATATCCCAAACAACCTCATTTAATTGTAATCAACATTTCCCCTTTACAGAGGGAGCAACAGGAACAAGGGTGAAGCAAGCTGCAGAAGGTCATTTACTAGGCCAGAGACAGCAGGACAGCACAGGTTTACAAAGTCCCATAGAGTGCCTGCTTCAAGTTTCATAACTACTATTTCCCTGTAGTTCTCACAGTTTTGTAAAATATACTACTTAATAAATCATTCCCTCTATTTTAAAGTTATGCTTGTTAAAGGCTGAACCTTAGAAGAGCATTACAAAAATGCATTTACCAGATAGAGCTGACAAAAGGAAGGCAGATCAGACTATCTGTCTAAGCTACAGCTAAATGAAGAACATTCTGTACAGTATGTTCAAGTACTTGATCTTGTTTCATTTCAGTAACTCAGGAAGACACACCATAGGGTTTTTTATGCTTCTAAACTTCACGAGCAGAATTTTCACCCCATGAAGTTCAATGCTCTAACACCTTAACTCTTTTTTAGCTACACTAAATCTAAGCTATCAGGACAAACTAATTTCATTCATTTTGTACACTCTTTCTAGGCTGTTCCATCACTAGTGAAAAAAAAATGTGTTATACTGAACCAAAACAAAAACAAGAAAGAGAAAAGAAGCAGCAGTCTGAGAAAGGAAACAGGAGTGCTAATCATCCAGATCTAGAAACAAAATGGAAAACTGTAAGAAACTGAGGAAAAGCAGTGCAGTTACAGGTGAAATCAGGAAAGACAGGGCCACTGCCATAAAACCCAGCTATCTCTTCTCCTGCCCAGTCATAATAAATCACCACCCACTCAGAGCAGCACACAGAGAAAGTGATCCATTCTTGCAGAGCAATTTCTGCAGCTACTGTTTAAGAACTCCTTCAGAGAAGGTATGAATAAATAATTCAGCTGGAAATACCTGTCAAACAGCAGGATGTTTCATGCTACTGTACCTACAGCAACCCTATCCAACCAAGTAAAAACAGGCATTATTTGTCCACAGGTCTGACACCACACTACAATCTCGTTTTACGGAAAAAAGGAGGAACCCACAGGCAACATGGACACACGCTTTGGAACGAGACATTGCTGTCCCCAGCCCCGCTGTGCCCGAGGATTACAGCTCCGTAACCCCAGAAACGCCTGTGAAGATGGAGCTATTGGTCACATCCTTCGGTGACACCGGGCGGCTGTTCCAGACCTCCCCCCCCTTCCCCCCCCCCCATCCCCGCTACGCTGCGGCCAGGGAGGGGGCCGAGCCGCCACCTCCCAGAGCGGCCAGAGAAGCTGAGCCCTCCGCAAACCCTGCCTAGGGGGACAGGGATCCCTTCACCTTCCCCTCGCCTCCCCAAGGAGCGGTGACATAGCCCGCCCCGCCCGCCCTCACCTGCGGCTCCCTCCTCACCCCCCACGGCCCGGCCTGCCCCTTACAACCTGCCCTAGGGGTCTCACCTCCATCCCAGCGCCGGACTGGCCCTTCCCTATCTCGCCCTGCCCTGCCCTCCCCCTACCACACACACGCCCGAAGGAACAGCTCCTCCCGGCTCCGGGCTCCCACCGCCGCCGCCCGGTCCTCGCATCCCGCGGCTGCCCCGGCTGTACCGCAGCCCCGGCTCCACCGCAAGCTCCTCACCTGCATGGACGCCATGATGGATCCTCCCCCTCCCCTCTGCGCCGCCGGACAGGGCCCACGGAGACGCAGCGCCGCGCGACCGTCCCCTCCCCGGTCACGTGCCCGTGCCGCCGGTTCGAGAGGCCGCGCATGCGCAGGGACAGCACTGTGGAGAAACCGGTGCGCGAGCGGGCGCCGTCTCTGAGGGGTCGGCCTGGGTCCATGGGAGGCGCCTCGTTGCGCCCATCGAGGGGCTTCAGCGGCCCGTGGGCTGCTCGCCTAGCGGCGAGGAGGGAGCCGTGTGTCTCCGCGGTGGAGCGGGCAGTGACGCCGGCCATCAGCGCCGCCGCCGCGAGGGAGCGGGTTGACCCCCCCACCCCGGCCGATCTCTCTCTTTGTAAAGGTTTTTAGCTGTGCAGTCCAGACTCTTTAGAGAACGCTGGTGATGGCGGCTGTGGCCGTCTATGGGTTTCTCTGGGCTGTGGGAGAAGGCCTGCCTGCGGCTCGCGCTGATGGACAGTTCTCGTGAGGGGAGACCTGTCCCTGTCGTAGTCTGCCACAGGTCGTCAGATGGACTGATTTTTCTACACTGGTGGTCCGGAGACCAAATTAGCATGGGTGTAGTTCAGAGAGAGCTTTTTTGGATTCCACATTTTCCTTTCCTGGGCTGGAATGTCTTCTGTGTTTTGTACCAGATGATTTTGTGGTAACTGTGTAGGTGAAAGTAAACAAGCACCATTCATTAAAAGCGACCTGCATGCAATCAGTAAGTTAAGCAACTTGTGGAAACACTTTGTCATAAAGCAGTTGTTCCAGGTGTAGTGTTGCAGACCTAAGGGATCCTCAAACACAATTTTTTTTTCCAAAGATAAACCTATAAAACTCATAATCTAGTGGATATATAATATCAGGGGGTTAATAAAGATACTGATTTTATAGGTCATTATAATTTCCATCTACTCACTACTTTGGCTCACATTCAAAAAGCAACGTTGGAGTACCATTCTCTGCCCCTTCATACCCACACTTCGTGATGATGTTAAAGAATCCCCTTGTGTTCCCTCTGCTCCATTGGCAGCACCTGATTTTTTCCTCCAGAGATGGCCTAATTTGTACACATCCAATGAACTTAGCAGACAATTGGTTTCACTTTGTGTTTACTTTTGAAACCTGATTCTTTAATTTTAGACCTCAAGACGGGCTGTGCATCTGAAACCCTGCCTATTTTCTTTAACCTTACTATTTGGCATGACACAAAACACTACTTCAACCTACAGCTTTACCTTCCGGTGTATTTTTATGTATCCTCAACTTTGAAAACTGCTAACTGGAGGAAAACATAAACCCAGCACAACAAAGCATCAGCTTTCAAATTGTATCCAGTGTCAGCAGTATTGCTGATGTCAAAGTGAGCACACCAACTTCTGGGGCTTGTTTAAAGGGGCGAACAAAAGGCAGCAGCAGCATCCTTGTCCTGTGAGGCAGCTGCCGAAGGAAGAAAGCCTCTTGGCTTTATGGGAATTTGCTGGTGACAGAATTGATCATGTGTTGATTTCTGAGTGGGAAAGCAGACTAGCATGCCCCAAGTAAGGATGGAAAAATGATTGCCATATAAGCCAAATCCTATACTTCTTATTCTCTAAATTCAGCTTCAATTCTCAGTCACAAAATAGGAGCTACTGGTGCTGTGCAATCTGGCACTGCTCTACCAACTCCGTTTAAATAACATTTAAGTCAGAAGGGTCTTGCTCTGTGTGTTTTCAAGTCCGTAGTTACACACTATATCATTCTGCAATGCTGTTTAGGTTGCAGAGGATTTATTGCATTAAGTAGACAGATTAGACCTAGTATGGGTTTTTTTTTCCCTGCAGTTCTTTGAAGTAAGGCATTAAATGGAGCGTCACTATTTCTGTTTTACTAGATGTTGTTGTTTTGCATGAACCAAACATATGTTTATCCTAAAATAAATTTCTTAATGCCATATGCCACAAAGATAGCAAGAACATCAAGTTTAAGCAGTGGACATGTGTTCAGTTGTAAACATGGACATATTGACTATCCGTGTTGATATAATCACAGTGAGATAAACCTAATTTCAATCCAGTATATTCAGTTTCTTAACCATGTTCCAGAAAACCCTTGTTGAAGGTCAGAAGATACGAAAAGGCGTAAGCTTATGAATACCAGCACACTTTGTAGGCTGCAAGCTGGTTTTGCATGGAGAGATCAGCTTTTTAGTCTTAAGTGAAGTGTAATTGGTATAAATATGACTTATAGTCTGTAATAAGGAAAAAAAAATCTCTCGACAAAAAGCCACCCTAACAGAAAATCATAGCATTTAACTGTTCTTATGTTCAAGAAGACTTTTTTCCTATCACACAGAGGTTTTCAGTGTTAAAACCAAGGCACCATATTTTGAACCAAAATATTGTTTACTTAGATACAGCTTCCAATTGTGCTGTAAATTCCATTCCTGAAGATACTGAGCATAAAAAGCAAGGGGCAGCTTGCCCTTGACATGAATAGAGTACAAATTAATTACTACCCACCCTGTCTTAACTGGGTATGTAAGAAACTAAAGCATTACTCTGTAGCTGAAACTCCTGACCAGAATCCCCCCCATCCCTAAATTCACCTTGAGTAGAGTTTATTCTTACAGGACTACTAGTGGTATATTTTATCACTGTTTTCACATCTTTGTTTTTTAAAGTGTTGCACAATTGCCTAATATGTACGTGCAACATTTTTAGCTCTTCGTCATCATGGGAATAGGTGCAGCTGGAGAATTTTCCCTGTGTTTTATTGTTTTGTCGATTTTTTTTGTTTTTCCCTTTCCTCATTTATTGGTAACCTGGCTTTCAGAGAATGCTTTTTATTAAGTGTTTTTGTGTGGTGCATAATGCTCAAGGGATTCAATCTCCTAAGCACAATAAGAAAACAAACACTGTTAGCAGACTCCCAGAGAGAATTTATGTGAATGTCAGTATGTTCTTCCTTAAATACAGTTCCATTCTTGATTTTGCGGTAGCTCATGGTATTATTTGTTCTCAGTTTCTCAGTAATCTCAGCAATGAAGGGCCCAAAATCCCAAAGTGTGTAGATTTCACAAGGAATCAGTTATATTGTAATGTGCTGTTTATTTCAGTGTTGACCTTTACCTATGCAAAATGTACAGGAAAACACTTGCAGTTAATCCTTCCAAATCTGTTGCAGGTGTAGAGATAGCCAATGCAATAGCTGTTTGGGTTTTGCTGTTTGTTTTTAAAAAAGAAAGCTTTAGCCTTTGGCTAATGCAGCCTGATCCTGCATCACTCAATCTAAATTTTGACAGAGACTTCAAGGGTCGGAGCCTTAGGCCCCAAATACTCCAAACTTCAGGGGTAAGAGGAATTTCTTCTGTTATTTTCATTTTGGAAGCTATCTTGCAGTGATCTGATCAAATACATGACTATGACTTGCATATCAAAAACATATAAAGCAGATAATGAAAATTATATCTCCTAGTAAAATTGTTTCTATAAATATTCATAAATTTGATCTAAAAATCCACTTTTCGTCAGAGTTTTCATTACCTTACATTTACAAGAAAAATGCAACTACTGTTCAAACTACATTTATTAGGTAATTGATCTATATCTGGGCAGTTTCACAAAGGTCAAATACATTTCTTGATTAGGGTCTTTATAATTTTGTATTCCATCCCCTGTGTTATCCATAATGTTTCCAAACATTACCAAGCATTTTTTCCCTCTGCTCCCCCTGTATATCACATATTTTTTTGTATATATTTTTTCCTCCTGTATATCATTTTTCTACATACTCATCACTGCCTGCTTCTTTACAATTTCTGCTACTGTAATAACACAGGGGATTGATTTCTTTTGTTTCTGTCCACTAGACTTTTTTAGCTTTCCATTTTGGCTCCTTCTAAGGAGGAATTCAACTATACGTTCACATTCACCTCCCCATATTACTCCAGTGGCATAGCAACCGTAACCTGCAGTGCCAGGAGACAGCCTCTCATGAGTGAGTGTGGAGGACTCCCTGCTTCTCACAGGAATCTTCAACTGCTTCTTCCACTCCTGCCTGCCAGTGAAGGAGTTTAAAAAGTCTGTGGAATGGAGACCTAATGGCAAACACAAATGTGATGCACCTGCATCTAAAGGTGTAGAATCAAACCAAGACAAGGTTCTACCAAGAATATCAAAGAAATAAATTGCATACATATCTAAAAATGAAAAAAATACCCCAAATTTGCAAAATACCTTTGAGCTGTTGAGATTTTATTGTTGTTTTAGTCCTCAGTGATAATGTAGGTTTTTCATCAATGACATATTCCATTTTCATCTTGGTTCAAAATAGCAACAGGCAGATTATCACTTCCATCCCAGGACTTTCAAAGGCACAAAAGGAGGCTAAGGAAAAGAGAAGTTTCAACTTATTCCTGATCCACTGGATGTGCAGTGGCTGCACAAAGAGGGTAATACTGTTTTTGGATGTCATATGCTTCCATTTCTTCTCTTGTCTAGGATTTGACAGTTTTGCAGCCACTGTGTGATGTGTGAATTTCAGCTTATCCACAGAAGACTAAACTACCAAAATAATTTTCCATCAGATCAGAAAAAGAGTCTGTCTTAATATGTGGGCCCATAGTTGTTATAATTTCTGCGGGGGAAGAAGGAGGGCATGTGGCTAGGGGAAGGAGTGGAAATGCCTGCTTTAGTAATATGCCATAATTAGCAATTTGTAGTAATTGTCAAGCCATGTTTTTTGGCACCAGTAGTCCGCTAACTTTTAAGTGCTCTAAAGATAAATATCTATAAAGATAAAATCTGTAAAGAATTAAAATAATGAGAATTGTGGAGGACCTATACTCATTTAAATAGATGGATGCATTAAAAGTGCTAAGTTATGTAATTATTAAAAGTTCTTCCATATCAAAAACACCCTTTTCCAGAGCCCATGTGAGCAAGTTAATTAGCCTCCATCAAATAACAAGGGTTCAGATGCTGCTCAGTGATAATACCTGTAAGATTCAAATACAATTATCATTTAGTAGTTTCATTTTAACACTAAAGACTTTGCACTGCAGACTTCCCAGGTAAGCCCAAGGGTACTATGAATACCTAGTTGATTTTGTTGCAGGAATATGCAGAAGTGACTCTTCGTAACCAATGAAGACAATACTGATAAGGAATTTTCAAAATTAATTTGCTTTTTGGTCTTGAAGCAAGATAAAATTGCTGGAGAAGAGGTTTATTGGTACCCTACTCTGTGCTATTACAAACTCTTGAGTGCTGAGGAGCAAATCCTCAAATGCATACATCAGACTGCACACTGCCATCATCAGACCCAGAACTCTACTTACAGAGCTGGCAGAATTGCATTTTGCAGGCCTGTACACCAAGATGACACTGGGCCAGCCTGTCTATTTGTGTTTGTTTATTTAATGTCCCTTGGGAAAGACAGGACTTCCTATGGGATATGGCTATGTGAGAAAGGGAAAGGGAGCTGTGTTAAGAAAACATCATAGATGAGCACTTACTTGACTATTTCAGCTGAACGTTTTCAGACAGCTCTCTTAAGTCACAGTTGTTTGTTACAAGTCAAGATATTTTTCCTTATTGAAAGGCTCTATGACAAATCTGAGAGCAGCTTAAATCTTAATGCAATATTGATGTATCATTTACATGTTTCGTTTGTAGCAAACTCCAAGTAAGTCTGAGTCAAATGGAGTGTTACTTCTAGAAAACATTATCTGTTAATTTAGTATGGTAATGTGGGAAGTTTTTTCCTGCATGAAAAAAATTAAATCCTTTGCACCAAATGCAGTTAGATATTTTTCAGGTTTCATAATACCAACCAAAACTGAGAACTATTTATGTGAGAGTAAAGAAACCTGTATAACAAGTATCCCATTGTTTTACTAAACAGAGAAACAAGAATTTATAGCAACCTAAGGCATGAATTATGTATCACTTACGGCTGATGTAGTGGTGATTTTGGAGATAAAGGTTTTCTATTATTAAGTGCAAATAGGATACCAGTGGCATTTTTTTTCATGTGGACAAAAGCCTTCGCTATGAATTCTCACCTGGAAGGGCAGTTTTAAATCTGAATTAACATGAAAGGAATTAGCAGTGTTTTCTTTTAACTTCCAAGTGACTTGGGGTTGAGGAAAGAAGTTGGCAACATGTAAGGAATAGCACTACTTCATGTCTGTATTCCCCCCCAAACTCATCTCACAAAACTATCCTGAAAACCAGTGACTTTGGCACTGTACAGTAAGATTTCAATTTACCAAAACCCTCTCAAGTTGTTACTTTCACCAATCTAAATTGCAGTAGGTATTTCAGGGGAAACTTTAACTTAGTTTTCCAATTCTACCCTCAACTAGTTAGGCTACAAATCATTACATGTTTAACCTCTTGAAAACTGCCCAAATATGTAAATTCAATAGGGTAAAAGGTTGAAGAAGTCCATTTCTTAAAGTACAGTCATGATCTTGCATCTCCGATTCTCCTCCCTTGGAGCATGGGAGGAAAATCCTGTATTCTGTAAACATAAAATAGTAACATGCCAATGACAGAAGTATCTTTTTCTTCTCTCCTTTATCTCTGTGACCTTTCTCCCATAGAAGAAAGACTGCACCACAACCTATGTGTTAGACATAACGTACGCAAAGCTTTATTTCATGACATGTAATGCTTGTTAAAACTTGCAGTGATAAAAGCTCACTGTTCTTTCCCCTGTGCTGCCCTTGTGATGACACTCAAGCTTCATGGGTGGCTGATAATAAGCACAAAATCTACTGTGTGCTCTTTGCTTGTTCCTCCAGTCATTGTGCAACACATCGAGTTCACAGCATTGGAAACTTCCTGTAAAACTGCCATCTAGTAAGCTACATTTAAAAAGAAATCCAACTCCAGTCCAGTTTATTTGTCAAAAACTCCTTCATAGTTGAACTTTTTCCATGGGAAAAACTACCTAAGGCCCCTTCCTGCTAATTGCAATTCTTTAGTCTGTCTTTAAAGACCCAATATAATTTCCAAATCTACTCAAGCGTAAAACATTTAGTTCCTGCTATTTTTATTTTATTCAGTTGTTGAAATGAAGTTTACACCACAGCCTCTGCCCTTAGCTTTGGCCCAGGAAAACTGCTATTTCTAACTAGTACCTACACATACCTACACACCTAACACTGTGCTTTTATCAACTTTGCAGAGAGCTGTTACTCTCTTATAGTGTGACATTTGAGACGTAACAAAATAAATAAAACTAGGGACACAATACATGGACTGCAAAGTTCCCTTTCCTGCCCCATTAATTTCCTTGTCCACTTATCTATCACATAAACCAAGGCAGGTGTTTCAGGCAGGTGTTGGGAAGTCCCTTTCAATGGGAAGAGGAAAAAGAAGAAAGGGTGAAAAAAACCCCAATAGCCACTGCTGCAACTTGTACCTGTAAAATACGATGCATAGCGATAAAACGCAAATAGAAGCAACCAATTTTCCACACTTACTACTGTTAAGAAATGCCTTTTAGATGTCATGTTCAACACAGCTGTTGAATGTAATGGCACAGTGAATCTGGATGGTGAATCCTCCTTTCTTCAGCCTCAAAACCAAAAAGGAATTCCATCTCTTGTGGAACGGAGTTCTGATCCTTCCATATACGCAGAGTACTTCATGCTGGAGACCCACTGGAGACTTCTTCAGCAACTTAGACATAGTCAAATGATGAAAAAACATGATCCAGCAGGACCTCTGTCATTGCTTGCAGTTACTGAAGAACCTGGATTTTTTTACAGCAAAATCAGTGGCTCAGTTTAAAATTTGAACTATCAGACACAGGGCTTACTTACTAAATAAAAAGGAGTATTATGGGACACCTGAAGTCTTCAAAATGCCCTCTTCAAGGTTGTTCAGGAATACCGTCCTCTTTTAGTACTTGGTAGTTTCTGAGAACTGTGTATACTTGTAATTCTGAGGAGCACAAAGATAGCTGAACACTTCACACCTATGAAACTCTTCAGAACTATGGACACCCCAGACCTTTAATTTTACGCATGCAGTTTCACAACCTAGTATCCAAACACATATTAGCAGTTTGCTCACCACATAGATATGAAAACCATGATTCTCCATGTGAATATGCTCTGAAAAGCCATAAATCAACAGAAACACAGGTTTAAAAATTTTCAATATTGAAATTTATTTCAAACTCAGGGGTTAAGCGTGGTAAATTTCCAATGGTCTGATAATAGCACACCCATGTCGCTATTGCAGAAATTGCACTAATTCCCTCTGCCCCCCTCCCCCTTAGAAATCTGGTTAGTTTTAACATCCGATGGTTTTGCAAATAGTGTGGCTCTAGGACACTACTGCATTTCCTGAGTGTTCAAAGCTACTGTATTATACATTAAGCTGAAGGAAAAACAATTAAGTTATTATTCAGAACTAAACCAGCTATTTTACCTTGCTGCTGAAGTATGGAATCATAAAATGCAATGTATTTTAACAGGAAGTAGTTTTGGAACGCTTAAAGAGGGGAAAAAAAAGGAAACCCCAACTTTTTTTAAAAAGACATCCTTTTTGCCTCAATTTTAAACTAAATAGTTTTAAACTTCAAGTCATTAACATCCAAACTATTAAAAATGGCCAAAGAACTTACAACTTGCTCAGACTGAAATGTAGTTGGGACTAAAATATCCACGTCGGTATTTTTTGACCTTTTAGGGTATTCCCAGTGGCTCTAACAAAAGCAGCACAACAGGTTTGTGTTTATCTTTTTTCGTGCTCTTGAAAATGAGTTACTAAGAGCACTGACCAGAGTGCTTAAACATAGGATTTCAGAGTATTGCCTTGCAACGCACTTCAGCTTTATTGTGCAAAACCCAATGTAGTCATAAACATCCCCACATTTAACACAATAAATTGTGCCAAGTATGTGATGTGAATGTCAGCTAATCCATCAACACTTTGACAAATGTCAGCTTGTCTATTCAAGCATTGTTCAAGCCCAGGGTAAAATTCCATTTGTCACAACTGAACTCCTCCACGGGCAGACTGCATAGTCTATGTAAGTTACTGGGCTTTGTCCAGAAAAATCTCTTCACAGCTGTATTCACTTTGGCAAACAGGTTTAGAGGAGAGTTTCAGCCCTCTAAATTCACCACGAGTTAATACATCAGTAGAGGTCCCACCATCTGTTCGTGGGATTTTTCCATGAAAGACCACAACCACTTCTTGATCAAAACAAAGCTGAAGCAGTGGCAGCTGACGGAAATGCTTAACCATGTTGTTCTGGCATAATTTTTATAATGCATTAGATTTATTGTCATTTACAGATGATTTTGGCAGAAGAGTTCTTATGGCTGCAGCTGAACAAAAAGCAACTTCTTTTCTCAAGTTTAATTTATTTTTTTTTGTTTCTTTATGGAAATTTGTTTTGAACAAAGAGCTGATAGTCCAGGCAGCTAC
The DNA here is from genome assembly GCF_028554395.1 of Pezoporus wallicus. NCBI lineage: Eukaryota > Metazoa > Chordata > Aves > Psittaciformes > Psittacidae > Pezoporus > Pezoporus wallicus. The sequence continues at coordinate 5,742,914 of NW_026641950.1, forward strand.
CAGCAGGAACTACCAAGAGGTGATGTGTTCCACTCTAGTATTATGTCAGTGGCTTGCCAATCCTTTTCCCCTAAATATTTGTAAAAACATTGGAAATACCTATGAAATTTATAAAACAGCTCCTTAAACATCTGCTTAATGCCCTTTCCTTCAACTATAAAAGACCTCCACATTTCAGGGTCTTTTTCTGTGGATACAAGAGAGAGATCGAGGAAGAGGTAAAAGACAGGATAATTATCTTTTCAGTCATTATGTTACAAAATCTAAATGACTACTACTCTAAAGATTAAATACAGACTTTACATAACCAATCACAACAATGGAAATAAGCCATAACTGAAACCATATAAAATCCTTATCAGTTCAAGTGACAGTACATTAGTAATAGCCTTATAGGTTATACAGAAGATAATATACACAGATTCTAAATTATTTTTCCCCTTAAAAGCCACTGTCAGTATGATCACAGTCTTACTGTACGGACAAGTGACTTGAATATTTGTAAATACTAATGGGGAAAATCAAAGTTATAAAAGAAAAATGTATCAAGTACACCTTTAGACATGTCTATACTATGATTTAAATTAAAAGCCCTAAGCATTCTCCTACACATTCCACTTTCAACCTAAATGGAGTATCACTGTTAGTATACAAACCTCAGAGGGCACTGCTAATCTAATTAGTGTAACTATGCTACTATCTTACAAAGGAGATTAAGTTCAGATGTTTAGAAACCTTAACAGTAACAGAAAGTTAGAAACCCTAAGCAGCTACTCATATTTAACTATAATTACCTTTTAAAGAGCATTTGACTAAACTCCAGTATTTTCTATGGTCATTTATTAAAAGAAAGTTCTACCACACCTAAAGGATAAGGCATAGCCATCTACTAATTGGCATATTTGTTTATTTGTCTCAGTTTGTGAAAAGTTCCTTATTTGTGTAAGCAGCAAAACAAATTTCAACTGAATGATTGCTATATGCAAAAGGACTGAAGGCAACTGCCTCTGCAGTGAACTTTACAGTTCTCAACAGCACACACGCAACATGCTATCTGAAAAAGTTACTAACTGAACTACATGTATTAAATACTGAAAAAAGTTTTACATTTTTTATTATAATTTATTTTATTTAACAATCTAAGAAGTTTGCAGCCATCAGAAGTTCCAGTGCAATTTCAGGTGCAATTGGGAATTCAGGAATCTCCGTAGAGCTGTTAGTATAGCGGACCTTGTAGGTGAAATACATGCATACTTTGGATAGGACATGGGATGGGATCTCTCTAAAATTCACCTCATTTGTTTCATTTTCTGCAAACTGTCCTGTAGAAAAAAACAAAACACCAAACCAAAAGTCAGACTCTCAATTCACTGCAAGATGAAATGCTTTACCACGTGAATACAACACATTCTAAACAGACTTGTGTTAGTCCGATATTCCTAGGTATTCAGCATAAAGCAGGATGTGCTGCATTTACAACCCTCAAGAATATTAAGATCCCCTGCATTGCAAAATGTTTATTTTGGCTGCAGTCTATTAACAGTATTCTGAACAATTACACCAGAAATTTAGGTTTAATTCTGATGCTTGCTTGGTAGGTGCTCTTGTTCAGTTCCAAAGGTCACAAAAATAGTATTACAATCGAAATTTCTAGCTGTCTTAGCCAAGAAAGAATAAGTCTATATGTTCTGTATCTGCATATGCATATTTATCAGTAGTCCCTTCTATGATCACAGTAACTTTGAATTTTCCAGTTTCAGGCAGATTTGACAGAGGGTTGAAACCTCAAAGACACATTAACTTGATAAGCTGTGAAAGCAGGCAGCAGGAGGGACAGGTAGGGGATGACACTACAGAAGAGAGAAAGCACTCGTGTCAACTTCTCCGTCTTTTCTCCTCTACCCTTTTGGTCTTCACGTATTACTTCAGACACTTAAACCAGAGGCAGTCTTATATATGCAGTAACATGAGGTCCTTCCCTGCTGCAAATTCATCTCCCCTCCTCTTAAGCTACCCTTTGTCATTAAAAACAGGAACTCTTTGCCATAGGATCTCATGACCATATTGCGGCCTAAACCCCAGCAAATGGCTAAGCACCACACAACCACTTGTTCACTTTCCCCTGCAGTAGACAAGCGAAGAGGAAAGGAAGAGCAAAAGCAAGAAAAGTCATGGGTCAAGATAAAGAACTGTTTAATAAGCAAAAGACAAGTGGAAGAAAAAAGAAAAACAACTCATGCAAAGGTTATCACTCACTACCTCCCATGGGTAGACTGATGCCCAGTCAGTTCCCAAGCAAAAGATGGCTAAATAGCTAACCTCCTTAACCCACTCCTCTCCCTATTTACTTCATGACATTGTATGGCATGCAATATCCCTTTTGTTAGTTTGAGTTACCTAACTGGTGGTGTTCCCTTCCAGCCCCTTGCACAATACCCCCACCTATTCATGGGGGGGTGGGGAAGAGTGAGAAACAGATAAGGCCTTGACACTGTGCAAACCCTTCATAGCTAAAAAGTTTGGTGTGTTATCAGCATTGTTTTGGTCACAAATCTAGACCACGGGATCGTATGACCTGCTATGAAGAAAATTAACTCTCTACCAGCCAGACCCAGTAGAGAATACTAAAGGCTCCACCATGGAGGTGGCAATGAAGAGCTACCAATTCCTCTTTGCTTTCAGCTTGACAGCTACACATCTCATGTAATGCCCTCAAGTTCTCACATCATGAGAAACTAGTAGTAATGATACTGTAAGGTCCCTAACTCTCCAAAAGCAGACAGAGTCTAATTATATGGCTGGTAGTACGATACCCCACACAGGTGAAATGTTCCACTGGAAACAGGAACTAGGCAGGATCTGGAAAAGTTACTACTTATTCCAACTTTCACACACTGTGTGATATAAATTCAAACCTGTCCAAAAGTGAGAACAAAGAACATGAAGGTACTATATCTTTTGTACTTACCTGGTCCACTCAACATAGCTTTTATTGTTCCCGATGTTAATGCATGTTCTCTTTTTACAATGAACTCATGGCCGTCAGAGGATATTAATTTCACATACATAGCATCTGGGCCCTCACACCCACCATATGTTTTCTCTTCTCCATCTATAATGGAAAACAGATTAATCATTTCAGAACACGATGAGTAATTCACATGACTAAGTATGCAAGCTTCTCTATGTTTACAAACCAAAGAGCCCAATATAATCAGATGTAAGACAGAAGCCTTTTGCCTTTTTGAAAATGGCTTCTCTGAATCACTCAGCTGTCTGTTTTGAAGACAGAATTTATGCAAAAGTAGGAACTTTTTTTGTTAACATCTCTCTCATTTCTCCATCATCAAATTCTGACACGATTTCCAAAACCTAAGTATGGATGAAATTTTCCTTTAGACATTATCAGGTGAATTGAACATACTACTGCTTCCCTCTGTAAGGCTACTGCCATATTTACCATACTTACTAAAATGTATGATAAATATGGCTTTACTTACTAAAAGTTACCCGAATATACATAAAAACCAAACCAAACAAACCAAAGCAAGCCCAAACAAAAACAACCAACCAAACCAAACCAAACCAAACCAAACAAAAAAAAAACCCAAACAAAAAACAAGTGGGTTTTGAAGTACAGGTAAGAGTAAAAGCAGTGAGTATTCCTGTATGAAGAAATGACATGAAGTAAGATTCACCCTCCCCCACTGCCCAGCCAAACCAAGCACCATGCAGTGTTAGTGCACATCCATGTCATGACCTTTGCTGGAAACAGGGAAAGTACAAAAGCAGTAAACCCAAGGGAATTTGGAAACTCTCCCCACAGCAGTTTTGACTGTGCTTTTTCCATTTCTCTTCTCCCTTCTGTCTCACTACATACCTACCCTCTGTTTCTCTAGAAGCCTTATCCCCCTTCTCTTTTTGCTCCTTTATTTATTCTCTCCTAACAAAAGCTCAAAAAACGTCTGTTGCCACCACTGCACTGTTCACTTTGTGCAGGATGCACAGTTCCTCCATCTTGCACCGGTCTTGTCTATTTATGCATCAGGCAGGAACCACTGACAGCTTTGTGCCTGTAGAGTGCTCAGCACTACAGGACACCATCACGCTAAGGAGACGTGACTCTGTATCTGGCCTTTGCATATTCCTGTAAACTCTTCAGGAATAAAGACTGCAGTAATGTTAAAATATTTTTGAAAAAATGCATGTAAAACCGCACCCCACCTAAAAATACAATTCTATCAAATTCAGACTGAAAAGTTAATGCCTCCTTTCAAACACTGCGTTTTCTAAGGGACTAATACAACAACTATTGCTAGAACACCATTAAAAGTACTTGAACTTGACACTGCACAAAATTTGATTTTCAAAACAGTATTATCTTGACAAAAAGTTAAAAGTGAAAGTCCTGGAAGTTCTTCCAGCTTGGGAAAGTACAACAGAAGAGATCTGTACCCTTCTAGAAAAGTGATATAACTGCCAGTATTTATGATTGCATGCAGAAGTACAGGAGATGAAACAGGTACAGACTACAGCCTTGACATTTGATTGTCAGAGTTGGTTTTCCTTCTGACAAAACAAGGAATAGGAATTAATTATGTCAAAGCACCTCACATTATATCTAGTGTTACAGCAAATACAGAATTCTCCCAATCAATAAAGCTGCTTTGTGAATTTGAAGTAAAAATTGAATTATCGTGCAGTTATTGCCAGTTTTAATAAAGTATTGCCAGTGCCAAACATGCTAAAGTACATTCAGGAAAAGTGTAGATAGATCTTTAATCTTTCCAATCATGTTTCATTAAGTGGTCATTTGTAGAGGCAGACACAACAGTTTTGGAGATTTAGTCAGATCACACACAATGTAACTTATCAGAAATCAGTCCTTATTATGATCTCTTTTCCAGAATTCAACAGGCTGACCTTAACTAACAAACAAATTTAAAACAGCACACAGTGAAATTTTTTTGTCTACTATGTAAAAGCTTAGTGTTACAAAAGCCTAAAGGCATCCTGTTTTAGCATGTAAATTTTCAGCACTATGCATATTAAACAAGTGAAATCTGTTGTTGGGTAGATGCGTTCTGAACAGGTCTTTCAGCAAATGAACAGTCACTTCAGAAAATCTTCCTAAAAACATCTGTAGGAAGTTCCATTAACCCTTGAGGCTACAAGAAAACCAGTGACAAGATCATTATTTAAAGTCTTACAATCCACCTCCTCTACCAAACCTCGGAGATGATGAACTTACCCATTCTCTTCCTATTAAGCTTTTTTTCTTTTCAACTGCAGCTTTTGCAATAGGAGCGTCTGAAAAAAACACAAGTGGCAACATCTTCAGTCATAAGTCATCTTTAGTTATTAGCCTGAATGCTACCATAAACACTCTGCAGAAAAGAATCTCACACAGCATACAATGTTGATGAACATTATGTTTTGAAAGTGTTATGCTCTGAAATTTATTTTTGCTGTTGAGAGATCCCTACCATAATCCAGAAGCTGGAGAAAGGGGCCAACAGGAAAAGTATGGAGTTCATCAAAGGGAAATGCAAATGCCTGTACCTTGGGAAGAACTACCCCAGGCAGTCCTGCCTGGGGGCACATCAGCTTTGCAGGAAGAGACCTGGGGGTGTTGGTGGACACCAAGTTGAACCAGGAATGTGCCTTTGCAGCAGAGGTGGCCAACAGCTGCCTGGGCTGTATCAGGAGGCATGTTGCCAGTAGGCTGAGGATGGTGATCCTACCCCTCTACTCAGCACTGGTGGGACACATTTAGAGTGCTGGGCTCAGCTCTGGGCTCCCCAGCACATGCCAGGCTGAACTGAATCCTGCAAAAAGCCACAGAGAAGACCAAGGGGTGGGAACACCTGTCATACAAGGAGAGACTGAGAGAACTGCAGTTGTTTAGGCTAGAGAAGAGAAGGGTGAGGGATGACTCTAATCAGTGTGCACTAAATACCTGGCCTCCAACTTATCCTTTCCAGGAGATTGACAGTTCCAGATACAGCCACCAATATCACCTAGATAGTCTACTTCAGACACTTCATGTAGGTATTTACATGGTAAGTTAACCAGGGGCTTCTGTAGTTTACAAATATTGACATCCAGCTTGCTACAAATTTTGCCAGGTAAATGAATCCAAAGAGTTAGAGAAATAGAAGCACTTGTTTACAGGACAAATCTGGTATGCTCAGTTACAACATTTCTTTCTTTACTTTGAACTGCATCTCTGCTGTGGAAAAGAAAACTTGGGAAGAGAAATTCCACTCACCCAACTGCTGTCCTAAAATTCCTTTCACATTAACAGCTACTCTCTAAACATTAACCCAATACAAATCAATACTACTGTTCAGTAGTACATTACCACTGTTCTGTGCCCACATGGTCAGGAAAACAGCACCAGTGATTCTGGGTGGTTTCACAGCTGATACCCAGAGCTGGCAGCAACAAAAAGACTGGTAGGAATTCTGACAAATCATGTTCTTGCTTTGAAAAGCAACAAGTGACAGCAGAGGCATGAACTGTGACTACCTACTAGAAAAGGACCCCAAGTGTGAAAACCAGAATACAGATCACTACTCACATCTCTTCCCTCCAATGTTTCTGGTAAAAGCTTAGCAAAATAAGAAAGCAAGTTGAGGAGGAAGCCGAAAGATTTGGAGGGAGAATTACAGAGATCTCTGCATCTCTTCAGAAGATGCAGCTCTTTGCTGCTGCCCATAGCTTCACTTCTCACCATCACTTTGGTGCCAATTTGTTCCATCTCCTTTTTCTCAAATTATTTCTACATTTCTAAAACTATAATTTCTACAAATATGCAATAGTCTGAATGTTTCCTCAAGCTTTCAGAGGCTGACTTACTATGTACACCTAATCAAACTACACATGCATAACCAACTGGTTTTAGTTGTCTCTGGAGAACTCAGCGGAAATCATCCTCCACTTACATCGTGGTCTTTGAAAATTATCCTTATTTCACAGAAATAGCTTAAACTATTTTCCTTCCCCATTGGTATCAGGAACATCTTCACCTGTACTCTTGCAGATGAAAAGTTCCTGAATATACAGTTCAGGACACATTTCAAGAATGACCTTTGAGAGTTAACTTGCATCCACTGTCATCAAGACACATTAATATCAAGTGTTAAGTGCCTTTGCCATTTACAGTAATTCCAGGAACTCATCCAAGGAAATTACATCTAGGTGCTGGAACAGATGCGGCACTGATGGGATCTTTCACCCTATTTCAACAGTTTTTTGTAAATAGATATCAATCATCTTATTGGAGAATATCTGTTGCTCAGGAACTGAAGGGATACCTGACATTATTACTTCTGCTTTGCAGGAGAGGATCACTTTGCTACCTCTTTCTCAAGCCACAAAACCCTTCCCTACATTCCAGAAGAGTAGTGAAAATAATAGCAACAATAAAACAAACAAACAAAACCCTGAAACCCCCAAACAGACAAAAAACCCCACAAAAACAAAACCACACAAGAAGTGATACCGTTTGGAGGTACTGATGATGATAAAATGTGCCTTGGTTTCCAATAAGAATAATGCCGCTAAATATCAGAATAAATACAGGCTAGTTAGTGGGAATACAAATATATTAACATCTTGCAAGGTAAAAGCATAACCTGAGAAGACTAATACATTAAAGCTGGGGAATTGAAAAAAAAAAGTCTACACCAGAATATTAGAGTTGTCCCAAAAAGCTGCAATAAGCATTTTAATAAAATCAAATGAAATGTGCTATTATAAGATCAGAGGGGGGGAAACCCAAGCCAAACAAACCAAAACCCAGTAGTTAACACTTGAAGAAAAAAAAAAAAAAAAAATCAGGCTCAGTGGTCTGAATTCAACTGTATTAAAAAGGAAGATGGGATAGAAGTGCAGTAAGCATTGCAGATTTAGGACATGCTGGAATAAACCAATACCTAAAAAATGAATCAATCATTTCCTTGAAAAAAGGAAACACAATCAAGATGCAATCTGGAATCTGTAAATCATAAATAGATGAGAAGGTAATCTTAAAATATGAGACAGAAACTTAGTACCAAAATACAGTATGATGTTGCAAACATGGAACAACTGGACCAGAGAAGAGCTACTAATTCCTAAAAAAACTCTTTTTTTTTCTGTTTTAAACCATGCTGCCAGAAAAGAGTAGGCAGATTTAGACAATACAGAAGTGGAAAACACCGCAGAACATATAAGTCACCAGTCCTGAAAATGACAAACTAGGAGCCACATGAAAATATATCGTATTAAATGCAAGATTCCTGCACATAGGGACTGATGCAAGTTTCTTTCATGTAGTGAGGGCTTGTTATTTGGGAGTATAGTCATTCTGTGGTCAATTATAAGCCGATGCAGCACTGTAATGGGGGGAGGGGGCGGCGGGGGGAAAAGGAGGCAAATGCATATCAAGGATTTCTTTGCAATAAAGATGGGGAAATATGAACATTGTTGCACACGAGCAACAACTTGTCTGGAATACAACACACAATTCTGAATTCCCGTTTTCAAGAAAACCAAGTTCTAATTACAAGAACTACAGAAATGACCAAAGAGCCTGTTGTATAAAATAAAAATTAGTCTCACTTTACTCAGTTTAGCAAAATAAAACTAGAATGAACATAGACATAAGAATTTATTAAAAGGATAAACAAAGAGGGAAAAGTATTCTAATCTTATTCCTCAGTTTAAGTCCAGCAAAGCAACATACACTAAAAAAAAATAAAATTCATACTGCTATTCCAGAATCCAAGTTTGGTTCCAAATATAGAACAAAACTAACATTCTGTTACCAAAAGTAAAAGATGCATAAAGCCTACCTTCTTTTAAGAACAAGGCATAATACATGCCATTATATGATGCATTTGACATGTAAGCAAGGGATACATTTTGTTTTCTCTCAGTTTCTATGCTGGTATCATAGAGTCAATGCAAAAAAAAAAGAGAAGGAAAGAAAAACAAGAACCTGGGAAACATCAAAAACCTAAAAAATAGCCCCAAACCAATAAAAAAATCCAAACCAATAACTCCAAACCAATAATAACCTCTTAGAATCTACTGGTTCTTCTTCTGGATCAAGAAGCGTTCAGTGTGTCATGACAATTTAGAAGATAACTGCAGTTCAAAATTAATTGTTTTATGAAAAGCATCTTCTTCCCAAAAGCTACATTCAAGTCATTTGGGACAGTATTAACGTGATCTTGTGCAAGCCACAGCTTATTTTTAGTCAACTATCTTACTGGTTCCAAAGTTTGCAGAAAAATAAGTGGGATAGCAGAAGTAATACACCAAAACACTGGCAGAGAAAATACGCAAGATTTATTTATTTCTTGGATAGAATCTTGATTTGCTATTTAATGGGAGGTAGAATTCCCAGTCACACCCAAGTTATTGCTTGTGTGTATAGTAAAAATAGTGCGGAGGGAAATTTGCTGCAGAAAAATATATATATTTTTAATTGACAATTGCATGTCCTTAAGTGCTAAATAGTAGGTTAGAAACAGAAAAGTCAAGTGACCTAGTATACTCTCTTACCAGAAATTCTTTTCTTACAGTGTATTTCCAATGCACTATTTATTGAAAAGCATGTCACTATTTCCTTCTGCATAATGAAAACAATAGAAATGACATTTTTTCTAAGACAACATGAAGAAACAGACTTGGTGAGAATTCTGGTAACTACCTGTATTTTAATTACTTTTCCACATTCTGTAGCTGCCCGTCTGACTTCACCAAGACTACACCACAGGGGAAGAGAACAATCCAAGTTTTCTGAACACTCAAGCATTTGCCTTTTTTTACTATGTTTTGCTGATCTGACTATTTCAGACTCCTGCGAAGAACTACTGATTTTTGTTGAAACACATTTGTAATTCCATTTCCCCTTCAAGAAGCTGATGTGGCATTAGCAATTAGGTAGCTCAACTCCCTGCCTTTAATCTCAAAAATGCACATATATTAGGTACTATTGCTCTCCTGCCTTGCTTCCTTTTAAAAAAAAGGTGAGCAAAACCTGCAATTGTTAGGAGAAAGATTACATAAAAAGGATATGCCATTTTTTAATAAGTGAGGAGAATAAGAGACAACTAGAACCAGTGTATCTGGCACAGAAACTTTCCAACCAGTCTAAAAAGGAAGCTCTTGCTGTAGAAAACAAAGTTCTCACTGGGTATTAAAGGACTGAAAATTTTCACAAGTTGCTAGAATATTTACACCTATGAGGTAGAATTTAGCAAAGTATCATAGAACATGGTAATTAACCCACACAAGGAATGTGTTCTTGTTAGCCTACTTCAACATCTTATTCTCCTCCTTTACAACTCTAAGAAGAAATACTATGGTATGGTGAGTTTGGTTTGATCTCTTTTCTACTTCTCTTGAGCACTGAATGCAAAACAAAACCCAAAGCATGTCCATGACCTTCCCACCTCACTCTTGGGAGTGTGCTCATCCCCAAAGCTTCCCAGAATTATAATTTCCTTGTACATCCTGTATGTATGTCGATGAGTCTGGAATAGACATACACTTACGTTATGAAGGGCATACACTAATTTAACTTGCAACACATGCAACCACTGCACAGATTCCTGAATGCCACTGCTTTATTCTGCTTAGCACAAGTAAACTAAATCTATGCAAACATTTCAAGCACTCAAATTCTTTGACCCCACAGAAAACTCTTAAAAAACTCAGATTCTGGTTGAAAGAAACGCAAACGGCTTCCAATTCATTAGCTGGGCAGTGCACACACAGCCTCTGTCTGCTTCAGCTAGCGACATTTCTGTATCCTACACTGTTAATTTTTGGAAAATATGGGCAAATGACATAAATGTCTTCACAATTCCTAGATCAGTTTAGAAGCCAAATGTGACATTTTCTGTGTGTCATTTGTATATCTGTAAGAGTTCATCAGCAAACAAGCGCTGTTGTGTGTTAAAAAGAGAAGCCTCCTACTCTTCAAACCTAAATTCTAGTCCTATTCTTGATCCTGTACACTAACTTGTTTAAAAATACTGCTCTCCAGTTCAGTACTCATTGTTCACCACACATAAAATAAAATTAATGTAAATGAGGATTGTAGTGTACTTAGAAAACACTGGAACAGGTTGCCCGGGGGGCTGTGGAGTCTCCTATATTGGAGATATTCAAGGCCCACCTGGACAAGTTCCTGTGTGATGTATTCTAGGTTACCCTGCTCTTGCAGGGGGGTTGGACTAGATGATTTTTTGAGGTCCCTTCCAACCCTTGGGATTCTGTGATCCCGTGAAAGAAAACCTGTACGGTGTGATTTACACATCAGCTGATTCATTACTCCATGCTCACAGGCACTAAAATTCAAACATTCAGAAGCACAGTGAAATGTGACCAGACAGTATACTACGGGTGAGTGCCAGTTAAGATAAACAGGAGGTGAAGCAGGACACCACATAGGGAGTATGAAAGATCTCACGTAAGATGTTCTTCTTCTGCCCATGGAAACTTTCTTTTTAAGTAACTCCCAATAAAATTTTAAGGGAAAAAGAAAAGGCAGCGGGGTGTTATTGTATGTCCCAACATACAATAAAAGCTCTGTACTGTACAGCTCTGGCCATTAGGGATAAAAACAGCTGCTAGCAGATTGCAAAATGTCATAGGCATTCATCAAAGACTACTGTTATGCAAGCCACACCATGTTGAAGATAATTTAAGTTCTGAACCTTTCTAGGTGCAAGAGAACTTGTCAAAATACATCAGAATTACTTTATTTCCATCTGACAAAACTCACACTTCTATGACAAAACTTAGGGGTTTCTTATAATATACACTGAGAATTGCAAAAACACAGTCAAACACCTGAAGCTAAGTATACTTTTAAAAGGTATTAATTTCTCCCCAAAGCGTAAGGGTTAGGGAAGCATGAACACAAACGTACTGGGAAAAGAAATATGAGGTTGGGAGATAGAAGAAACCTCAGAAAATCCACTGGACCTCCTCGTGGTACCAATATTAAGTCTTCACATTAAGACTACATGAAACTACCCAAATCTGTTAATCCCCTACTCTAGTATAAAAAAAAAAAACAAACACCAGAAATCCCAAATGACTTTGCCACAACAAAAAAAATAAACGCTGAAGTGCTGGAAGTTTCTAAAGAATATCTCAAAGCTCCCAATGTTAATGGGAAATGCCCATTATTGACAAAATTTAAGTACATTAAAAGGCTGATCTCAAGGTGTATGGTGTGCACTACGTGTGCAAAGATGATAGCCAATGTATCATAAAAAAAAGGTAGTTAACACTCCACTTGTAAGTTCACTCTTCACTTAATAAATGTTATTTCTCTCCCAACAATATTTTTTTGGCCACTATATACATATATATATAGCAAAAACAGGAAATTGGAGCACATCAGGAATTATGCAGAAATGTGTGTACAAACACACATCTTATCTCAAAGGTCCCTCACCTGCCTATCTATGTTTTTCTGGCTTTCTTCCAAAGTGAACTTTTGCAAGTGATCTTCAGCAAGCCCAAGTAAAACAGTGGCCAGTGACTATCTAAACTGCCCTACCAAGCTTAGCTCATAAGCTACAGTACTAAATACACATCTTTAAGCTCCTGCGCACAAATTGAGATTAAACTGGACATCAAAGTTAACCACTAGCATCACCATCACCTTTTTGTCCAAATGTCTGAAGCCATCGATAACTTACCAATGCTTAGGTTTCTTTATATTAAAGCAGAATCTTTTTCTGAGGAACGCATGGCACTAAGAACCTTATTTTTCTTACTACATGTAAGTGTATCACTCTTTTCTGTCAACCTTGCTTTGCTTATATTCATCGACCATTACAGCTAAAGCACTTTAACTGGCACTTCTCACCTTGGTGTAACAACCTCTGCGGGTGCATCTTAAATGCTTTTGGCCTTAGCTTTTCCCCACTCTCTAGGGCCTGGCGTGGGAAGAGGGTGGGCGTCATTTGTAGCGGAAAAAGTTTAAGAGCGATACTTAATTAAAACATGGTTCCGGAAAGCCCCTATCCCAGCGGCGCCTGGATTTCAAGGAGGCCGCTTCTCTCCCGCAGAGAAACGCGCCCTTCACCACTGCCCCGGCGGGGACCCCCAGCCTGGCACCGCGCCCCTCCATGCACCTCCGGCCGCTCCAAGCCTCCCGTTCCGCGGCCCGGCTTCCGCTCGCCTCAGGCAGCGGGGCGATCGCGGCGCAGTGGACAAGGCCCACTGCCCTTCGAGGGGCAGGCCCCGGGGCTCCCCGCCCTCCTCGGCCCCCGAACAGCGGTGGAGCCCCCACAGCCACTCACCCGTCAGCACCACTACCTCCGCCCCACTCGCAGGGCCCCGCCGTACCGGGCCAGTTGCCTCACAAGAACTTCCGGCCAGGTCACAGGTCACTTCCGGCTCGGGGCGAGCGCCCCCCGGTGCCTTGCCTTTGCCTTGGGAGGCGTGCAGCGCCAGGCTCCCGGCATGCCGTACGGCGAGAACGGTGTGTGCTGGGGCGCGTAGTTCCGGGGGAAATAGGTTCCGATTTGCCCTGTTAGGAGTGGAAGGGGGAGGTGCTGAGATGGTGCCGCCCGGGGGGCGGCTCCTGCTTCGGGGTTAGCGGCAGCCGTGGTCAGCGAGGCCGGGCGCAGTCTGACTCACCGGGCGCGGGTCCTAACCCGAGGGCGTAGGCCCTCAGCTCGCCCCGCTCTGCTGTCCCCACGAATGCAGTGCCAGTGGCACCCTTGGGTCCCGTCTAACAGTCCCAGACCACCCTCGGGACCGCCGTGTTCTAGCGTCAGGCGGAGGCGGCCGCAAGCAGCCTGGTGGGGGCGCGGTGGAGTCGGCCAGACCGCTCCTGCCGGCGGAACCAAAGCGCGGGCTTGCGTGGCGGCGAGGGACTGCTGCTGGTGCACCGCTCGGCGAGCTGCTCTCCTCTACCCGCCTGCAGCGGGACGCGGCCCGACACGATGCTGTTGCTGCGGGCTGCGGGCTGTCGGCGTGCCGTCGTCCCGGCCTCCGCTGCTGCCGCCGCCGCCTGGCTGAGGGGCGCTGCTCACCCCGAGCTCCCCGCCGCTCTCCGCCACCGGGCGGCCCTGCCCACCTCCGCGGGGACCCAGCAGGTTGTGTAGCAGGTTGTGGTACGGGGACGCGGCCCCGCTTCCCTCCCCGGGAGGAGCTGACCGGGGGCAGAGCGGCAGTCGTGGGATCGCGGTTTTTTTCCGTCCGGAAAATGGGGAACTTAGGTCCCCTTCAGGGCTATTTGAGGTCAGACGGAGGCCTGGCAGGCGTGGGCCCTGCCAGTGTCCCGGTGCAGAGCCGTATGTGAAATAATGGCAAGCAGAGTGTTCGTCAATGGGCTTGCAAGTATTAAATGCTTTCTTGGGATATCTACATGGAGCATTACGAAAGCAGTCAAGAAATATATTAGTTCGACTTTGTGGTGTGATTTGTAGTATGACGTAACTTTAATTCCTAATTTAAGATGCTTGGAGTAGGTTCAAGGCTAGGAGAAACCTAGTGTACTATATACATATATATTATAAAGTCCAGATTGGTGCTAATGTTGTTTGGCCATGGCCTGCTTTCATCTTTCAGGTTACATCTCTTCAAGGACTGGCTGTTCGCAGCCTCAGCACATCCACCCCTCATGATCACCCAGAACACGGAAGATTAGTTTATAAAGGAAATTTAGCAAAGGCAGTGTTAGGTATGTGACTTGAAATTATTTGTATTGCCTTTAAAAAAAAAAAAAATATTATTTAACAGTGTTTGATAACTTTAAAATCAAACATTGTAAAAGTGAGTGTTCTCTTTTCCAACCCTGTTAAAACCTGGATCCTCTGTACAGCAAAAATTGTGGTGGTGGTGCTTGGTTTCTGCTTCTGCACGTGGGTGTGCAGGGTGTTCTGTAGATACTGTGCACCTCTGTAACTCTGCAGCTTCTTTATGTTTCCCATGCAGCTTTTGGAGTGTGTTACCCAGCCCAGTAGCAAACAAAGACTAGCTGTAACTGCTGTTTGCATTCCGTATGTTTTCAAATGTTACTGAAGTATTTCTGAAGTAGACAGATACTGTGATAAAATTCACTACCTGTGATGAGACTTTGTTATCTTTCTTTGACCAGTTAATGTTATAAAGCCTTAGTGAAAAGTAACCTGCTGGATGTTTTCTGATATGTATTTTTGAAATGTACCTTAAGTAAGGAAGTATGCCTTAACACACTTAATAACCAGAGTGTTTTAGACTACTGGTTCTCATGGTGGCTTAAGGACCATGGGTTATCCACAATACTGGTTCCTGCCATTTAGGCTGCATGCAAGATGTCTGTGGAGTACCTGTTAATATTGACTAACATAGAGTTTCCAGGTTGTGCATGGTGGGAGACCAGGCACGCTTCTTTGTAATGCACACTAAGTGTCAACATTGGTTACTGGTGAGGAGAGAAAATCCCAGTCGTGTTTGTGATGTTTACCATTATGACTGTCCATGACTGGATCAAGTTTCTTTTGAAATCAGTTTCCTGTTTGTGAAGTAAACCCCTAATAGGTATGCATAATATGTGCTAGTAGCTGAGTTCATCATAGAAATAGAGCCAGTTACCAGCTTTATAAACCCAGCATGTGCATAAAAATGAACCAGAACAGTGACAAGAAGACAGGATTGAACTTCCAATGGCTTCTTTGTGAGCTTAAAAAAAGGGACCTGGATTTCAGTAACTGCAGTGATTCAAGTAATGCAATCAGTACCCAATGTCAGAACATATGTAATTATAGAGAAAACGTTACTCATAAGTATTAACTTTCATTTTCTTTTTGTTTTGTTTTATGTAGGTGTGAAGTTTTTCTCTTACTCCACCAGCATATTCAACCTATTCATGATGCCCTACCTCATGTTCAAAACTGGTATTGGATTTGAAAGTCTGTTTATCCAAGCTGCTTTTTATGGGGTGATCGGGTTTTTTACATTTGTAACTCCAGTTACTTTGCATGTCCTTACAAAAGGCTATGTGATTCGACTCTATTATAAAGATGAAATGGACACATACACAGCCATTACATACAATGCAATCTTGGCAGAAAAAGCAACTGTTTTCCATCAGAAAGATGTAAAGATTCCAGACATCACCAAGATGTTTACAACATTTTATGCTAAAACAAAATCAATGCTTGTGAATCCTACACTTTTCCCAGATCCTCAGGATTTTAACCATCTCATGGGCTATGACAAATCCTTTTATTTTAACTTAGAGGAAGAAAATGAAGCCAACGAAAAGAAATAATTCGAAGATAATGAACATCATTATCATTGTTCGCGGTGCCATGCTATAAATGGGAAAGAATGTAAAATTCTCTTACTATTTCTTAAGTGTCAGATAGCTAGAGTTTCCCCAATGCATTTTTTGAATGTATAAAAAAAAACCAAAACATTTTTTTAAACTTAAAAATGATGTGAAGGTTTCTTCAGAGTTAACGACACAAAACATAGTAAAAGAAAAGGAAAAAAAAGAAACCTTAGATCTGTCTCGTGCTTCTTTGTTCTTGGCTTGTTTTTATTGTTAACTATCCAGGATAACTGTAAAACACATGGGCTATGCAGCAGTCTCACCATCTCCATTGCAAAGAGAACAGTTCCTTTAAGAAGAATCAGCAGTGCTCATTACCTGTCAAGTGCATAGTTAAGCTTTTAAGCTTTAATGAGTAATTATCCTTAATCCAAAAAGATCAGGCTGTTTCATCAGTGCTGCTGGTGGTACAAAGGGGGTGGAAATGAATTTCACTTTGCTTTGTGAGAGCACTGCTAGGCAGGAGGAGTCTTCAGAAAGCAGACATATTGTTGCTGGTTTCTGCTACAGCCTCGGTCTGCAGGCCTCTGGAGAAGACAGGGAGAATGGCTGCGTTGTCATAATCTCTAGCTACTCACAGCTTCTCAATGGTTTCTTGATCTAGAGCCCCATTCTGAGCAGCCCTGACCCCAGAGGTCGAGAGCTAGAAGCCTTTCTTCTTGTTGGGGGGGGAAAGCACCTTAGCATAAGATTTGCTCTGTGAAGATGTCATCGTAAAGAGGTGCTGTATCTGAACTGACTTTAAGAAAATACTAGCAGCTGGTTGTTAAAATGGATTCTGTTAACGTGTAAGGTGAGGAAGCAGAAGGGAATCTCCTGTAGAGTGCTGTTTATGACTTGTGCCTTTAAAAACATACCTCTTGATTTAAGCACTGCGAAGAAAGCCACCTTTAACTCAAGTAAAAAGAGGATTAGGTCTTTTTTGTGTGACTAGACTTGTTAGTTCTGCAGTCTGAGTATGGAGAAATTGGATTTAAATATTTTTAGTCCAAGGAGAAGTTTGTCACATAAACTGACAGTTACCTTTTTTCAAATAATGAAGGGCATAATATTTTGAGGCTTAAAAATGAATGAATTAAAAAAAAAATGCAGCAAAATTCAAATTAATCCTTTTGTATTAGAAGTGCCCTTTTTAATAACTAAATCGTGCTACTAATTAAATCATCCTGATATTGCAAATAAAAAGAAAATAATTATTGCTACCCTTCCAGATGTTTCCTAAGTTCTAGCTGAAAAAATGTATTTAAAAGTCTAAATGTCTTCCAAGACTATTACTGCAGGTTCCCATCATAGGATGATACTATAGATCATATTAAGCCATTAGTGTTTTTAAATGTTGTTTTCCTGACTGTTGAAACTGCTCTCAGTGTACTTGCTGAGTAATTAAAAAGCAAATCATCCCATCCAGATATTTTTGAGGCAGTTCCTTTGGTCTGGAACAGGTATAATTTTAAAAGCCTGCTCTAGCTCCGTTAAGCCAGTATCACTCCTTAGGTAACAGTAATATATAACAAAAAACTCTGTAAATCATATTGAAGACATGAGGGCGCTTCTGACCACTTAGTTGTACTACTTGTCCTTATTGAAATCATGGTTTACACCTAATTACAAATAATCTTTCCATGTCTGATGTGTTTACTCTCCTTTTTGTGCTTGTGGATAAAGTTAACTTCATCTTTAAATGCCAAGTACAGAAAGAAGAGTACGTAAGAGTTTGCAAGAGAAGGACCCAAAATTGTAGTATTCAAACAACTGTAGTTTGTTCTTCATGTTAGAAACAAAATAAAGGAATGGAAGTGTAACTCAAAAAGACCTCCAGATGCATTTCTGGTTTACTTTGAGTTCTGAACAGTTTGTCTTAATGCAGATATTTCATAGTGCACGGAGTGTATTTCCAAGTGGGAGACTGCAGTGCTTGGTGTCCTTCTAAGCCAGGAAATGTGCATAAACCAAAACATGCTCTCTTGGTACTAACAAATACTGCAAGAGAAGTCACTGTAGTGTGAGTGTTTCAATAAATGTTGTCAAGTAATTCCCAAAGCTTGGTTATGTTACCTCCACATCCTTCACAATCTTATTAATTTTGTGAACTATTGTATTCTTTTTTTTTTTTTTTCCCTGCAATTTATATCCTTGGTGAAAAATAGTTCTAATTGCAGAAGTATTACTGCCTGCTAACACTGTCATCCCTGGAAGATGCTGTTGTTTCTTTGGGTGTAGATAACTTGTGTACAATGTGGAAGGAACAATTAATTTATAAGACCTAGAGAATGTGCTCAGTGCTTGGAGATTCTGAAGGAAATACTGATGCAGAAGTCCAGTCTTCTAAAATATCTGATTTACAAGCTATCTTATTTGCAAGGCTACACCTACTATGAAGGCTGCCAGCTCCTGCAGCCTTTCCAGTACCATCTTACCCTGGTACCAGTTCCACTTAATCTGCTGTGAAGGACAGGAATGTATAAAATGACTCAAGCTTCTTTCCTAGACATATGTTTCCTTCCCTTTCCTGCCTTAAAAAGCTTCTACAAAAGGTTATAGATGACTTTTTTTCCTAGGGAAACAGACAGGATACTTGTGAATTTTAATTTTTAGCCTTTGAGTACGGGCTATATCCTTGCCAGTGTCTCTCTCCATTTTTCTCAAGTTTTTGACTTTGTCCACAATATTATTCATTAATCTCTCTCAGTTCTTAATTAGGAAGTACGATGCTTCTTGCCGTTCTTTAATGTTATTTTTTAAATTAAATTATCCCACAACCCTCAGCCTTTCGTTGCAAATGTAAAAATGTCTGATGAGAAAATTATCCCCTTTTGATACTTCAAAGAGAAATCTTCAAAGCTCTGAGGTACTTCACACTCTTAACCATACTCTCTAGAATTAAAAGGTAACTAATGTCACTGGAGTTTGCTTTATTACAACCCAAAATCATCACACTTGCAAAGATGAAGAAAATCTGTAGATATTTGCATGGTACTGGGAGGGCCTAACTTAGGTGATGGAAACTTCCTGAAATTCTGTTTGTGCTGTAAAAATTAAGAGCACACGTGAATTGTTACAGTTGCTCAGTATAATTTAATAGGTGGAAATTTGGTAAGCTGCTGCAATTTGGTTGCTTTGGAGTTCTGTGGTCATACCATAGATTTCTTCATGCTCTCATGTACAACATGACCTGCGGCAGCCCCCCTGAGAAATGGGACAAGTGTGCTGGCTAGGGGTTGGAGCCACTATAACAGATTATCCCACAGCTATACAGACCTCAGCAAGCAGCTATTTTAAGCAGGGAAGAACAGAGAACAAGAGCAAATGGCTGCAAAACATGTCCAGCTGTCTCCATTTCTGGAATACCAGGGTGGACAGTATTGCTGTGGTGTGCTTTCTGACAGCCTCAGGTAGGACAGAACCCTTTTGTCTCCCTTCCCCCTCTGCTTTCTCTTTATGACAGCTTTAATGGTTTAATGTGTACTTTAGGATATAACTATAAGCTTTAATCCTAAATGTGTCTTGGAAAGAATAAACTGTAAGCCTACTGGCAACAGGCAGAAATATTTCCAACGTAATTATTTCCGCAGGATACCACCTGGTATATTTGCTTCACTTTAATGGTCTCCAGTGGTTTAATGGGATATATTCAAATCAAACCACTAAGCCAAAGTGCAAACAGCATTTAAAAATATGTTCAGAATAATGCACATCACTTTTTCTTTCCACAGCTATTTGGTTTCATACTCAAATGCTACCAGCTCACCACTGGCAATGTGCTGATGCACTGCTCTTGGGCTGGATTTCCCTGGCACTCTCAGGCACTTCATCAGCTGTGTGTAGAGGAGCTGACTCCTCTGCTGCTTTCCAGTACTCCTGGGCACGACTTTCTACTTCCACTATAAACATTGTCAAAGATGGAATGAAAGGATTTGATAAGAGAGATTTATCCATGAACTGCTACAGTTTTCTATTCTTCATGTTGATTGCTGTGCATGTTTCTGTTTTGTGAACACATGCCTTATGCCTTACCCCTTTATACTGGAGTGTCTTCAGCAGCAACTCTAAACCCAGGATCAGAAGTAATAAACATGCCTGCCTTCAGCTGCACAAAGATCTACTTCAAAAACTGTTGCAAGTGGTCCTGCAAGGAAAATTGAATTATTATTGCCTCTTTATTAAAAAAATGTGTCTAACATCTTAAAAGAGTTTTCCATTAACAAGAGGTTTTGGTACATGCCAAGACCTAGGGCATAATTTTTAATTCTGTCTAACACTTTGAAATGGAGTACTTCCTTCTGCTGTACTGGTATCCTGTTATTTATTTTTCTGTGATGGGATATTATGATAATGTGTATTATAAATCTGTCCAGAGGGAGATTTCTGTGACTTATAAGTGCTTATCTGGTCAAAGTACTTATCTGCAGCCAACAACCCAATTACGAAGTGATTATTTTGAAAAACAATCACAAGTTAAGCACTTTTTAGATATCTTGAGAAAGAAGATAAAAATATCATTAATTAGTTGAAGGATTTTAGCCACAAGTTGGTGAGGAGGCTTGAAGTTAAAATTTTACTCTCAGGATGTCGGTTGTAGACACAGTGAAAAGTCATAGGTATGAAGTCCTAAATTCTCTAGGCTTGGATTTGTTTCATGTACTGTTAAGGGAATATAAGTTGGTCCCTACTAAATACAGTTGCAAAGGGTTTAAAAATAAAATGAATGAAGTAAATTGTCACAAAACTCTAGTGAAGTAACACTACTGTGCAGCTCTTTCCACTTCTCTTTCTCTCTTTTTCATCTTCCTTCTGTATCAGGATATGTAACGAAAAGATTATAGTAAAGAAAGGTTATTTAGTAAAAGTAAAATATATAGACCTTTATATCCTTCTTCACCAGTGACCTTCATAATGAAAGGGAAAGAGGAGACTCCTCACAGCTCTAGTCCACTAGTCTGGGCTTCAGTGAGCATCACAAGAGGTTACTTCTATGAATGGCAATCCATGCAGGCATCAAAAGCCACAGCATCTAAAATTGAATTTGTTGAAAAGGTTTTAAAGTTATTGAGGTTGTTTTGATTTAAGGACAATTTGACCAGACACAATGGTCAAGGTTGTAGACTTTATAATCATGGTCAGAAGTGAAACTTTAGCCTTGATACCAGTAGCACTTATTGTTCCTAGTTTCCCATTAGCAAACCAGATTGTTTTAAAATGGAGCCTAGTTAAATGGATTTTTTTAAAAGCATTGTGATTGTCTTGACTTGTCCAATAAGGAACAGGAGAGAATAGAGGTTTTCCCCATGTGTCTATCTGTCTAGGCCACCAGGGGGGACTCATTCCTCATCTATATCATTTACTGAATCAAGTATCTGAAAAAACCCCACCTGTTCTTGAGCCAGGTCTAGAAAGTCACAGAGTTCAGCAGAGAGCTTGTCTTCATTCATGTTAAAAGAGCTTTTATATTAAATCTTGTAAATCTACAGCTCTTTTTCCAGTCTGCCTATGTACATCAGTCATCCAATGCACCGTGCAGCGAAGCAGGTGCAAGTCTAGCTGAAGAGGGATGTGCTTTCAGCTGGATAATCATATGTATCAATAGGGTACAGCTAGTGCCGTCTCATGCCCATCTCAAACTGACCTGTGACTTTTGCTACACCTATTGGACTGCCAGAAGAGAGAGCCTGGCTTGGTTTCTAATTGATCAGACTCCACATCAGTAGCCATGGCTTTGTGGTTGAAAGGAGCCTTTTTTGACCATACATGCACAAGGTGGCTCTTCTTTAGTGGCTGCTTCATCACTCCTTAGTGGCTGTTGCATCACTCCATTTCTTTTTTTCCCAGCTATTACATCCTACCCAATTTATTTCAATTTCGCTACATATCTTACTATTTTTAAGCAAAATTTGGCCATTTTGAAACAGAACTGTATTATTGCTATGATCACAAAGGGTCTCTATGTTTCACAGCATCCTATTAAGCAACAGCCAAAATCTGTGTGTGATGTATGCGTTCTAGAGATCTGTCAGGAAAGTTGTGTAATTCTGAATTCCCACTTAAGAGATAAAGGTTAGATGTTTCTTTCAGTCTTGAACTCTGTGAGAGCAATGGTACTCTTCTTGTGGTCTGTAGAAAGATTTGGAAATACAGAAGAGAATTCTCCAGACATATTAAATTTCTAAATTTTTGTGAATTATTACATGTATTAGCTCATTAAAGTTGGCACTTTTAGGTACTTTTAATTGAATTCTCACCTTCCTTAACTAGTCTTGAACTCCCCCCATCTTCTGGGCGCATCAGTCATGTTTTTGTGAATGTCACTAGTCCTAAATTATCTTTTGCATTGCACATTCAGGGTTCTGAAAACTAATTTTTTAGTCTTTTGCACTTTATAATATGTAAAATATTACCCTGGTGTGCACAGAATTTATGAGAATAAAAACTTTTAGCACTGTACTGGGGAGTGGGGAGAGTCATAACAATCGATTAAGTTATATTTGTTGTAATTTTTCTTGAGTTTCTGGCTTAGCACAAAACCAAATACCAGTCTACTGTATATATTGCTTCTTTGTCATAAAAAATACAATTCCTGATCTAAGAGGAGTCTGCAGACATACGAATCAAGAAGGTAATGCCCAAGAAAATAATTTCTGTAGGTCATTCTTCCATATATTCAGTAAGTTTCTGTATTTTTTTATATTCAGAAAAGTAATTGTTTTTCCTGTCAGATGGTGATTGTGCTCTCTTAAATATGGTATTAGACTTTCGGGGGTCTGTTTCTGTAGTTGGGACTAGCAGTATTACTGGGTTTGTGCAGTAAAAGCTGACCTAGGTTTGGGTCACAGAAATGGTATAGCAGATACAGAAAAAATATGTTATTCTATGTGTGTTGCACTACCAGACAGAAATAAGAGTGTCTATTTAATACCAAAAGTGCTTGAAGAGTTTTTGGTTTAGTGTTTCAAACTTGAGTGCCAAAATGTGCAACCTGGACTTTTTCAACATGCCAGGGTAAAATTTGGTTCCTAACCTAGCTTCAGTGGTGACAGGTAGATTCTGTGTTCTTACAGAAAGATCCAAGTCACAATCTGACAGCTTTTGTTGTTCACTGTCTCCTGTTTAGTGTCTGCCTGGATCCAAGCCTGTGCGCTGCATTGTCACAACAGTCAGGGCTTGAGCTTTGTGCTCTTGGACAATTGTTCAGTGCAGCTTCACCAGGAGACACTGTGGGCAAGAGCATGGGATAAGGTCAAAGAGAGAGGCTGGGAGGCAGATGTGGGACTTACCAATTGTAATTTTATGGATTTCTAAGACTGCTTTCACTAAGAAGTATAACTGTGGTAGACATAGCTTTGAAGATGGGTAGCTGACTGTACAGGACATCAGTGGTTCCACTCATTAACAAGCGAGAAAGTTGCATTCAGCTCCTGCATTTATCTCCATTTGGAAATACATCATCTAATTACACTCCTCCAGAGTGCTGGTGTGTTCTTAAAGCATGGTGAGCTTTGTAAGAAATTCATACTGAAAACTTGTGATAGTTACTGAATACCATATGAATAAAAGAGTAGACTTAGTCTTCATAATGTGTGGATTTTTCTCTTCTTTAGTATGTACAGGGATCTCTGTGAGTGTTTGAAATTATGCTTTAACAAATGTTACATCTGATGAGTCAACAAAACTTACCCTTTATGTACTTCTGGTAATCATAATTTTACTTCTCCTCACTTCCCCTTTTCACGCAGTTTTCTCTTTCATTTTTCACTCGTAGTTTGAGCTGTGTTGTCTGAGGAAAATGTGACAACAAAACCAGAAATCCATTCTCTTCATGAAATTTATTGTGATGATGACTGATAGTGCTGCAGTAGCATTAAAATTGCAAATAATCTGACAAAATAACCAAAGACAAAATTCCCTGAAGACATGTGACCGAGGATGACTGTGCTGACTTTTTGTTCCTCTTTTCCTCAAAGAAAGTTTGCTCGCTAAATAGTGAGCAAAATAAGTAACCATGTTTGGGCTATATTTTTTCATTTTATTCACCCCTGGAGTCAGTGAACTTCTTTGTACATCGTCAGATCTAGAAATGTCATACACTTTTTGTGGTAAGTAAAAACCAGCTTATTCTTTCCTTACTGGCATTTGCACAACATTTACTGTAGTCTGAGGAAATATGATCTTTCATATTGTTTCTTTGATGAATACAGAAAAATAAAAAAGAAGTTCAGCTGTTATATTTCTGTTATTAATTAGCCTATTATAAGAATTATACTGCATAGGCATAAATATTACCAGAATGCTTGTTGCAGCAACTATGAGAGAAGTTTACTTCCAAGTAAAGCAGGTATGTTTTGATTCAGGAAATATTAGTGGATAAGGGATTTAAACGTGTTTGCAAGTACTGAAATGTATAAGCTATCCACATTGATTTAACTAATATATTGCAATGAAAAGCTTTATTGAAAAAAAAGAGGGAATGTGATATTCTGTCTGGACGGAGGATCAGTCATGTCTGGTATAACAGAGTGTGTCCCTTCTTGCTGTGCCTGTGTTGTGGGCTGCTGGATCTATGTAGTTCACTGATTTTTTTTATTTTGTTGATTTTGTAACAACTTGGCACATCCATGGTGTCTGTGTCTAGTGTGCCCATGTGGACTCAGTGGCCAGAAGGTGGGCTTTTGTGGAAATATTTTGCAAGGAAAGGCCCATGTCTTTTGTAAATTTGTGCATTAGTGGTGTGTATCACTGTAAAATAGCTCTATAAACTGAGGTGCAAAAGGAGATTTTTATTTTGGGTACTTTGCTTTATATCAATACTCATGTTAAAAATATAGCAAGGGTAAAGCGGTCATACGTAAGCTCACAAACCAAACCTTTGACCATGGTGAGTTTTGTTTGATCTTCTTCTTCCTGTTGTAATTTCCGGTGGGTAGTTCTCTCCGAGATGAGAAGCTGACTGCTGGTTACTGACAGCCAAACAGTTTCCCTTTGCAGGCCGCTGCTTTAATCCCCAAAACACATGGCAAAACCCTTCACTGTAAAGCACCCTGCCATCCCATTTGCTCTCTGGGTTAGGACAGGGAGCACGCTTCCCATCGCCAGACCCACAGCAAGCAGGGCACTTTGTCAGCATGAGCACACCAAGGAGGGCAGAAGCAAACTGACTTGAGCAGACTTCTTTCCTAAAATAGTACAAACAAAAATGCTCTCAGGAAATCCTTCCAAAGGCTGCCTCTGAATGATCTTTTTAAAATTTAAAATACCAGCTAATGGGCTCTAAATTTGATTAGATTCAGGTTGTATGATGCTTTATCACACTGCATTTGACACTGTGCATTGTACAATGCTAGGTGGGTCACCCAAAAAGCAAATCTACTCAAAGGCTCATTTACATTATCCTGGAAAATATGCTGCTATGTTAAAAACATTTTTAGCTGTAGTCAGCAAGTTTATATAGATTCCATGGTTAGCATAAGTAGGGATATTTTCAGCAGAGGGCCATGCTCACTTACCACTAATAAAATGTTCCTGTAGCTTCAAAAGAGGAATAAAGGTACTGCTGCCTCTCAGTTTTTCATGCAAAGTATCAACCAAATATCCACCAGATAATTGACTTCTCTTACTACTCAAGAAATGTGCCCTGTAAGCATATAAATAAATATATTTCAACATACATATTTAATACTTACTGTGAATACTTATATTATTCAAAATGTGTATGTGTTTATTCTGAGTGTGTATATATGTATATCTTTGTTGTTTTCCTGCAAAAGTCTATTCACACTACCAATAAGAAACACTTTTTCCCTGTAGATTCTACAGCCCATGCTTTCATGTTTAATTTGACTCCTTGCAGCACCATGAACAAATCCACCTGGAATGCTGCTCTTACCTGGATTCCAAGTGAGTTCCTGAGTTCCTCTTGACTAGACAATTATATTCTGCAAATGCAGAAAATTCAATGCAAGCAAAAAGCTGATGTACCTCAATGCAAGCAAAAAGCTGATGTACCATCCTAAATGCCAAATAATTTAGGAAATCAATTTCTGTGATTAAAAATGGAATAGATAAACTACAGTGATGGACAGAAATGATGATCTGTGGAAATAAGTGTATGAGTTTTACTTGTTGGATCAGTTACCATAGCTCTACACGCTAACTGGCACTGTACATGCAAACCTGAGGTGGTTTAGGTGCATTTGTCTGGAAGAAGCAGACAAGATTTGCAAGCCCTCAAGCTATTTTGGGCTGAGGAAGATCCACATCTTTTTTAGGAGAGAGAATATCATTAGGCTAGCCAAGTATGGCAGGACTTCTACTAAAAATATTCCTGTTCCAGAAGCTGGAAATGGTACTGGATTGTGTATAAAAACCCAGCTTCAACATTTAAACCCGACTTTAAGATGGCAACCTGAGTTACTTATGAAATGGCTGTGTCATAAACTTCACCTTCTGAGTAAAAAATCTGGAGCTGGGCTAAGTTTGCTTCCCTGGATAGCTATCTTTGTGATGGCTACCAGCATTCAGCGCAGCTTGTTTGCAACACCTGCTTAAAACTACAGTGTCCTCATCTAAGTATTTATTTGGTTACCTGTGGAGCTGAATGAACTCTGTTATCTTTGCCAAAGAAATTTAAAGCAGGTTTTGAAATTGTTCACTTAAATGTTTTTTAAGACTGGTGGGTTTTGTTGAAAACCAGCTTTTTGTTTTACTGGAAATAACAGTATCAAGATATGTATTTTTGCTAGTTTTGGGGAAGTCTTAAAAAGTGCTCTACTTCAAAGAACACCAGTTTTTATCTGTCTGCATATATGGTTTTCCTCCCCACCAGCTACCATTTTCTTATTTGCAATGTCTTAACTAGGAAGTGACATAATCTTTTTGAAGATCGTCTTCAATGTCTGGTACGATGGTGCCAAAGCTTTACACTGGAAAGAAGTCATTTGCAGTGGAGCTGATGATGAATACTCAGTGTGTGGAATGCTGAAAGGAGGTGAGTGTGTAAAACAGACGGTGCCTTTCCCTTGCCTAGCAGGTTCTCCGCAACGGGGCCATATCCTCCCAGCCCTTTTCACCACTAAGCAGGTTTCTTAAAAGACCCATGCAGACAGATTTTTCTCTCCATAACCAAGACCTTGCTTGGCTGGTGGCAGACTTCAGAGCAGGCAGTTATCCGGCGCCAGAATCCCACTGAAGTAGAGAATTTTCAAATTCTATGTTTTAATATCCTTGTACTACAATTTCCATCTCTATAAATTAGGATTACCAATAGCCTTCATCTCATTATAACACTTCTATTGTTAACATCTCTAAAATTACTTGGAAAGACTACACTTGACTGGACTGTGCAGAAAGCCAGGGGCATTACTAATATCCAGAACACAGTTTATTTAGATAAGTGCCTAGATGGGTTTATAAAGAGATTCTCTACACCCATGTATAATGCTTTCTTTTAGTAGAGTCAATCCTGTTCTAGGGGCTAACCCACATTAACATCACACAGGTTCAGATCCAGAGTATTCCGGCAGGATGTCAAGCTAAAGGACAAAAAGACCTGTAAGGAGGTCAAAATAGCCCATGTTTTCTGTTCTTTAAAAATGAACATAATCTCTCTTTGGTTATCATTCAGCTGAACTACTAGTGTAAGTATGGGAGTTATCACAGTGGGATGGGTCTGTATGAGGTATTGCAGGAGCATTGTGGTTAATTTCTATTTTCTAATGTAGTTTAGACAAATATGCAGAGCTCTGGGAGAAGAAACAGGTGAGAGCTTTACCAGTGGAAGAGTAAATGGCATTGGCACTACTCCTAAGAGATATGCCATATTGCTTTGAAGTTATTTAGGAAGTTTGATTGATGGCTTTATGATTAAGTAACCATTTGTATTGTAACTATCTCTGTTTTACAGAAACACTTGCAACGGCGTTTGACATTAAAGGTTCAAGAACAAAATTTCCAAAGGTACTTCTCAGCATTTTCTACAAAGAAATAACGGTAATAAAATCACATACTTCCATACATGTATTTTCTGAAAAGGGTTGTTCACCCAAACTGTAGAAAGCAGCAAAAGGGAATGTCAGAAAACTTTCTCATGCTTGAAGTGATGACTCCAGTCCTCACAGAAATCATCAGAACCATTCCAAGCAGCTACATAGACAAGAGTGGGCAGCATTATGCACTAATTTCCTTTTTCTTGCTTGTTTTAGGGCAATTATAGCATTATTTTACAAGGATTTTCTGATGATTCTGAGAAAAATATGATCATGTGCTTGAATTTCACCATGATAGTAAAACGAGATGCTTTCTGAATTCAAGAAATGTTTCAAATCATTGCAGAACATGGAGGTCGCTTCTGCAAGCAACTGGAATCTGAGCTGCGAAATAATAAGCACACTAATTTTCCTGAGGTAGAGTACATCAAATACTGTCTGGAAAGCTACATGATGGATAGTCTTATCCATATATAGCACTGCTGTAATCAGATGATCAGTCAATGTGCACAAAATACCTGGGAATCAGGCATCCTGATTAATCCCCAGAATAACCCTGACTGGATGTCAGGCTGAGCATTTTGGTGCTGTGCCTTAAGTTATGAAAAAGCTGAGTCCTTTCAGACTGCTAAACTAATTCAAGAAATTTTGAAGTGCAAGAATCAGAAGTTTACTTGCACTCAAAATAGAACAGCAATTGAATCTGGGAACTGTGTTGTGTGGGGTTTTTTTCTTTAAACAATAAAATTTTTTGTACAATCAATTTTGAGAAATGTTTTTGTATTCTCCTCTTGCTTTCTGTTAGGTGTTTCCTGATGTTCTCTGTTTGCACTGAGCTGAACCAGGAGAGTAGCAATTTGTACTAGCTGATGTGCCTAACATGCAAAGTGGAACATGTTTCCAGTTACACTGATACAGTATGGCTGAATTTAGCCATCCACAGCTTATAACTGCAACCCCATAATGTGTTTTTAGCTCTTGGTCAAAGACCAAGGGGCAGAGGCTACACAAGCCTTTCAGAAGCAGGAGAATGGTCGTTGCCCAACAAGTTGGTCTATTCCTCAGCTATCAAAAGCATGCTTAAAGTTTTTGCTGTGACTTACTGTCCCTTGCGGAGCCTGACACTCAATATGCACCTTCCCTCTCTGCTGCACCTCCACATCTGAGACCTTTGATGAGATTTTGACAGAGTATTAGATTTGGCCCTCAGGAAGAGAGCTGGCATCCTTGGATGCCACTGTATGGTGAAAGACAGCTGACCAGAGCAGTGTACAAATGCTTCCTGCCTTCAGACAGGTACCCTCCTTATGATGTTAGGATGTCATGTTCTCTTTCCAGCCTCAGTCCCCAGCCAGTGGTAACTTTGTGAGTTCAGACACTTTTCACTAATGAAGTTGCACATTGCGCTGGCTGCTGGGTTATGCTAGCAGATTGCTTCCAAATGCCTGAAAAAATGAAAACCCAGAACGAGCTGACGCTCTTTCAGGCTGCTAAATACCAAGCACAAAAATTAGCAGAAGTTAAGCTTTTGACCTCACTTTAAATGTAAAATTGTTTTTTGAAATAGGAATTCAGAACACTCAAGAAAAAAACCATACCCAAGTGCGTAGATACTTCATTTAAAACTTGGTGTCAGTATAGCTAGTTTTGCAATCTAAAGCAAAATCAAGAGTTAATAAAATATATAAAGTCAAACTGCATCATGTCTGGAGACACAAAACCACAGTTGCATCCATGTGGTAATGGAAAAGTCTGTACTTGTGTTCAGTCCACAGACAGTTCCAGGAGCAGTTCATGATGGAGTATCACAGCAGCTGCTGCTTATATTTGAATCAAGTCACTAGAGTTGCAATCAGTTTCCTCTGAATCTAAAATATCAATCAAAGCAGACGGAGAGCCTGATAACCAATACCTACTTTTCTTATTCTATTTTGCACATTTCAAATAGTCTTACTGGTCTAGGGAACACTCTTTACTGTATGAGTGTTTGTAGCCCTGTGTACCCATTTCACAGTGTCCAGTAATCACCAGCTGAAGCCTCAAAACAATTTTTAGTGACAGTGTTCTGAGACTTTTGCTGCCCTGAATTATCCAAGGTGTTAGAAGAAACTGTTTATTAAGCAGTAAATTCCACAGGTAGGAGAGATTAACAGCTCCTGGAAATCAAGGGCATTTGTGTACTCTGTTTTTCATAGGCACACATTTTAATGCCTTGTGGATTTTACAGAAAATGTACAGTATATGTAAAGGTAGAAATAGAATTTCTATATCTAAATAGGGACATTTACAGATAAACATATGTATTCAGTAACTTGCATTGCAGACTTTTATAGTATAGGTCTTCAGCTGAAGGGTTATGATTACACATGCCAGCAGATAGGATTGCGAGGCAGAACACAGGAGCCATAACTTTATAAAGCAAAGACCTTTCAAAGGCCTCAGGCTCTCTCTTGCACATGACTGAAGGTTTCTGCTTATTGCAGTGCTGGTGGCTGCTGTGCCACATACCCCCATGGACAAGAGGAGACAGGATTTTGTGAGGTGTAAGATCATGCAACCAGCTTACCCTGAAATTGCTGTGATACTGTAGGGTGAAGGGCACAGCTGAGGGCAGAGCTCTGCTCTGCATGTCTTGTTCCTGGGACACAGCAGTTACAAGGCTTTCTGCTGTTATCTGGCACTGAAAAAAGTTATCATTTAACATTTTTCCTTTCTAGACTTTCCCAAGCCCATACCTGGGGCTCCACAGCAAAGAGGAGTCTATTAAGAATGAGGTGAATTACTTTGGACTCGGAAAGACTGATCTGAATGTTTCCATTTTCTTCAATTTATTTGGTCAGTAAACTTGGATCCATTTTTTACTTCTTCATTTCCTGGACCTGTCCAGAGTTGGAATGGTGTGAATGCTGTGAAGTAAACCATTCACTAAGTGTTTCTTGCTTAAAATATTCACTGAGACTTACACATCCTGAGATAACTGCATTTTCCAGGCATTCCAGTGAGCTGTGCAAAGCCCCCTCCCCTGCGAACTGCAATAAATCAAGGAAGGCTTTGTGTGTAGCACACTTATCTGAAACTAATTTTAAAGCCTTCACAAGTATTGCTTTTTCTCTCCCTCATTACTGTTGTTTTTAAGCGGCTGTCAGGAATTGCTGCAGATGGGAAAATAGCTTTTCTTCACCCCCTCACCCTCTGTCACCAAATATGTAATTATCAGAAGAAGCAGTTCCTGTAAAATGTGTTTTCCCATAAGAGCGCACACTTTTTGATCTGTGTTATTACAGTTTTATGTGATAAAAACAGTAAAGCATGCATAGGTTCAAATGAAAGAAGTCCTGCTAACCACAATAACATATACATTTGCTGTCTGAATTTGTAACATCATTTAAGATAGACACACAAAGGAAATTCCATGTAATTCAGGTATTATGAACGTATATCTTGTTTCCAGGGATGTACTGGAAGGCATAAACAATCCCTCAGTAACCAGTTAGCTTAGCTAGTAAAAAGTGTGTATGCTCATAATGAACAAATAAACTACATGATGCCTGCAGCAAGAAGGATCTGAACTTGACAATGCAGGAGATGTGTCTGGATCTGTGTTGCAGGCATCAAAAGAGAAACATAGCAGCGTTAATCCCTTTTGCACAGTTTTTTTTTCTCCATGAAAAATGCTAGTAATTGCCTTTGAAGTCTCAGTGTACCACATTATGCTGAATGACTTCAGCTGCTTCGTTCTGCCTGCGCGTTCCTGCCAGCACAGGGAGTGCAGGGGCAGCAGATGGGGATAGTGACATTTCTAATGGGAAGAGGTGGGGAGGGAAGGAAGGGAGGGCAGCTCATGTCTGCAGAGCTCAGGGCAGAGAGAGCAGGAGAAAGGAAATTTAGAAACTCTCCTTGCTGCTGTTAGAAATGACTGGACTTTGGAAGTCCTAGAAAATAGTCACTTGTGCACACATACTTGTCACAGGGGCCTTGATGCATGGCTGCTATAGATTGGTATGTTCATAACCTCTTTTCTTCAAGGAACATTTTACTACTGGCAAAAAGAGACTTTATACATATACATATATGTATACATCTACATCTACATCTACATTCACATAAACATAATCATACATTTAATATATATACACACATACATGCACATACATATGCACACATGTATGTATTTGGCCAGATAATATGTAACAGCTTTCCAAAGCTTGAGTGAAAAAACCCAGAGTTTTTTAGAGAGGGACTTTAGCTTAAACAGCTGCCTTAGCTACAGGTGTTGTGGTTTTGAATTTTAATGTCTTACTAACATAATTTCTTACTGACATATATTTTAACTTTGTAAATTATAATTTTATTTTAGTGCTTTTGGTTATATAAAAAGCGAATGGGAGAAAGTATGGAGTAAAATGGTAAATACAATTTCAGATTTGAAAATATGGAAGAGAATAAGGGAGAAAGTATAAGTGGGGTAAACAGTTACAGCAAATATACAATCAAACACAAGATGTTTGAAATATTTATAGACAAAACATTGCAATATTGGTGAGTCAGACACTAATATTAGGTTTACTTGAAAGAAGAGACTTTCTCCATTCTGTCAATACAACAAGGATGAGTAAGATACCATAATTCTGTTAGAATAGTTACACTCACCATAAGCTCAAGGTATTCAGCAATTACAATTATAATGATCTGGGTTTTTAATACTTGGATTACAATGGTGCCTTCTGTAAGAAGCTTTTAATAAGAATTGTTGCTTCCCTGCTACATACTTTATAAATATTTATGAAATTAGTAAGATAATATTTTAAGGGTTCTTTGAAATGTGAATCATGGCCAGATTCAAAGCACCTACTAAGCATCTAGCCCCAAGAGAATGACCCAGAATCCCTTAATTCTGCAGTGAGATTTTTTGACACCTCCAAAGAGCAACCCATAGATCCTATGCAATGAGGGGACTGGTTTGGAGCAGTGCAAGGTAGCAAGGGATGGCAGACAAACCAAATTCATTCTTATTTTCCAGTGGAATTTCCACTGTAATTCTTATTTCAAAGCACTAGCAGGCTGAAAAGCATATAGCGTAACACAGTAAAGTATGTACCAGAATCTAAGCACACGGATTTCACTGGAATACCAAGCTGAAAATAGAGCCAGATGCCTAGCTGTGGTGGGTCTTGACCATACGTATTGTTTGGATATTTAAATTGATGTTACATGGATTTGACATCAAATTTAGTCTATTTTGCAACAGTCTCACACATTTCTGAGGAACAACACACTGACCATACTTCCGTGTAATATAAGATGCTAGGCAAATTAAGCTATCTTATTTTCCACCACAATAAAGTATGTGGCTGTTATCAAAAAGGTTGTAACACAAGAACATCATTGCGATCTCTACAGCAAATCACTGACCCTTTCAGTGACTACTTTCTCTATATTTAGATTCTATCATCTGAAGTTTGAGAAACTAAGAAAAAAGCAATACACTTTGAGGCATGTTGCCTTAATGCGCACTGCAGTCAGGTGGAAACTTTTCAGTCTGCCATCTCTTGGTGGGACTGGAGGGTTTTCCAGTTTCCCAGAGGTCGTTCACAGGAATCACTGTAGACTTGTGGACCTCAGGAACATAGAATCATAGAATCATGCAACATCAGTGTCACTCCTAGGTGGACTGGGGTGGTTACTACCAGCCAACACCCAGCACCTTCTTTTCTATAGGGCTGTGAGCCTTCCCCACAGTATAGGTCTGGTCTTACAAATGAATCTGATTTCCCTAAGCTCACCATGTTTGATATCTCATCGTGCACACAGTAACATAGAGAGAATCTAGCAGTTGCATGGTAGCCTCAACTATATACACATTTTTTTTTCTACCAAGAAGAAATAAATATCAAAGGGTTAAAACCCCAAGCTGACTCTCATCTTACTAGGCTACTACATTTTCCATGTTCCTGATGTTAAAACCCCTACTTGAAATAGTGAGTATTTCCATTTCCCTCCTTCCTTTAAAACTGTGAAACAATTTGCATACTTGGAGTTGAGGTGGAGGCCTCCAAATTGGGTGAGGTTTTTGCCCTGTTGTGTTTTAGTTGCTGCAGAACAGTAGGGGTTTTTCACACAACCCAAGAACCAGTACTTAATAAATGCATATATGCAAAGTAATGAAATTTATCATATCCCGCAGGGTACATTTTTTGAGTTGTCAAGAGAGCATTATTCCCTTCAGGAGATCTTGATGCATGTGAAAGCAAACTACACAATGTTGCCTGCATGCTTTATACTGGGTTTACTCTATTCATTTCTGTTGGGAAAAAACCCTAAAGTAATATTTGACTGTTTGAACAGCTAAGATAAATCCTAAAGTGTTCAAGAAAAATGGAATATGATCTGTTTAGGCTTTACATTCTTAATAACTCTTACACAGCTGGTATCATGCCCAGTATAAAAGGAGGAGGTTGGATGCAAGTTAGTGCCTCGCTTTGTGAAATCAACAGCAGCTCTCTGGATTACAGTGCTAGGAGAGCTTACCCGTGCTGACAATTGACAGGCTATTATCTTGCTGAATAAAAAATTAACAATCAAATGTGAAGGGAAGCACTGTACTTGGAACTAAATTCTACACATCCTTACATGTGACACAAACCTGCTTCAGTCAATGAAGCCATTTTTTAGGAGGATTTTTACAGTTTAGCCCTTAATAAGTGCATACACGTAATATGTGCTTGTCACTGTGCTCCTGAATGACTCATAAGACTAGAAACGTGGCAGAAAGCCTTTCACCTGTAGACTATCAGCATGGATCTGCCACGCAACCAAAAGTGCCCTCTGCAAGAAATGTTATGCAAAAATCCCAAGCAGTATTTTCTGTAGATCTCTCCATGTATTAGCAAAATTCCTCTCCTCCCCTTACTACAAGACCTACTGTGTAAAAATCTCCCGCAGCACAGAGGGGTTTTGCCCATCGTGTGACTCTGGGTCACTCAAATCCATGCACAGAGTAAAGTTTTGAAGATGTTTTCATTAAAGGATTTGCCACTGGCTGAATTAGTATCTTTCCACCCTCCCTATGAAATGTAAATGAAAACCAAACCCAAGTGAAGATGCTAAATCATGTAGTGGTCTCTTGTGTTTCGTCTTCTGCAGCAGGAAGAGTCTTCATATGGTTGTATAGTGAAACTGTCTGCAATGCCATGGATATACCCTGAGGGAAAAAATGGGTTGAGAACCCTAAAAAAATCATACAAAGCTTGGAACAGGCAGAGCTGGAACATCTTTGTAACATGATTTTCTGGGATGCTGATTCCTGGCCAGGACTCGCAATGGATTCACTATCAGGTCAAGTTTTTGGGGAGCTGTTGGGCTGGAGGCAAAATTCAGATTTAATCATACAGTACTGCAATTAAGAGAACTATTTTCTTGCTTAAAATGAGGTGTTAATTATCTTACTAATTAAAACCAGACTAATTAATTCAGATAGTGACCGACAACACCCAAGAAGAGTTGTAAGAAAAAGCTGTAGCAGTGATGCTGAGTCACTGAGGACACATGCAGCAGAGGGTAGTCAAGGATCCCCTGTCCACAGAAGTGTGCTTGCTCTGTAGGCTGATCCTAGCAAAATCTGCCCTTGATTGCTCAAGCACCTCCACAGCTTGGTGCCTTACCCTCTAGGAAACTAACTTGGCTGCAGTGGTGGGTCCTGCCACCAAGGTCAGCAATCTCCTATGCCACATGTCCCACTGCATGAAGGTTTAGAAGGACTGCTGGAGGCACACCTGACCTGCGTCTGCAGCCACTGGCTCAGGTCTGGGCTCCTTTCCACCTCTCCTTCTCCCCTATTCCTTATTTGCACTGAAGGAGGAAGAGGAGGCTGCCTCTGTTGGTATGGAAATAGACAGTCATCTGGATCTAGCAACAACTGTGAGCACCTCTGCTCATAATTCAGCATCAGCCTGAAAATAAGGCTGGGAAATATTATTATTCAGTAGAAGGAAAGTGAAAAGCTTCTGTTGCCTTGGAGCTATTGTTTCTCTCTTTAGCAGGGCTGCTTTGAATATTAAAGAAACTAATAGTGATTCAGATTAAAAACTGTGATTAACATGTACTGGCCTAGCATGCTTAGCTGTGAGAAAGCAAGAGATAATAGAAAATGATCCAAAGCCTGTCTTGTAAAAGTGAGCAATCTCATTAAGTTGTACACTGCCTGCTGCAATAGTTATTTTATAGTGCAAAGT
Organism: Pezoporus wallicus; assembly: GCF_028554395.1. Lineage (NCBI taxonomy): Eukaryota > Metazoa > Chordata > Aves > Psittaciformes > Psittacidae > Pezoporus > Pezoporus wallicus. Next base: position 5,779,459 of record NW_026641950.1, read on the forward strand.
GACTTCTGTGTTGGCATTTGGCATAAAGCTACTATTCCGGTGAAAGCAGAAAACATGTCTTCTTTTATTTTTAGTTAATAATTTGATTTTTAATTAAGAGTTTAACAGGAAGAACATTTTCTGTAATTTCTGTGTTGTGTTTTGTTGTTGTTGTTATTGTTGCCTGGAACATTGCTGTGAATATATCCTGCAATGGCATGCCCATGAATATTATTTTTAGATGCAACTTTACCATTCTTTTTCACAGGTCTCATTAATTTCAAATATTTTTTCTTGCATCTGCTGTTACCACCTCCATTTCAGCTACATGCCTTTATTCATTCTTTCAACTTTTCTTTCAAGACAAGCTCCAGCTATTCTATTTAAACGTCTTCTTTAAATTGTATTTAAAACTGCTAAACTAAATTTATTCTGCATACAGCTTTTGCATATGATATCTATGACCAAAAATGATAGTTCTTTTCATCAGCAGATGCTAAAAATAATTGTTCATCATAAAAAGCAGAAACAAAGATAATAGCTGATTAAAGAAATAATGTGTGTGTGATTTTATGTAGGTGTATACAAGAGCTTTAGCAGCAGATATAGCAAAAGGGCTGGAGCTTCTTTTTAGTAGTAGCTGATGCAGTTCAATCTCTTACACACCCTGATGTTGTCACTTTGCTGCACATGTTCCTTTCCTGACCTCATTAGAGTCAGGATTGCAACTACCCTTACAACATGAATATGTTGAGTTCATTAGGGTGGAAGCCATTTTTGTGCTAAAGACCCTCATTAGAGCCTTCCATTTCTGTTCTGTACAGATATGGATCTCATCTATAAAGATAAATTGTCACCTGGATATTTTCTGAACTTCACAAAAAGGCGACACACAAAAAACCCTCAAACACCTTTGAGCTGGGGAAAATTGGCACAAGTTAGTTCTCCTTGCAAGCTCTATCTTGTATTAAGAGGTGTTAAGCAGCCACAGCCACTTGCAACATTCAGAGTGCTGAAAAAACCCGTGATAATACAAAGATGGTTCATTTGAACATGCATGTTAGAGGTTCTCAGAATTGGCTCCTGCAGCTGGTTTTATGGTCATGGTCTCTTCAAAACCGAAGAAAGCACACCTTTTTCTATTGTTTTACAACAACTAGACGAATTCCACATGGTGAAAGTTGATACAAACCCACTAAGTTTATCTAGAGCCAGAAAGTCCCAACAACTATGGGAAGGCCATTTGACACAATGCAGTTTGGACAGGGTTTTTTTGAGTATTAAAAATAACTCTAACTTAGGCTCCTGCAGAAAGCACTCCAGTAGCAGCCCTACAGCAATAAGACATTTAATCTCCTAGCTTTGAAATATGACACTTACCTGCTTGCTAATAGGCTATACAATTGCTAATTAGCAGGTATGGGACCTCAAGGATTTTCCTATTAGAGCTGCAAAGGGTCTGTATGAGCCAGGCAATGAGAAGGAAGCATTCCCTTATTTTTCACTGAACTGATGAGAATAGCTAAATATTTATCAAAGAATTTGGAAAAAGAAGATTCATAAAACTCAGTGATTTTCCAGAAGTGATGTCTTCAGTCTTGGGATAATAACTTTCTGCTGCCACTGCCTTCACTTGTGACTGAGACTGATCCTTCAGATTTGTTGAAGAAGGAACCCTGTGCTACTAGGAGAATTTGGCTGCCAAGTGTGAGCCTGCTTTAAGATGTGGAGGAGAACAGAGGGATGATGCTTCTGCTGGAGTTGAAGTATCCCCAGACGTGAAATTCTTCTGCTAGGTCTTCAGTCATATTGTCTCAAAAGGGGTTTCACTGGAAACATATACAGAGAGAGCTGCAGAGTGAGGAGATCCCGATTTCATTTCCCAGGAGCCTGAACTGGGACGTTGCTGATCTCAACCACATTTGCAGACCAGAAATTGTGCCTGGGAGAGCACCCTGACCACAACAGACCAGGCACACAAACTAGACTCTACCCCTGACTAGCTGGATAAACTCTACCCCTGACTAGCACGTGTAGTTGGGTCTCCTCAAAACAACGGACTAACTATAGGACTGGGTATTTGTTTAAATGTAGAGACTTCAGTACCTTGTAGTCCTCCTGGGCTTTTGTATGTATTCCTTCTCTGAAGGAGTTCCTGAACAGGTCGCTTTTAACTGAGGTTTTTTATCTTCACAGGTCAGTCTTAAAACTGAATGCAGTATTTACTCTAATGTGTGTGCCAAGAAATAGAGAATTACAGACTTGTAGGTTGCATTTCAAATTTGGAGACTGTTCAGCAAACAGGAAATCCTTACTTTACAAAATGTAAAAACAGCCTTTTCACTGGGTTCAGAAAAGACTGTACAGCAGTGTTAGTGACAAAAAGTTTAATGTTTAACGATGAAGGTGTTAATGCTAGCAAAATATAACGAAGAGAGAAGGTGGTTTATTAGACTTACTGGGTTAACACTTCATTTACAGAATATTGCCCCATCTATTTAATAGCCAGAAGTAATAAGACTTTTGATTCCATATCTTACTGAAGTTTTTTACTTTCTCTGGCTACTGCATGGAATGAAGATTCAAGTCTAATCTAATGAAAGTGGTTCCACACAATAATATTCTGCCATCACTTATGGATGAAAAGATTTGCTTAGGTTTATACACACATGAAAAAAGGAAAGAGTTTTGACTTGAATGAATTATTTCATGACTGATGAAAGTTTAAGGAGAAAAAGGAGAATGTAATGAAATCTACAGCCTTAATTCAGCTGGTGATAATCTGTAGATTTTGTAATGAAATGAAGGATTATATTGTCTAAATTGAACAGCAAGAAATCCTTAGGGAAGGAAAAATCCTTTGGGGTATTTGGCAAGTAGACTTATAGGTCCCATGCCACATGCCTCTGACGGGTGTAAATTCATTATGATTGGGGTTAAAATAGTGATCAGTTTGGGTAATGCTTACCCTACATGCAACATACCCAGATACGGTTTAAACCTCCCCCCCACCTTTCCCTACTTTCTGGGCTCAACTTCACTCCCAGTTTCTCTACCTCCTCCCCCCGGGCAGTGCTGATGGACAGAGAATGTAGGTTGTGGTCAGTTCATCACACGTTGCCTCTGCTGCTCCTTCCTCCTCAGGGGCGGACTCCACAGACTCTTCCCCTGCTCCAGCCTGGACCCCTTCCATGAGATGCAGTCCTTCAGGAGCAGACTAATTCAGAGTGGGTACCCCATGGGGTCACAAGTCCTGCAGCAAACCTGCTCCATGTGGGCTCCTCTCTCCATGGGGCACAGGTCCTGCCAGGAGCCTGTTCCAGTGTGGGCTTCCCACAGGGTCACAACCTCCTTCAGGCATCCCCTGCTCCAGTGTGGGGTCATCCCCAGGCTGCAGGTGAAATCTGCTCCACCATGGACCTCAATGGGCTGCAGGGGCACAGCCAGCCTCAGCATGGGCTGCACCACAGGCTGCAGGGGAACCCCTGCTCCAATGCCTGGAGAACCTCGTGCCCTCCTTCTGCACTGACCTTGGTGTCTGCAGGGCTGTTTCTATCACATATTCTCACTCCTCTCTCCAGCTGCAATTGCTCCTGTGCAGCAGCTTTCCCCCTTCTTAACCATGTTATCTCAGAGGTGCTACCACCACTGTTGCGGATAGGCTCAGCCTTGGCCAGCAGTGCGTCCATTTTGGAAGTTGCTGGCATTAGCTCCACTGAACATGGGGGAAGCTTGCAGCAGCTTCTCACAGAAGCCACCCCTGTAGTCCCCCATGCTACAAAAAACCTTACCACACAAACCCAATGTATCAGCCAATACTAATCATTCAGACAGATAATGTGTGACATTTTACAAATAAAACAGTACAGGACTGGTATGTAACACATGGAGTTACATAGACTTCCCACTTACTCTATCAGCCTCAGAATAATGATATAGTAGAAAGATGGAATGGGTTGCTTAAATAGCCACCCAAATAGCATAATGGTGATGAGTGGGGAGAAAATTTACGGTAGGACACGAGAACGCTAAAAGCTCCTACTCCTCCTGGTAGTCCACTGTACAGAGGTTTTGAAGAATGCCTAGTGGTGAACCAACACCAGCAAAATGCTTTGAACGCCTCAGTATGGTGTCTAGAAGACCAGGTGAGAGTTTAACACTTATCACTTGGAAGACACTGTGTTACTCTGAAGCGCTTTTGAGGGAAAGGAATATGGGAAACTGTTGATACTGTGGGAGTAAAATTAATCATTGCTGAGGCTTGGATATGATCCAAGACCTAAGTCTTCTTTCTTCTATCCTTGGAACTGCTGAATAAGCAAAAGCCATCATTCAACCCATGTACTACAGAAAGTGTCTATGTAGATAGTACACAATGTCTGCTCTCAGCTTTGTTATGGAACAAATACAATAGAACCATCCTTCCTCTCTGAGAGTGCTTGTGCAATGTAATGTCATAGACAATGTTTCATAGACAGATAGGAACAGCCTCACGCTTGCAGGCCCTTGTTCTCATGGGGCACTTCAACCATTCTGATACCTGTTGGAGGGATGGTACAGCCCGGCACAAACAATCCAGGAGGTTCCTCAACTGTGTGGAAGACAACTTCCTTCTGCAAGTAATAGAGTAGCCAACAAGGAGAGGTGCCATGCTTGACCTCATGCTCACCATCAGGGAAGGGCTGGTTGGAAATGTGACGCTCCAGGGCAGCCTTCGTTGCAGCAATCACGAGATGGTTGAATTTGAGATCCTCAGGACAGTGAGAAGAGCGTGCAGCAAGCTCACTGCCCTGGACTTCAAGAGAGCAGACTTTGGCCTCTTCAGGAAGATGATTAGAAAGGTTCCATGAGATATAGCCTAGAGGGCAGGGAGACCCAAAACTGTTGGTTGATATTCAAGGATCACCTGCTACAAGCTCAGGAGTGCTGCATCCCAACCAGAAGGAAGTGCAGCAGGAGGGCCAGGAGACCTCCTTGGATGGATAAGGAGCTCCTGAGGAAAATTTGAAGAAAAAAAGAGGCTTATAATAAGTGGAAGCAAGGACAGGCAGCCTGGGAAGAGTACAGGGATGTTGTCTGGGAAGCTAGGGACCAGGTTAGGAAAGCTAAGGCCCAGTTAGAATTGAACTTGGCTGGGGATGTGAAAGATAACAGGAAGGGATTCTATAGGTACAATGCAAATAAAAGACAGACTAGGGAGAATGTGGGCCCTCTCTGGAAGCTGTCGGGAGAACTGACTACCCTGGGTTTGGAGAAGGCTGAGGTTCTTAATGACTTCTTTGCTTCGGTCTTCACTGGCAAAGGCTCTGACCAAACCACCCAAGTCTTGGAAGGCAGATGCAGGGACTGTGAGAATGAAGACCTCGGGCCCACTGTAGGAGAGGATCTGGTTCGAGACCATCTTAAGAACCTGAACGTGCACAAGTCCATGGGACCTGATGAAATCCATCTGCGGGGCCTGAAGGAGCTGGCAAATGGAGTTGCTAAGCCACTGTCCATCATGTTTGAAAAATCATGGCAGTCGGGTGAAGTTCCCGATGAGTGGAAAAAGGGAAATATAACCCCCATTTCAAGAAGGGGAAAATGGATGACCCAGGGAATTACAGACCAGTCAGTCTCACCTCTGTGCCTGGCAAAATCTTTGAGCAAATTCTCCTAGAAGGCATGCTAAGGCACATGAAAAACAACAAGGTGGTGACAGCCAGCATGGCTTCACTAAGGGGAAATCCTGCCTGACCAATTTGCTGGCCTTCTATGATGGAGCTACGAAACTGATGGACAGGGGTAGAGCAGTTGATGTCATCTACCTGGACTTGTGTAAAGCATTCGACACTGTCCCACATGACATCCTTGTCTCTAAATTGGAGAGACATCAATTTGATGGATGGACCACGTACTGGATAAAGAACTGGCTGGATGGCCGCACACGAAGAGTTGTGGTCAATGGCTCAATGTCCAGCTGGAGACCAGTAACGAGTGGTGTCCCTCAGGGATCGGTGTTGGGACCAGTCTTGTTCAACATCTTTGTTGCTGACATGGACAGTGGGATTGAGTGCGCCCTCAGCAAGTTTGCCGATGACACCAAGCTGTGTGGTTTGGTTGATACCCTGGAGGGAAGGAATGCCATCCAGAGGGACCTTGACATGCTTGTGAGGTGGGCTGATGGCAACCTCATGAAGTTTAACCATGCCAAGTGCAAGGTCCTACACCTGGGTCAGAGCAATCCCAGGCACAGCTACAGGTTGGGCAGAGAAGAGATTCAGAGCAGCCCTGCAGAGAAGGACTTGAGGGTGTTGGTTGATGAGAAAATGAACGTGAGCCGGCTTCAGTGTGCACTCGCAGCCCAGAAAGCCAACCGTGTCCTGGGCTGCATCAAAAGGAGTGTGACCAGCAGGTCAAAGGAGGTGATCCTGCCCCTCTGCTCTCACCTGGAATATTGTGTGCAGTTCTGGTGTCCTCACCATAAAACGGACATGGAACTGTTGGAACAAGTAAGGGTGGTGAGGCACTGGAATGGGTTGCCCAGGGAAGTTGTGAATGCTCCATCCCTGGTGGTATTCAAGGCCAGGCTGGACAGAGCCTTGGGTGACATGGTTTAGTGTGAGGTGTCCCTGCCCATGGCAGGGGCTTTGGAACTTATCTTAAGGTCCTTTCCAATCCCTAACTATTCTATGATACTATGAATGTCACTAGAGACTTGTGGACAACTTAATAGAGACCATAAAGCTAACTTTGTCTCAGCTTTATGAAATACTGGCATATAACTTGTACCCAGTTGGTCCTTTAGGACCAAAAGGGAACACAGAATATTCTCAAAATGAAGAATTGGAAACTTCAATCACCAAGTATAAAAAGGCTATTATTTGTCAAAAAAGATGACCATTGCTATCAAACATGATACTGACAGGATTGTCAGAATCTCAACAAAAATAGAACAAACTGCTGGGCATTGTTGGTATTATGTTTTTATGAAATATGCACCATCTGCAAGTGGCATATCCCATCTTATGTTACATACTATGATCATTGTATTATTGCGCTGCTTTTTATTAGTTTTGCCATTAATGTTTTTATGTCTATGTGTATCATGTATCTTACTGTGTTGAAAGCATGCATCACCAGTTGTTACCTGATTTGGATTTAAGTGAATGCCCGGATCTTCCCCCTGGAGTCACCCCTTGACAAGGAAGAGGACTAACAGTACCTCCACTCACCTAAGCGGTTTTGCTAGGTGTTTGTTCTATGCCAAGTGTCAAGTGTGACTGTTCATCAGTTCCGGTTTTGGCCCAACACACAGCTCATGCCACAGCCTGACACGTGCTGAGCCACTGGAGCACAGCAGGAGCAACGCATGGGCAAGACACCATGGGAACAAGAGATAAGGATGACTCTGACACTGTTGTCACTTGCAGCCTGCTGTCCCTTGCAGATCCTGTCTTCTGCAGAGGAGCCATCTGTTGGTTTCTTCAGAATCCACCAAACTATGGAAACGTATAGACCAAGCTCTCAAGCTGGAAGGTAGACATATGTCAGCTTACCCAAAAAGCCTCTGGGTGGCTCCATCAGCAGCTCCTGTGGTTCCCAGTGTGGCACAGGGATTCCCACACTGCAAGGGAGGAGGAAGGGCAAGCTTGCTCATCATTGGCTGGTAGCTGCTTTGGTTGCAGGTGTGTGAGCTAGAGAGTTTGTGACCTGGAGAATTTGTGAGTTAATGAAGTGATGAATTAGCGAATTAATGTGTTGCACTAGTCTACACAGATGGCATTGGGCTCACATTTGATTTTTCTTTTAACTTAATCAGTTTCTGAAGTAAAGTTTAATTTGCTGAGTATGTTATCCTGTATATTGAGATGTCCAAACAGACTATGACATTTTCCTGTGTGGCAGAGGTAAAAAACTTGCAGAGAAAGAGAAAGAAGGCATATTCCTTCCTTCAACTGGTAAGTGTCTCTGATTACTAAAGATTATTGAGTTTAAGATGTGAGATCAATGCACTGTGCATAGCACGAGATACCTGTAAATCACTGGGGATTTAGATATTTCTTGATTAACAGTACTATTTAATTTTAAAGAGAGAGAGTTCTGTTCTGGCCTTTGAGGATGAGGAAAATCTTTTCCAAGTCACCTAAACCTTTCAGATAAGTTATTTTCTTTGCCTGTCACTATTTGTGTAGGTGTTAGATCTGCCTCAAGACATGCCTTGATCCAGAAAGACAGAGGTGAAGTAAGGTTGTTTGCATTTGTGCTTGTGAGGGTTTACTTTAGCACAGTTATTCAAATTTAGATGTTTAAACACTTGCTCTTGTTTTAGCTTAAGAGAATTATTCTTATCCATGAAAGAGAAGAACCTAATCCAAACCTCAGGTTTTTTTCTGAGGGCTTCTGCTCCTGTAAGTTTTTTCAGTCAGTTCATCCTCCCCTTCCCTACTGTTGTCCTTATCTAGGGAATTTTCCTCTGCCAAGGAGACTACAAAGCTTACAGCATGCCATGCATATCTTACATACTGTCCTGGGAGTCAGCTGCAGAGTCACCATTTCTGTCCGTTGTCCAGTCAATGAAAATAGATTCTCAGCCCTACAATTATGAATGGCAGCACAGATCCTGGCTGCCTCACCTGAGTTTGCTTGCTTTATATGAACAAAAAGGAAGATGAAAGTGGCTAGATTTTCAAAGAAAAATGCTACATTACTAGCTAGTTACAGAGTCACATAAATTAATTCAAAGCTGCTCAGGAGATTTCGGTAAAATTTCCTTTGCCTTCTAAAAAAGAAGCTCTACAGCCCTTTGGTGTTTGGCAAGAAAGCAGGCTGACTGAAACTGTTCTGGAAACACTCTTACAGAGTGTTCACTCATTAGTAGAAGTCATTGCTAGAACTGACTCCACCTCAGCATCTCAAGTACTGTTGGTAGCAGCTCTGCTGAGCATTTCTTGAAGCAAGACACAAATGTTTCCCTTCACCTGATGAGGCTGAGAAAACTGACAATTACCAAAACATTAGATCTTGTTGTTTAAGCCTCCCGGCTTCTGTGTGTGAGGCCAACTGCTGCGCTCTGAGATTAAGAGTGGTTCACTTTGATACATTGGGATATACAGGCATTCATATTCCACTGTCACTGCTTTCATTTATTGTATCAGGACTATTCACCAGCAATGGGTTAAAGTGTGGTGTGGGAAGAAACTCAAGGAACTTAAATTGCAAAAGAGATTAGTAGCCTTGTTACACAAGACTGGAGGTTTAATTCGAAGGCACGTTTAGTCCAGCACTTCTTTCATGTCTGATAGTGGTATATTGCTCATAATAACATCACTGTTGTGGGTAAGTGAATGTGGAATTCACCTGCATTTCCCTCTTACATTTTATTGCCTGCTCCTCTAGAAGTTCAGTATTATTTGGCAAAGGGCCTGGTAGTAAGAATAGGGTGTATACTGAAAGTTTGGTCACTGTATTCAGTTTCTTTGTGCGCAAGTAAACAGGAGATATAAGAAGCAGCAGTCTGTAGTGCAGTGAGAAAATGGCAATGTTAACAGCAAATAAGTAGATAATGAAGTAAAATCAATTCTGCAGGGAGGTGGCAAAAGAATAGCAACAAAACACGCTGTGGTGACATCTTTAAGGTCTGTCCATTTGCGGCCTGACAGCCATTTGTGCTCTGCAATGCTACACTGGCACGGACTGCAGAAGCTGAGGCACATCTCTTTTGCTGACTCTGACATGAGGTGGTTATCACTGACAGAGCAAGCTGCTGAGGTCAGAAATCCTGGAATGGCTCAGGGAGACTTGCCAGGTTTCATCTGTCAACGACCTTGCTTTTCTATTGCATGGATCCACAATGCAGAACCATGGGAAGTGGCTAATGAAGGTCTTTTTAAGTTTCATTTAGCAGCCTGGCAAGGGAAAAGTGATACATGGATACAACAGTTCCCAGCTGCTTGACAAAAAAAAAAAAAAATAAAGAAAGAAAGAAACAAAAAAGAAATGGGAAGTACTCTTTGTGGTCCCATTGAGGAGTAACAAAAAGTGTGGGGATGATCACTTCTGACAAAGGGTGTGTGTTGCTGCAAGCCATCTCTGCCTGTCCTTCCCTGTGGGCTGAGGTGACCTCGGTGTGTTTGGAGCTATGGCTGTGGTTTGTCACAGCTTTAAGTGACATTTCTTTTAGGTTTTGGGTTTTGTCCTGCCATTAGTGTTGTCATAGGTAGTTTACTTAATGGTTATCAGTGAGCAAGTGGGAAGTACTAAAGTGCAATTCATTATCCTCAGGAAGACAGGCTGATACTGAAGCATCTTCCCGGGGCTCAGGAGGAGTAGATTTAGTTCCTTTGCTCTGCACAGAGCTCCTGCAAGAGGAACTCCACCTGGACACACAGGCAGATGTGATGGTCTTGGTAAGGAGAGAAAGCTCTTGGGACTGAGTGTGGAGTGACCTTGGACACTCTTCCATTTGATGTCTGCTGTGCTCAAAAAAACAACGTAATGTCTTGGTGGAGAAGCAGAGTGCAGCAACAAAACAGCAGACACTATCCTCAATCTGAACAAAGCAGGCTGCAACATTCTTGTGTTGTGAGTGGTCATTTATGTAAAAATGTGGCAAAAAGCATGAATTAAGTAAGTGTAAGTAGTGATGACACAAGAATATTAAAGATACAAGAAGTTTAATAACTCCTCAAAGCAGGCCAATTAGCTGACCAAAGTCTGCATAGGATTAAGTTGGACAGGAGTCCTCAGACACCTATCAACTACATCCTGACCTAGTATACAGTGTTGATTTTTCAGCAATTAACTGTTAGAACATTTAACTGCCAGTAAAACTTTTCTGATGACTGTCACACAGAGTAACTAAGTTGAATGAATAGTTCACAGCACTTCAGATTTGCTGTGAATTTAGCTGCTTCTTCAGCTCATGGGCTTTTTCCTAGTAACATGCAACTTTCTGTACATTATTTGTTATTCAATCCAAATCAAGCAGGGCCTTAACTTAGGAACAAACTACGGGCATGACAATGATTGTCTGTGGCAGAATCTGATCCTACATTAATCTCTATGTTGTTTTCTCTCTCCAACAGATAGAATGATAAATAGTCCAACAGAAGCATTGACTACTGAGTGTATGACTGCAAGTAGTCCATGTGTGTTGTGTTTTAGTACATGGTGTAGCTGGTAGATGCCTTGGGCTTTGGTAGACAGAAAGAGGCTTAAATCTTCACTGTTGGTTTTTCTGGTTTTGTATCTTCCCAAGAGGCAGGGAGTATGTTGTGGTGAGAAGGCAGATGGTAAAATTTATGGTAGGTCAGAACATGTTCAACATGTTTTTTGGGGCTAAGGCCACTTTGCCCAAGTGTTATTCTTGAGTAAAATTCTAATAAGAGGTGTTAACTGGCTTCAGTTTCTGTCAAGTCAGTCTAGTTTCAGCTGTGAAATATTTCACAATGTTGCTGTCTGACAAATTGCATTTCTTCTGCGCTGGGATGCTCCTGATACCTTCTGGGAGTTCTGTCTCTCCACTTTGTGGAAAAGGATACTTAAGTTGCTTAGGAGTGCAGGTTTCATTGATTTTTCTAAGAACGTTAATGGAAGGCATACGTCACAGGCTCTCAGGCAGAGTTCACTGGCTATCACGCCACACAAGATATTTCTCTGGGGCTTTTATATTGCTTCCTACCTAAGCACCTCAAAGGGTTTGTTTGTTTGATTGGGGTTTTTTTTTAGTATTTGTTTGTTAGATTTTTTTTTTTTTTTTTTTAAATAGATGAGTTTGAATGACGCTACAAGGATATGACAGCCTGGGGGTGGAAAAATACAAAAGTGCTGATGCAGAACTGTGCGGAGCTGTTATATCAAAAGGATATCTGCTTCTGGACTCTGGTGAGGCAGCTAGTATTTGCTATGCTTCTCTATTGCTTCTCCTTCCAGACCTAGAGGGGCCCCAGAGAAAGTGGAAAGGGTTTGTGTGTCTTTACCCTCTTAATATAGACGTACCTAAAGTGATATGTCTAATATCCATGGCACTGCAGTGGAGTGAACCCAAATCACCCTGCTTGCACCTTCAACGTTTTCTGCCTAGGCAAGAGGAGAGAAAGCCACCAGCAGTGACAGTACATTCAGTTTCAAGTCCTGCACTGGTGCCCTGGGGTCAGAAATGGGATATGTGTTCTACTTGTGAAAAGGCAGCACCTAGTAGAAAGCTGAGGTTTGTTTTTTTTAATTTATTTTAGGAATGTGGGGCTGGATCTTGTGCTCAATCCCTTCTTCTCCATCCAGGCAGCTCCCCAGAGGTATTTGTCACGCCTCAGGGTAACAGAGCGTCTTGTTTATCTGCTGCAATGAGCCCTGCTGAGTCTTCAGAGGAGTGGAATTACATTCTGGATGGCAACTTGGGCTGCCGCCATGTTACTGAACATTGGCTAAAATTTCCCCTGGTTGTTGTCCTCACTTTAGCCATCATCAGTGATAACAATGTTGGGAGCAGTAACATAGAAAAATCCATGGAAGCTATTGGTGTTTTATCCTCTGTGTCATCTTGCTGTCTTCAGCTGGGTGACACTGTGCTGCAAATATTGTAAATATTAGCCTGTACTCATGTTGCTCTGAACCAACCCTGTTGGTTCTCCTGGTAAAGCCTGGGGCCATTTTTATCGAAAGTGTGGGTGGGACAACAAACCCTTCCACTCCATCCAGCAGCAGGAGGCTGCCATGTCTTCAAAATTTCATCTTAAAAAAGAGATCAGATGCAGCATCTGGGTTCTTCAGGGTTTTCAGTGTGGCTTTGAGAGGTGAAGAGGAAGACCGCCATGTTATCAGCTTAATGTAGATGCAACTTTGATGGCACAGCTCTGAGCTGGGTAGCTCAGACTGGGGCTCACACTGGGTGAGGAACAGCTACAGAGAGCAGCAGAGGGGCTGCCTACCTGCAGACAAGGATGTGGTGGATTTTAAGTCTTGCTTTCATAATGCAAGTTTGAAATCTTTTATTTAGCTGGGTTTAGGAACAGGGAATTGGGTGCACTGTCCATAAGTATAATAATGACCTTGCACATCAGCTTTATGCTGTTCCTATGGTCTTCAGGAGATTACACAGCCTGATGTCCTGCCATTCATGCCGTGTGTAATTTGTGTCATCAGGGAATCATTTAGGCAGAAGAAGAAATTTTAATTAGGAAGCTAAAATTCCTTCAGGATAAAAATGTCTATACATTAGTGTCACACTGTCCCTTCTCAGCCCTGCAGAAGGAGAGGATATGGATTAAATATGTAATGTGAAATAAGAGAGATTATTCAGATAAACAAAAAATAGATGTCCAGTTGTTACGTTGAAGTCAATTCTTTTCTGGGAATTTGCAAATCCACACCTCTCTCACTCACGCATGCATGACCTCCTCTCCAAGCCCATTGCCTCCAGTGAGTCCTCACAAGTCCTGGGACTTTGCAGGAATGAATCCTGGAAATGGTAATGCTGGGTCAGGATAGTTCCTTTCAGTCTCTAACCTACTGTATAACAACTGCTGTGGGCACTCACTAAACCTTGTCCGTTGCACTGTGGCCCTGGATTTTTAAAGCTGGTGCTAAAAAAAGACACAAGGGTGGAACATGGAACATGATCCTGTATGCCATCCATTCTCTTGGAGGCTGCAAGAGGGACTCAGGGGAACTAAAGTGTAAATAGAGTTTCTTCGCAGTGGTCACAGTTAATGTACCTGTATCATAAAAGTGGGGGTGAGAAAGGGGAAGGAAGTATGCAAAGCTGATACTGATGGAAACCCTGTTACTTAGGCAATGTTATTCAAGAACAATTTATCTGTGAGAAAATATGACACTTGTAATGTGGCCAAGTCCTTTGCGAGCTGTAGAGGCAGCTGCGCAGGCTTGCCTGAGGCACTAAGCATGCCATCTGAGCACGTTACAAGGAAATCTCTATTTAAATAAAAAGGAAAAAAACTGCTTCATGAATATCAGGCACTCTGTGTCCTGCCAGAATGTTCTTTCCATATCAAGGGTCTGATTCTTTAGAAGAAGTACTTTTTTGTCCTCTTTCAGACTGCTGACCAATTCAGTGGAGAGATAGTGCAGGAAGCAAAAACTCATACTCATCCATGAAGTATCTCTGAAATAGAGCTTTCTGGTTTGTCCTGTATTTCAAAGACTCATTCATGGGTAGATGGTGTGTGATTCAGACTCAAGCAGAATGAGATTCTTCTTGTCAAAGTGCAGGCATCTGCAGTGTCTCCATCTAAGCGACCTGTCAACCCACCCTACAATAATCAATGGAAAGAAAAAAGTAGCTACGTTGGATGCTACTTCTAAAGTGCTTTGGAGGTCAATGTAATATAAGGTGATTTGTGCCTACTTCTTTCCCTGAACTATTGAGACATTGTTAGATGTCCATCCTAAAGTTTGGGGAAATGGACTCCACATGAAAGTATGCATCTTTTTAAAAAGGTTGTCTGGATTGGCCACAAGGCACCCAAATCCTGTCTTCTCAGCTTTTCTCTTTGCATTGTCTGAGACAGATTCTCAGTTTCTCACTCAATTCCATCATTTCCATTAAAGCACCATCATCTTTTCTCAAACTTTTCTCCCATACTACCTGCAGGCTGTAGTCAGCAGAGTCTACAAACTACCTCCTGGCAGTACCCAGCAGTACAGCAGCCTCCTAAACTACAGATGTCCTGTCCTATGTACCACAAGGTGAGCTCTGCTGTGAAGTCTCAGCTTGCTGGGCATTGATAAATTGTGATGAGAGTGCAGGTGATTGAGATTCTGGGATGAATATTTGCTGTTAGAACATGTCAGTTCACTGCAGTAAAAAGGGCTGGTAGGAGTGTAATGGTTCCAAACAGATTTTCCCAGTACAGCTTTTTGCTTTGTGATACTTTGAGACACAGAATGGGCTCGATTGACCGCTAGGAATAACCTCAGTTCATGTCTTGGGAGTACTCTAGTTAGATTTGGAGGTTTAACTTTTCTCTCCCACACATGAAGTATCCACTACCAGCTACTCCAGTGAGTGTGGAAAAGGCAAATGTCTCTTTGAAAAAGAGGAGGCCTCAAGAAAGTTACTGACAAATTTAAAAGAACCTCATGCTTGTTAATACAAGAGAGATGAGCAGTGGAGTGTTAACTTTGGCTTATATGAACCAACCACCTTTAAAATCCAGTTGCTTCAACAGAAAATTATGATGTGCTCCAGGCAGAGTCAGCTCTTGGTGGAATAGTTTGCACAGCAAAACCAGGTTGCTCAGTTATTTCTCTGAAAGCCTTCATGACTGCAATAGAGATGACACTGGAAAAGTGAAGGAGAGACTCTGAAATAATTTTAGACCTTTTTCATGTTCTAAGGTGGGGATGTGTACTGTGACTAACACAAACTAAGCCTTGCAGTGAGCTCCTGCTTAGCTGGAGGTGCACACAAGTGCTGGCGATGATTCCTGTTGCTAGAAATGTGCCCAACTTTAGATGACAGGGGCAACTGAGTTTGTATTTAAAACACTGCCTCGCCCCAAACAATCCAAGTGTTGTTCATTCCTTTGGAATAGATGAGGTGAAATACTGTAACAGTGCAAGATTTAGTTGTTGGGGTATTTTTTTGCAAACATTCTAGTGATCCTACTGTGGATGGTAGGTAGCCAACAGCAACTTCAGTTAGTATTCAGTGCTATAATTAGATTTAAAGATTCCTGACAGGATCAATAATTCACCCATTGATCTTTTGCATTCATTATTTTGCATCTGAAGGGTGCCTAAGAATTAACTGGCAAATTACTTACTTAGGTGGTGTCCTGTGAGACCACTGTCTGCTTCTTAAAACGTGAGGGAAGAGATGTCGTGTAGATTTCAAGTGAGTTACTTGTCACCCCTTGCCTGTGGCTGGTAGGACCCAGTGGCAGGGAAATGCATGCTACCTTTGTCACCATTGATTGCAGCCAGTGCTGTGCTGGCTTTAGGCACCTGCTGGTCTGTATAAATACCCAGGGTTGTCTTACACCATTTTCTGCTTAAAGGCTTTTGGCAAGATTACATATGTCTTTCTGAGATCTTTGTTTGTAGAATGGGGTGGGAGAGCTGGGGTGCATGATAACAGCATCAGCCACCCTGAGAGAGTAAATAGTCCAGATAAAGGACAAAAGGCAGGTGGCAAATTAGGACAGAAACTTCTGTCTGTGGGACCAGCAGCCAGCTCCCCATGTGGCCAACTGATACAGCTAATCATTGGGAACTTGTACCCTCCCCGTTGTCTCTCCTTGGCTGGCACCCACCCACAGTCTGCCTGAACTTTTTCAGGGTATTCACACTGTTTCTTATGGTCCAGTCTCCAGCATACTCAATGCCATTAAGCATGGAAATGTCTGACTATGCGGACAAAAAGTCTGCAAAGAAGAGAGGTAAACATCAAAGCACCTAGGGGTGCAGCAGGGGCGGCAGCCTCCTCCCACCAGTAACACACAGGCTGATCCCAGTCTGGGGGCAGCAGCTGCTGCCAGTATCCCCAGAGCCAGCCTGCCTGAACCCAAGTCTAAGTTTTATCTACCTTGCTGTATGTTTAATCAAGGTAAGCATCTTCCACCTTTGTAACTCTGTGCCAGTTCCCACAATACAGTAATTTGCACCAGCTAAGAAATAGAGTTGTGTTCTTCTGCACCAACTTCTAGTCACCAGGAAAACCCTTGTCTCCCCAGGTCCTGTCCTTCTGCAAACTCAAGAAAGCTATTTATTGAGAAAAACTAAATATGAAGCTAGGAAATATATAAAAGGAAAAATAGCTGAACAGCTGCTAAACTCCAACTGCAGCATGTCTGTATTTCTTGCCCTGCCTTCCTTCCAAACAGCTTTGGAAACATGCCTGCTTCGTGTAAGCTGGATTTGTATTTCGGGGAATGCATGTGCACTACTACTGTTCTATAAATAAACACCTGCTGTACCAGGTCTGCTGGATAAATTCATCCAACTTCTCTGAGGCCTCCTACCTGTGCTTTCTGCCTTTGGATTTGCACTACCTGACTAGAACAGCATCTAAGCAGAGCATAGCTTAACTGTCCTGTGTCCCAGAGATAACAAGATCGAGGACTGCAATATTTTTGTTGTTTAAATAATGCTATAATCTGGTGCCAATTAAAATGTGAAGAGTTTTTTGAGGGTTTCAAGACTAATATCACTTCAGGTTGTATCTGCAATTAATTTGAAACATACTCACACAAATGCAAGATGTTTGCTTAAGTGTATCAGTTTCAGTAAAGCTGATGTGACTTCTGCATGTAGACATGGCCTAAAGCTCTGAGGAAAGGAATTGCAGAGACAAGAGCTGACAATACTGTGTCACAACTCCTCTTTTTCCTTCTCTTTCTAGTTTCACACTGCAGATTAACACCATAAACACCTGATGTGTGGCATCCTGCACCTATGCTTAGCAAAGCCACTCTGATTATATTTTCCTAGCTTTTCACAGGAATCATAGAATCATAGAACAGTTAGGATTGGAAAGGACCTCAAGCTCATCTAGTTCCAGCCCCCCTGCCATGGATCAAATGTTTGTTCTAGGGTTGATGGTGAAAAATCTCTTTCTAGGGTAGACCACTGCCAATCTTGGCAAAAACTTCCTGGTATTGTTGCAAGGACGAAGTCAGTTTTATTACTGCATGAATTTTATTGTCAGGCTTTTAACTAAAATTTAAATGAAGTTTAAAGGGATAGCACAGGTAATCTTTGAAGATTTGTTGGAATTTTTCAAAGCATTTCTGTTGTCCAGGTAGGATTCCCTTTTGTGGTCCCTCATCTTTAATATCATTGTAAAATTCAGGTACATTATTTATATTTATAAGTAGAAACATTCACGTAGGCAGGCATTCTTGAATTGTCAGAAAAAAATTCAAGCTCATTTTGTGGACTGCCTTACAATATGGAGACTGGATGTGATAATCACAAGAGCTTCCATCAGAAACTTAAATCTTGAGCTGTATGAAGCATGCTGCTCCAGATAACTTCTCTCTGAAGCCACAGCTTTGGGAAGAAATTGTAGTGAAACCTGGCTGAATGTAAGGACAGAGTAAGGGAAAATTTGTACGGTCTGATTATATGGCACGGCAAAGAGAAGATTTACATTAAATTTAATCTATATATATTTGGATCTGATACTCATACAATCTTTAACTTCCTTGGTGACATTATGCAGCAATTATTTCTGTAATTCTACAGAGATGAGAAGTTCGGATTCATTAATTTGAGCTTCTCAAAACTGTGAGAGTCTTAGATTTTGGATCTGAATTGCATACCTTAGACCCATTTCTGTCTTACATAATTAGTACCATGATTAATTACCAGGAAACACAGTGCCAGTGTAGCAGGCTCTTGTATTACCATTTCCATAATCTCAATGCAGGAGATGTACAAAGAGATCACCTAGAGGCAATTATTTTGAGTGCCTTTCCCTGGTAGTCAGGCTTCTGGTAACGTTACTTATTGAGATATCCCAAATCAGCTCCCCTGCAGTGGTAGGCTTTTCCTGAGCAAAGACTAAAGGAGCTCTGACTACTTCCTCATCTTTACTTCTTCTAACTGTATTCAAGAGAAATAGCATGAGATACTTAACTGAGGCAAAAGCTCTCTTTTGATTCTGCTATTGTACTAGAAGAAATAGTTTGAGAAGTTTGGAGACCAGAATATTTCCCCCTTTTCCCAATCTCCCCAAAACAATCTACCACCTCTGCTCCTGCAGTGGACAAGGAACAGAGTTATGGGTTAGCCTTTTACTTTCCTCTCTGTCCTGATATATATTTGCATCCTGGGGTAAATATTTTCTGCGCCAACATTATTTTATTTTCAAATTCCAGAGTAAGCACTAGTGCTGTTGCAGAGACATTAAGGCTTCTTAGGTATTTTCTGAGCTATTCTGCCGTTGATAAAAAATATCTAGTTCTTTTTTTTTTTTTTAAGAACAGAAATTCTGGATTATTACAGATAAATTCTGAATCTTGAGCTATTTCAAGAAGTCATTAGTTCAAACGTACAGAGATCTGTTATCTCCATGTTATATTTTGGGTCATGAATAAGATGATTTGCTATTTTATGGGAGAGCTTTCTCTTCAAAGATGGTTTTGGGTATGTTAATGCTTGGAGTGGCAGAGAAATCAGATTCATCACTGAAGTCAACTTGTGCTTACACTGAACTTCGAAGAACAATGGGATTATTTTCTGGCTGCTGTGTTTAGCGGGGAGCATCAGCACAGCAAAAATTACAAGGGTTAACAGCTTGTGCTACTCTCTGTGCATTCTTTCAGTTTTGAGAAGAAAATCAAATCTAGCTGTTCTGCAGCCAAATAACCTTTCACAACTTTTACTTTTGTAATCTGCAGTTGTATGTAGGGTGGAATATGAATGAAAAATAGGCGTTAATTTAGTTTCATGCTTGTATTTTGTGCAAAGGCAGAATGGTGTCCATGCATTATAGATCTGTTAAATATCCAAGGGAAGTTGCATCATGTCAGTTTTGAGCCAAAGTTTAGATATTTATCTGTAAAATTCTCAAGATTTTCTCTCAAATTGTTTAAATAGCTTATTTCAAAATGTTCCCTCTGAGTATTTACAACACAAGAACCACCACGTAGTTTTGCTCCCTGACAACAGAACTGACTGAAATACAAATGAACCTGTCACCATTCAAGCTGAGCAAAATATAAAAAGGAAACAAGTGACACAAATGATGAAAACTAGCTTAGCTTTTCAAGAGGTTCCATTATCATAAATCTAAGATGCTGTTAATGCAGGCAGTTTATAGCACTTTTCATTCTCCCTCTTTCTGTACATATTTGATGTTTCTTATCTTTAAAAACTTATTTCAAGGTTCACCTTTTTGCATTTATGTATCACCCTGCACAGCTGGGTCCTGGGCCAGGTCTGAGGCTGTTGCAAGTTGCAATGATGTGTCTAACAATAATAATTACTTATACAACACATGGTGGGAAATGTGTTCTGTGCCTTTTCTAAAATAAAAACACCAAACTCTTTTATCCTCAATCAGTTTATGATAGTATTTGTGAAAACCTTTCACAGAGAAGATAGCAATGAGGTAATTTCACTGATGAATCCCTTCAAAGACAAGTGGGTTTTAAGTTGGAAACAAAAAAAGAAACATGGCACATATGAGCCCATTACAAAAAATAGGTATAAAACCAGACTGAAAAAGGCATAAGTCATTACTAAATAGCAACGCAAGGTGCATTGAAGAAAGCTGTCTTACTGATAAGGGTTACCAGATGAATCATAGAATCAATTGGGTTGGAAAAGACCTTTAAGATCATCAAGTCCAACCATTCCCCCATCACTGCCAAGTCCATCACTAAACCATGTTACTAAGGGCCTCATCGACATGGTTTTTGGACACTTCCAGGGACAGTGGTTCCACCACTTCCCTGGGCAGCCTGTTCCAATGCATTTGACAACCCTTTCAGTGAAGAAATTTTTCCTAATGTCCAATCTAAACCTCCCCTGGTGAAGCTTGAGGCCATTACCTCTTGTCCTATCGCTTGTTACCTGGGAGAAGAGGCTGTTACCCACCTCACTACAACCTCCTTTCAGGTAGTTGTAGAGAGCAATAAGGTTCCCATCTGAGCCTACTCCAGACTAACGAACCCCAGTTCCCTCAGCTGCTCCTCAGAAGATGTGCTGTAGGCCCCTTCACCAGCTTTGTCACTAAAGAACAGCTGAAGCTTTTACTCTTAGGGGAGACTGAAGGACTCTTCAAAGTGGGGCTGCAGCCCCTCTCCAGATGGAGCTCTACTCTTTTTTTTTTTTCCTAAACCTCACCTTTACTTTCACCTAGATTACTATGAATATGCTACTCTGACTTCAGGGTATGCGAGGATTTAAAAGACATTTTGAAGGAAGCATTTAAACAAGATAAAAGTAAATTCTAAAGGGATGAAATTCAGTCTGAGACATGGGCAAACTTAGGTAGATATCTGCCTTTGATAACCTTTGCCTGCACTGATGACTTTGATACAGAACCACAGGAGAAGTCGTTTCAGTTGGAGGAAAGGGCTGAAGGACCACCTACAGGAGATGACTGTGGATTGTGTTGGAAGCGTCCCTGTCAGACAGGGAAGAGGTCATGATTGTAGCTTTGGCTCCAGTCCTGGTTTATGTATTCGTTGATCACCTTGTCACAGTGAGTACTTGTTTCCTAATGGAATTTGCTGACAACATGGTTTTAGGACAGAGAGGATTCCTACAAGAAAAAGGGGATGACTGTGATAACTAAGTAATAGAAACAGGATTAGATTTGACACTACAATATACAAGCTTGTGTGTTTAGGGAAGAATAACAGCAGTTTCTTGCAATATGGCAGGAGTTCATATGCCAAAGATTGCAGAGAAAAAGAAGTCACAAGCATCTATAGTAGTAATGGAGAAAAAAGTCACTTAAGGTGATGAAATACATCGTATGTTTCACTTCCAGCAGAGACTTCCATAGGGATTATCTCCACAGGGATAAATTGCACTATATACACCCCTCTGCAATGCGCTGGTGAGACCTCTCCTGCAGACTGGGTGTTGTGCTGGTCATGCATAAACAAGTAATATGAACTCACATTCTAATACTTGCAGAAAACAATATTACCATGACATCAATGATGTTTTAGAACATACTAAAAATATGTTACTTTGCCAATCAAAATGAATTGCTTTCTAGGAATGCCTCAAGAGTACAAAGACCAGGGAGCAAAGAACTACTGAAACTAAAGAGCAATCCTGTCCTTGTGACAAGTGCATATATAGAACAAAAAGAAGTTCCTAACAGAGAAACAAGGGTTTGAATAGTCTAGACAGAGTAGTAGGACCAAAATTCTTACCCCTTCCTTCTCAATAGCAGTGTTTGACAGAGATGGACAAAGAGTTGGAATGATTAAAATGTGGAGTAAACTGCACAGAATAAAGATTTAGTCATGAAATATCAAACAGGATTTCATTATGATTCTATTGCAATTGCTGACCTGCCAGTTCATGGCTGGTCTTGCTACTGAAATACCAACTGGCTGGGATATTTTAGAGCTGTCTAAGAAGGGTGTTGCTCCTGACACTATAATCCACTGGAATGTCAAGGCAAGAATGTGGACAAGAACGATGCTTGTGCCAAAAACTCAGACAGAGTGCAGAATTACATTAATGAGTTATGCAACTGGACACATGTTCATTGAATTGATGGAACTACACCCATTTAAACCAGCAGGAAACTTCTGTTAACTGTTAGCAGTGTAATGCCCAGGACATGAAGCATACTGGATGTGATTCTGCCCAGTAAAGGGCAACAGTAGAGATGCACAGCACCACTAGTCTCTCATTAGTGTTACCTGTACCACCTCGCTGGAAACTAAGGTATGGGTTATTAGCCATCTTCAAGGTTTCAACAGGATGTAGGTTTTAAATCTAGCCAAATTATGCCCTCTTCACTATGAAAACAAGCAGAAAAGATCACAGAAAAGATCTCTTTGTCATGTCCAAGGCCAGATCCCTCCAGACATCCTGCGTTTCCTCAATAAGGAAGTTTATCTTCTCTAGATCCTGTTACACATGACACCATGTAACCCAAAGCACAAAGGTGTATTATCCTTTATTTCTGTGGATGCACCCGAGTGTGAACATGTGTATGTACTAGCCTTTTATAGATTTTGTTTGATTTGCAAAGTACTTACTCATAGTTAGTTATACAAATGGTATATCAGTAGTTGAATTCAGCCAAATAAGCGGACTTGAGAAAATGACGAAAGGGTAGGAAGGTCATACACTTACATGTCTTTTGGCTCAATGAATTCACTGAATTCCCCATTTCTGGCCAACAAGTATACTAATCTACTTACAAGACATGGCCTTCAGCTCCAGCCAGGAGCTATAAAGGAATAGTGGATACAAATACCTGTTTTAGTATTGCTCAGTTTTCCTGGCGTCAGATGTAGGTTTATTGATGTGACTGAGCTGTCACATGGATGCTATATGGTTGTATTTTGGAAGGAAAAGGAAAGTTATTATGGTGCAGAAATTGCTCTGTCTTGGAGTGTTTTGAAGTTTGGCTGTCATGAGTTATGAACTGGGGTTCTTCTTACCAGTAGTCTCCTCAATATATTTTTCTTACATTTTTATTCTGTCAGAAAAAGTTTAAGCAACCTTACCTTCATGCAGAATGCCACCTGGGAGAAGCAACAGAACTAATTTTAATTTTAGGTATTATTATGAACTTACATGAACTAACAGGTAAATAAATAATTTAACAGTTCAGGATCAAGAATTATTATTCTGATTAATTTAGACATTAAAATGAACTTGTACATGATAAATGGCATTATTACTTACTAGATCAAAGGCTTTGAGGCATATTCATTTACGTAGTCCACTGGCACAGATTTACTGAATGACTCTTGAAGTCTTCTAAGAACTTCGTGTTAGTGTTTCAGCTTCTAAGACTCATTTAGGGAGCGATGGCTTATGGAAATACTGCAAGACAGTGTTTACAAGGTATTGTGTGCTTTTTTTTTTTTTTTACAGAGAAGTTTATCTAGAAGTGAAAAGCAAACTAAATTCAATTATAAGCTCTTAGAAATTACAAAGTTTATTTTAATGCTTGCTCTTATTTTCTTTTCTTTGTCTCTTATTTTATAGTAAAAAAAGTTTGAAAGCTTGAATAGAGTGAAAGAGGAGATTACATTTCAAATATAATCTTTTTTTTTCCAGGACTGAAGGGTAAAAAATTATAGTGGTAAATATCATATTTACTAAAATTATAAGGTCTAATGTATTTATTTGCCTCAGTCGTTAAACATGACTACTGGAGGGGTGACTGTATAAATACAGTTTACTCAATCTACCACTGCGTAATAACATTCAATCTGCTTCACAGTTCCTAGCTAAGAAGTCACTAATAACAACATGCAGCTGCCTCAAATTTCACTATTTTCTAACAGCAAATTTAGCCCTCAGAGTTTTTCCAAGCAAACAGAAGGTATATCTGTTCTAAGGGAATCAAGAGCCTAATGCTAACACAGTTGAAAATGCTTTACATTTGAATGGCTGTCTTTGCCATTTGTGGTGACTTGGGGGGAATAACTTCTTTCACAGCGCTGTGATGCTGTGTGCCGGTCACTCGCTATAAGCTGCCACTCGCAGCTGTGCTGCCTGAGGACAGGAGAAGAATTCTCCTCAGTTTATACCTTATACATCACTTGCTTATTTAGCCTAAAGTGCCCTTCCTTCCCACCTGGGAAGCTACATATGTCTAAGGTCAGATAAGGGAATTCTGTTCCTTATTAACAAAAGTTGTTTTAAAATAAACCCACCATGCATGAAAAAGAGAGAGTTAAGCAAGGCTATAGCATCCCAAAATGGTTATTCATTCTTTTTTTTCTCACCCTAAAGGGAAAAAATGTTTTGTAAAGAGGGTTTTTCCTTCCTGGGACTTTATTGCTCACATCGTGAAGCCCAAATTAGGATTGCATTTTGCATAGGTGAAAAGCTGTATCTTCAAATGACGTAGGTTATGGAGCAACTCAGCACTCTCCAGATTTAATTCTGACAGGCAGGAGCAGGTGGATGCCATGCAGCATAACCTTGGAAAGATGACCCCAGATGGCTATTAATTTACATTTGATAGTTGTAAGATAAAGTAAGGGTTAATTAAGGAACTTCTAGATGGGGCACAGCATGTTCAGGTGAAAGGTGGAGCAAGGAATGTACTGCTGCAGAAATAGGCCAGCTGGTTTATGTTATTATTTTATTTTTTTCCCACGGAAGACCATCAAGTGATTGTGAAGCTCTACAGTAAAATGTGCTCTGTGATAACCTGAGTGCAATGCCTTTCAAATGCCTATGTGGCTGAGGCACTGGTTTTCCATAACAGGCTGTGAGAGTATTGGTGGCTAGGGTGGTGTCATGTTGACATAGCACAGAGCAGGCACATTTTGCAGTATTTTGTGTTATGAAACTTTGAAAATAATGCTTCTCACTGCAGCCAAGCTTGAAAAAGTGTGCAGGACCCAAAACGCCTTTAATAATGCTTTGCTTCCATTCTTTTTCTGCCATTTTTTTTTAATCTGCTAGGGATCATCTGTGTTTCCTAGTACCAGAGTAGGGAAGAATGAACATTCTTACTCTTAGTAAGAATCCTGCTGTTGCAGCTTGCCTCTTGAACATCGTATCTGGACATTTATTTTGCTGTTAGCAGCAACAAGTCAAATGAGCTATGACATCATCAACCAAAGATCCTGTATTGGGAAAAGAAGAGTTTGCTTTGACCCCAACTATTTTTTTTGGCTGATGAATTATTAAGTTGGTAAGAATACAAGTAAGATCTGATGCAGAAGAGACATTTCTGTTTGCAGTATTTTGTATGGTTTTATTTCATTCTATTAAGAATCCAAAATAACTGCACCTTCCCAGGAAGTGGGAAAGACTGTTCTCATTAGCCAGTGAGTTGGACAGCTCTTATTATTGAGAACAAGCCTCAGATCTGCTAGGCTGTGGTTTCCTCCTTTCTGATAAATATCTCCTTCCCTTCCTCATTTGTTCTTAGGCATTGCAGCCCTCCAGATTGCACCATCTGGGCTGCACACACTGATTCATGTTGTTGGAAGTAAGAGAGACTCTTGCTGTTATGGGCAGAACTACATTATATATAGCCCTTTCGGTTATCTCTGAGTATGTCTCTCAGGTGACATCTTTGCTTCTCTGTTCCATCTCTCTGGTGGAAGTTCACAATCTGTCCAGTAAGACCAACTCACTGGTTGAACCATCCATTGTGATTTTCTAGCTGTGGTATTGTAAGAGGCTTTGCACTTGAAAATCCTCTTTTCCTGAGGATTTTTGAAGGTGCTGGGAGTGGCTCAACCCCACCTGAACTAACAGATGTTAAATTTGATGATGTGTATTGGAAGCAATTTAAGTTTGCAATTAAATTAACAATGCTTTTCACTATTGCAGAGTTACTCTCATAATTCCTAAAGTTGCGATAATTGCTATGAATCTCTTAAAATGCACACAAGAAGATAACTGGGTAAGAAAATCTTTGAAATACAATAATTTAGGAAGAAATTTTTCTTAGTCTTCATAAGCCAAACAAGGCATAGAAAGCTCCTCCTTTTTGATCTCAAGTCAAGAAAGAATTTAAATATACATGAAAAGGATTAAGCTGAATATAAAATGAACACATGAATATCAACATAAATCTATTTGTATGAATAAAAATTATAAATACATGGATATAGATTTTTCCCACTGTAAGAAATCTGAGCATAAAAAAAAATATTTCAATAAGGATAAAAAACTGTAGTACTCCAGAAATGCAGAGAAACAGAAGGCTTTAACTTAATAGAGGCTAAAATAACATCATAAATTATTGTCTTGATCCTGGGAAAAAATAAAGATTTTTCTTGAAAGATATCTCCAAAGTGTGTAGGAAAGCAAGGGCTTAAATTCAGTGACAAGTGAATTAGGAAAGGCTAGGCATGCTATTTGTTTGAAGAATATCAATAGTATAAGCTAGAAGTGGGCAAACAGTGCAATAACAGCAAGTGACTCCAGGGAGACAGGATGTTTATCTTTGGTGCAAAAAGAAAAAGGAAAAAGAGATTTTGACGCATAACAAAGGATAGCTCTTAAAAGAATGCCTGGAAACCAAACTTTCATTTTCTATGTAACTTCACAAGATGTGTGAAAGGCTTGATACCTTGCAAGGTTGAAAGTCCTGCTACCTCTTGTGCTGCTGAGCCCAGGCAATTTGGTGGACCCCTACACATCCCTTAATATCAGGTCACAGATGAAGGTAATTAAAGCAACACAGATTTACATGGTGGGAGAAAGTAAAGAAGGCAGTAATATGTGTTACTGCAACAGGCATGGATTCTTGCAGAGCAGCTTCTGAGAAGCCAGGGCGAGCTGGTGCCAGTGGTTATTGATTCAAAGATAGGATATCTCAAGGACAAGGCCTGTCATGTGGGAACTGCAATGGAATAGCAAAATGCCCTGCCCAGCCCTGACAGGCTTAGCTTAGAGAGGTCAGCATCTTAAACAAGTTTTTTTGCTACTTGTTTTTACTCTTTGTGGTGCTCTTTCCTGTAGTCCTTCAATTGTGCGCAATGCTAATTTTCCTTAATTTATACTGCGGATGTCATCTGTTACCCCAGCACTGATATCTCCACCCGTCCACACCTTCCGCATGGACTCATCTGCAGATTCACCTGGCTCACAGGGAGAGAGAGACACAAGATTTGTGTGAAAAGCTACACAGAGGTGATCGCTGCATAAGAGACCTGGATTACTTGGATCTCCTTCTCCTTGAGGTAAATTTCATCTGACTGGTTGAAGGCAGAATCAGTGGAAAACGGCCTTCACAATATTTCCTTATTGTGCATTTACACTTTTTTTAAAATCTGGTTATTGCTACGACTGTTACCACCCAAGCCAAACTGCAAGGAGTGGTGCTTTGTGAATGAAACAGAAACATCACAGGAGTGTCTGCTAACAGATTGCCAGAGCCCCTTTCCGAGGATGCACTGAGGAGCTGGAATAGAAGATGTCTATAACCCTTGGGCTACATGGGCTTTGTGATGACCTGCAGGTTGGCTTTGCCTCTCTTGGTAAATAAGCTGTTTAGGTACCTGTCATCTTAATGTGTCCTTTTTCAGGAGTTAAAAATGGACCTGATATAACCACCTGAAAAACCCGGACCTTTGTTAGAGAGATGGCTTTGCAGGGAAGGCAGGCAATTGATTTTACACATGCTTGTAAGACCAGCAGCAGATCATTTGTAGCATTGCTACTTATCTACAGGTAGAGAATGCTTCATGCAGAAGACCTGAGCAATATGATTTATAGACTTGAGTGAGGTATGGAAAGAAGCCCCAGTTCTGGTTGTCTGTCCTGCTTTCTTGGAACAGAGCTGCTGGTAATGACTCTGCAGCTGGAGGAGATGGTGGGAGAGCGCAGAGTTCTGCAAGTTCATCCCCCTTAGTTTTACAGAGGGGACAAAGTGTCATTAAGATGAGCTTTCAAATCGCAAGCTCACAGTTTTGCACTCTGTCAGTATTATAACGCTACAAATCCCCAAAGCAGGTGGAGGTTTGGGTGAGGAGTTCCAAAAGCTAGGCTGAGTGTCACTGGGTGTCCTGAGAATGCCAAGGCTCCTGCATACAGGAAAGGGGTGCTGGATGTGAGTGTCAAGGTTTTCTGGCTATCTCTCCACAGGCACTTGCTTTGTTTGCATATAGATATTCAAGAGAGTTATTTTTATACAAAGAACCATATTTCTTGGTGTCCTATGAAGGCAAGTGTATGTTTTCTGTTATTAACAAGGAGCTGCAGCTCTGGGCAGGACCAGGCTGTGCTAGGACCTATACATTGGATGTGAAGGGAGTTTAAACCCTGTCTGGATGATGAGAAAATGTGTGGCTTCAGGTGGAAGAGAGTGAGGAAGCTTGGAGTCAGCAGTGGATAGCTTCACACACTGTGTGGTCTGAGCATATCAGTAATTTTCCTTATATCATATTCTTATTCTCCCTATCCTGTTAATGAAAAATGGAGGGCTTGGATGACATTTAAGCCAGCAGCTTAACCATCCACTCACATAAAACCAGCCTGTATTTCCACAGGAAGTGTCAGTTCATTTAATTTATCATCAAAATGTAAATAAAGGTAATACAGCAAGCATAACAACATGACAGAAGTAGGAAATAGGGCAAAATAGGTCATATTAATCTTAGCCCATCTGATCCTTCTTTGCCACGACTTAGATGGACAGCGATGGTTCATTAATTGTGTGAAGAGCTGTGGCCTGGAGAGACAGCCAGACATGTTCTTGTCCTGTCAGTCCCTTTGTTTGGACAAGGAATTTGGGGAATATATATGATTCTGAGTAAAATCACAGTTGTCTAGAAATGTTAGTGCTATTGGAATTGCCTTCTTCTTCCAGTAAAATCAATGCAGTTAATTAATTTAAAGATTTGCAGGGTAGTGATGAGTGATTTAGCAACGTTATGTATGAATTAATGTGGTTTTGCCTCTCCTTAATGGATGTTTCAGGTGTCCATCCTACCCTGCTCTGTGTCTGGAGACTTACCCTGGAGCAAGCAGCCTCAGCCTGTGGTCTATGGCTGATCTTGCTCCAAGAGATCATCCAAAGGCAACTGTCGGAAATGACTCTTTTGTGGGTAAGATTAAATCTGTGAGACTGGAAACCATAACCACACCACTGGGCACATATTAGCATCTTGCAAGTCAAAACAGCTTAGCCACTGCTTTTGCAAGTCTAAATAACCACTCAGGTAGGTAAAAAGAACACGTGTTAAGCACAGATGACAGCTGTATTTTGATGCAGCCAAGGCTCTGCTTCTCAGATTTTGCCCTCCTGCACTATCTATACATTGGCCTCATTTACCTGAAGCTACAAATATCTTGAAATGGAACCTAGACCTGCAGACCTTTTTTAATGTGCTTCCTTCTTTCTTTTCTCTGTGATTTGCTTGGTTGATTTTCCTGACTTGGCTAGTCATGTGAAGGTAATTTCTTTATAAATATATATTTCATAAAGCACATATGCAAATATATGGGTGTGTATAAACAGATATATACATAAATAAATATGTTTGCCGGAGAGATCTTACAACAGCCTTCCAGTATATAAAGGATGCCTACAGGAAAGATGGAGAGAGACCGTTTATCAGGGAAGGTAGTGATAGGACAAAGGGTAATGATATTAAACTGAAAGAGGGTAGATTTAGGTTAACTATTAGGAAGAAATTATTTACTTTGAGGGTGGTGAGGCACTGGAAGAGGTTGCCCAGAGAAGCTGTGGCTGCCGCATCCCTGGCAGTGTTCAAGGCCAGGTCAGTTGGGGCTTTCAGCATCCTCGTCTAGTGGAAGGTGTCCCTGCCCATGGCATAAACATGGATGATGTTTCAGTTCCTTTCCAACTCAAACCATTCCATAATTCTGTGATTCTATATAACAAAAATTACTATAAGCTTGGCAGTCTTTACCCCTCCTTTTTTTCCCTCCTCTTTGTCCAGTGCTGTTTGTGGGCTCTCTGCTACTGTTGCTTATGTTTTCTTGGCTGTCATTAACTTATTTGTCCAAGCTGCCTCCAAATCCATGGCAGGATGTAAACCTATCCAAATTTAAGTGCCTTGAATTAATCTCAGAATACTCTATACATGGATTTTAAGGTATTTTCTTTGACACATATACATATACACAAATATGACACATATCCATAAATATATACCCTTTGAAGTAGACAATTTTGGTCCTCTCACAGGGTAGACTGAAACACTGCTATTGGCTTGGAAGAGGAGACATCACCTTCCGACACCTCATTACTCAGTTAAAAAACACCCCAAAATCCCACTAGAAACAAGCCTCAGGTTTTGACTTTGTTGTCACTCTGTACTTTTTCTGAAACCACTGTTAGAAACATGATTTTACTTGATAGGACTAGTGTTATAACAAGTCCTGATTTATAATATAGCACAATTTTCCTTATCTGAAATTTAAATGCAATTAAAAACATTAAAAATGTTAGTACCTGGTCTAAGTTAGAAGTTACATGGGTGTTAGCTAATGTCTGCTAAAGCATGACCAGCCTTCTCAGTGTGACTGCATCCACCCCAAAGAAAAGGTTGTGCTCTTGGAAATAACAGTCTTTGAAATGAAAACTATGCAAGAAGCACAGGCCTGAGCTAGGTGGGGAAAGGCAATGAGCTCGGAAATTGGCTTTAGAAGCTCTGTGCACTGGGAAGCTCTCAAAGTGGTCCAGCTGAGTGCTTTCAAACATTAAAGCTGCAAAATTTACTTTTGGAAAAGGGATCTCTTAGGAAGTATGTATGGATCTTGTCCTCAGTGCTCTCT
This sequence comes from Pezoporus wallicus, assembly GCF_028554395.1. NCBI lineage: Eukaryota > Metazoa > Chordata > Aves > Psittaciformes > Psittacidae > Pezoporus > Pezoporus wallicus. The sequence goes on from NW_026641950.1 coordinate 5,810,311, forward strand.
CCCCTTTGCTAATTTTGGCAAAAATTAGAAAAAAAAAAGAACCCCCACAGTTCTTTAAAATGTCAATTTCAATGAAGTTTTAAGCTGTACCCCCTAGAGTGGGCTGAGAAATAGCTTTCGGTGTCATGAAATTAGTAAAAAAATCTCCACTTCTCGCAACCAAGCTTTCATGCTTGCCTTTCAGATTTAGAAGCTGTCCTTCCATGTGTCTGGGATTTGCAGGCTAAAGCTTGATGCCTGCTGTTCCAGAGGACAAACAGAGTCTCTTTTGCAAAAAAAAAACCTACCAAGTGTGGTCCTGCCTGTCAGTCACCTGTGATTTCTTTTGTTGGCAACCCAAAGAGCTAAAAGCTGAGCAGCCTCAGCCCTGCAACTGTTCCCAAGCAAAGAACCCTGCAAAAGCTGCGTGATGGGAGGAGGTTTGTTGTGACTAATGCAAACTGATAATCCTTGCAAGGGGATGGCAGTGCCCGGGGGCCGCTCGCCGGCTGTTGTTCCAGCCTGGGTTAGGAGGAGCTGTTAATATTCCCTCTCTGGAATAGAAAATGTATGCTGGCATTAATGAGTGTGGCAAAATTCTGTGACGGTGTCCCTGTGTATTTCAAAGGGGTAGGTGGGGTTGAAAGTAATCTTCACTTTTTTTCTCTTTTCATTTTCAATTTAAGGCAGCTAAATAATAAATATGCAAACATAAGAGCTTTTGTATGAGGAGGTACAGGGGCTTTCAGTGCAGTGACTTTTCCTGTGACTGGTGCTTGGTGTCTCTTTTGACACATTTTTTTCTCTCTTTATATTGTTTCTCAAAAGGAATTTATAATGCCACAAATAAATCATTACCAAATTTACTACCTTCCTCTGTATTAACTACCTCTTCATCAGATGCTGCCCACAGTTCTGGGGTTCCTTCCTGCTTTGCTTTAAATGCTGTCCTGAGATTCCCAGGTTCGAAGAGAAGATGGAGCTTTTCCCTTGCTTTCTCCCCATCCCACTCCTCCTTTTCTGGTTGTCAAATGTCAGATGTAATTACACTGTCCTAAGGAGAGAGGTCCTTGCTCTGGTACCATGAGAAACCATGTAATTGGCGGTCGTGTGGGGTGGTGGAAAGCAGGATCAGCAGGGCTTGGGCACAAGGGATAATGAAGCCAGGTTTTACACACCCAGAGCCCTGGACAGGCTCACAGTTTAAACTGCAAATGGTGATGGTAAAAGGATGATAACAATAACGTCACTGCGGGTGATGCCGTTCCTGCTGTGAGTAGCCAGGAAGCCAGTGGCACTCCTTGAGGGCTGGGGTGACCTCGGGTGCCCTTCTGCAGTGAGATGCTTTGATGGCAAGGCAAAGTCGACTCTTCATGAGCCTGCTAGCATAATTGAGAGAAAAGGAGGATGTGTGATGTTGAGGATGGAGGGGAGGAAGCTGCAGAGAGCATTTTAGGATCCTTTTAATGAGGCTTTGCAGGAATAATTATGAATAAGAATGGTTAATAAAAACATGGTACACAGCGTGAGTTTTCAGCACAGCAGGAAAAGCATGGGGTACTGCAATACTTCTGCCTTGTTTCTATAAGAAACTGGTAATAAACATGCAGTTGCAGAGGGAAAACCTTCATGGCACCACAATAGGAAGCCCACCTCCAATTAAAGTCTCAGCATGATGGATAGCAAGTCCTTGCACAAAAAGGGGAATCATGGTTCAAACACTTCTCCCATCATGCAGAAAAGCAGCTGGCTGAGGAAAGGTAAGTGGGTACATTGGGTTATTGCCAGGTCAGACCTCATGGCCAGATGGAAAATGCAATGTCCTGGCTGCAGCTGGGATAGCTGGCGCTGCCCAGGGCTCAGTGACAACTGGGAGCAGCCTGTGAAATGAAGTATTGGAGGAGTGGGAGAGAAGAGAGACCCTCTGTCCTCGTGCTGCCATTCTGCAAGGTGGCTTACTTTGCCTCTGCTCTGCACTTGCTACTGCTATTTCTGTTCAAGCACACAAGCACCTGTGAATGAAGCGGTCTGGCAGTTCAGGCCATGTGGAAATGGCTGAAATGGCTTTTAAATCAAGGAATTTGAATTTAGTCATCTAAATGCAAATAACAAGCCAATATAAATTAAACCTGCAGCCAAAATGGTGTCTGTTGGGAAAATTGTATATAAAAAAAAATAAATTAACTCTCTAGAAAATCAATCCAGCATCTTTTCATATCCCAATTCCTTCAAAATAGAGCCTCATTTTTCAAAAGCTTTTCTCATGAGCAGTGGTAAAATCAGAGTAAGAGGGAGGTACTTGGTGCTTTTGGAAACAGATCTGTATGGATATAACAGAAAATAAGTTCAGTGAATAGGGATGATTTACACCCTTCATTGTCTTCGTGGCTACATTGACTGTTCACAAGCCTTTGTTGTTTTGCTTTAAGTGTGCAAGCCCAAGCTCCACAGGTCTTAGGCACTGCAAGAAAAGCTGAGTTGATTTGGAAAGCCTGAAATGATAGAATAATGGAATAATATGTGGTTAGGGGGTGACTAGTCTAGGAGGTAAATGTACAGATGGAATAACCTAAGTTAGAATGATCTGTATATGCAAAAAGGTGACTTCTTTAGACATTTTAGAAAAATAGTTCGTCAACTGCAATTACTAGGCTGGGCTGGCTAATGCTTGACTGGTTTAAATTACTTTACTAATTTAGTGACCACACTGTTTGAAAGCAGGACTTTTTAAATGACTGGAAAAAAATTGTAGATTAAAGGGTTTGGGCTAGAGAAAGGTATGTAACTGGTTAGTTCAGTGTTTAAAACACAGGAATAGTGATACCCCTGTATATAAGTGTCTTTCAGATCTTTCTTTGGCAAATGACTGCAGAGAGAAGCAGTGCTTTTCAGAAACATGTATCTGAAATTGTCACTGGAAAAGTTGGTGTCTTAGGCAAAAAAAAAAAAAAGGGAGAAAAAAAAGAAAGAGACCCTAAAATTTAGCTCTTCAGATAAAGAGATCTGTCAACGCTGTCATGATACTACTATCATGGCAGACCCATCATCTCTGATGATTCACTGGTTTCCTATATTTTATTTCAAGAGAAGTTTTGCCCCTTATTTTTGAACCACATATACTGATTTATTTTTATTTTTTTTAAGACATATAATTTGGTATTTTAGTAAAGAAACACTTCTCAGTTGTTTATCAAAACGTTGCAAATACTAAAAATAGAAGTAATTTAAGTTGATCAAATTATGGCATTATTGTTACTGTACTGTAAATGTCACCTTGACAGAATCAGAATAACAAACTTTAAAATACTGAGCCATAGACATCTGTTAGTTTCTGAACTGTTACCATTATCTTGCAGCAGTGAATATGATTCTCAATTTTCTGTACCATTTTTAGATTGTTTTTGTGCCATATGGACATCTTTTGATATTCAGGAAAAACTTAGAATAGAGTCATTTTGATGCACAAAACCTGAATTTGAATGATTTTTTTGTTCTCCCTTTATTTCTAATTTGTAAGGAGTATGGTCCATGTATGCAGACAGAGGATAGAAACTGGGCAGTGCCTTTGTTTGTTCTACCTAAGGCCCTGTCTTCTCTTGTATCCTTGTGAAATTATTTAAGATCTCTCCAAAGTCAGTTTGTTTGAAAACTGTCAATACTGCTGTCTTCAGACATGATAAGAGTCTGTATTTCAGTGCCAGGTCATGGTTCCTCCTGTAAACTGCCTACTGCTCTTTCAACAAAGACAGAAAAGAAATTCCACAAAATAATCAAGAATCTGTTATCCTGGCAACAGCATGAGCAGAACTTTCTCCAAGCTGTGGAGTGCTCCTCCTGTTATTGAAGTCTCCAGTGCCCACCTCTGGTTTAAGTACTGTCACTTCTCCCAGTGTCATGAAGTGATTCGTACACAAAGATCCTTCTTTTCTGAGTGATGGAAAATGTTAGACAATATGCTCTAAGCCGGATCCTGAGCTGGTATTAGTCAGTACATATACATCAGATGGGCTCTTCCTTCTTCTCCTCAGCAATTAGCTCTTCTTATGCAAATAGCTATGGGCAAATGGTTGGCTCATTCTCACCTCTGCCATGAGAGAATCAGCCAAGGTTGTGTGTGGAGTGAAGGAGGGAAGGATCTTGACCCCTGAGGTGTCCTCTGTGCATCCACTCATCCTGGTATCAGCCCATGCTCACAAGGGGCATCAAACTTTGGGGACCTGAGTCATGGGGATCCCCACTGGTCACTGAGCCTTTGTGAGGAGGTCAAGACAACAGCCTTGGTGTTAATGTGTGCTGGGCATTGCTCCTGCTAGGGTTGGAGGGCAGGAGTAGGACTCATGCACACAGCAATGCCCCAAACCAGCTCCAGCTCCTCACTACCAGGTCTCACCTTTTCTCCCCCTCTGTGCTCTTGAGTGTGTTGCAGAGGTTGGGCTTATGTTTGGACAGTCATGATCAGTGATGCATGAGCCACATCATCTAATAACTGCTAAATTACAGTGTTTACTTTGGAAAATAATGGTAGTGCTCAGGAGTGCCTGAAAGGACAAATGTTCTGTTCTTCTGAAGATTCAGCACGTCTTGGTGGTTAAATCGAGTTTGCTTTTCTCAAATTTATAGTGTTAAATTCTCAGGAAGACATTTTCTCTTATATTTTAAGCCTAAATAGAGAGCACTGGCATATTTTTTCACACAGAAATGTGCTTGTTAGAATGCTAATGTAATGCACTCAGTTCATCAATGATTTCCAGTTCTCTGATTCATATGACGGAATCAAATTCCACTGGAGTAAGTGAACTGCAACGTGTAGCCTTCTTCCTACAACATGTATCTCCAGGCATTAGAAATGTACTGATACTGAAAGAAAAATAAGTGTAAATGCCCTTTGTGAAGAAGCCAAGCTCTTTTTTGCTCAACTAACAAGCTTGGGAAGTCAAAAGACAAACGAACTGAACAAGTGATTCATTGACCGGATGAAGTCTTAAGTTACATGGGTGACAAGCCTATCAATTATTTTTTAAAAGGTACATGGTATTTCTTGCAGCAGAAACATCCTGTAGTAATTGGGGGTTGGGTTTTCTTGCTTTTACAGCTCAAGAGAAGGACTAGACTTCAATTCCAACCAACACAGCATAAATGAATTGTACTTTCTCATAATGCAGCTTTGGAAATTATTTGCATCTCACGTCACTTTATATTTTTCATAGGCTATAAAGAACAGTTTCAAAAGAACAGCTGTCTTACACCAGACACAAAAAATACCTTAGCCTCTTAGTCCTCCCTTCCATCCCTCCTTTCATCTATATAGTTATTTTACTTCTTTGCTTGGTTTTCTCTATGGATTATAGGCAGGTTGCTGGTGAACAGTCCAGGTAAGTCCCAAACTGGCCTAGCAGGCAGCTGCTAGCCACCCCTGTAGTCCCCCTGCAACTAAAACCTTGCCACTCAAACCCAAAATACAAGTTATCATGGATCTGGGAATGGACAGATGGACCAAATTGAGCACCATGATTTTATTAGTTTATTGGCAAGTAACTTTTGATCCTCTCTTTGATAAAAAACCACCAACTTTTAAATTTGGAATGCAAAGACTATGTACATAGCTAGTGAAGGCAGTGAAGGCAGCTGACTGGTGGGACATCACTAGGACCTCAATATATTCTTACATATACAAGCAAACAGAGAGAACAGCAGTTATAATGGTTGCAAAGGATACAGAATTATCCAGAATATTCTAAAAAAAAAATGGTTATAAAGAGCTGCATCAAGATCTCACAGTAACAAGACAAAAAAGGCAGATGAAATTTAGTGCTGTAAGGGCAAAGTATGCACGTGGGTAAAAGGAAGTTTAACTATATCCATTCATCAAACTTGCATAAACTACTAGAAAGACATTGTTGGGGAGCTGTTGTGATCTTGCCAAGTGTCAGCTCAGGGCTCAGTGGTGGTGCAAAAGATGATACACTGATTATCAGGAGTCTTGGAAGCACCATTGAGAGATAGGCTCGATTTCATTACTACTCTGTTCTGTAATACTGGGAATACAAATAAAGTGCAGGACGTTTGTGTATTCTGAAGCTTAGGAGCTCTGAAATAAGAGGAGCAAAGTAATGCAGTCTTGCCTTTGTCCTTCAAAATGGTGTTAGAAATCTGATTTTGGCAACTTATTGGCTCTGAAATCTCCAGATTAAATAACAATGTATTTCAATGTTTTGGGAAATTGTAATACAGGACAAAATGTCTCTTTTTGGAATAAAGAGATAGGGGATTTTAGTATTGGAAGTGAATCATAATCTTTCTCAAGAAAGATTGCAGTCCTCTTTCTTAGGGGAAAAAAAAAGGAGATTTAAACACTTGAGCCTCTCTGTGAAATCACTTTAGTTTTTGCTGGTCTTACTGGCATCTGTGGGTGTTCTGTTTCAGCCTTAAAAGCAATAAGACAGTGGATTAAGAAATAAATACAGCATTTTAACATTTTAATTACTGGTAGGAACTTGTGAGATATGAACGTAATGCGTTAAGAAGTGAAAGCTGAGTTTAGGATGTACTCCTTACTGTTGTTTATGTCAAAGTTGTGCTGGTCTGACAGCAAAATACAAACATAGACATTGTTGCCACATTTTTTAAACAAACATATTAAATGTTCTTTTTAGCGGATTAAATTGGTTTCCTTTCAGATGCATAGCCTGCGAGCTAAAAGTTGCATTTACATCCCTAGACATTAAAAATGCATGAATCAGAACATTAAAATAATGACTTTTCAAAATACACTAAAATCCCAGATTTTTTTTCCTTCCTGGATTTTGAACTTAAAAATTCCAGGTTTGGGGTTTTCTGTCTTTTCTTTGTAACCACTTTTTTTTTTCTTTTTTTCCCCCTTTAATGCAAACAAGGTGCTTTGCAGGGAGGTTGGAACTGGATGACCTTTAAAGTCCCTGCCAACTCTAACCGTTCTATGATTCAGGAATTGAAGTCTCAGTGTCTAGCATCTAATCCTAGCAAATATGAATGAAATAGCTGTGAATATGAAATATCCCACCACTTGCAACAGGAAAATGTGAGCTGACAGCTGGATGGTTGATGTATAAGTAGTGTAAAAAGAAGGCTGGAGTCCAGAGGCTTACTCTTAGGGCTGTGCCTGTAAGGCTGATGTGGGATTTGATGACTGGATTTTTCCAGCCATCTCCAGGCAAGGTGCAGGAGACCAAGCTCCCAAAGACACAGTGCTGATTGCTCCATTGGTGGCCATGATCCAAGCATCTTACCAAGTCATTCTCCTACAAGCTTCTCCTAAAAGTTCATATTTAATTCCAGGAAACTCTGCTTACAATAGTTAATGAGAATGAGGATTTATATCCTAAATGCTAGGGTTTTTCTAACCTCTTGAGGTCAGGGCAAAATAATGGTTTACATTTTTCTGTGGAACAACACTTCCAAGGAGATTGACTGCATTTAAGCACAAACTTATGGGAGAGATGCACGCAGAGAGACTTTCACCCCATCCTGAGAAAGGTGTTTTGAATTCTTAGAATGAATTGCATGACGGAGAGTCCTCTTTCTTCTCTGAGTCTACAGAAGGACCATTGACACCTCACTTGGCCACGACTGCTCAGACTGTGGTGCTGCAGACAGCTGAATGTGCCTGGAGATGGGAGGAACTGATTCCCTCACTGAATTTTCCTACTTTTTCCCAAAACCAAACTAAAACTGCTCCCACTTCTCTTTATTTCTAGTTTTTTTGATTCAAAGACGAACATATAATGCTTATAACTGGGACGTTGTGCCTTTTGGAATTAGCTTCAGAAGAAGCTCCTATTTATGTTGAATTGTTCCTATTAGTTTCAAAAAAGCCAGTAATGTAAAGACTTTCATAGAAAGCTGGAAGTGTGCACCTTGAAATCAATCTGAAATTGATTTACTTTGTCAAAGAACATTCACTCTTTATTCTTTTTTTACTTGGTGGGCATTATCTTTGGGTTATTTCAAGAGAGTTATGAAAATCCCATTATATGATCCTGCCAGACACCACTTATCAGCCAAGGATCATGTCTCAAGACTATTGAAGTGACCTGTAAGCCTGACCACAGTGCTATAAAAGCACTCAGATTGTTAACTTCGTTCAGCAATGCAGCTTTCAAAGTGACTCTGGAAAAGGCTGTAGTAAAACGGGCTGTTTGATGGTTGTGTTCATACTCACACGTCTGGCGTACATCTGCGTTTTCTCTATGATGCCTGGCTAGTAGATGTGATTTTTGTAGAAGTTTCTATTCTAGACATAAATAGAGGTAAATTTCTGGTTTTTTTTTTCAGTTATGAAGGAGGCTAAAAATACATAATTTTGACGAACTGCTTTATTTTGAGGATGCACTGTATGTTACTAAGTAAATCACACTACCAAAGACAGGCCTAGAAAAAGGTTCAGTGAAAGTCTGCCGAAGAGGTTTGCTGGTGCCAGTTAGCAATGCTGACATTGACCTAATTTCTCTGGTGCTATTTTGAACATGATAGCACCAGTGTGGAAGTACCAGGATTTTGATTCCTCTTGGTTTGGTCATCAACTGCTTGCTACCCCAGATGTTCTGCTGAACATGTTTTCATCTAGGTCAGTTGTAAAGGCTAACAATTTGTGATACTTTAGGAAAAGCATGCCTGTGATTTGGGTGTACAAAAATTCTTCACACAGGGCATTCAGCACTGCCCAGTTATGGATTGATTTATTCAGATTTCTGCCTTTTTTTTGTCTATCCCTTATACCTATCACTTAAATACACCCACTTCAAGAAAGAAATGCATCAACAGATTGAAAGCTTGCAGCATCCTACGTAGCAGACTTTGTCAAAAAGTACCAAGTATCATCTTGAGTCGAAACTGCTGCCAGAATATCACTAATTTACGTACATAATAATTTCAGCTAACGTGTTTACCCTCCATTTTGGGAGCAGCGTCATAAGATCTATATTGATGGCAACTGTCAGACTTCAGCTAGGAGTGGCTGAGACATCATATCTTCAGCATCTGTTCCCCTTTCTCCCTATACAGTATTTCAATTTAAAATAAGACATGAAGATCTGAAATGTTTTGTTAGAGTAGCTCACTTTTTGCATTATATACAATAAGTCACAGAATATAGAAAGAAAAAACATGTTAAGATGTTCAGCCTTTTAGGGGAAGGTAAATTTCTCAAAGCACAAGCCCAGAATAAATCTAGATCAACATTTTGCTAGATTTCTTTATTAGGGGCTCTGTTACAAGGTAGAGAGTAGATAATATATGTGATCTTTTGACAAGAACCTCCTGTTTATCATGCAACCTGCTGTAAATCATTATCCTAAGACAGGCCTTTGTCACCCATCTTTAGCACAGGTCTGTTCATGAGAATGTGTCTAAAACCCATCTTTCATCTTGGACTGCTCATGGATTTTCTGAAACTTCAGTGTTCACTCCAGTGAGTTTGAAGTAATCTCACCTGAAATGTGTGAATATTCATGCATTCAGACATTACAAACATTTCTTTTTAATCACACAGGACTTTCTGAGCAGGCTACCTAATAATGTAGAATTTGTGTCCCTGGAGAAGTTTGGGACCAGGTTCAGCAGACGCGCTGAAAGCAGCATAGGCGCTGCTGCCGCAGTGTAGTTATAGCTGTGAGAAAAGGTCATGAACCTCTTGAATTTAACCCTCGAGATCCTTTGCTAGCTAGCTTTCTGGGAGGCATGCTGATGGCATCACTTTGATGAGCTAAGAGGTAGTAGCTTTCCGCTGAACCTGATCTGGGTTCCTGGAAGAGATCTCCATGTTTGATTGGGAACTGAGGGTAAAGAAACTGTGCTGGCTGGAAGTTCAGTCATGCGCCATCCTAGAATGAATTGCAGGAAAGTTCAAACTATAGAACTCATAATTCTTTGCGGCAATACCATCTGCCATGGATGAACCATTTAATCAGGAAAAGTTCACTTAAGGCCTGGTCATTTCTGGAACTAGAATTAAAATTTGTTATTTTATTCACATAATAGTACTTTTATTTACTGCAGGCCAACACATGTGACTTCTTAAATAATTAATGTATAGAGAAATTGTATTTTTTGAGCTGTCAGTAAAGAACCCCCTAAATTATATTCATATTGATTAGCTGACTCTCATTTAGGAGGATGATCAAACAGATATTATCTTCAATGTAAATATATATTTGATGAAATGCTCACTGTCAAAATTATATGGGTTTTTACATTCCCCTGGTCTTAGGATGTAGATTACTGCTGATTCAGTCAGTCAACAGTCCCTTCAAGACTTACCGAAGCTGTTACAGGGTGATTCTTTGTAATTTTTACTTTCATGGCATAACTTGCTAAACACTATTTCTAAAATGGCCTTATCTCCATTCTTTTTTCTGCTAGCAGTGTGAGCTGAGTTACGTGCTTCTTTTCTGCTGAATACATATGTGAGACAGTTCATGCATATATCATTTTAAATTATGCAGACATGTTGAAACACATAACTCAGAGACATCAGAAAATAGCCTGTACTTTAAGCACTTCTGTAGTCATTGGCAGGACTACTCAAACCTATTCAGGTATATTTACAAATCCAGAATGTAGACTATATAACTTGGTTTTAGAATTACAAATTTGGCCTTTTTTTGTATGATAAACTTAGTCCAAGTAAATACAGTATCTTTTGGGGCTTGGAAATTCTATTAATTTGTAAGTAGGCCTTTTCAGATCTCTTAGGATTCTCTTTTCACAGTTAGATGGAGACTTGCTATGAAAGAAGAGACCATGTCCAATCATATCAACCAGATCAGCTGATGATCCAATTTCTCATTTCAGTAATGGGGATGCAACTTCTCTGAAGTCCTTAATAGCCTTGAGATGAAAAATTAGCTTAACAGAGCTGCCTGTGGTTTATTTATTTTCCTGAACAGTACCGTACTATGCCAGACCATCAGGATGACTTGAATGTAACAACGAGTATCAGTAATGATAATTGTAACAGTGATTTAAATCCACTAATTATTCCCGGTACTAGATGACTATTTTGGTGATTGCATGTGAACCAGAATGCAATCAAGACAGTGTCAATTACTTTTTTTCCTTCCCAATATATCTGTGTTGATGCTAATGTAACTCTGAGCAACAATGACTCTGAGCAACCAAAAACAACTGTCAGAACACAGGGGGAAGCTGCAGACAGGGCACTTGCCATGTCTGCTCTCATCTAGGAACTCCTACAGGCTGTTTTGGGTTTCTGACTACAGATAAATCTTTTGGCAATAATTGCCTACCAACTCCGCTGTTTCTGAGATGGGAAGTTGTGCTTTCGTATCCCTCAAATGGGACCCCTGGGTGCAGAGATTTAAGGACACCAAAGAACTCAGATGCTAATTGCAATCTGTAATCTTTCCGGTGGAAGAGTTTCTTGGGTTTGGAAACAATGGTGCCCATTTGCTTAGTTTACCAGCTTTATGCTCTCTGCTCTCACTGTCTCACGGCTCCATCTGTTTCCCCAATTTCCTGCTTGTGTGCTCTTTTGGGCAGATCGTTAGTCCTGCCCCAAACATCCCCACTGGGAAGAGCTCCTTCAGATGTGTTTTCTCTAGCTTGGCCGTGCTTTGCAGTAGTGCTGATTTTGGAACTGTTTCCTGACAGCTTCCCATCCTTCTTGCTCTTGAGGGGCTTCTAAAAGCAGTGATGACTGACAGAGTCTGCTAACAAAAACATGAACCCTTTGCTTGTCAGCTGGAAAGGAATAAAGTAAAATTACATGGGAAATAAAAAATTGCATCTCCAAATAGACGCTAAATTACGACAACAAAGAGGTAAATATTATTTATGTATAAGCTCTACAAGTGAAGTATATGCAGTACAAAATAAAAGAATTAAGTCAGTCCCATCTAGTCCCATCCCAGAGAGCTTGCCTCTACTACTGCTCTGCATATCTGGCTGCTTAGCAGGGCCTCTAATAATGGCAAATTAAAGTGCTAGCTATGAGCATGTAGCCTGTCATATTTCCCAGGGAACTGTGCTCTTTTATATCAAGTTATACATTTTCTACACAATCATTTGTTTGCACATGGATTCATCTTCTGCAAATAAAATGTGATTACACTCCAAAACATCAAAGGAAGTTGAAGTACAAACCAATGTGAATGTCTATCTTTCAGTATTCATCTTTCTCTTTAAAAATTTGATTTAGGATGCAAGGGAGAAAAAAATAGAGTTTTTTAGCTGGTTGGTAACAGCTGGTGATACTTTATTCTAGTTGTCCTATCATTATTAATAGAGCAGATAGTCGCCATAATGACATTCATCAAAATAAAGTCATGAAATGTTCCCATCTTATATTCTTTAACTGGAATTTCATTGTAATTTAGCACAACCGACATGTTCATTTGAACTAAAGTACTGTTAATACTGGAGTTAAGTGAAATAATAATTTTCTTTATGCTGGAGCTCTAGAATATTATTTGTACCAGTTGCTTTAAAGATGAACGGTCCTGGTCCTGAACTAAATATCCGCAAATGCTGAAGAACTTCAAAGGATCATAATGCTCAGGTAATCCAGCAAGCATTAACGGTCTCTCCTCCCTAAAAAGAGAATCATTACATAACTAATTAATTTGCCATAGTAAATAATCCACTGGCATTTACAATAAGCATCCCTATTGGAGGTTGAAATAAATATTAAGTTGCACGTAAGACTATAAATAGTAAGAATCTGACGCCAGGCAGTTTCAAATACTATGGAAAATAAATGAGTGCTGGCTCTGTGCAATAAATTTGTAGGTCTCGGCAACCTACACATGTGAAGAGCTCAGCTATTTCTGAAAATACCCATGGGGCAGACCTGCCCAGCACCCTCCTGTCATGCTGGTGGGGGGCATTGGTCAGTATATGCTATGTCTGACTAAAGTCAAGTGTATGAATCTTGATTTTAATAGCTTTAGCTTGTCTCAGCTGGAGGGAGTCTCAGCATGAAGTCTTCATTCAAAGGCTGCAGCACAGTGTCTGTGGGTGACAGAGTCTCCTCCCCATTGCTATGGATGCTATGGACAACCCCTTGTAGAAATGAGAGAGAGATGAGTCTTGATGTTGCGTGACACCTTCTAGGCAGTGGTGTTTTGCAATTTTGGTTGCTGTCACACATGCTGATGATCTTAGCTGGCTGGTGAGGTTGCTGGACAAAGCTGCCCATTGTGCCCATTTCCTTCAGTGAAGGTTATGAACCCCTTTGGTTCCGTAACACAACTGGTCTTGCTCTGTTAATGTGCTCTGGGTGCTGGAAGAAGCAGCCTCTTAGTTCAGCTACAGGGGAAGCGGCAGGACTTTGAAGGTAGTTTAAAGTGCCAAGTATCAAAGCTGCAAACAGAGAGTGGGGGAATGCCATGAAAACTCCAGTGCTTTGAGGTGATTTAGTACTGTGACTTGACCACAAATTACTGCAGCCCATGCTGATGTGCCTTGTGACCCTTGTGGCTTGCACTTCCAAAACACAGGCACATGAGTCCCAACTTTCTGGATACCTGCGGATGAGCATCATTTGCTGTGTCATGCAAGAAACCACCCTGGTTGCTCTTTCACCTCATTCTATTGCAAAACAACACTACGTGCTGCCTCACTCTTCAGCTGCCAGCATAAACCTATTCCTGCTTCTGGCAGAAGATGGGGAGTAGGCAGGCCCAAGGCTTGATTTCCACAAACCAGCTACTGAGCAGCACATGGACCTGGCTGGAGTCTTCAACATGGGATCTACCTTGGCCAGATCTCAACTTGTCATCCTTTCCTCACAGCAAATGATAATTTTTGTGAGCCTTACTGTATATTATTTTTTTACAGTTCGTAACTGTTCATATATGTTAGTGCTGCATAGACACAGATGTAAAGACAAGTGAGAGAAAGCGTTATCACACTTATTTTTTCACAGAATTTTGATGAACATTCCCTGTGATCCCTATTCTTGGAAGACCAGCCAAAGACCAAGACGAGGACATGTAACTGAACTGTGGTCCCCAGAGGCTTAAAGATGAAGCCCTATATTCCTGTGTCTCAGAAAGGTTTGATTGACCTAGGATCTTTAATTGACCCAGAATGCTGTCAATTCAGAGCTAAGAAAGGGAAAGACAATAGTCAGAGGATGCAGTTAACTCAGTGTGATGTAACTGGAGGATGTACAGGGGCACAAGGAGCTAAGCAAGATGTGTAATGAGCAGCACATGTGAAGGGCATGTTTCTGCTGAGAAATGAAAGCTTGTGCAGAGGGTGACATTGCAGTAAGTCAGATCCCCTGGAGATGAAACACAGGTCACAAAGGAGAATGCTGTATCACAAAGGCAAAAGCATAGAGAATAGTCTTGAATGTACTGGTGCTTAACAGTCAGCGGTGATAATACCAAGTAAAAAAGGATACTATAGGAGCAAGGGAGCTGAAGATGAATGAAAAGACTTAGATATATAGAACATCATAAGAATATCAAATTAAAAAATAAGACAATTCAACACAACAAGCCAAAGAGTAAGAGAAATATACAAAATGAATTATTCCTCTGATTTACTCTTTCACTTAATATAAAAGCAAGCAGACACATCTGATGCCTAAGATATTGACAGTTTTAAACAAAATAAGCAAAGAGCATCTGAATTTGCACAATAGCAGATCCATCAATGCATTTAAACTTGATAAGCATACCTGTTGGCATATTCTGGTTTGATACTTGTGTTTGTTATTCTAGTCCTTTTGATTATTTGCTGTGCTTGAGCATTTTGTCCATTGGTAGTGGTTGTGCAGGTGAAGGGCATGTGGCCATTGCAAGACAGTGATTTGAGGACTGAGATCTATTGACTTTATATTCTCCTTGTGAATCGGTGAAATCTGACATATAAAATAATGAGAATATTCACAGAGTTACTCAGGAGAAAGGAGGGATCAGCACTCTCCTGCCACCAAATAAACATAATTTATTACAAGAATTGCAAAGAAAGTTTTTGCTTTCTTGCCTCAGGGTTTTGTTTGATACCTCTGGTGCAGATCCCTGCAATAACATTTCCCACTTGCTTTTGTAGCTATTTCATTTCAGGTTTAAATGATGAACATGCCCATTTTGTTGTATTGCTCTTTCCTTAAACAAGTGTGGTGCAGGGGGCTAAGCTCTGAATGGAGACGGTACATGGAGTCCTGCTGGGTAGGACTGTTTCCATAGGTACTTTGTTACAATGTGGGATGATGAAGCATCCCAGGCAGAAGCAGCAGCTGGAGTAGTGCTAGATAAGGATACTGCTTTGAAGTTTCATGTTTGCCTACACTGACATTAGCACAGATCTTGTTACTATGCAAAGGTGTAAAAATCTGCAAAAGGGCCTACTCAAGAACTGAAATTTCATCACTATCACATACTTTCAAATGATACAAACACGCCAAAGCTCACATTTCTCTTTTCAGTGAAATATATGTCCCTTTGCAAACACTATCCTAAGTTTGTTAGCAGAAAGGCTTCAGTTTCTACTTCAAGGATGAACATCCCAACGTTTACCATGGAGTTTGCCCAGAGCTGTGAATTCTGTAAAACCCTCATTGAATTTTATTAAACAGATTTATTAAGGCTTTATTTTCCAAAGGTAGTGAAATACCAAACTTGAGAGACTTCAATTAATTTCCTTGTTTAATCTTGATTGAGACCTAATCTTCAAGCAAACAAGCTGAAAATGTCTTGTATATGTCCCTTCCTCCCCAAGAAAGCATTCCTGCATTTAGATGAATGTTTATTCATTTGCTGCAGTAACACTAGGATTAAGCAGATGCTAACTGAATCCTTAATGCAATTGAATTAATGTAATAAATTATCATTTATCTTTTTATTAGATTCCAAGTAATTATTTAAGCCCTCATCATACTCTGATTTTGTTTACATGGTATAAAAGCCAAAATTTCCCATTCTTTCTGGGGAAAACTGTACATTTGTCAGTGGGAGAAGGTAAGTCACCTAATGTTTAGGTCTATTTGAACTTTTCAAGTGGATGTGCATTCATTTCGAAGTCATATGATCCTGACAAGAACAGTGTCTGTGAAGTCAAGGAGAAACAACGTCTAGCGTCTCGGTGTCCTTACACAAGCTGTACATTTCAGTAAATATCAGAGATTTATTGGTGAGCCAGAGGGAGATGAAGGAAAGGCTAAGGTTAAGACTGCCATTTGTAACTTTCAAATTACTAATGAGCAGGATGAGCATTCAGCCCTTTGAAGTCTCTTAAGCTGAATGATGTGGATGTTTACTATTGACCCCTTCTGATGCTTCTCCTTGGAGCTGTGCCAGCGCAGCACATTTTGCACCCATGTCCTGAGTGAAATTTGTCTCTTGGTGGATAAAAACAAAATTAGTGTAGTGAAAATCAAAGTGGAAAAAAGTGAAAATCAGTGCAGTGAACATCTTGCATATTCAGTAATAAGATGTCACATGTTGCATCACTGATTCACCTTTATTGTAAGGACTGAAAGGCCAAATTGTGTGAATCTCTGAAGAATATGGAAAAACTCAGGAAACTCAGATGAGACAGGAAGACTTTAATATGTCAAGAGGAAATAGGTAGCTTGTGTTTCTGGTCTGGCTTTTCTACTTGCATCATTTATGAAAAGTCACTAGTCAACATTCTTTCAGAATCATTTTGCCTCGTAGAAAAGAAAACAGCTTGTAAGAGCTCCTGTCCAGCTACAGAGTAGTTCTGTTTACTGCGATTGCATTTTCTACAGTTTATAAGAGGTATTGGCTAATCAGCCTTACCACTGATTTAGAATATTAACTTTCTATCTTTGAGTAATGCAACAGAGGTAGGTAAAAGTGAGTTCTCTGGTGTGGATGTGCCATGAGCAGCACCTCTGGCTTCCAGGAACAAAGCCTTTTCTCCAGGAAAGGCCCAGTGTCTTCTTTAAGAGACACAAATTGCTAAGGATTGAAAGGTTGCTCTACAGCAATGTGTGCCAGACTGCTTTATTAGATATAACCTTACGCTTGACTTTAATTACTTCTGCCATGGTATTAAGGACAGAAATATTGAAGTAGCATTGAAAAAAACCCAAAACAAAACCATAAAGGAAGTGTTAAGGGTGAAGGAGAGCAGGGCTTATCCCATTTCCAGTTAAAGCAGGTCTCTAAATAACAGTGGTAGCTCAGGTCTGCAAAAGTCATTCGTTCTGGAAATAACAGAGTTATGTCAAGCAGGTTCAAGGATTCCTGTTATGAAAAGTGGCTAATGCATTTTATTTGTTCAGCACTGGGCAATTGGAGAAAAGAAACTTGGGAGGATGCAATCATAGAGCCACTATGGATAACAGAACCTCCCTTTCCTCATTTTCTTACCTTAGCTTGTCACAGCTTTTCCCACTGTGTCCACAGCACGTACTCCAGATGCATTTCAGGTCTCCACTGCTGTTATATGTAATTCTACTCTACTTAAATGCGTCATTAAAAATTAATATACTGTAAATACTTCTGTAACTATCCCCCTTGGAATATCTGATGTACTCTGAAACAAGCTTGTGTTTAGACCCTTGATACAATGAGAAGATCTAGAAGAACAGGAAATGCTAACACAGCCTGCAAGCTCATGTCATACCAGCTATTTCGTGCCAAATGTTGTTCTCAAGCACCTGGCAAGCACAATTCATTCATTTTCCAAATGTCAGTGGCCAGACAGCTCCTCAGGACATTCCCTCCCAACACAGGGACACTTGATAGGCACATTTGGGCAGCTTTTGGCCACCAGCCTTGTTTCCCAAGTCACGTGTGCAAACTGTAAGGACGGAAGCACCTCTTGTTTCTGTTTTTGTTTTACAAGTGGTGACTTTTTCTGTTATCCTTCCGGTTTATTTTACATCACCATCAGTATTTCACAGTATTTCAGTGGGGCTTTGGTAATTCATATTTGGAATACTGAAAATACTCCATAGGTTCCTAGATGCAACAACTGGTTTCTGCTGTAATATGTAAAATGGTGATGGTATGCTGTAAGCACCTAGCTTTTGGGGGCCAGTACAGCTGTGAGAGTTGGGCACATTACAGATCTGCTGTAATGAGGAGGGTGTTGGCCTCTTCTCCCAAGTAACAAGTGACAGGACAAGAGGAAACGGCCTCAAGCTGCACCACGGAAGGTTTAGATTGGATATTAGGAAAGATTTCTTCACCTAAAGGGTTGTCAAGCACTGCAAGAGCAAAGTGGTTGAGTCCCAATCCCTGGAGGTATATAAAAGATGTGTAGATGTGGCACTTAGGGATATGATTTACTGCTGCACCTGGCAGTGCTAGGCTAACAGTTGGACTGAATGATCTTAAAGGTCTTTTCCAACCTAAATAATCCTAGGATTCTATGATTATTCATCCCTGCCCTCCCCAGGGTACCGTACTCCAGACCCAGAGTTGGCGAGGTGCCTGTAGATGCCAGGAGCCCATCAGTGGCTGAGCCTAGGATGCTGCTCCACCACCTCCAGCTTTCCAGGTCACATAGCAAGTCCTCTCCCCTAAAACTCATACCCACAGTCAGCTGGCAGCTTAATGTTGCCCAAAGAGTGAACTGAAAGAAGCCTTGTCAACACACAGAGGGTGTCCACAGTAGGGTATGTGTACAGCCTGTCTATGAAGCCTTTGAGATGCAGGCTTGGCTTCAGTAGACATAATACAGCTGTATACAAATGATCTTTGAGGTTGTCTGACTCAGATACATAACCTAAAGGCACTTGTTATTTCCATACAAAATAAATTCAAATAATGCTTGCTCCTATGCCTGAAAATACATTTTCTTTGGTTTTCAGTATCTCTCATTTTTGTGTGAAGAATGTGAGATGGGTGAACACAGGGTTTTGAAATGTCAGCCAGTTAGCTAGTAGTCATAAAGTGAATTGGAAATGTCCTTCCTTCTTAATTTTTGCTTTGCAAGATGGCATCTCACAGATCTGAACACTTAGCAGTCCATATCTCTGTCAGATGAAGCCATCCTTTTATTTTTTGAGTCAATCATTACAGACTTGCAATTTAAAAGACAAAATTACTCTGATTCTCACAATAATAAAATGTTTGTAAAAGTGGCCAGAGGCATCGATGACAGATTCTACAGCTGTTTACATGCTCTATGTATCCAGCATTTTTACCTCTCTAGCAGTGATGGGCTATAGAAGTGGTCAGTCTCCTGGGTAAAGGATGAAACTCACATGTTCACGCTGAGTCTCTGAAATGTCTTTGCTGCCTTCAGGCTGCTTCACTGAGGGAAATGACCACAGTAACTGGCAGGAAATAGTAGAAGTACAGTTTCTTGCTGTCTGGGAAGGACGGACCCTGGACAGCACACATGTGTTTGTGCATGCATGTGTTTAAAACAAATACAAACCCCAACACCCCTTCTCCCCCTTCCATGCAATAAGTGGGGCTTGGATGGCTCAATCTGCTGTCAAGGACAGCAAAAAGAGCTTTTTCAAATACATGGCAGACAAAACTAACACCAGAGGCAATGTAGGCCCACTGATGAACGGGATGGGTGCCCTGGTGACAGAAGATACAGAGATGGCAGAGTTACTGAATGCCTTCTTTGTCTCTGTCTACTCTGCTGCAGGCAGTCCTGAAGAGCCCTGTACCCCTGAGACCTTAGATGCAGTCAGGTCGACGGAGTGGTTTGCCTTAGTCGATGAGGAATGGGTTAGAGACCAGTTGAGCAATCTGGACATCCATAAATCCATGGGTCCAGATGGGATGCACCCGCGGGTGCTGAGGGAACTGGCGGAAGTCATTGCTAGACCACTCTCCATCATCTTTACCAAGTCTTGGGAAACGGGAGAGGTGCCTGAGGACTGGAGGAAAGCAAATGTCACTCCAGTCTTCAAAAAAGGCAAGAAGGAGGACCCGGGTAACTATAGACCGGTCAGCCTCACCTCCATCCCTGGGAAAGTGATGGAACACCTTATCCTTGGTGCCATCTTAAGGCATATCAAGGATAAGAGGGTTATGAGGGGCAGTCAACATGGCTTCACCAGGGGGAAATCATGTTTGACCAATCTCTTAGCCTTTTATGAGGAAGTAACACGGTGGATGGATGATGGCAGAGCGGTGGATGTGGTCTACCTTGACTTCAGCAAAGCATTTGACACAGTCTCCCACAGCATCCTCACGGCTAAATTGAGGAAGTGTGGACTGGATGATCAGGTAGTGAGGTGGACTGCGAACTGGCTGAAGGAGAGAAGCCAGAGAGTTGTAGTCTCTGGGGCTGAGTCTAGTTGGAGGCCTGTAACTAGTGGAGTGCTTCAAGGGTCAGTACTGGGACCGGTATTATTTAATATATTCATCAATGATTTAGACGAGGGAATTGAGTGTACTATCAGCAAGTTTGCTGATGACACTAAGCTGGGAGGAGTGGCTGACACGCCAGAAGGCTGTGCTGCCATCCAGCAAGACCTGGACAGGCTGGAGAGTTGGGCAGGGAATAACTTGATGAAATATAACAAGGGAAAGTGTAGAGTCCTGCATCTGGGCAGGAACAACCCCAGGTTCCAGTATAGGTTGGGGAACGACCTGTTAGAGAGCAGTGTAAGGGAGAGGGACCTGGGGGTCCTAGTGGACGACAGGATGACCATGAGCCAACACTGTGCCCTTGTGGCTAAGAAGGCCAATGGCATCCTGGGGTGTATTAGAAGGGGTGTGGTTAGTAGGTCGAGAGAGGTCCTCCTTCCCCTCTACTCTGCCCTGGTGAGACCGCATCTGGAATATTGTGTCCAGTTCTGGGCCCCTCAGTTCAAGAAGGACAGGGAGCTGCTGGAGAGAGTCCAGGGCAGGGCAACGAAGATGATTAAGGGAGTGGAGCATCTCCCTTATGAGGAAAGACTGAGGGAGCTGGGTCTCTAGAGAAGAGGAGACTGAGGGGTGACCTTATTAGTGTCTATAAATATATAAAGGGGGAGTGTCACGAGGATGGAGCCAGGCTCTACTCAGTGGCAAACAATGATAGGACAAGGGGTAATGGGTACAAACTGGAACACAAGAGGTTCCACTTAAACTTGAGAAGAAACGTCTTCTCAGTGTGGGTGACAGAGCACTGGAACAGGCTGCCCAGGGAGGTTGTGGAGTCTCCTTCCCTGGAGACATTCAAAACCCACCTGGACACATTCCTGTGTAACATTATCTAGGTGTTCCTGCTCTGGCAGGGGGATTGGACTAGATGATCTTCCGAGGTCCCTTCCAATCTCTAGCATACTGTGATACTGTAATCTTATATGCCCTAAGGTGCGCAGATGCCCACAGAGCCTTCTGGGGACCTGGCATAAACTAATTAGCAAGTAAATCAGAGGTGAATGAGTTAAGTCTGGCTTATTGGAAGGAACCCTTCACTAAAAGTTGTCCTTGATCCCGCATGTGTTCACCTTTAGGGAAAAGCTCATCTTGCCTCGCAGTGTGCACAGGCATGAGAGAGGCTGCAAGGAGAGTGGTCAGAGGGAATGCTGATGCTTTGGAGAACTGGTATTTGCCTGGAAAGAGGGCTGTGCCTTTTCCTGGTCATGTTTTGTAGCCGTTTAGTCTGTTCATGTTAACATTTGTATGCAGTGTGGAGTAGTACTCTGGATATAAATAAACCCCCATGCAATAGATTCCTTTGTCGAGGATGAAGGGATGGCAGTACCTGATTACCAGCACATACGGCCACTGGTGTCAATGGAGCATTATAGTTTACTCTCTGGCTGAGTCATCTTCCCCTGAAGAAATTGCATGAAAATAACACATAACAAGGGTGATCAAGGCTGCAGAGACGTAAGGGAGTGAAGAATCTGTTAGCAATATTTCTGCAGCAAGCAGATGACTGAATGCATTTCCAAATGTTATGTAATTTCTTGTGTGACTCACAACAACAGTCTAGAGAGCATATGCAACATTTGCTATAGCAGCGAGCCAGTGTAAATACCAACAACATTTCTGTAGTCTTAGGAGATGCTCACAGAGAAGTAAACTTGCAATTTTGCATAAACAGTCTTTCCAATGCGGAGCTTGTGTGATTATATAGGAGTTTGTTTTTTGTTTTTTTTTTTTTTCTTGTTTTATCACACCTGTATTCATAGGAGGAAAGTCCCACTGTGCGAAGTATTCTTCTTAGAGCAATTCTAGAGAGTCAACAAAATGCATTGCTACCGTCTGTATTATTGACTTCTTTCAGTGGAACTCAAGCCAGCTGGCTGTAACAGCAAGCTGCTGTTTTCTGCAGGTTTTGGATGCAGATGTTTTCCTGAACATTTAATAAAAGGAAGCTTCCTGATCAATTATTCCCACAACTTAAAAATTGCATGAAAGTCCAGTGAATATCTTCAACTGAGAAAATGAAGGAGATGGACAGCTGTGCTGTAGTTGACCCAATGCTTCCTTGGTATTACTTCTTGGGTCTTCTTTGGGCTCCTATGCCATCTTCGCTGTGCTTCTATGTTGTGCTCTTGCCTGAGGCTTCCCAGCCCACTTCTGTAGTCCTTCCTGCAGTACACACCCTCTTCAAATTAACATTTGTGGGTTTTGGCCAATTATCCCCTCCACTCATGTGTGCCTTCAGCCCAAATCCTCACATTCTTCTTGACTTTGCACTGCTCACGTTTTCTTCTTCCTACCATCTGTCTTGCCCTAACATCCTCCTACCTTATTTTTGCAGTACATCCTCAAGTTTCTCTTCCCCCTATGTAATTTATGTGGTTTTGTAAAGAAGGGCTTATTCCCCAGTCCCCCAGCTCTTTCCCATCACACCTCTTCCTAGTGCCCAGATTCCATATTAATTAGCGTGAAATCACAGAAAGCAGGCCTTAAGGACACTCCGCAATTTTTCAATCCGTAATCTTGTCCAGAGTGAAAATATAAAATCCTATCATTTCTGTAATAAAATTCAAAGACACTGTTCCTGAAATTAGGGAATATTCCTTTATGCCTAACTTGGATCTCAATTTTCATGCAATTTAAGTCCATCTGTTTTTGTCTTAATCCCCGTGGGCCTGGAAAGCAGCTTTCTAGAGCAGGTGTGTATGTACTGAGGACGGTTACTTCTCAGTCTTCTACCCTCTCCATATTCCCATCTAACAAATTTTTCTTGCGTCCAACATAGTCCATTTTCTTTGTACTTTTATCTTCACAGTCTCTTTCCCTCTCTTTAGCACATATAGGTTCCCCCCCCATATTCTCCTTTCCCCTCACCCTCTTGCGTTTCCCCATACTTTTTACTGTCTTCTGTTTCTGATTTCAACATGCCTATACTTCCTTGTTCCTAAATATTAATTTCCAATCCTTCCAACAATGCCTGTTCTGCTGTACATCATGGGCACATGTGGAGGCTTGTTGCAATCTATGCCAGGAATGTGTTGCCCTGGTATGACAGGAATGTATGGAAGCTATCCGCTGTGATGTAAATGCCTTTCAATTACCTCCTCTTTGCAGAATGTCATTTTTAGTCCCAGCTCCTGTGAAATGCTGCTGGTGTTCTTCTGCCTTCACTGTTTCCATGGTAGCCGATCCCATCTTTTCATGACTATCAGTGGCCTAAGCAAAATCTAGAACGGTCAGAATTAAAATGGAAGGCAGTTTACAGTATTTTTGAAGACTGGGTGGTATTACATGATAAAAGTACTTCGCAGCTAAAAATGGGTAAGTAATTAAGCACCATTACCTTAAATTATGATACTTTTTGAGGTATTCTGTGGAACATGTCCTGAGTACAATAAAATTATAATGTTAAATACAGTTAATGACACTGTTCAAGAAGCACAGAATGTAATGGTTAATTAACCCAGAGTTACAGAAGCCTGATTTTACCTAACTCTCCACTGCCCCTTCCTTAAAACCATATCCAGTTCAAGCATTTCAGCTGTGTGCCCTTGGAATCAGACCTGGATTTCGATTCTGACCAAAATCCCAGAATTAGATCCCGTAGCTCCAAAGGCTGATCCAAACTCCAGGGGTAAATGCTTTCAATGCTTGGCATATTTTTAAGCCAGATTCAACATTTTCATAGGCTTCAGTTTTCAGTGTAATATCTGTTTTTTCTTATGCTTGCCGCCTTCCTGTCCCTGCCAAAGTCTTTTAACAGTGTCTGTGAGGTGTTGAGGAGCTGGAAAATTTTTGAACTTAGGATTTTCAGTGTAGACTAAGAACCTTATAAGACTAAGAACTTTATAAATCTAGGTGGTCATTCTCACAAACCTGGTCAAGATCTCTTCTGTGGTCTCATACAGTGTCTCTCCCAAGCTGCTACTGAGAACCACGATTTGGAAATTTGAGAAAGACTTCTCTCTCTAATTGATGTAGTGATCTCAAAGGAATTCAGGTGCTGTAATGGATTAACATGCACATTATTATTGTGAAAGGTAACACCTGGAATTCTATTCAACTACATTCTGTATTTTCTTCCAATTAGGATAAATCGGCATAAAAAAAGCAGAGTTCAAAACCTATGGCTCAAAGCCTATAATTTACACATTATTTATTGCTCTTTACTTAATTAACATTGAAGCCACTTATGAAAGTAAAACCAAGTACTTGTCTAAATGTATATGCCTCAATTTCCATTGAGCTGACTGATTAATCAGTGTAAGACACAGAGGAGGACATATGAAAGCTCAGGTAAGTGAGCAAACCCCATTTTCCAACAGAGGATGCATTTTATTCCAGCTAACAATCCATATGTCTGTATATCAAGTCCAGAAATCATCATATCACACTCTCCCTGTAAATCACAACCCTCAGCAGGACTCCTTGGTTTTGTGAGTTGAAAATCAGCTTTAGCCATGTGGCCAGTCTTTTTCACAATCTTACTGCGGACATTTGTAGTGGAGTTCATAACCCAGTATCTTTTTCTCCATGATGACAACATTACGTTGGTTTCTACGAATCCTGAAGAGTCATTAGAAATCTCTGTGTATAGTGTTTTCAGCCATTTTCTTCTCTCTTTCATTCCCAACTACCATGTTTAGTTTACCGTCCTGACACTGGAGACAGTGAGCATAGGATTGAAATCACAAAACAGTTGCATAAACCAGCATCAATAGTATGCAGAAAACTGGACAAAATGAAAATTGTGACATGACACATGCAGTTCAGTGTAGGACAAACTGCAAGAGAGATGGGTTCTGTAGCTACAGAGAGCTAAACTCGCTGCTCAAAGAAGTGTGCCCAACAGAAAAAGCATGAGTTACTGGAGTAAGAGGCTGAAACATGGGGACAAATAGCTACATGTGGGGAAAAGGAGAGTAACTTGAACAGCCTTTGGAGTTGGGGGTGCGTGGGCAGTGAAGGATAAAAGATAATTAAAAAAATAGTGGGAGCACATTAAAAATACAACTAAACCCACTTCAAGGGCGATACAGAAAATCCTGCTATTTTCCATCACCGAAAAAAATTCAAAACCTCCCTCTTGGAGAAACGGCACTCAAGATACTGCCAGTTTGCACCTAAATCTCCTAGATAACCAATCCCAAGCAGTTTTGAAAAAGATTAGCTGGAACAAACACATATACTGACATGATGAAATTTAGATTATCGGTTAAAACCCTCCATCTGCTCCCTGCCTTTTAGTTTTTTTTCCTTTTTAGCAAACAAAAGGAAGAAACATGAGAGATTTTAACAAATTCTGTTACCAGTTTAATTTTTCCTATTGTGTTTTTCTTTTTGCTGAGGGATTTGTTCAGCTATTACAGTGATGGCCACATTAACTGTTTAGACAGATGAAATTTTTACTTTCTCCTCCTAGGCTAAAAACCATTGATGTCACAGACAGTTTTGCTTAAAGATGTTGTGTATGTTAATTATATTTACCTCCTACAATGGTAGGAGGTGTAATGTCTCTTATTTTGCAGTTTCTGCGTCTAGTGGGAAAAAAATGAGATGGTTACTGTAGATGGCTCAGCTACTGCATGTTGGCATACACAGCTTCTTGCTCAGACTTAACCTAATTTCTATTTTTTCCTGTTTGTGTGAATATTAAACAAGAGAATGAAAAGACTACTTCATTTGAAAGGCTTATTTAATTTCCCTTCTCTTCATTTGCTTTGTTTACTGAATTACATTTCCATAGAAGAGTGGTAGGTACAACTGTCTCCCCTCACTAAGTGATTCAAATGAGCTATGAATAAAATCATTTAGATACCATTCACAACCATGTTTTATTAATAACAACTAAGAAAGTTACTGTAGTGCAATAGGTAGTGAATTTCTGCAGGCTTTTATCATTGCACCCACATTTTTGTCAGACTCTTAGTATTGTGTAACTGTATTAACAGAGCTTTTGAAAGATGTGTCATTAAAAGTTATGTAAATAACTACTTTGAGACTTTCAATCAAATGCTCATAGGGCTGCTTACTCCTTTTAAAGTCAGCACTCAGTTGTATTAATGATTTTTTAAATATGTCTGTATTTGAAAGGCAAGTTGTAGTCATATGTCATGAAATTTCTGCTTTAAACCAAACCTCTCCTTTTGGAAAACAAATGCAAATGATTCCACACTCTTTGCATTCCTATTGTTTTTCAGATGGGAAGGCAAAGTAAGGACTATACATACTAAGTAAAGAAAAGACCAGCTCTACTAAAAAAGCAACGACGACAGATGATTTATTTCTTCAGCTATTTCTTCAGCCTTTGGCACCTCAACATCATTCATTTGCTGTTTTTCTCAAGAAATGCAGTGGCTTTAAGTTGTAATGGCAGATTTTCTCTGTGTAGAATACTGGTTCACAAACTTCATGTTTATTTTGAACCTATTAAGACCTTTAGAAGGAGGGAAATCTAAAAGCTCTTGATTCACTTACAGCTGTTAATGGACCACTCACTCACTGATTAAAACAAGATTGATTAAACCATCCCTGCAGTGGGAATATAATTTCAGATACTAAATTTATAAAGATATGGAAGTCCTGTATCAGAAGGTAAAAGAAGACACATAAGGAAACTTGATCTTCTTTTCTTTTTTTTTCTTTTACTTTTGTTTTCTACAATCATTTTGTTGAAACCAGTAACACACAAAGATTTCAAAGGGGCCAGGACTTCACCCATTTTCCTGCTTCATTCCTTGTTTATTGAATTTGTTAGAAAAACTGTTTCCAGAGAGTGAACAAAGTAATTAATAAACAGGAAAAACTAGTCTGAAACTCCATTAATAACCAACTTATTTTTATTAGAGCAAATACAGTTGTGAAAACTGTACATTGTACATTTTGGGTCAAGAATTATAAATAGAGAAACTTATAGATAAAGAGTTCATTCTTTGACAGCAAGAAACTTAAAATAGACAAAATCACATTATTAAGTACATTGGCAGGCTTCATTGTGCTGTCCAAAATGTAGTGTACAGTATAACAACCAATTATAAATAGCCTTTCATGTAAAATACAGCTGTGCACATTTTAGAAAAATACCAACAATTTGTTTGAGCTTTGTTTTAAAAAAGCTTATAAATCATACATATTTATAAATGGTACTAACATGCTTACTTAAATTTATAAACATTTTCATAAGCTTTGTTACCCATTATTTCCAGAGCATAAAGTATTTTAAATAAACATTTAATAGGAATTAAATATGTCAGTTACAAAATTACCTCTCCATGTAAGGAGACAGGGGGTGATTTCACTGTTGGATGGAACATTTTGTCCATTATGTCAAGGCTTATACAGTAACTTTTAAAATTTTGTTCTTAATTAAAAATGACTTTCCTAAATTTAAAACACAATTAAAACTTTTTTCTTTAAAAATAAATATACAAGTTTTATTTTCATTTGCTCTCTTTCTGCGTTCTTCTTTATCCACACTGGTCAAAACAGGATTCTCAACATACTTCTGTAAAAAACACCACCGTGTTACTGTCCTGCTTGGAGCTGCTTCGCTGCACAGTATTCTGTCCATACCTACGTTACTTTAATATGCTGCATCCAAAGATAGCTAATGTACTTTGTAAGAATGTTGCCCATTAAACCATGCAAACATGTAGGAAGTTTACAAACAGGTTCAAAAACTATACTGTATGAAAGATTTTCTAATAGAGATAAAATAAACCATAATACAAGCCCTTTGCTTTTTGCAGCTTTAAATTAAAATATTTACTTGCCAAATGATCACACCACGTATTTTCAGTAAATAAGCATGCTTTTGATTAATACAGGGTACAATAATTACAGTATAATGGCACATAAAAAGAAACATGATCACATCATTTGAATAAAGGGCTGTGAAACTACTTAAGACAAACTTTCCAAATGAAAAATTTTGAGGCTTTTTTTAATGCTGAGGTAAAATTATACAAGGACTTTAAAGACTTCAAAGGCATCAAATTGATACACAGTCACCTAACATTCCTAAATGCTCTACCTGAATGTATTCAACACAAATGCAGTATTTTAAAATTATGGCAATTTATTATGAGCATTAGCTAGCTTAACTGTCATTGGCATGAATGTGTACTCAGACAAGACTTCAGTTTAACCGCTGGCAAAATACCTCAGTGTTGAAACATAATAATTCAAATCACCAGTTACCACAGCACCAGAATTTTTAAAAAAAAAAAAAGAAGAAGAAAAGGAAAAAAAAAAAAAAAAGGAAAAAAAAAAAGAAAAGAGAAAAAAAAGAGAAAAAATAGTCAACATGCAAACTCCGTATCTCGTCCTTATTCTGATATTCCACCTCCTGTTTAGAGTGTGCTGATATCAACTTAAGATTCTTGTTTTATTATGAAAAATTTAGCTTGCTATTCACATAAGCAACTGATCACTTTTAGGAAGGTATCAACATCTTTATATTTTGGAGTCATGGCGTATTAGTTACTAAATCATAAAGGAAAACTGCTCTTCAGGTTTAGGAAAATAAATTTAAGAATTTTATCTTCAGATTAGGAAAAGCATTCATTTTCTGCTTCTGCTGCTAGGCAGAACTGGTAGCTTTCTCCAGGTCGTACTAGACAGTATGTTATGGCTATACATCAAATTTCATAAACAACAAATGAATAGAATCATGCACAGGCAAAAGAAATTCAATCTCCCAGAAATCTGCAGGAGATGTTAAAAGCAGCAGGTAATGGAATAAGACTGGTGACTGATGATGCTAACTATTTCTTCTAATGAGATAGGAGTGAACGCTGGAATCACTTCCACAGCAACAGAATCCTCTGACCACATTCCTCTGGCAGTCGTTTTCCCATCTCCCCACTAAAAACATCAGACGGTAAAATAGTAAGGCAGCTGTTAGCTTCCATCAACAAAAAGTGCAGCTCCGTACATTTCCAGTTTAGTCACACTCTGCTGGAACAGATGGAGAAGCCAATGCACTTCACTGGTGGGGCTGCTTCAGCAGATTATTTTGTTTGTTTTCCAACATGGCTGCTTGCTTCAGCTTTCAGAAGACCCCAAAGCCATGAGCCATCAGCAGAGAAACTGAGCTGGGCCCCTGGCTGAATATTCCAAGTTTCATCTCTCTTGCGTCCCATCCCAATTCCAAGCCTCCTTCCCTGTGTCTGAGTATGACAGGTGCCATTTAAAAGGCTGATGACACAACTGCAGAGAACTGTGGGCTAACACCACTAGTTGTCATGACTTCACTGAAGGGTCAAAACAGTTATATTATTAAATAACTATGTTGAATCACATTCAGGCACAGCTAAAATTAAAGTAGGGAACGTTAAAGATACGCAAAAAATTTAATCTTTATCATTTTAGGTGGGGTGGATATGGTGATTTTATATGAAAACAAGACCATTCTTACCTTTCCAAATTCCAATCAAGTTAGAAAATGGACAAAAAGAATGGCTAAACCAATATTCAACAGCATTACCAGGGCTATCATGACAGAGTTGGGGCCCTGAAAATGAAATAAAGATATTAGAATTAATGAAAAGTTTCACATGGTGCGCAGCAATGAACATGACCTGACTTCATCATTTCCACCGGCTTTGTGCCTGCACTAAAGGATTATCTAAATAGTAAAGATACAGACTCTGCCCTAAATCACAGCCATTACCGTTGGTATTGAGATGAGCTAAGTACCATATCTGTGAAAATTGCCTGTATAAATACAGGTATTTATGAGTATAATATTACACTGTTCTTAATTACAGTGAGATTAAGCCATCTGACAAATATGACTATGTAAACAAATGAAAACAAACCCATCCACACAGGAACAGTATCAGCTTAAAATAAAAACAAAGAACTTGAACTATTTTAGGAAAGCTGGAGTGCTGCTCTTCATCCTTAATATAGCTTCCTTCCCGAATTCCAACCAATTTCAAAACAGACATGACAATTGAAAAGAATACCCTTTCCTTGATAACCAAAGGGGAAAAAAAGTTATTTACCACATTGCGCCAACATAACTATGTTCCCATTACAGTTAAAAAACAATTTTACACTGCAAAATTAAACTTACTTTGATTTACTCTGACACCTTACAGACCTATGTACTGAAGAAATGGGAAGTCAAAATACTTCCTAGCTAGAGCTAAAATTGCTTAGAAAAACTGTGAAGCCAGAGAACAAACTTTTAAACTCTTTTCAGCAATTATGGGTAAATTTTTTTTAAGCATGGATGCAACTTGAAATAATGTCCTGAACAGATGGAGATTCTTAATTCTTCTGTTTTCCTCTTAACATATTTGGTTTACTACAAAATATTTTCATAAAGATTTGTAGACACTTGTATTTTAAGGTTGCACATTTACTGTAACAGAAAAACTCAGACACTACTTTCCTAAATCACTAAAAGCTGAACAAAAAATCTCTGCAAAACCAATCTTCTGAGCTACGTAAGTCTCACTGGCATGTGTAAGAAGGTACATATTTCATTAGAAATGACATCTTTTTCATTTTCCACATGAGGCGCACCTTGTAGAAATTCATTATGCTTCACAATAACAGTAACATTAGCTATAGAATTTCTGGAATGCTAAGGTTTAAGGACTTACTATTACTTCTTTGGTGCAGCAGTGTAACTGGGAAGCTACTGAATAGTGCTTCTGTCATTATTGTATCACATCCTCTCATCCTGAACAGAGTCATTAAACATCTTCTACCAGAAAACACCTTTACACAGTAGTTAAAAAGGTAGGCAAGATGTGGATTGCTAAATTCTTCAGTAAATCACAAAATACGTGTGAAGGACATGGAGCTGTTGGAACAAGTCCAGAGGAGGGCCATGAGGATAATAAAGGGGCTGGAGCACCTCCATTACAAAGACAGGTGGAGAAAATTTGGGCTGTTCAGCCTGAAGAAGAAAAGCCTACCAGTATCTGAAGGGGGCCTAAAAGGATGCTGGGGAGGGACTCTTCATCAGGGATGGCAGCGGCAGGACAAGGGGTAATGGGTTTAAACTAAAACAGGGGAAGTTTGGGTTAGATATAAGAAAGAAGTTATTTGCTGTGAGGGTGCTGAGGTACTGGAACAGGTTGCCCAAAGAAGTGGCAAATGCTCCTGGCAGTGTTCAAGGCCAGGCTGGACAGAGCCTTG
This sequence comes from Pezoporus wallicus, assembly GCF_028554395.1. Taxonomy (NCBI): domain Eukaryota; kingdom Metazoa; phylum Chordata; class Aves; order Psittaciformes; family Psittacidae; genus Pezoporus; species Pezoporus wallicus. Next base: position 5,841,756 of record NW_026641950.1, read on the forward strand.
GGCAACATAATCTAGTGTGAGGTGTCTCCACCCACGGCAGGGGCGTTGAAACTAGATGATCTTAAGGTCCTTTCCAACTTTAACCGTTCTATAATTCTAAGATTCTACATTATGTCAAGTACTCCTTAAATCCCTGGGGATTCTAAACCCAACCAGCACCTCTATTCATAATGGCACTAAAGTGCCCTTTGCACCCAATCTGAGGTATCTGTTCACATGTTGACGAATTAGGTGTTCAAGTTCCAATAACGATTGAGATTATCAGGATGCTAGTTAAATGTTGCCATAGGGGGATGGTATTGGCAGCAAGATTTGCATTTTGCTTAATGGCAGAATGTCTAAAATATGCACTAGGAAAATGAAGACTAGGTTTAAAGTCACCTTAGTCAAAGGGATTTTGAATAACAAGTTAGTTATTAAAATCAGTGGTAAGTTTTACCCACTGGGTCACAGAACAGAAGTGGAAACATGTTTCTTCCTTCTTCCTGGAAGTGAGCCCCTATGTGCCAGAGAATATGAGTGACAGAGAACACGCATAAAAGGAAACTGTGACTCCAGATATGGTTACATTTCTTACTACTGCACTGTAAGCAGCCTTGCAGTAATAGTGTGTAATTCAAGGTTAATTTCTTCTTTCTCTTTCTAGCATGGTCACAGTTGTGCTAGCTTGGTTACTTCTATGCTTTTCTACCGTGAAGCAAATCCAAGTTCCCATCAGGATTCCCATCAAATGCATTTGGCAATTGTGAGACTTATGTATGAAAGCCATATTGGAAGATTTTGGACAATAAAACATGTTTTACTGAAACAGATACTTTAATAATCTTGCAGTTTTGCTGTCTTGGAATGTCAGTGTCAACACTCTTAGAGTGAAGCTTCCATTCAATGATGACTTCTTTTCCAAAAAATTCCTAGAATCTCATGCCAAACCACAGTACACATATGCTAATGTTACATATCTCTTTACAGGAAGTGCGATTGCATATTAATTTCCACTATCATTTGGATTCAGCATATTTCTCTCTGGTGCTGAGACACTGGCACAGGTTGCTCAGATGTTTTGAATTCCCCATCCCTGGCAGCGTTCAAGGCCAGGGTGGACACGGCTTTGAGCAACCTCCTCTAGTGGAAGGTGTCCGGGCCCATGGCAGGGACACTGGAACTAGATGATCCTTAAATGCCCCTTCCAACCCAAACTGTTCTATGATTCTACAATTCGGACAGGGGCACCAGTGTTATCAAAATCAGGTCAATAGTTCCTTTATAGTTCAGGATCCCACCTAAAGATTTTACAGTTGTATTTTACAGTTGTACCACACCAAGAATTGCAAGGAACTGTGAAGGACATCATCGCCTAACACCATTACAATTCATCAGGATTTGGCTGTCTAATTCTTTGTATATTTGAAAATAATATCCATGGAAATCAAGTTGATTTACTGCTATTGAAGGTAAATTTGGACCTCTGGGGACTTCACAGGAACCTGAAATATACCCTGAAACAGCATCCTGACAGCTTCAAGACAGCTTTTGGCTGCATGGCAAGTCAGGACTGCAGCTCAAAAAGCAACCTGGTATCACTGGTGCCCCATCTTAGAGAATCAAGCTTCATGAAAGGGGAACGGACTTCTTTATGATGCATGTGTCAGTCAGGATATGTATAACAATCTCATCACAACAGCATTAGATAAATCAGGCTAAAAACCCTGGGGACTATGGTCTGAATCAAGAAATCTCATCTACAAAGACAGAAGAAATTGACACCTTAAGAACTGAGCTGCTGATGATCAAAGGAAAACGTTTTATCTGTTTATGATAACGAGTCTATGCTGTATACAAAGAAGCAAATCTCATCTCTTTTGGCCTGCTATCAGCATTTTGCTTCCTTTTCTGATAACCACAACTTTCAGGCCAAAGCAGAATTTCTAATACACTAAAAAATGATCAAACAGTATTTGTGTGGCATGCAGTTATGCAGTGAACTACTACCTGTATGTAGACACCTATGAAATGAGCATTTAATGCTCTAAGACAAATACCACAAATAAGACTTTAGTGTCCTGCAAGATCTTAAAATAGCAAAAGCCAAAATTAGTCTGAACAGTCTAAGAGTGACTAGAACAGGTGCACTAAAGTAGCTGTAGTAGAAAAACTCCAGTCCTGCTTAAAAACTGCCCTTTCAGCTTCTAGTAAGTCACATACTACTGTAGTTAAAAATATAACTATATTCTTAGTTTTCATTTGGGAAGGGAAGAAAGTTATTTTCCTAAAATGTAGTGCCAGGAAGTATTAAGACTGGTCTTGTAATCCCATTGCATTAGGAATGTCCATTAAATATAGCATAAAGTTCTTGCTCAGAGGTTTGGTTTTTTTTTTAGGATTAGACAAATACTGATCTATTTTTCTAACACCATAGTAGTTATATCACTTACTTACTGGATGTTAAATGAACCTTTGTTCATAAAGCACACCAGGTAATACTCAGCAAAAAGTAATGATTTTAAATAGAGGTAAAAACCATGATAACTATTCTGTGTGGCTTAAAGATCTCAACAAACAAAATGATAAAAATTACAGTATAGTAGAACACTTGTGCCTGGGCTTGGACCTGACCTAGGGCAACACATGGACACATATGAGGCAAATAAAATGTGTATTCACAAATATATACTACAATGGTATTTTCTGCAATTCAATCCTACCTTTTACCCAAATCCAAGACAATCTAAAATTAGCATATATTCAAGGTGGGATTGCAGCACACAAGCTGATACTGGGGCTAGAGGCTGCTAATGAGCAATTTTAAACAGTACTAGTTCACAGTCAAGTGTGTCTGTGCAACTTCACACTGTGAAGAAGATTTTGACGAAAGAAAATTTGACGAAACTTAATTATCAGTAGAAAAAGGATGATTTACCTCTCATTTATTAAAGTAAATTGCCTGCAAACAGACAGCTGCTTTGCAGCAGCTGATGAATGGTGACTTTGGCATCATGCTTTAAGCATGTTTTTACCTTGATAAAACTATGACTTTTATAAACTCTGAAATGATTTTAAACTCTGGTATTTGAATATTAGAAAAATGTTCAAAAACACATTTGTAGGCGTGGAATAAAAAGTATGTGCTGATATTTTTAGAGTACAATGCCGGAAATGGGGTATCTAGAGAATCAGTACTGTTCCTATAACTAACTTACTGCACAGATGTTACTCAACGACACTCTTCAGGATGTAACAGATTCACAGAAAATATGAAACATGAACTGATTACAAAAAACAGCTGCTGCAGACTTTTCTGTAATTAAAGTTGTTTAAAGTTCTTAATCCAGATGTTTGTTTCATTCAGATGTGAGCAACGGTTCTGATTTCGATACATAGAAGGAAGAACTAAAATCTTACATTTTGTATCTATGTTCCTAATGCACTATCACTGGAAAACTTGGAAAGTCACTTGTGTTAATGAAGACTTTAGGCCCACTGTAGGAGAGGATCTGGTTCGAGACCATTTTAAGAACCAGAATGTACACAAGTCCATGGGACCTGATGAAATCCATTCGCAGGTCCTGAAGGAGCTGGCAAATGAAGTTGCTAAGCCACTGTCCATCATGTTTGAAAAATCATGGCTGTCAGGTGAAGTTCCCGACGACTGGAAAAAGGGAAATATAACCCCCATTTTCAAGAAGGGGAAAAAGGACGACCCAGGGAATTACAGGCCAGCAGATTCTCCTGGAAGGCATGCTAAGGCACATGAAAAACAACAAGGTGGTTAGTGACAGCCAGCATGGCTTCACTAAGGGGAAATCCTGCCTGACCAATTTGGTGGCCTTCTATGGTGGGGCTACCAAAGTGATGAACAGGGGCAGAGCAGTTGACGTCATCTACCTGGGCTTGTGCAAAGCGTTGAACACTGTCTCACATGACATCGCTGTTTCTAAATTGGAGAGACATCAATTTGATAGGTGGACCACTTGGTGGATAAAGAACTGGCTGGATGGCCGCACGCAAAGAGTTGTGGTCAATGGCTCAATGTCCAGTTGAAGATGAGTAACGAGTGGTGACCCTCAGGGACTGGTGTTGGGACCGGTCTTGTTCAACATCTTTGTTGCTGACATGGACAGTGGGATTGAGTGCGCCCTCAGCAAGTTTGACACCATTGACAGTGGGACTGAGTGCGCCCTCAGCTGATGACACGAAGCTGTGTGGTTTGGTTGACAGGCTGGAGGGAAGGAATGCCACCCAGAGGGACCTTGACACGCTTGTGAGGGGGGCTGACGCCAACCTTACAAAGTTTAACCATGCCAAGTGCAAGGTCCTATACTTCATCACAACTACTGATTGGGTGGAGAAGAGATTCAGAGCAGCCCTGTGGAGAAGGACTTGAGGATGTTGCTTGATGAGAAAATGAACATGAGCCGGCAGTGTGCGCTCGTAGCCCAAAAAGGCAACCATATCCTGGGCTCCATCAAAAGGAGTGTGACCAGCAGGTCGAAGGAGGTGATCCTGCCCCTCTACTCTGCTCTTGTTAGACTGCGTGCAGTTGGTGTCCTCAACATAAAAAGGACATGGAACTGTTGGAACAAGTCCAGAGAAGGGCCACAAGGATGATCAGGGGACTGGAGCACCTCCCATATGAAGACAGGCTGAGAAAGTTGGGGCTGTTCAGCCTGGAGAAGAGAAGGCTGCATGGGGACTTCATAGCAGCCTTCCAGTATCTGAAGGGGGTTTATAAGGATGCTGGGGAGGGACTCTTCATTAGGAACTGTAGTGATAAGACAAGGGGTAATGGGTTCAAACTTACACAGGGGAAGTTTAGATTGGATATAAGGAGGAAGTTCTTTGCTGTGCTGGTGGTGAGGCCCTGGAATGGGTTGCCCAGGGAAGTTGTGAATGCTCCACCCCTGGCAATGTTCAAGGCCAGGCTGGACAGAGCCTTGGGTGACATGGTTTAGTGTGAGGTGTCCCTGCCCATGGTAGTGGGGTTGGAACTTGATGATCTTAAGGTCCTTTTCAGCCCTAACTATTCTATGATTCTAAAAAGTGCAGCACAATTTTATACAGCACTTTCAGATAACCTAATGAAAGTGTTCAATTAATGTTATAGATTCATTTTGCATTCCAAACCCATGTTTTCTCATTCTCTTTTAATGAGAGTGAGAGTTCTGTTCCCTTTATATTCCATAACAAATATAATTTTAGACTTTTATGGGGGATCTAAGACAGATATAGTTTCAAACCCAGCAAAATCATTTGTCAGGATGACTATAAAACTATTGTAGATACTGACTAAAACAAAATAATTCCCAAGTGCAGCCCTAGAATTCTCTCAACATTCAGAAATGTCTGGAATAAAGAGAAGAACGCTAATCTGGGTTCTCCTCAGTAACTGTGCACCCTAAATTAGCTACTGTGTAACTCCACCACACTGCTGAGCTCAGTCAGGAGCACTTCAGAATAGGTACTGCTTGTCTGATGCTGAGAGGTGATACTAAATATTAAAAAGAAAAGTCTCCAGACAATGCTAACAGCTATTCTGTATTAAGTCTCTCCCTCAGTCTACTGGCCAGTAGGCTACTCCCTTCTCCTTCAATTTTACATTTTACATTTTTCAGCATTTTAAAGAAATAAGCATGTAGGAAATTTATTCTATAAAGGCAAATTTATCGATATGGAAGACATATGGAAGGCATCTTTGAAAAAACCACATACATCTACATATATCTTAAAATGCCATTATATCAAAAATGAGTTCTTAAACTCTAATTTCCTTCCTTCCTGAAATGCTGATAATAAGAATAATGCAATTAGGGTGCTCCAAATGAAGGAGAGGTACAGTTCCCAGATGACCTGTAATGCCAGTAAACAATAACTAATATAGGTTATCTCATCACTTTTCCACCTTTCCTGATAACAGGCTATAAGCTCACGGTCCTTAACCTGATTATTCAGGTCAATAAATTGCTGTTTAGGTGTCCCATTTTGTTTCTTAAGGTGAAGACTCCCTCAGTTCCAAACCATTATTTAGTTTAGATGGAATGTAGTAAAAATAGGGATTATTTCTAGTCACTTATTTTCACCTGAGCTGAATAAAAATTCCAATTCAGGCTAAAATTCTGTGCATGCTCACTCAACATTTACAAGCCTGACAGCTTTGTGTCACCCTACATAGGAGTCGTTATCTGTGAGATTTGAAAGGTTAAAGGGCTGATATCAGCTGTAATACAGATTTGCAGATTACAAAACGACTGTGAACATCTTCTCTGATCCACACAAAACAGAATATAAGCTTCCTGATGAATGAGAAGATACCATCTTGGCAAAATGCTCGTTACTGAACTACTCAGTGACTGCTCTAAAACCTCAGCATTGGAAAACTGATGTTACATTTAATTAATATCATTAAAAGCAACTTAAACCAAGACTTTTATCCAAATCTGTCAAGGTGTTGGATCTTTTTATACAATTGCCTGATAGCCTTGGAAATTATTTTACAAGGTGTACTACAGAAAATAATTTAATGTGTCAGATTTTTCTGCCTTGAATTTTTCATTGCAAGATATGTTTCAATCATTCTTGCAGCTCCTTGTGGTTTAGGTTGTTTTTTTTTCATTTTAAATCCTTGATTTACAGACACTGTATTTTATTCCAAAAGTGGCTGCACCAGTGCCAAAACCAGATAAAACAGACTCCCATATACTCTTGCATAATCTTTCCTGTTGATAAATCTAAGGATTATATTAACATCTCTGAGCAACAGCAGCATACTGGAAGCTCATGCTCAGTTGCCTCTCTTGCAACCTTTCCCAGTTCTGATCCTGCAAGGCCAGGCTCTATTAACTGTCTTTCAATAGACAATCTTACATTTTGCTGTGCTGTACATGGATAATTATACTTGCATCTTTCTTAGCAGGTGATATGGATCAGATTATATTGGTGTTCCACTGCCTTCATTACTTATCAGTTTCCTGATCTCTGTGTCTTCTGTAAACTTTCTGGGTAATGTTTCTATGTCCTCTTCTGTGTCATTAATAAGAATATTAATAAAATAGAGTAGCAGAATTAATCCAAGAATGACCTCACCAGAATAATATCACATTTCTGATGCTTTTCTAATTACTTCTTGAGAATCATCAGCCAGTTTTTGAAAATTATTTTAATGTGACATTTAGCCTTTGCATTTCTCTGGCTTCCTTGTCAGAATAAGTTACTGTGGAAAAACACATCAAGTGACCTTCTTGATTGAGGATATGATTCCTCTGTCACACCTGAAGATGTCAAGCTTGCTTGACATGATCTTTTACAATGCATGTTGGTTGGAAATTCTTATACATCTTTATTTCTAAATTCTTTATTAATGAAGTCTGGTGTCAATTATTCAGTTGTTTTGACTGAGACCAGTGATTAGCTATCTGGATCTCATTAAATGTGTCATTCTGTTTATCCCATCAATAATGACACACTGTTTTTTGACACTTAAGTACCAAAAAAAATTCAAAGAAACAATGCTTATAAAAAAGAAACATTATTACAATTATCTAGACCTCCTCATGCTCTAAAGGTGAAGTTTAGGGTCTACAACTACCATTTCTCTGGGTTTCTCTTGTCCCAGATGTAATTTTATCATCATCAGAGATTCTGAATTTGATAATCTGGCTTTTCCTTCTAACATGGAATAGAAATGCTATTAGTCATCTCTCCTTTTCTGTGTAACGATAGTTCTGTTATTTCTAAATAATGAGATTCGGATTCACACTAACTTTAATAAATAGTTTAAAATCTCCTCCATTTCCTGATGAAAAAGAAAGGAATACTTTTCACTTCACTGTAAAACACAAGCATTGTTATAAGTATGCATTTTTAAACAGTTTATATTTTGATGGAAATTGCCTGGGTTTAGAGACTACAATCAACACAGGAAAGAAAATGAAAATGGGAGATTGTATGGGCTGGATCAGCATCCTGTCTCCCATAGTAGTCAAAAGTAGACCTCTGGAGAAGAGCAAGAGTGCAGCTCCCAGTACTACCCAATTATCCATTGAAGTACAACAAACATTGTTCTGAGAGATGGGGCCTACACTGGCTGGAAACCAGTAATGAGTGGTGTCCCTCAGGGATCGGTGTTGGGACTGGTCTTGTTTAACATCTTTGTTGGTGACATGGACAGTGGGATTGAGTGCGCCCTCAGCAAGTTTGCTGATGACACCAAGCTGTGTGGTTTGGTTGATACCCTGGGGGGAAGGAATGCCATCCAGAGGGACCTTGATACGCTTGTGAGGGGGGCTGATGCCAACCTTACAAAGTTTAACCATGCCAAGTGCAAGGTCCTACACCTGGGTCACAGCAATCCCAGGCACAGCTACAGGTTGGGCAGAGAAGAGATTCAGAGCAGCCCTGTGGAGAAGGACTTGGGGGTGTTGGTTGACGAGAAAATGAACATGAGCTGGCAATGTGTGCTTGCAGCCCAGAAAGCCAACCGTATCCTGGGCTGCATGAAAAGGAGTGTGACCAGCAGGTCAAAGGAGGTGATCCTGCCCCTCTACTCTGCTCTTGAGACCTCACCTGGAGTATTGTGTGCAGTTCTGGTGTCCTCAACATAAAAAGGACATGGAACTGTTGGAACAAGTCCAGAGAAGGGCCACAAGGATGATCAGGGGACTGGAGCACCTCCTGTATGAAGACAGGCTGAGGAAGTTGGGGCTGTTCAGGCTAGAGAAGAGAAGGCTGCGTGGAGACCTCCAGTATTTGAAGGGGGCTTATAAGGATGCTGGGGAGGGACTCTTCATTAGGGACTGTAGTGATAGGACAAGGGGTAATGGGTTAAAATTTAAACAGGGGAAGTTTAGACTGGATATAAGGAGGATATTCTTTCCTGTTAGGGTGGTGAGGCACTGGAATGGGTTGCCCAGGGAGGTTGTGAATGCTCCATCCCTGGCAGTGTTCAAGACCAGGTCGGACGAGGCCTTGGGTGAGATGGTTTAGTGTGAGGTGTCCCTGCCCATGGCAGGGGGGTTGGAACTAGATGATCTTAAGGTCCTTTCCAACCCTAGCTATTCTATGATTCTATAAATATGTGTGTGTAAATATGTATGTACAAATACATATCTTCATGCACGAAACCTGCACATACATATACATACAAACACATACTAATACATTTTTGTATTTTTGGATGCAATAGGGATTTATGTTTCAAAAGTCTACTAGCATCTGGCTGTAAACTATCCCTTCCCAGTTTTCAAAGAAGGTAATATAAAGGACTGGATAGAAGATAATATAAAGTTCCTCACTCTGGCCTGGTGCAGTGTGTTCTACCTAGCAAACTGTATCCAAATGAAGATTGGACAGAAGTGAGCTTTGCCTGTCTTCAGTCTGCAAAGCTCAGCACTAGAAAGTGCAGTGAAAGTGAAAGGTTTTTTGCAGTACTTACCGAGCTGTTTTCTACTTCTTTTTTCACTGCTGTATGTGACTCATTATTAGGTGGGTTCTTTGGCGTGGCAAATTCTGGTTTCTTAATTTTAGTGTCACTTTTGTTTTCTTTGGCTTCTGGTTTACCCCCAGACCTAGCAGGACTTGGCTTCTGTGAGGGTGGTATCCGTGCAAGTGATGACGGTGACGGGTTGACATATTCATCTTCTTCCCTGAGCTCCTGTGGAAGCGCTGTTGGATTCATTTTTACGTAATAGCCATGGTAGTAGTCATGCAGCTCCCCATTCTCTGTGCTGATGGGATTGTGATGGGCTGAAAACTTTGACTGGTGTTTCACAGCTACTTCTTCCTTCACTGGTGCTTTTGAATATAAAGGCTTGTTAATTGTGGGTGTTATATTCTCAGTGGCTAAAAGCTTTTTTTCTTGATTGAGTCTTGCCCCAGAAGCAGAGCTTTGCTTTTTTAGTTGTTTTGAAGGTGAAGGCTCAGAAGGAAGAGAAGGACTATGCCTTGGACTTGCTTCTGGGGTTCGAGGGGGTGTAGTACCTTTTCGATAGAAGTGAGGTGACTCTTTTGGGGAAGGTGGTTTTTCTTGAACTTTTTCTTCAGATTTTTCTTTCACCTCCATTCCTTCTTGAAATTTTTGTTTGATATAATCCGGGCCTGAAAAATAGTGTAATAGGAACATTATGATTAAAACAAAATTAAGACTTCAGAGTAAAACTATTGCAGTGGGATGTCAGACTGGACCGCCTCACTAAAATGCTGGTGGGGCAGGTGGTACCAAAAATTCACGGACACCCATTAGTGATTTTGTCTAAAAAGCTCAGTAACTGAGGTTACTGTACATTTTGGTAATTGTTGGGACTATGTAATAATGTGGTTCAGTGACTTTATGTTTTCAGCTTTGCAAAGAGTCATAAATTGTCCCTGAGTGAAGTCTGAGGGACTGAAGATTGACTTGCCTTACATATGTTTCTTTTTCTGAAAGACATGTTTTGAGGTACATTTTGCTTAATTGCCCTAACCTAACTTCTACCCTCATGATCATAGTATCTGTTTGACGTGGGAGTAATTATCCATCAGAATGAAATTATTCTTCTTCCCGTATGACCTACAGGAAATGGGGCCTGAATCACTTTTTTTCCCCTTTCTGTGCATGTTAGCTTGTATATAGATATATATGTGCCTTGAACTCTCACACACTGTCTTTGTTTTGTTAATCCAATCACTTACCATATGAAGAGTCAGACTAACCACTCTACTCTGTAACACAATTCCTGCTTAGAAGCTATGAAGGCAAATTCTCTCACATTTACTAGGGAAAGCCAGTAGGAAGAATATCCTCCCCCCACGCCTCAGCTAAGCACCGATAAGCACATTTACCATTAGGACCCACTTATTAAATTGCATTTCTGTGCAGCTGTTTACATAAAGACAAGCTGGCTTAGATGCTTTGCTCCAGGTTTTTGTTGTCTGATTTAACAATTCTATGCGTTAGACTTGAGCAAACACTGCTGAAACAAAATTGCTGTAAATCTGCCTGCATTGTGGCAGTCTTGCCTATTTTTCTCCCTAGAGGCCACATCCCAGGTTCCAGGATCAGGTCCCATGAGACGCTGGGATGCTCTGTGAACAAAGAACTGCAATGATCTTTCTGTAGGTTCAATAATGGCTTTTGCCAAATACATTGCAACTGTTTCTCTACTTCTATCTTTGCTACCACCACTACTTTCCTCTGATTTTTTTGATCTTCTGTAAGTGAGGTTTATCTGTGGTTTATGCCACAGAGATATTCTGTGCCCAGAGAAGAACGTCTGCACACTTTTTTCTGCTTTTGAGTTTAAAGGAGGCTCTAGCTGTGCTAGGCAGATACAGTGTTTTTACAGATGCCAGAAGCATATGCATCACTACACAGTGCTAAGATGAGAGGAAGGAATAGCAGCATGAAGTTTTTGGAAGTTACTGAGTCATCTGGTAAGTAAGCACTGATGAGAAGAAGAATTACTTGGCATGCAATGTCTTCTGAGCAGGAAAATCACAACATTTTTGGCATGTGAAAACCAGCTGTTGAAATAGGGGGCTGTTGAGAAAGAAGGCTAGACAGACAAGTCAGGGTTTGTTCTCAAATAACATTTGAGGAGGAAGCTTTGAAGAATTAAGCCTGCACAGAGAGGGGACTAGAGGCTTGGTTCTTATATTTTTTTATAATGTTCCTGGTAAAAGGGAAAGGCAGCACAGCACAAATTGAAAGTTGCCATTATAAAGTTATAATTTATAAAGTTATAACTTTATAAATTTACATATATAAATGTAAATATATATAAAGTTACAATTACAATCACCATTCAGAAAATTCTGAATATAATTCAGATTTAAATAAAATAATTATTTAATATATAAAATTACAATTACAATCACCATTCAGAAAATTCTCCATCACATAGGGGGTTTCCTTCTGTCTTGCTGGGCTGCATAAGGTAATGCTGAGGGTTTTAACAGGCATGAACTTTGGTTTTCTTCTCTTTTCACAGGGGATATGATTAGCGGGTATAAAGAGAAAAAGGACAGCTAAAAGAGCTCCACCTAATCTTTAAGGCCAAGCTGTGGAGCTACAAATCGCAATGTTTATTTAGTATGGATACATCCACATTCATATTAGCTTGCTCCGTATGACTCCTGCGCCGAAAGTATCCCAATTGGAATACCATCTTTTCAGCCTTATAATACCTCTCAAATGGCAACTGTTCTGTTCCTCACCTATCTAGAAAATTCACCTCCTGTGACAGCTCTCCAGTGCCCAGTGTATGTGAATATATGACTTTTACTAATATCCTGATGGCATTTGATTAATTGAAGGCACTTTCATAAGGAACGTATCTGGGACTCAGAAGTGTCATCCCTCTCCACTGTTTCCTATGAAGGACGAAAAGCCTCCCAAGGCTGGCCTGAGGGAATCTTTTTCCTCCCAAGTCCTCCAAACTGTGCTGGAATTTCTAAAACGAGAAGGGAGATAGGTCTTGGCTGCCCATGACTCCACAAGAGACTGGTAGAGTGAAGAACGAAACACCAAACCAAAAATACAATTTTTAACTGGAGCTTCCCAAAGAAGTTAAGTGTCAACAGGCTACCAGTGCAATACTTCTACTGGGTATTTGGCAATATTTGATGCTAAGTGACACTGAGCCTCACCAGAGAAAACTGCAGCCATCTGCATCCAAGTAAAGTCTGAGGGTGTCTGAACAGACACTGAGCGATTGCCTTAACATAACACAGCAGCCTTCCCTTACATCCCCCAGGACATCACATATGGCTATTACAGATACATCTCTTGTCTGCAATTTTGCCAGGCAGGTCTTTCCAATACTCAAATTCTTGGCTCTGCTGAAGTTAGCTTTGGAGATTGTCCAAGGACTGTTCGCTGCATTCAGTACAATCAGATTATGCACCTGTCTGAACTACTGACTCCAAGCAGCAGGAACACAGTTTGGCTCCCTTCTGAGGACTAAGAATCCTTGTCACAGCTTACCGTGTCGCGTTCATTAAAATTATTATCTACTAACAATACAGACATAGGCAAGGGAGTCCTCTTTTTTCAGCATAAGAAAGTTCTATAGCATGAGTTTAAAGGAACCAGGGCCAAGAGAATTTGGAAAGGGAGTATCTAACATCTGATTCTGTAAGATTTCACAGCTACCTGATCTTAATGAGGAAGAGAGTAGGATTTGTGGGTGGGAAGAAGGTAGGGTGGGATTATCTGGTCTAGGAAATAAACATGGAGTTCTGTTCTTTAAGCAACCAGCAGATATATTTCTGGGCATGGTATGTCTGAGTGCTTAAGAAAAATGTGTTCCGGAAGGCAGAACAAAGAAATGTTATCTAAATAAATAAAGATAAGCTTTCTGTGTGCTTTCTCATGGTGACATGCTGATCCTTCTACCACTGGTTCAAAACTGATGCACCTTGTCTGGCTGAAGGTCAGTTTTGGCTCACACAGCTGTTGTGATGCAAACAGCTGGATGACACCATTGAAGTGCGAGTTTTGGGGGGAATAACTTCTGAAAGCCAAATGACTGTGTAGACATATGCACGTAGAGTCTCATACTGTCAGCTGTCCTGCTGGAAGAGTATTTCATTGATGGCTGTGGGGTGAGGGAAGCTTTGGTTTGGCTGCAGACACATGTATAGTTCTAAATCTTGAATTTCTCATGCAGGTTTTGTGTAACACGTCCCTCCTTCTGGAAGGGCTCCAGTGAGTGATGTGAGAGAATGACCAGCCCTGTAAATGGGAAGAGAAGGGTGCCCTCGTTCTGCCACAGCATTTATAGAGAGGTGACAGCCACATGCTCTCTCCCATGCCCAGTGAGGTATATGTGTTGGCAGCATAAGGCTGTTTCAGGACTGCATCGCAAGCAGTGACTGAAAATGTCATCCTTCAGGAACCTATAAATGCAGCCACTGTTTCCCAAGAAGGCTAAGAAAAGACTTTATGCCTTATCAGTTCAGGATGAAATCTAAAACTTGAGAGGGTTTGTGGAACACACCTAGGATAGTGAGGAAAGAGATATAGGTATATGCTTATATATTTGTGAGCTACAGGTCATTCCCCTGCCTATTCAATGCAGCCAGTGCCAGATGCATTGCCCATGGCAGGGGGGTCGGAACTAGACGATCCTAAGGTCCTTTCCAACCCAAACCATTCTATGAATCCTTCTTAAAGGGAATGTTGTGAGAAACTCCACTAGGAGTCCACTAGAAACACCACTCTCTGGGAGCAGCAAAGGCTTTGGGAGAGTAGGTTTCTCTGAGCTAAGCTTGAGATACTATGCAATTCATCTGAGAGCTTCTCATCATACTATGACAGAAGATGCTAACTCCATGTAAACTGGTTGGCTGCTTCACAAGAGATAAAGATCCTTCAATTTGTGAAAGCCCAGCCACAATCTTTAAATCATTTGAAAGTGATTTGGATAGAAGGTGCTGTAAGTAAATAATCTGTGCAAAAAATGCTAATTTGGGAATTACCTGGCATTACCAATGAGACTATGACTAATTAGGTCATCATAACTTGAAAAACTATATTTAAAACCTAGAGGTTGATGTGTTTGTTCTTTACCGTAAAGACCAATTCTGTTCTTCAGACATGTTCTCTCTATTTGTTTTTAAGAGAAAAATGAAAAACTTTGCAAAACCATCTTCTTAATATATGGAAATAGCATTTAGGCTGTCATACTTTGCAATATTAAAATAAAAAACGTATCTTCTCCTGAAGAAAAACATCCCAACTTCATCAATAACTCTATGAACATCCTATAATTTCTTCATGATACTTCCTCCACTCATTTGTCCCCACAGCCCCACCATTCTTCCAATTCAAGAAAAACAAGCATTTCCTATTCCAATTTTACTGCAATGTCATTAATGCAGGCTTTGGAATATAGCATTTACAGAACATAATATTTAAAGTACTGTTGATGCTGAAATGATGTAATTAAATTTCAGGGCATGTTAGAAATATATTAGGTAAGCATGCACTTATTTCTGCTGTTTAAACCAGAGTGCACATTATACAATGTAACCTAACTAGTGCTACATTAACAAATAGTAAACATACAGTGCTATAAACAGCAACCCAGATAACAAATCACAATATATTTTCATGATTACAAGAAAATTTATGTTGCACTAACAGATAAATTCCATCCCTTAAGCAGATACTTCACTCCCTAACTTTGTTTATGCATATGACTTGTTAGCAGAAAGACTCACTTTTTACTGCAAGGTTTACCATCTGTGCGGTACTGATGACGCTATTACTTAATCAGGGCACTATAGTCTATATGCAAACCTTCCAAGATTAGAGGACCCTTTTTACTAAACTATTGAACACCTCTATTAAAAAGAGGGAATTCCTGCTCTGAGAAGTTCCCAATCTATAAGTACAATATAAAAGAGAGCACAAAGGTTATACCAATAGCCTGTTTTATAGATGGGGGAGCTAAACCAAAGAGAAATAATGATCCAAAGCACATGCTTCATCCAACTAATCTCTCTGAATTCAGTGGTCAGTTATCAGTAAAGCACTGTCACGCTCAAAGCTTTGCTAAATTTTGGTAAAGTGATAGTTTAAAATTGCACAGGAAGCCTCTATTAAAACCAGGAATGGAGTGCAAGTCTTCTGAGTAATCAAAAGCTAACACAGCACTTTGGCCTTAAGTTCATCACATCTTCATAAATGTCATCATCTTCCTGAAGGAGCTGAGAAATGTCTACTGAATCAGAATTAAAAGAGTGTCAGAATAGTAAATTATGAGCAAGTTTCATACTGCACATTAAATCCCAGTACAAATCCAGGGCACAATACTGTTAAAGAAAAATCTGAAGTCTTTTGCGCTTAAATGCACTGTACTAAAAAATGAAAATAGATAGTTTGGTGCTGGTACTACAGGTTGCTAAATATTGTTTGAGAAATAAGCCAGTGAAAACCATCTGGTTTGTTATCCAAAATGCATTTATTTCAGGATTTTTCAGGACAGGACATCTCTTTTATAATTCTCATCATTCAGGATAGTAAGTGTAGGTAAAGGAAATAAAAATAATTGCTTATCAGTCTGCTAAAAGAAGTGATTTGATGAGTCATTATAAAAGTGCAAATAACTATATTCAGTAAACTTTAAAAAGGTAAGGTTTATTACTATTGCTTCATTGTGGAGATGGGGGGGGAACTATAATTAATGTAATTAGTACTTCCTCTGTTTTAAATCTTATTTTTCTGAAGGTTGCACCGGTAACACAGGAAAGAAAAAAGCTTTTAACTGCTCAGCTGCTGGCTTGAATTCAGACCAAATGAAGGAGGGCTGTGCACTCTCATATGCAAAATATGTTGATGAACTCATTGGAGCAGAGATATGGTTATGGTTTGAGTGATGTTTGACAGCTCTGTTTGCCATCTTGGGACTCAACAGGGCTGGAAATGAAGGGGTGAGGATTATAGCCACAGAGAAATTAATGGATAGAAGGCAAGGTGCTTAAACAGGCATAGGGTACTGAGAGATCACTTCTGTCTGACTTAAATATCAACAGACAAGACTACATTATTGCAGTTGGAAAGGACCTACAACAGTCACCTAGTCCAACTGCCTGACCACTTCAGGGCTGACCAAAATGTAAAGCCTGTTATAAAGGGCATTGTCCAAATGCCTCTTAAACACTGGCAGGCTTGGGGCATTGACCACCTTTCAAGGAAGCCTGTTCCAGGGTTTGAACACCCTCTCGGTAAAGAAATGCTTCCTAGTGGTAGTTTAAGAGTTCATCACCCTAGCTGTTTGCTGTACCCTTCTGATGGATACAGTGCCCCAGCAATAGGGCATGGAACGGTGTAGGTGCTTCACAGTTGGATCAATCTACAACAACATATGCAAAATTTCTGTCCCCCAGACAATGACACCTGACTTGACTGCCAAGTCGGAGGTCAGATTTCCCTAGAAAGAAATGTCCTACTCCTACTGATGCATACATATGTTATTTAAAAATTCCTTAATTCAAAATGACAGATGTAGGTCCTGTTGCCCTGTTTTGGCTACATCTGAAGTTGGTTATGCCAGCTGGAATAATGACTCACTAACTGTACTCAAGAATGCTTTAGAGAATAAATCACACATTTGCTGAAGTTTAAAGCATGTCAGAAAAGAGAAAGAAGAACTGAAGTGGAAGTGACTGTCGACGCTATTTGGTGAGATGCAAAAAAATTCCAAATCTGGATGCCTGCTCTAACTTTTAGCCTCTGATGGCAACAGCATTTTGGTGAGATTTGATCAACATTTTAATCCTAGTAAGCAGCTTCTCTAGCAGGAAGCAAATAAAGAATCTTGCCTGGATTAATTTTTAAATTCCATTTGGCTGCCTTACAGTACTTCTTTTTTTTTTTTCTGGTCTTAATAACACTAAACTGGAAGTACCTCAGCTGCCTAGGAAAACAAACTGCAACGTAAAGAACAGGGAGAAGGGTGCATGTTTTGCATAATCCAAAAATACTACAGAATATAATGTTTACTATTTGGAATGCCTCTTAATCTTTCTTAATTCACTTTTATTTCCAGATCCTCATTTCCTCCTGCTCCTCCCTTTCCCTCATAAAATTGCTGAAATTTTCTCCAGCTTACACTTCTAGGGCTTCTTAATCTGCTTCCTTAATCAGTATTCCTAGTAGCTTTTCTTTTCCTGCTGCACTGGAGACAACACTGAAACTAGCATGTGCCAACAGTTGCTCACTTACTAGATCCATGAACGTCATGGAGAATGATGTCAACACGTATTTATTTTATGGAACTGTTGGGATTTGATCTGGCAGCCTGCTGTTCTTCAAATCATGTACTACTGACAAGACCTAAAAATATAACATAAAGATAGCACATAATGTGATATTACACTATTGCCACAACCTGACAAAGGCACATCATCATTTAGCAATGTAAAAGTTATAACACACAAATCTTCCACCTAGAACTAACTTTAAAAGGTAGCATTGCTAAATACAAGCAGGTTTTAATGCAGCCTTAAACACAACCTTACCTTCTTCCTAAGCACCCACAGTAGGTAATTACTGGCAGAAATTGCTTATTGTCTCATGCA
Organism: Pezoporus wallicus; assembly: GCF_028554395.1. Classification (NCBI taxonomy): domain Eukaryota; kingdom Metazoa; phylum Chordata; class Aves; order Psittaciformes; family Psittacidae; genus Pezoporus; species Pezoporus wallicus. Next base: position 5,859,810 of record NW_026641950.1, read on the forward strand.
GAAGAACCCCAGACATACAAATTCTTGTGTATCAAGGCTGCCCTCACAACTATTTTTTTAATCTCTCCTCAGGAAGCAGCTTTGCACAGGACCATTAATAACTTCCAAGTAGCTTTGCTAGAATAGCTATCTACCATCTTTAAAATGCCTTCCAGTACTTTATTTTCATGGTTTTGACATCAATGAAAATGACAGGATCCTCTCAAAACCCACATCAAACGCTTCCTGTCATGGACTAGACAGAGATCAAGAGAGCTGAGTTACATATTTACTAGCTACACAAACAGAGATACACATAAACTTCAGCCAAACTCAAGGCTAGTTCTTATGTCTCTGTGCTTACTTTGGCCTAATGTTTACACAGCACCAGAGAGTTAATTGGTGTGGCTTGTGAACTGACTACTTTACTGCTAGTGTCTCTGCATTTCACACAGGTATTTGTTGAAATGTATACGGCACTACATTATCTTGCAGTGCTTCCTGAAAATATCAAAACGTCTATTCAAGCACATGGACTTCAGTTGCCACCAACAGCACTGGCAACAGAAAAGGAAAGGGACTTCCACTAAACCATTTGAATCATATGCAACATCAGAAACTTTTGAGTCTAGCAGTAGGATGACAAAACAGAGATGTTAATGCAATTCCTGTACAAAATTGTATCTGTACAAAATGCAGACTGTCTCTTTCATCAGTTCCCCCAAATCTAAAGTTACGTCTTCCTACCATTAACATACCAAAACATAGTACAGAACCCGTATTTTTATATTTTTCATTTTTGCATTCTCCAATGAATAATTAAAAATAGTTAAGGATAAAAGAATCCCTAAAAGTAAGATTTTCTTCTTCAAAAGGTTTCTAAATGCATCATTATAGAGTAGACATACACACTGGGACACCTGAAGGCAGAAAAGAATAGACTAATGAATCTCAAAAACTGCTGGCAGCCTGCACCAAGCAAGAACAAGTATTTATCCTGACTTACAAATCTATCCTCTGCTCCATTTCTCTGACTGCTTTAGTAGGCAACTGAAGTAGCTGTGACATTTGCAAAACAGGGCACAAAATTAATTGTTGTAGCTGCATAAATATTACAGTGCGTAGGTCCTTATACTTTTGGGTTCGGTACCATCAGAGAAATATATCAGATTTATCCTACCTGATACACGGCACAATGAGTGCTGCACAGCTCTCTCTGACACCTCACTGGGACATCATCTTATGGACACAGAAATCGTTCATGACTAGCAATCTTAATTATGGCTTGTTTTACTTACCCTAATTCTCTGTTCATTAATACTGATAGTACTTCAAAAAATATTTGAAAGATTATATGGTGTTGCATATGGCTCCTGTATATAGGACAAGCTTCATTTTTCCAGGTTAGATAATATATACACATTCTAGTTAAGGCGAATGCTTCCAGCTAAGTAATACACATACTATAACCTACTTGAATGCTTCTGATCCTGCAGGCTGCTTAATATGAGATAACTGAGAAGGTAAGTTTTTAGCTTTTCCACAGAAAATCTAGAGCCTACCTTACTTCAGCCAAGCTGGACTGAGGCATGAAGGCGACTAAAGCCTGGTGTCAGTGTTTGTTTTACTGCTATTAAGAATGGTACACGGAAAATATTAGCAAATGTTAACTGCAGCAGTAGTGTTCTTTAAGCTCCTTTACATCTATCATAAATGATGGGCAGAAATGAAAGCCTGTTCTCATCAAAACTGCACATCTCTGAAAAGATGACTTTTATATATATAAAGGAGCTGTTAATATGGCATAATAGTTGCCTTTACCCAACAGAATCCAGACTTCTTAATATTTCTTCCAGCATGCCCACAACTTTCTGATGTCCAAAGTTATACACAATATTTCAGATTCAGTGTCAGTGGGATCATGCAGAGAAGGGACCACTACCTTCCTCCATGATGTACTTCCCCTGTATATACAGCCTGGAAGAGTAGTAAGCTGCTTGTCCTGCTGTATCACATTTCAAGTGCATGGCTATCATCCTGCTCCATGGAAGTTTGGCAGATAACCTCAACAAGAGCAGGTTCACATCTCATCTCCAACTGCCTGAGTCTGTCAGTCCCTAAGGGCTCCTCATAGCACTTTTGCAGAGTAAGTCACTGTCTGCAGTTTAAATACTTGGTCTGACAATTCTGCAAACTAGTATGCATTTGGTGAGTGACCACTGCTGTTAAGTGGCAGCAGCTACTTTCAGCTATATGTGGAATGTTACTGAAAACTTTGTTTTTCACAGAATCATTTAGGTTGGAAAAGAACTTTAAGATCATCAAGTCCAACTGTAAACCTAACACTGCCAAGTCCACCACTAACATGCCACTTCACTCTCACCTGCTGATTTAAACAGTATGTTGTTCACCATATGCTACAACTACACAACGTATCACCCATGATATTTGGCTAGCCATTAGTGAAGACTCAGGAGTGATGATTTCAAATTTCCTTGTAACTTTATCATGCTTCTCTCTCCCTGCCATTTTTCAATATCATTTATTATTATTTTCTCATCAACTACTTCCAGTATTCCTATTGCAACCAGACATGAAAACTATCTTAACCCATTTGAGTCTCCTTTTGAAAATGTTATAGATTAGTAACTGTCAAGTCTTGTTTTTTAGCTAGACAGGATACACTATATTTGATGAGTATTAGGATTAAAACTGAAACTGATTTGGCAACCGTGCTTTACATTAAGACCAAAATACATATGGCTCTTAATACATACTGCTCTCAGTATAATCTCTCCTCTTGTAAAGCGGTTTTAGATTTGCTTTTCTGTTCTACTGTAAAGTTTTATCAGATATATTGCCTCTTGGGCCACATTCACACATGACAAAATTAGTAGGTTTTTCTTCCTTGCATTTGATTGGCTTTGCAGAATTTGGTATCATATATTGAGAACAATTTAAACTAAAATTTCTTACACAAACAGAGCCTCAATCTCCTGGTCTATCTCTCCAGGTACATAAGTTTATATATAAGAAATTACTGAAATCATAGCAGTTGCCAAAACCCTTTTAACTTTTGGCTCTTTAAAAATCCTTATTCGATAAATAAACCGTGCCTGCACTGTTTTTTCTCTGAACACCCTTCCACTCTTCACTAAAGAAAAAAGCAGATCCAAGGATATGCATCCAGGGCTTGGTTTCCAGAATGTCAGCCCTTCTTATGCCTGTGGAATATGTGCCTACAAAGCCTAATGCAGGGAAAACATGAAATATATGCATGTAACCAAACAACTGAAATTACATTTGAATCCTTCAGATGGGCAAAGGAACATGGAAATAACTAGACGGTATTAGATTCCACTGATTCTAGTCACAGATTTAGATATGCATTACTGTCTTTACTTAAGCTCTAGGTATTTCAAATGGATTCATCATTATATGATAACGTTAGACTTCATTTTTTTTTTGAAGTTTCCTTTATTCCCCTGTTTATAGAAAATCGACTTGAAATTATGAACATGAAAGATGCAAAACCAGGAGTAAAATAAAGAGACCCAAAAATTACTGTTTTTAAAATACATGGTTTTATGAATTTTCTTGGAGAGTAGAGGGTTAATCCAGTATTTTTCAATGTTCAGAAACAGCATTCATTAAACTGCACTGCACTTCTAGCAAAATTAATTTCTTATATCTAGCAATGGAATCAATTAAGAAGCTTTAGAGTCTGAAGTGGGCTAACAGAACTGATTGCTGCACTGCAGATGCCAGAACTATAGAAATACAACAATCAATTTAATTCTGGTAAAACTAGGGCATATGATCTTCTTCGTCTTCCACCCTATTCAGGCTTCTTTCCCAACATATTATTTATCGTTTACATTTTAAGAGAAACCGCAATCATCATGCCACTTACCATTCTGACCTCACACAGCAGCACTTTTCTCCCTTCACCTCTGGGCTCTAAGTTTTCATTTCTAAATTCTAAGTTTGCAGTATCCATTTAATACTCCTCCAAATTTCTTCCATACTCTTCACAGTTTGGCAATTGCCCCTGACAAAGGACACTTTGCTCTTCATTGTACTTTTTGAGAAGGCTCTTCCCAGGTTTGTGTCCCCTATTGTGACCAGAAAACATTCAAGAACACTTCCTCTGCAGGCTGTAAGAATAGGTTTCAGAGAATGGTTTTTAATCAAACTTTTTTTTTTCCCTATCACTTTTTGGATACTTTACAGTTTTCAGTGACTGCTTTGAATCAAGTCTGTAAGTATGTATAACATGCCAAAACCAGATTAATCTCAAGCTTCTATTACAATTAGCACTTTGGATTTCTGTATCACTTACTACGTAAGTGGTTTACAAGCAATTATGGACGAAGACTCTTCCAGAGTCTCTTGGAAGGAGCATTTCCTACTCCACTTTACCGACAGAAATGGAGCATCAGAGAGTATCAGATACACAGTGTGCTGAACACCCACCTCCGTACTGTAGAAAGGAGGCTGCTCTGCTGGTAATCTGGCCTTGTAGCTAAGTTAGTGAGGTTTGTATAGCTGGAGAAGCAAAAAGAGGCAGAGGAGCCTGTAGAAGTACATGGAATGGGGTAGGGAGTGTATGCAATAAAGTAGATAGCACGTGGTTAATCCTTATTGGGTGGAAAGCCAAAACAGGCTCTGCAGTGTATACATGTGGCTGTTGTACAAAAATTGTACATTTTTTTGACAAAACTGATTTAACTGATTGAACAAAATTAATTTAAACACTGTTGAACATGAGGGGAGATGATGGGTCATCATGAGGGGTGAAGGGCAGTCATGAGATCATGAGGGGACAGGAGGGATGGCCATGATGGGAGATTGTGAGGGGAGGAGAGGGGTGGCTGTGAGGGGTTAGGTATGGCCATGAGGGGTGAGGGGCAGTCATGAGGGGAGATCAGGAGGGAAGATCATGAGGGGAGAGCAGGGACAGCCATGGGATGTGCACGGTGGCAGCTATACAGTGTAGGCCACTATGGGGGCAGATGAGGGGTGGCTGCGAGTGGAGATCATGAGGGGCAGCCATAAGGGGAGATCAGTTTGCCCTTAGTGACATGGTTTAGTGGTGAGCTTGGCAGTCCGGGGTAACAGTTGGACTTGATGATCTTAAGCATCTTTTTTAACCTAGTTGATGTTGTGATTCTATTCTATGAGTCTATGTTTTCTCAGTCATATCTCAGTATCAGTACTCTATTCTCATCTTCTTTTGACACAGCGACCCATTCCCCACTTCCGGAACAATTATCCTCTGTTAATGTCCGTGATTCATCCTTTTATTTCCCCCTCATTTTTCTTTCACCTTTTGCCTATACTTTCAAGGAAGGTAATATCAGATTACTCTGTTCTTGGCCCCTCTACTCTTTTTACAATCTTCATCCTGCTTAATTTCACTGTACAAAAAGTCAACTACCAATTCCTTGCTGGCTGTGTTTCAGTTCCAGGTTTGACTCCGGTTCTGATTATGATCTGAGAGAATAACTGTTACAAGACTAATAGGCAGAAATCTTCATCTCCTTCAAATTCTCAGCATGACCTTTTACATCAGACTAAATAATAACACATTGCTGTATGCTGCTCAAGTGTGTAATCGGAATAACATCTTTCTTTTCAAGTTCTCTCTCTACTTCTAAGCTACAATTTTGCAGACTTTCTGGCCTTGACAAATGCAGCTGTGAAGACTTTATTCTCTAATTGTCTACCCTCTCCTCTGGAATACCTATCTTGTTCTCCATTTCCAAAAAAGCAATTGCAAAAGAGCCCACAGAGCATTAACCGTTTATGGTCAAGTAGTACAAGGCACTGTAACCACTGCTCATGTAACCCATACCATGTGTTATAAAATACTATGAGAAACCCAACCTTTTTCAACATAATTTAAGCCTTCATTAGCATAATAAAATACTTTCAAAATAAATCACCACACTCTAGTGAAAATTAGCACAATAAGGAAAGTTCTCACAGTACAGACTTTGTTAGCTGAATTTCAACATGGAACAAATATTTATGACACAGTTATAAATAGAATTTATAATGGAAATGTTGACACTGTGATAATACTCCCATGTGATAGACCCTACTTCATCTTGTCCTTGGCTGGACACTGTGACAGACCAATATGGGAGTTTACTGGAGCAGGCCAACAGTGGGAAAGTTTTGTGTCCTGAAAAAACTGTTCTTTTTGGGAGCAAATGAATAATTTTGAACAGGAGAAAGGAGGCAATTAAAGCTCCAAGGTAGCACTGACCTCTTTAGAATCATAGAATAGTTAGGGTTGGAAAGGACCTTAAGATCATCTAGTTCCAACCCCCCTGCCATGGGCAGGGACACCTCACACTAAACCATTCCACCAAGGCTCTGTCCAACCTGGCCTTGAACACCGCCAGGGATGGAGCATTCACAACTTCCCTGGGCAACCCATTCCAGTGCCTCACCACCAGCACAGCAAAGAACTTCCTCCTTATATCCAATCTAAACTTCCCCTGTGTAAGTTGGAACCCATTACCCCTTGTCCTATCACTACAATCCCTAATTTGAAGAGTCCCTCCCCAGCATCCTTGTAGGCCCCCTTCAGATACCGGAAGGCTGCTATGAGGTCTCCACGCTGTCTTCTCTTCTCCAGGCTGAACAGCCCCAACTTCCTCAGCCTGTCTTCATACAGGAGGTGCTCCAGTCCCCTGATCATCCTTGTGGCCCTCCTCTGGACTTGTTCCAACAGTTCCATGTCCTTTTTATGTTGAGGAAACCAGAACTGTACACAATACTCCACTTTCTCTGAGGTTATACCTGTAATTAACAGTCCCATGATGGTAGCTCAGACAGGTATACCTAGGTGAGAATACAAGAAGCTACTTCAAGACAGCAACACAGCTGAGGCAGCACTGAAAGCTAGCCCAGGCTAGCTGCCTTACTATCTAGACAGTTTTGTAGTCAGATCCTACAGCCTTTACTAAGCAACCACAACTTGTATCTAGATGCAAATTAACTAAATCAGTACTTAATGCAAGCCTGTGAAAATTACAGTGATTATAACAGCTTTATTCCTCTACAGGAAACTGGTTCTCTGTTATTAGTTTTAAAAGTCAATTTGCTCAAACCCCATTATGCACAATTTTTTCTAAGTAAATCATGTGATTATGTGACTCAAAAGTATCTTGGAGAGACTAAGAAAGCATCCTGAAGAATTAAGGCTCCTTTGTCTCTCATTCCTTGGCCTTCTCCCAAGAAAACTCTCTTGTCCCAGATGCATGCAGGAACACTTGAGGAGTGGGTTGAGGCAGCATGTGTGCATGGCTGTGGGGCAGGAAAGATGCAGAATGCAAGCAAGCTGGACAGGCCTCCCACTGGGCAAGAGAAAAGATGTGGAAGGGTAGGGGCATCTGTACTTAGGGTTTGATGAGACCAGCAATAAATTTGGCAGTCAAGTTGTGAAGACTGGTATGACAGGAGTTATAAAAGGAAATGGGAGAACAAGAATAAAGCTTGAGATTGATATATTTTCTTCTAATACACCCTCTCTCTTTGATTACTAGATACAACAGAAGTGCCTTAGGATACTTCCATAGGCTCTGGCTTCTCCAGAGTTGTGTAGAAAGAGGAAGGAAGCAATAAACTGTAGAGAAAAGATGCCATAGCAAGAATCCTGACAACAGTTGTGTGAGGATGATTAAGCCGTATGTCGAATAATTTCAGAAAATGAACAGGCTCTTGTATGACTAAGAATAACTAGTAAGCTTCCGTATGCTTTAAGGCACAAACTGATGGCACGGCTGGTAACTCTAATCAAGCAAAATGCTCATTGCAATTTTAAAATAAAAATATCTGCCCTGGTCCATATGCATTTAGCCAGTACATTCCAGTTAATTAGCATCAGGCAGAAATCTCTGTTTCCTGTCCATATGGAGTTTGCATTTTGTGAACTGGAGGAGGTGGAGATGGCAGAGAGGAGGAAGATGGGAAGAATGTGTTTTCTTCTGAGGCTATGGACATCCACAACTGGTCAACAGAATGTAAACCACGGTTGCTCTTCAAGGCATTAGACAACATTAGAAATTGCCTTATGAGAAACTTAAAATGCTTATTTCTGAAGTATTTACAGCATGTTAATACTGATGCTGTAACGGTAACCAACCATTGCAAAAAATATTGGTAAAACCTGACAAATTCTTAATTCTTTTAACTAGAAAATCTTTGTTCTCTCCTCATATATTTCCCCTAAAGAAATCCTTCTCATCTCTTCAGGGAATGTTAACTGATAAACTGCTTTTTGATTTCTCTCATGCCTTGTTCAGGAGGTCAAAAGCTGGTTGAATTGTTCTAGTGAGCCATGTATGTTCATCTGGCAGCTGGCTGGCCTGACAAATAATCTGCCATAAGACAATTCAGATCTGAATTTCCAGACCTTAACTGCTCCATGGTAAACTGCCCAGACTGCTCCTACCCAGCAGCAAAGTAGTTTTACCCCACTTTCATTTAATCACATGTTATTCACCCAAACTGAATGAAAGGGCAGTATCCATTTGCTGCAGGATATATATGCACACAGACAATTATGGCTTAGCTGTCCAGTCTGCACAAATTCATACTTTATCTTATCTCCCGATAGTGTGTTTACAACACTATATCCTAGAGATGGCCCATGGAATTTAGAATGAATGGGCAAGCCAAAGGATCCATTAACCTTGTGCAAGACTAAAACAATATTCCCCCTTTTTTACTGGGTGCTAAATGCTTTTCTTTTCTGTTATGCCTTTGATACAGCACACCCATTAGTCATTTACCCTTCTCTAGTTTTTAACCAGAGACTCAATATGGAATTTATTGCTTTTCTCTAAGCAAAGACAATCTCGAACTGTCCCTGGATGACTCCCTTGAATAAGGATATGACTCACGTTTCATTTGTTTCCTGTCCTGGTGTGCTCTTTTTTGACATATCTGCAAATTTAGTGATGCCTTAAGGAAACAAACAGGCCAAAGCTGGGATTTCTCAAAATTCATTTTATTTGATGATAAAAAGGCCAGTGAAGTATGGTCTTTATAAAGACTGCAAGGTTTGTTAGATCTACAAAATGTATAGTCTTGTGAGTACGGCTCTGCAAAGTTATACCATGTTCATATCTGCCAATCACTAGCCAAATCTTTGCTACAGCCAAAGCAGCAGCAAGAGACTAGCATGAACAAGCTTAGGGAAAAACAGCTCCCTGTAACCTTGCTGGTCCTTACATCATGGCACTGACCTTTTCAATCATCCTTTCTTTCCTTATATGCATATATAATGTAATCAATTACTGGGAAAGCTAGATTTCAAGATTTCCATGGTACCCCAGCATTCATGATTCAGGCTGACATTATTATTCTTACTCAATGGATGCTACTTTGCTTCCTACCACTTTGTTCTCCTTTCAATCTCTTTTAAAGTACATTACAAAGCTAGAACCTCTTGGCAGCTTCTGATGAATGTCTTAATGAACATAAAATTGAAACGTGAGAGAAAGTAATTGGGAAGGAAAAACTGTCATGGTACAATGAGTAATGAATATTCACTGTATTTATAAACTGTGTGTAATACTAGGCTATATGTCCCAGAAGGTTGCTTTTTAAGAATCTGAAATTTAAGATCTTTATCAAAAGACTGCCAAATACTTAAATGGAGTTAGGCCACAGGTAATGCAGAGATCACCAAGACAGAAGAAAAGAAAAAAAAAAAATGCTTAACTGTTGTTTACAGAGAGGTATTTGTATTTCGCCTTTTTTTTGGCCTCTCTTTCAAGAGACTTGTTGATACACTACACACTTTTATATACTTTTGTTGATATACTACATTATTTTATACTGCATACATACATATATTCCCTGCTGAGAACATGCTTGCTTACTGTACTAAGCAATTCAAGCAATGAGAAAAAAATTACATGTTCCCTAATAACTTCTTTTCAAGACGATTTAGCACAATGGAAAGCTTTCTCTTAACTAGTTATGGGACTGAAAGACAATACTTATTATTACCTTATTAATACTTAATAATTTATTAATATTAATTAATAGTAATACTTATTAATACTTATTATTATTAGTTTAGTAGCACTAACAGAAAATTATAAAGATACTGTAAAAATAAAAAGTTAAAGCAACAGAAGAAACCTGAGAAGTCACTATTTGGAAGCAATAATGGTTACCTTGTTTTCATTCAAACATATGAAAAATGCTATCTGAGAAACAGATATTTACTACTGTTTGTGTGAGTGAAGGTACATGCCTAAAGAAAAATTATGTATTTTATTACCATAAATGACAAAAGCAAATTATAACATTGTCCAGTGACTCGTAGCATGACACCTGAGAAAATTTAAGTAAGGAAGTATGTGCACAGGTATGTCTATGGGTTTAACTGGTACCACTCAGAATGTATCTGAAAGGGCACTGTGAATACTGAGAATGGAAAGCATCTTTGACATGATAGTATTTGAAAGGATCACGATGATGTATGAATCTGGTCTTTGCTGAAGCTTATTTGGGATAACTGAAATTCAGTTAATATCTTGGTATCTTAAAGTTATTTAAGCAATAGAAATAATTTTTCTTTCAAATGTGTATAAATATGCTGTATTTTGACATCATGAAAATACTGAGGTAATTTAAAATTTAGACTCCTGTCTACTCCTGGGTTCAGCAGTAGCAGTAGCAGTCATTTTTCTCCTTCTTGGTAGCTGGTGCAGTGCAGTGTTTTGACTTTCGGCCTGGGAGCAGAGCTGATAACAATGATGTTTTGGTTTGGCCAAGGACTTTGTGAGCCTCATGCTCTGTCAGGGAGGAGGGGAAGCCGGGAGGAAGCAGAGGCAGGACACCTGACCCAAGCTAGCCAAAGAGGTATTCCATACCACAGCACGTCATACCCAGGATGTAACTGAGAGTGATGAACTTGGGTTTTATCGGTCAGCTGGTGATGAGGTGTTGTAGTATTCTCTTCCCTTGTTATTTCCTTTATCGTTATTATTATTGGTGGTAGCAGTAGTGATTTGTGTTATAGCTTAGTTACTAAACTGTTCTTATCTCAACCTGTGGGAGTTGCATTCTTTTGATTCTCCTCTCCATCCCTCCGGGAGGGGGGGGGGGGGGGAAAGAGTGAACGAGTTTCCTGACTGGGTTTAACCATGACAGCTCCAAAAGAGATACTTATCTTTTGATAGACACAGCAGACATTTCCACACAAAGAACAGAGTAAGTGAACTTTGAGAAATGTTCTGTTACACGTACGCACATACAGCTGCATTTGGGGAAGGGATACAAACATTTCCCTTCTGTAATTGGAATAGAAGTTTTAAATGAGAGCAAAATAAAAATGCCACATCTTCTCCTTCCAAATCTCGGCAAATCTGTCCACAATGCTGCTTCACATCCTGTGGTAACAAGTACAAAAAGCCACCGAACAAATTCTTGATCTGGGGGATTTCTTGGTATAAATTTCATGTCATCGGGTATTTGTGTTTTCTCTCCAGTACTCTAGCCATTTCTTTATTTCAGAGGTTTGGTAGCTTTGAAATGCTTTCACTCCAAATGCCTTAATTCCCTCTTACTTCTATTATCTATCAAGCTTTCCTTTGACAGGGTCCCTGTTTTTCACATAGCTAAGCTTATGACTTCTTAACTCATGACTCATAAGATGAACTACTGCTACAAATTTCTCTTTATAACTACCTGAAAAGAGGATGGAAAGAAAAGGTGGCTAGTCTCTTTTCCCAGGTAACAAGTGATAGTACAGGAGAGAGGACAAGTAACAAGTGATAATGACCCTGTGTCAAGGAAGGTTTAGGCTGGGTATTAGAAAAATTTCTTCACTGAGAGAGTGATCAGGCATTGGGACAGGCTTCCCAGGGAAGTGGTGGAATCACCGTCCCTGAAAGTGTTAAAAAAACGTGTAGATGAGGGTCTCAGTGACATGGTTTAGTGTTGGACTTGGCAGTCATGGTGTAAAGGTTGGACTTAATCACCTTAAAAGTAATTTCCAACCTAGTTGATCCTATGAAAATTGGAGTTCATCAGTTGATGGAAGAATGAAATAAAAAAAGGTGACGGGTATCAGTAGTGAGTATAGGCCACTAATGTAAATCCACAGGAGAGGCTGTATTGAGGTAGTTTCCAACAGTGAAAGGTACATATTGATATTATTTTAAATCTAGTAAACTTTTACTACTGGAAATAATTCTGCTGAGCTTTGCCTACAGTCTCAATAGCCACGTTCAAGACAGATGAATTTATAGCAGGGTGTATACAAAGAAAGAGTGCAAGACTGATATGGGGAATGGAGATTCTAACCTGCATGAGATCACCAGCTCTCGCCTTACGTGCTAAACAGAGTGCTTGAGCCCCCCCAACCCCTAAACACGTATTGCTCTCTACAACCAAATACTTAGAAATAAAATAAAAACAAGTATTCTTTACGCTGACAATAACGATTTACTAAGAACTTACATACAGTGGTCATTTATGCTAAAAATTGAAGGAAATTGTGAATTGCTAGAAAATGCTGAGGAATGCTGTTCCATTTTGCAGGTCATGATATTAGTGTGCATCCACCATATGGGTACATTTAAGAATAAACAGGTCTGTGTCTCAAACAAGGATGTGCAGAAGGTGACAGTGATTGAAAATGAATGTCAAAGCTATAATCTGTATTAGCATACAACTGCAGGCAAGTCCTTAAAAAGTAGTAGTGAGATATGACTCAACAGATTTGACAGGTTAAAGGACAGACTTATAAAGACGTTAAATTGGCAAACAGAACTCCATTTTATCTATCCAACCTTAAGCTAAGGAGCACTGCAGTACACAAAAATATTACACAAAAATATTAACCTCATGAAAAGACACCAGAAAAACAAAGCAAAACCCACTTTGCTTCTTTCTATAGCAACTTTCCGAACCATGTGGCAGGTGAAAATGGGCTGCAGTGATGGCACAGGTGACACAGGCTTAATTCTATGATCTCTTGAGTATGAGACTAATGTTCCATAGAGCACCACAGGCAGAACACGGAAAGATTCCCTCATATATTAAGTATGTGTAATGATACAGCATTCTCTAGAATTCAGGCCTTACCCAACCAAGACTATCAAGAATTCACTTGGACAGTAAAAAAGCTAAGGATCTTCCCCCTAATAAACACATTATAGAAATAACTCAGGTTTCTGTTGATTTATGTTCTCTGAAGTTTGTCTTTGGCACTGACCTGACGAAGCCATTAACTTGAGGCAAAGTTGCATGCTTGATACTGTCTTTTTGACACTCAACTGTTCTTACACAAAGCAACAGTCATCAAATGATTAAAAAGTGAAAACAAATTTCCTTTAGCAGTGTAGTCTTCATGATTTACACAAGACTATTGTTTCTGTACAAATGAAACATTCAAACTGAAGTCAACTTTTTAACTTAACACAGAACCTTTTCGCTGCAATAAAATTAAACAAAACAAAACAAAACAAAAAACAAACCAGACACAAAAAACCCCAATCTACAATTACCTGGTTGGTAGAAATTTGGTGAAAGTTCTCTGGCAACTGCTCTTGCAATATCACATTCCTGGTGAGCAGCCTGAGCAGCCTGATCTGCAGCGTCAGCTTTAGCTCTTGCATGTGCAGTTCTGTACAGAGCAGAAAACAGTTTAGATGCAGAGAAGTCTTTTATGAGTTGCATCAATAACATGCAAGCAAAGGATTATTGTCCTCAGCTACCACACATTATATGAGATAGTGCACTCTTATGCTCACTTGCTGTAAGTAACTGCAAATCAGTTAAAGTATTTCGGAATCAACACATTATTCCTCTCAGTCCTTCAGTCCTGCTCATCCTTGTATCAAATTTAATTGCAGGTACAATATTTACAGTCCAAGCTTATAATTAAGATTTCTAGATAGAAGTAAATAGTACGTGACCAAAACCTGGGATTATAATTTTAATACACGTTACCAGAATGTGCATAGAAGTGTACAGAAGGTTGGACTGGGCCACTACACTGACTTCTAAAGAGGGATCTGTGAAACCACGATACACAATGGTCAAGAGGACTGTAGGATGCATTTCCACAGCATTTTCAGCATGTCAAAGTTAACGCTCATTCCTGGGTGCCATCTAAAATTTTTTGAAGGACAAACCTGAGGTATGTTGGCCTAAAAAATAAGAGAAATCTTCCCACAGTCGGACCATGTTGGAAAGGAATAGGATGGAAAATGTAATTGATGCTTCAATAGGCATTTGTATAAATAGAAAATTAACAGTTTTAAATGCTTGTTAACTCACTGAATTTCAAATCCAAAGCCATCTGAAAAGGCAACTTTTCTGAAGTCAAGACAACAGTTTGAATACTTTTGTAAAGTAATCTGCTCTTTGCTTCCACTTTTATCCTTCTACTAGTTCTTAAAACATCTTAAGAACAGCTTGTGCAAGTGCCTCTGATTCCAGACTGTGCAAATTGATAGTTGTGTGACTGCAGGATTGCATCACAGTTTGTCCCATCTTCCCTCCCAACTTCCTTTTTTAAACAGTCATCTGTTTAAAAATTCCTGATGGCAGGGATCTCTCTGTGCTTCCACAGCATTAGCACATAGCCTAGAGCTCTAAACTGGTTCATTAGAATGGAGGGGAAGCTAAGCATGGCAAACTGGCAGAGATTTTTCCAGCTTCCAGAGATATTAGCTTTTCTAAACCAGAAATATTGAATTTCATGATATCAGGAATTTTGTCATAACATTCTAGCAGAAAACTGACATTTAAGTAAGAAGAAAAATGGGTAAGAGGACAACAGCAGCAGCAACCTCGACCCCATGTGTCTGACGATACTAACCAACAGCAATCAAATAAATGAAAACTTTCAACAACTTTGCTGTAAAAAATCAGTGTTATTTTCAAGGAATACAGAAGAGTTCTATGTGGTTCAGATGAAGCAAGAATTAAATGTTAGCATTAATCAGAATGAGCACCAGAAGATTAACAGTACAGCAGACTTTGCATTTCTAAAAGGATGTTTAATCCCGAAGGGTACTAGTATAAACACAGACATAAAAAACCCCCACATAGACAGTTTCATCTGTGGTGCCTGGAGAAGATTTATTTAAGTTACATCCTCCCTAAAATGTGTGTGGGGATAAATGTTGAATGTTATTTCAAAGCTTAGCTTGTCATAATTTACTGGGTAAGTATCTGCTCATGCTGCCTTCTCACAGGTCCCTGAAAAAAAAACCACCCAAAACAGCAAATAAGCAGTAACACCTTCAACTTGGGGTGGAGGAAAGAAGCTGTTAATGAAAACAAACACACCGTATTACCCCATATGTGTTCTGTGCAGTTCATGAATGACTGTACAGTATGTGCTTGCTTAGTAACAGTAATCAAACCCGCTCTTTCTCTATAATCATTATTTTCAATTAGAGGAGCTATTCTTAGCTCCTGAATAATTATGTCTATGTAGCATAAACTTAATGAAGCAATCCTAGCACTGGGACAGTGTTTTGTGAGATAATAATGTAGTCTGCACATAGACTAGACACTGATCATCCTTTTGTGATGACAGAACAACCAGACTATCCCCATATAAAAATAGTCAAATACTATTGCCCCACTACAATAGACATTTTAAAAGCTAATATATTAAATGACCAGCATCAGGAAAACATTCTGCCAGGATAGTACAGTTCTTTATTGATGCCTGTGAACATCTGCATCATTATATCCAAGAAGCAAATCATGCATCCTGTTCAAACATACAGTAACAATTAGTCAAGGAATTAAATGGTGACATAAGTAAATAAGCTAGTGAAACTGTGCAAAGTACATCACTGTAGGAAGAAGCTAATGAAACAGAGGGTAAATGAGCACTGCTTTCCTTCACCACCTTAAATCACACCTATTTTTTTCAGCTCAAACTTCCTGCTATTCTGCCCCTTTTGTAAGCAGAGTCAGGAGTTCCAGCAGATGAGAAAGGGAGGAACTGTTCAGACACAAATGTTGTCAAGGAATGTCTCAATGACACACTTGAGCAGAGCCTCAGAGCTGCACTGTCCTGAGAGATGACACAGCACAAGGAATTAAATAGGCCCAGGAGGGTAAGGCACATCTGAGCAGGCCTTTGACTAGTAAAAGAGAAGTGTGTACGTAGCTGTGCTGAGACGCATCTCTGATGGTTTCCTCAGCAAGAACGACCGACAACATACGGCAAGTGTGAAAAGAACATGAGCACTGTGCTTCACCTGTGAACACAGGCATTAGCTGCATTATTTTCTATTATGGTTTTTGGATGTTTTACTGATAACTTCATCTATATGTACATTATCTCAATTTGAAACTGCATGTTCAGAAATCTCTTTCACTTCCTGAGTGTCAGACTCAAATAATTTTTCTGCATTTTGTTTTGTTTTTAATTCTGACTTCCACACTTGATTTGTCTGCATGTTTTCCAAATTACCTGCTGACAGTGCTGCTTGGCACTGTATTTTGTTTGTAGTTGTTTCATTTTGCCTTGCACAGATCCCCACACTATTAGAATGCTATTATCAAAGACTGGAGAAAAATATGTTAGTTTTGAATAGTTTATAAAGAAAGCTAATGAATTTGAAAGGGAGAGCTGTGAAGAGGCAGGCCTTTGTAAAAATTCAATCTCAGCAACTATAATACATAATACACATCACTAACTTTTGAACTGCCATGTGTCTTTATCTGTGTATTTACTCAAAAATATCATCCTACCATTAATGTTCCATGTGATGTCTCAAACAGGTGCTTGAAAGCTTTCAAACCAATATAAAATGAAAGTATTTAAACCAAAACAAATTTATATTTAGAGGAACAATCTACTACCTAGGTAATGAGTCCACAAGGGCGGTAAATGCAATCAAGACAGGGACAAAATAAAGTTGCATCTTGAGATATGGCAGAAATCAAACTGTACTTACATTAAAGAGGAACCCACAGCTATAAGCTCATGCAGAATTTTGGTACCTGGTGACAGCATGTCGTGTTCCTGTATCTACCAATCTCTTGCCAAAGAACAAGGGCTGGAGGACCAATGGCTGAGTAACTTTGCTGTTAGAAATTTTATTCAGACTCATAAGGGGAGGTCTGATTTTGAAAGAAGCCTGAACTTTCTAGCCTGGGGGACAACCAATTCCAATATCAATAACCTTTCTTGTCTGTGTTTGATTGGGTAGGTAAACATATACATATCACAGAATCACTGAATATCACCCAGTTCTAACCCCCCTGCCATGGGCAGGGACACCTTCCACTAGACCAGGCTGCTTGAAGCCCCATCCAGCCTGGCCTTGAACACTGCCAGGAATGGAGCATTCACAGCTCCTCTGGGCAACCTGTGCCAGTGCCTCACCACTCTCACAGTAAAGAATTTCTTCCTAAGGTCTAATCTAAATCCCCCCCTGTCAGTTTAAAGCCATTCTCCCTTTTCCTTTCACTACATCATCTTAGCTATACTCATGAAGATTCTGAGCAGTCAGGGGTTTCTTACAAGCAGTCTCCCCCCTCCAGCAGTACTACAATCAGATTTCTATCTACTTCTGTCTGAAAAGTGACTTGATGAAGGAGTACTGAGGACTGAAGAGCTTAAACATCTATCTAGCATTCTGCAGCAACAATGCATATATATATAATGCCATGTGTCTGGTATGCATTATGCAATGTTTAGCTAAATTTAAACGCCATTTAGAACTGCCCATCACCCTCCAGATTAGTTTGTATTTCCATGGCATCCTTCAAAGGCACTTGTAATGCTACCTCATTCAGAGTCCAGAGTAAAAATGTAAGCAATGTACGTTTACTTTGTTTCAGTTTTCAGCTTTTATTAAACACAGTGTTTCCAGCATAAAGCTTTCCAGGAGCTTGCTTTCTATTTCTTCAGATGATAGAAATAATTCTGTTTTCTCTTTGCCAAACACATGAAACATGATTATGCTTCTACTAAATTATTAACACTTACTTATTAACAGATTTCCATATAGTAAAAAAGCAGAAAAGGCTAAACCTACATGAAGTTCTCAGAGATATATTTCATTAATAAAAGCTATCAGGCTTGTCTGAGTAAGATTACATATTGTGGGTCACTACCCATATCATCCTTCTTGAAACTGCAATTATCTAAAAAAAAAAATATTTTCCATTTTCCTAATTCTAAACTACAGTGACTCCAACATTTTTACATTTCTGTCTATTGGAAGCTCAATGCTGCAAAACTGAGCTCTGATAAATTGCTATAGAAAACAATAGCATTTCCAGGAAAAGATGAGCTGGAGATGAAAACTTTAAGGGATGATTCTTTTGGTAATTCAATTTTCTGCTTGTCCCCATTTTATTTCCATATTCTTCTGATACATATCAGTAATGAATGCTGGAGAATTATCTAGCATCTATGTATTTTTTAACAGTGCAAGTGACAGACTGCCGTTTAACAAGTATGCCAGTCATCCTCCTCAGCTTCTTTCAGTGATAATAGTGCTGAAAAACAGTATTCTGCTATGCTAGGGTTAAAAAGACATATGTTCACAACTATGTAGAGCTAGCTAAGAATTGCTGGCTGTACCACTTTCAGCAACTCATTGCTGTAATACAGAAGTGAGGGAAGGTCACTGAATACTAGGGAGAAATGGGAATCTTGGAAACAGAGAGAAAAGACTGACTTAGAGATACTGCAGTACAAGAGCTTCGTGCCAGTGAAAAAAGTGCTCATAAACTGCAAACTGGAGTGGCTAAATGAGATGTCCTCAGTCAAGAACTCTGAACTTAAAACTCTTCAAAGTACTTGATATCTCCTTTGTGCTTTGACAGATTTTAGTTTCAACCACACCTCCTTCACACAGGAACTGGACTGTCTTGGTGCTGTCAGTAAAGTCTCATGTAGTGAAGCATAAGCAGATCTATTATGTACACACTGCTCGCACATTTATTTGTATCATCTTACCTAGTGAAGTTTGCTTCTGAAAACTCCTCCTTCCCACCATAAATCCATTTCTGGCTTTTTTTCCCAGTCCAAACTCGTATTAGAAGAACTGAAAAAAATACTAATCTATAGGTAACAACAGCTTAGAAATGGAGGAAATTCCTTACAACTGGCAAATGGCCTACCTGATTTTAGTACTTGCATAAAAAATAACCTGGGGGTAATGACTGGTTAGCCAAATGACATTTTGCAAACTCTTCATACACATGTAAAGATTATGGGTCCTGTATCTTATCTAGATTGTTTTGATTCAACATCTTTGGATTGTTTTCAGGGTTTCTGATTTTGTAACCTATGGTAACTTAATTAAACAGCAGCATAAATTACATGGAATTAAAAAGACACATCAAGATGGATTAAAAGTTAACTCTCTGACATATGTCAAAGCTTAATGTAGAAGACCTACAAAGAAAAAAAAAAGGCTGATGTGTGTGCTTTACCTTATGAATTAGTTTTTGCTCCAGAGTTAATATTTTACTTTCATGATGTCTCAATATGAATTAAAACATACCATGGTCAGTTGGCAGATTACACAACTTCTGAATTCCAAAACCCCCAAGTGGACAAATTACTGTAACCTACAGTTACTGTAACCTAAAGCTTACTGTAACCTAAAGTTCAGTGAGAACAACTCCAGAACCCATTGCATGAAACAGAATACTGGGAAACTAAACATCTAGCAAGTATGGGAGACTGTCATGGAAAGTAGCATAGAAAGAGTATGAGAATAATCTGACTAGCCCCACACACTGCAGCAAAAAGAAAGGTTAATGTGGTCTTTATATATGAGAGATGAAAATCAAGTACAAATAGGAATTTGTTCTTGCCGTACTACATAATTCAGACTCCATAAAACCACTGACGGAATAACTCCTAGCTCATCTAGGTCTCAAGAAAGAAAAAGAAATGTCAGGACCACAGAATAACAGGCTTGAAAAACTTTTTAACTTAAAACTTCCTGAAGGTCTTCAGTGAAGAAACAATGGGAAAGACAAAATGGGGAAGACAAGTGTTTCAGGTAAAAACTTACCTGGTCCAATGATAAAAACTGAATTTGGGCATAGTCAATCCTGAAATGTTTTGGGTATATTTCACAGAGAAAAAGAGAGATCTTTCTGAGTCTGTAAAATTATATGAGGCAGAGTACTAAAAGTCCCCTTTAATCCATTTTCTGAGAAAAGAATGGCATAGTCTTTTGTTTACAGGAAGTGGGATTAGATGGTTTAGGGACTGTTTATACTAGGTATTTCAGACATCCGACATGGGTGCTCTGATCATCTCACTGGAGGCACTCCCTTCTACTCCATTAAAAATAAAGAACTTGAAATATTTACAATTTGCTCCTCTGAACTGTGTGGATGTTGGACTCCTGCAGTGGTCAGCATGAACATGCTCTGCTGTGCCTACCAGTATACGAAAAGTCCTATGGCAAACACCAGTCTGTGTGTTTGTAGAAGAATTGGGTTTGAACTCGATGATCTTTTAAGTTCTCTTACAAGTCAAACCATTCTATGATCAGCTCCCTTCTTATGCCAAGATACACAACCCCTTTGCATTCTCCTTTAGACCTCTGTGGCCCACATCAATAAAACCAGAACTGCTCAGCAACTCAAAGGTACTGAGGTACACATTTCTGTAATTTACACTAGTCCCATGTGTACTCAGCAGTTCAGAAAGATTTAAGGTGAATGAAGGACAGCATCCATGAAAAATAAAGTATTTCTGAAAATCACCTTTAACAATCAAGACAAATTAGTTCAATTTCCTTAGTCTGTCTTTCAGGGCCTCACTCCTGCTCACCTGTTTGGAAAAAGACTCATATGCAGGTGTCTGAATTTAAAAAGCGGTTTTAAATTGCTATTAAGCATCACTAGGGAAGCTGCATTTACATGGCACTCCCCCTAACCTTAGGTGTCCCACTAGCCTGGCATTACTTATGTGCACACCAGATAATCTGCCCCTGGGTAATGGAGCTGGCTCTTGATGTGATGTATTCAATTTTATCTATTATTCTAGCAGGAGCTTAAATGAATGAAGTTTTGCTTTCATAATGATTGTACTTGACCCTACCACTGGCATAGAAATCTTGAAGATGGTCTTCAATTTCAGCAAGATGAACAGCAAAATAGCAAGCAGAAAGCAAGTTTTCCTCTGGGGAAATTTGGGGAAAATAACACTTCTGCACTTACAGAATTTTTTCCCCATTTTTGCTAACAGTGATTCACTGCTGGTATCTTTTCATGTCACTAAGTGCCAAGTACATCTACAGAAAAGTAGAAATCTTGATGCGCATTTGTCTATGCTACTTTACAGGACAGAGTATATCCTATTTTATTATTAAGTCTCCTTAGTGAACAGTATTTTCCTTCCAGTTCCCTGGCCCCATAATGTTAATTCCTGCAGACAGGATTTTTGGAAAGGGGTAAAGGAATATCTGCAACAAATTTGACGTTTCTGATCACCAAAGCCAATTATATTGGTTGACTGAAGACAGCTTCAGAATCTAGCTGGAAGCATAAAACAAAATAGATGCACACTTGAGCTTCAGCTGCTCTTGATGAAACAGTTAAGTGAAGAAAAAAAGAAAGAGATAAATATGTTTCTCTTCCCTTCATCATAAAATATGAGCTTCAAGGAAAAAGAACCCCACGTAATAAGCATTCTGCACTGAGAAGGTATAATTCCTACTCAAGGAAATGGGAATACATGGACTGTTGTAATCATTCGATCAGACAATTTCTACAGTATATATTTTAGTGCATTGCACTTCCCCCATGCCTTAACCCTGTTCTTTACCTGGGACAAATGAAATAAAATAGTACGTATGACAACTGCTATCATCAACACCAGTACCTGGCAGCTACTCTAAACTGTGTGCAAGAAAGCAACAGCAAATCATCATCCCATGGATACAGCTAGATGAAAACCAGGAACAGCTTACAGGAAGAGACCAGAAAGTATGAAATCAATTGTCAATTTTGAGAAAAAAAAATATGTTAAATCATTTTTTGTTAGAATAATTCTAGTTATAAAACTTTTGAAAGCCCTATTAATCAGCAAAACTAAGTCAGATTTCATCCTTCACAATGTCTGTATTTCTTAATTTCTCCTTTGTAGAGAGCTGATGCAGTTTTTTAAGGATTTTTTTTTTTTTAATTTTAGGGCAGGAAATGTCCAGATATTTTAGCAAAGAACACAAAAGCATTTGTAAAGCGAAATACATAATGTAAACCAGTATCTGATCTGTCCTTACATCATAATATATATAGCTTGCAACACATTGGTTACATGACAATTACAACACAGGAAATTACAGGAAAAAAAAACAGTGAAAATTTACTTAATAGTCTGTGGGTTTTGCTGGCTTCAAAAATGTTAAGATGAACTGCCTGAATGTAAATACTTATAAGAATATGCTTCATGCTTTTCCTAAATGACTTTGGCAGTCTCTCACTTATTAGATTACAGTTCTGGTATCAGAATAGAAAAAGTTGATTATTGTGCTTGTCAGAAGGAAATACACTAAGAAAAAAATCACAACTTCAGGCTTACTTGCTTGGTGCTTATTTGTCTTCCAAAAGCTGTAGCACGCACATTTATTTCTGCCATTTTCTCAAAATAATAGTAACAATAGTATGGAATTGAAAACTTCATAACCAATAAGAATAGAAAGGATACAATGACCATGGGATAAAGTTTAAATCTAAAATAGTTTGGGGGAGCCTTGAAAAAATATCTACAACATAACGGTAAAAAAAATAATTTTTTATGAGATACAATAATGCAATTTAAGCATTTACAACTAAAAGAAGAACATGTGATTAAGTTCTTTAAATAACAAACATATTGACATGAATGCAAACAATCTGTGGCAATGTGTTTTCTTTTTTAACAGTCCTTTTAATATCTCTGAGCATTAAAATCTAGTGGAGAAACAGAACTTTGGTATTGTCATACTTTTAAAGGCGTGTGTTCAGTCTTTGTCTCCTTAGCAGTCTGACAGCCAAAACTGAATTGGGCTTATCTTTCTTTGCGTGGTTCATTTCTGTTCCCCATCAGGTGCCAGATGTCTACAAAAACAGTATTGATAGTAAACTGTCTAGCAAACCATTCTGGGGTTAGTTTTCCTATTTTCAGTTGTTACAAATTCTCTGACATGTTTAAAGATAACTGTTAAAAGAAATTTCACAGAAATACTTGAATAACGGAAAACACCGATGTGTTATATCTGAGCAGCCTTATCAGCAAAAGACCTAAGCTCTCCATTAAAGACAAGTGCACAAGTGTAGGGATGGTTGTATATGATTTGACTTTTCTCTAGGCTGGCAGATATGAATGAATCTGCTTGTATCATATATTAATACAATATTAATATTAATATACATTAAGAGACTGAACAGTAAAAACAAGCTAAGGAAAGACTTTGATGATCCTTCCATCTGTAAACATGTAATTCCTCTTAACTGAAGGGCACTTCAGACTGAAAGTAACGTTGGATCCTTTCAGGCATAGAGCAGGTGACAGCTATTGCACAGGTTCTGTCATCTCCAGTGTGAAGGAAATGCAAAACCTGGGTTTATGACAAGCACATTTAACAGCTTCAAAATAGTCTTCTCTCATAAACATACCCCCCCTTCCAAATATAATATTTGTATATATGTACCCTTTGTAGCTACCGCAATGCTGACAATATCACACAATTTGAATAAAATAACCAGCAAGTCCTATCAGTTACCAGAAAAATTGAAAACCCAGGATCACTGCTCTCCGCTGGTTCCCATAGGGCTGATTATCTTTCCCAGATGCCCAAAAGGCTTTTGCTCCATTCAGAGACTGCTGAGAGTTCACAGCAGCCTATTTAGTCCTTCTTAAAGCAGTCCTTGACTGCTTTGTTCATCTGAGGATATGCAGATCTGCATGGTAAGTCTAAGGATTGTGACAGTAACAACTTATTGCAGACTTACAAAGCCTACTGTTTTGAGACCCTCTCAACATAGCCACTTGTGGTCTATTTCCTCCTTTTTTTCCTTACTATGGTCCTTGTCTGGATTCTTAGCATTCTCCCCCACTCTCTTCTAGAAAGCAAATATTCTCTTTTCTGCACCACTAATAGCTGAATTTTAGTGCAAATACTACTACATGCTATGAAGAAGGAAGTCCCAAAATAATCCTAATTCTTATTTTCCTCTCTTCACACAAACACAGATCTACCAGACTTGCCAGATTATCTAAAGGTTGATGGGTTTTACTGACTCTCATGACTCTGACACCAGAGCAGCTGGTAATACAAGAATCTCCTATTAGGCAATACTATGCACTCCCCCTCCCATTAAAAAGCTGTTCCTACTAAGGCCCAGTCTTGAGATCTGGTGCCCTGAGAGGAAGGCAATTCTTGAGCCTCAAACCCAGCTCTCCTTGTAAAGTATCTTAAATAAGTTATCTTCCTAAATTGCAGATCCCAGTTTAAAACCATTACCCTCATCTTATCACAACACTCCCTGATGAAGGGTCCCTCACCATCTTTCCTGTAGGCCCCCTTTAAGTACTGGAAGGCTGCTACAAGGTCTGCTTGAAACCTTCCCTTTTCTGGGCCAAACAACCCCAACAACTTACTTTGTCAGGTTGTGTACCAATATAAGATGGTCCTTCCCAGAGTCCATATAAATCCACCTTCACCTGAATCTGTACCTTACTGTATGAATCCCATGGGGTAAAATGAAGGTCAGCAGCAGGGAAGGCTTCAGTCTTGCCTCAGTTCTTCTGCTGAAGCCTACATTACTGGGGGCTTAAAGGAGGAATGGAGGACATTCTTGAAGAGCCACTGGAAGAGCAGGGTAAGCAAACACATGCCTCCCTGAAGAATTTGTAATTCAAGATGATCGGTGCAAGGTAATTAAAGATTATTTTTATATAATTAGCAAAATAATAACAATAATAATCTCTCCCCCAATGAACTACAGTCAGAATTTCAGCTATATCTATCAATGAAGTGTATGTCTACTGAACATGGAATTTGACCTCCTATTATGCTTAGCTGCCAATATTTAATAAAACATGAGGGCCCATTCCATAAGTAGCCTTGCTGCTCTGGCATGAGCACAGTCTGGCAGCAAGTGGATGTACATGGAATGTGATTTCTCATTGGAAAGGAGAAGTCACTTGGTAACAAATAGAGACTTACTCTGCAATCTATTAAATAACTAACATTTTCACTCTCTATGAGACAGATGTGTGGTGAAAGGTCTGCTGAGATAAAGAAAACTCGTGCTATAAAATACAGCCCTGAAAAGAATTGCTAAACTAATGGGCTGGTTTACAATGAATTCTGTGGAGCTCCTTTAATGTGAGTTGAAATGTGCTGGCAGCAGGTTTTTTTTCTAACCCCCATGCAAGTGAGTCCAGCTATAAAGTCTTGCAATTTACTCTTTTTCTTGAATGGCTAACCTGTCTAGTTGCAAAGCAGTGCACTGAATATTCAAATTGTTGAGAAAATAGGGTACAAATTGACTTCTTTTTGAAGGGTCAACATGGAAACTGGATTGCTATCTGACCATCAAGGTGGAATTCCACAGAATGGCAGAAATACAAAGAAAGCTTTTAGGAACTCTTAGGTCTAGGATTTTTATGCACTTTAATCAGAATTCTTACAGGCAGAAATTCAACCTATCTGTAAGTTTGCTAAAAGAGCCATTACTGGAGAGTAGAATGATACCCTCTTCTCATGTTTAATGGGTATGAATAGCAATTGAAACCACAGGGCTGCACAATTCCATAGTATCTGGACAGAGAGCATACAAGTCACAACAGGAATCACTGCACTATAGCTCTCTTTCATCAGCTTTTGTCAAGGTAAAAACAAAAGTCAGTTCCTTATTTTAAATACATCACATATTTTACAAAGAGTGACAGCACCACAGAAAAGTTCAAGATGCAACATCCTGTACTAGTAATTTCAGGTACACCGTACATTATCTTCATAGAAATGAAGCAAACAATGACTCAGTCTAAGACTTTGAACATGATAGGATAAAATCAAGTATTAACAGCCTACAAGTGAGATAGCACTGGGACAACTTTATAATTTTTTTTTTGGACAGGAAAGAAATGGCCTTTCTTATCTACTTTGAGAAAATACAGAGTTTCCAGTGCTAAGAAAACAGGAACGTCAATTACAGATCTTCTGTAAAGCAAGGTCGATTTTCTTTGAAAAAGGCTTCACAGAAAGAAAGAAATCTTTAGAGAAGGAAAGGAAATAAAAGCCATCTCTGACACGGAAGGCTGAAACTGAATGGGCTGGAAGGGAAAAATTTATATTTAAGGACTGAACCATTTGAGGTCCTAACAATTAGTCTTGAGGGAAGAGGACAAGACAGAGTCTGAAGGGTCATATTTTATAGTGTGTGTTAAAAAGAGATCTCTACTTTCTTGTTAAATTTGTTGGGTTGTCTTAGAAGCAAGAATATTGTCAAAATAAAAGGAAGGCTGACTCCCATGGCAGCATCTCAGGAATATTTGGCATGAGACTTCGTCTGTGATGCTGGAACAATTCTTTTGGCAATTTTTAGCAGATGTGTCAGTCCCCCACTGCCCAGGGTAAGAGGTCCCAGTTCTTTTGGTGAGTATATGCCACCAAATTTACACGCTGAAGAATCATGAGCTCTAAAAAAGCCCCATTTCCTCCAGAGCACCTGAAGCTACGCAGCTACACATTCCAAGCCATAAATGGTTGGGATATCCATTGGGTACATTTCTTCCTGCAAAGCTACTTGGCTAACAGTAGAACCTTTTGTTTCACCAAAATTGAGCTCTTTGTTGTCATGAGAACAAGGTGTCACTCCACCCTATATGAAAAGATGATTCCCTGCCAGCAAGACGTGGAAGTCAGCCAAACAGCTTTAGCAAAGCTGAGGTATAGTTTCCTCAGAGAAAGGTCAAGTCATCTGGGGTCTTTGTCCTTAGGTGTGCTTTTGCTTGACAGAATCCTTCTGTACAACTAATAATACTTAGGAGGCTCAGCTGGAGTCACTGTAAAAACATTCAAGCTCTTTTTCTTGCCCCTCTCTATAAATTAGTCACGCCTGTCTTTGGCTGGTGACTATAAAACTACACTACAGTGTTTTCATTGAATTTAGCATCACTCATTAATGTCAAAAATGACCCTGCATGAATAAGAAGATGACATGACATGACTTCCAAGATGTTAACCATCTACGTGGGCCTCAGTCTTTTGAATCTCCAGACTCATTAACAACATACTATGAGACCAAATTCTTCCACATACACACTCCTCAGTGGTAAAGCCTCAGATCATAACAGAAAGCCAACTCTCAACCAATATCTAAAAGACAGTGCCTGAAAAAAGTGAAAAAACAATTAACTGGAAGATGAATTTCCTGCTTTCAGTCAATCCCGAGTATTACTCACACGATGCTCCCGTAAGACGCCAAATAGGCTGATGTCGGGTAGAATGCTGCACAAGGGGGAATGGGCCCTTGTCCAGCGAGAAGGGCACAGACCAGAAAGCCAAACCTCCTCCAGGAACATTGTATAAAGTGTACTTGGTACTACAATTTATATTTGGGCTAACTGCTATCTCATAACCAGTGACAGACCAGGTTTAGTGGCTGAACCTCATTATCTGTAATTGGGATCAATATGGAGACTCATATTGGAGTAACTATGGCTACTGATGTCTATGCTGGGAGCACCAGTGGTGTCGTCATTCCAAAAATTTTATCTCAGCAGGGTGTAAGAGTATCAGTATGTTGCTAACTCTTTATTATTCTGTGACATTTTGCTACCGCAGTTGGGCATTAGTCTTCTCCGTGGTGTACTTAATGGACACTAATTGCTTACAATTGAAATGCTGGAGCTTACTTTAAGATTTCATGAGGCCATGAGCTGCTGCAGAAGATAGAATTTCAGTCATGAATCTCACATATTGTGCATTCAAGCAGATAAGGGCAGGCATATGAAACATCTGAACACAGAGTTTCCCTAGCAAAAGAATAATTGATTTTTTTATGTTGTACAGGGAAGAGTATGTTAGTTGCATGGTGGACTAAATTTAAAGAATGCAGATTCTTACCTGCTCAGTTCAGAAATCTGGGCAGGGGCATATGAACCAGTGAATACCAGATCAGGACAGACAGAAATCTGGAAGGTTTTGGACATGTCTGAGCTGAGAACAAGCATTTTCAATACCCATCCCATTCTCCCACTGACAGTGAGAGGGAAATAAGTAAGCCCCATCTATGCTATCCTTCTACATGGAGGCCTTAGATGTCTTATACTATGGTAGCCTACATGGAAGCATAAAAGGCTAAGCTAGGTGTAGGTTCAGAAAGTGTGCTGCTATTAAAAACAAACAGAACAGCTCCCTGGTCTAACCTCCCTGAAGAGTGTACACACCTCAAGTGACACACACCTGAAGAAGAAATGCCATCTGGTGAGACTGGAGCATGACGCACTGCATTGTTGCAACTGAACATTGCTTCTGCGTAAGATTTTTGCTGGTGTTATGTCAGAGCTGAATTTAGCCCTGCTGGAGATGGGTTAATTAAGCAACGAGTCGTCCACCTCCAGCTAATTACTTTTCCTCCTACAATATCTCTGCATTAAAGCGTATAAATTACATCTAACACAAGCTTTAAAAACTTCGAAAATGTGAAGTTTGGAATTCAGAAACTTAAATATGCTATCATTTTTATGTTTTGGTTTTTTTTTTTCAGAGGTGCGTGGTATCCATCTTGAAAAAAAATAAAGAAAAAAGGTCTGTTATTTTGACAAGTAATATGGCATTGTGTTTAATAATCAATGGAAACTTACCTTTCTCTTAGTAGTGGCAATGTCACAACTACATTCACCCAGACAAAACACTGCACCCTTGACACTTATGGTACAAGACAGAACTGCAATTCTTCAGCAGGTCCAGAGGAATAAACTACTTAGATTTCTTTGCAGGTTATACCTTCTTTCTCTTAATGTCCTTGCAAGTAAATTAATGTATTATCTCTAAATCCTTCTACAGTACAATGCTCTTTGTGGTAACTGCAGTTCTAGTACTATCCATCTACTTTATTCAGTGGTCTCTTACCCTACACATGAAAACATTTCCAGAGTAAGATTTGGTTTACATGCAAAATATAACAGTTAGTTTGGAGTAAATCCATAAACCCAACTGCCTTCTGCCCCAAGCACTTTCAAAACACACAAGGAAAAGGCACTGTTACCCTGAAAGATAACAGAGATAATTCCGAATAGTTAATCCAGAATATTTTATATCTAGAAAATTTTACACAGCTAAAAAGTATTTTAGCTATGGAGAACAATCTCTACATTGGTGCTGTCTGCTAATTTACTTATTACAAATCAGGTGTATGTTTTGTTGCTTTTTTTTTTTTTTAAATGAAAACTCTTCTTTCCCTTACAATGCTTTTTGGAAGAAGCAAATCATGTTTCCCTCTCATAATTTGCTTGGATGAAAGACTGGGGGACACAGAAGCAGTGCCACTAATCTCAGATGAAAATATTTATGAAAGGTCTGACGTTTTTTCTCCCTGTTATACTTCAGACAACATTTTTTTAGAGTGCTCAAGAAGAACAAAGCACATGTTGTCTAAACAAGTTCCCTGAAAATGGTATTGCCTCTTAACGGTGTCAAGCTTGTGTCAGAACAGAAATATTAAAAGGGAAGAAGCCAAACAGGTAAGTAAGGACATAACATATGCTCAGCAGCAATTAAGCTGTGAAAGCAGCATAAGAAAGAAATTAAAGTATTTGAGAGTGTATCTGTGGAGAAACAAGAGTCAAGGTGAAGAAACTAAGATTTACAAACAGGAAAAAATGTATCTTCAGACAAATTTTACCAATAAATGTAAACGCTGAACAGTACGGCTTAGAAAATTCCTTGGTATGTGTATCTTTGGTATGGACAATTTTTGTCTTTTTCCCAGTGAATTATGAAGGCAAGAAAAGAATTAAAGACAGTTTCTGAATTTTGGGTTGGAACTACATTCACCCAGACAAAACACTGCACCCTTGACACTTATGGTACAAGACAGAACTGCAATTCTTCAGCAGGTCCAGAGGAATTCAGAGGAAAGAAGGTGTGTTTTGTTGCTGTTTTATTTTTGTTATTGTTTTTTTAAAGCACTATTTATCATTTCTAGTTTAAACTGGTTTTGACATTATACATTTCAATCTATAGCAATAGATACTCTCTGGCAGACACCAACAGCCTCTTTGTCTAGCTTTCCTTATATGAGTGGCAAAGAGAGAACACCATCTCCTTGCCAGCACATTCATACACAAGATGATCAAAACTGTAATAGTTTTTTTAATTTAAATGTTTTTGCACAATAAACAAAAATATGTAACTTATCAGTGTAGCTGTATTTTCTAATCTATTTCAACACCACTAAGAAATATGTTAGAATTATTTTTCAGATGTCATAGCCACAAAGTCTATTTACCACTACATGCAGCAGAATTTAGAACTAGGTATTTGAATTAACAGATGGCAAAATAAACAGAATACTGGTTATAGGAAACAAGTAGAATTTAGCAAGATTAAAGAGGGCAACCTGTGCACACCTTTCACACATTCAAGTGGAATGAAGAACAATTATCTTATGCTCTTTTATGTGGCAAATGTGGTTTTGTTTTGATTTTATGTTCGCCACTACTGAACCATCTTTATACTGTATAAATGTGTACATGGTTTCAGAAACAATAGCAACGGAAGCATTAAAAGAAACCCCAATTATTATAAAGGGAAATAATACAGAAAGAAATACCAGATCCCATGTGCACGGTCCTACTGTGCAGAGGATTCTCTTCTCTGGCTGGCATTTTGCCTGAATACGTTTTTTCCAGGTCATCAAATTCCCGATTACATTCATACAACAAAGGAACATATTAGATCCCTTTAAGGGACTGTGTAGGACAAAAAAAATCCAGATAAAGCTAGGCTACAGTTTCACGTATGCTTAAAACTGCAGAAGAGCACAGCTGAAAGGAACCATCTTTTCTTTCCCCCAGTCTCAGCCAGCCATTCCTGCACTCAGGAATGTCTCATGTTTCCAGCCAGTTCCTGGTACCGGTTCATTGGTACTGCAGGCTAAAGAAGTACTTGAAACTACAAGCTTCAGGAAAGAAGTAAGGAAATGAGAAGGTTGGGCAATGAAAGAGCTTGGTATAAGGACTACTCAGTTTTTCTTTTGTCACTGGGGGCCATTAAGTCTTGGGTCATTCTGCTCCTGCTCAGGGAAGAATTATTTTCTGGTTTTGTTACTCAGGAAAATGCAACAACAAACCATGAAGCAGCTGCTTCTCTTTCACAATCAGTTTTTGCTCCAAAAGCTGGAATTGTTTGTATCCCTCCCCCAACAAAAAAGGCTCAGTACATTACAATAAAGTCTTTCTGTGGTCTATGTGGTGATTGTGAAATATGTGCAAGGACTTCATGCCTCATGGTTGGATATATTCTTTTGCAGGTGCTCAGTTTGTACTATCATACAGATTTGGTGAAGGGGAAATTAAGCAATGAGACAGCTCATGAAACCAAGATGAGCAGATTCACAAGCTAAAATACCATACCTGATAAAGTTAGGCAAAGCAAACAGATACTACAAGAACACTGCAATGGTTGTTTTGGCTCGAGCAACTTTACAGTATGTTTTCTCAGTCCTCAATACTTCTCATCCTCTGCAGCTGGAAGGAGATACGGCATTCCTCACTTTCATGGAGTATTTTCTGACAGGCTATTTAGCAAACTTTGTTGTGACCAAAAGGATTAATCCTTTGGTAGTCATGCAGTAAATACTTCCAAATGATCTAAGTAATTCAGTAAGACTTAAACTGTGAAATGACATTTTTCTTACTTAAAATATCAATCCAATTCCTAGTTTGCCTCCATAGGTAACACACATTTGTACTAGAATTCTCACCATATCTTTTAAGAAACTGCTCTACTGAGAGATGATCTTTGACATTATTCAGCAAAATACTCCTCACTGCAAATGTAGGTCAGGAACATCTAATGGGAAGTCTGCCTATGGCACAATATTTTCAGACATGAAAAAATACAGTTTCATATACAGAATCAAAAAGACTACTAATCAAGAAACTAAGATTCTTATTTACATTTTCATATATGATAATTAGGATGATTTTACATGAAACAATAGGCTAAAGTAGTCTTTAAGAATACTTCTGTATTGTGCAGGCCCTCTTATGAACCATAAAACAAGTAATAAATAGAAAACTTCTTTTGAGACAGACACTTCTTTATTGCTCATGACACACAATCTAAAACAGGAACATGTCATGCAGATGAAACATAGAGGGAAAAGTCCACAAACAAAAAAACCCAACATAACCAACCAATCACCAAAACCCAAATGAAATATACAGGAACATAAGTAAAATCAGAAAACCAGACTTGCTCATATGCTGTCTAGCAATGCAGGACACAACTTAATATGGTTACGTTTTTCAACACTTCAAATCTTACATGAAAGACTGACTGTAATGAACAATGCATAAGTGAATTTAGACTAATATTGACTTTTAAAGGCATCAGTTTAAGTCCATAGAGGTTATTTAAAAGTCCATGCTTATCATGCGATACCACAGTGTCCTACCTATGGCTCCAAGTTCATCAGGACATCTGGCCCATTTTCCTGAAAAATCTCGGGCTTCAGGGCAAAAGTTTGATGGCACGTACGCTCATTATGTCCTTTGTCTTGGCACAAATCAGTTCTGTATGTACATATAAATATATATGCATATCTATCTATCTATCTATCTATCTATCTATCTATCTATCTATCTATCTATCTATCTATCTATCTATATCTGTCCTTTGGTGACTTTCCAACAGGCCACCCAGCATGCTGTTGTCACAGCACAGGCATCTCTCTGCATTTGAACCACGTGTACTGATATACACTGCAAGAAAATAGAGCTGTCCTGTGAAATTTTACTACAACTATCCTGGTTTTTATCACTTTGGCTAACAAACAACAGATTGCTTCACTGAGACCTTATTCTGGGATTTTACAAAGTTTTTCACATATTTACAAAAGCTTATAATCTTTCAGATAATGATGAAAAAATACAAATTAACTGTATACACCAAAAATAAGCTCCTTTTAAGAAATCCACTTAAAGTGCTTGGCAGCTACATGAAGATTGTTTTAATGAGCGCACAGACTTGTGTACTACAAAATCAGAACTATCTTGCTTACATTCACTGCATCTTGATGCTGACATTAAGTCCCAAGACAGTAACTATGTAGCAAAACAATATCAACTGATATAAAAAAATTAATAAAGATCATGCTTTGCTTGCAGCTATTTAGTTGATGTGGAAAACCAGGTTATAGCTGATGAGATGGAAAGAACGATCACCATAGCAACAATTTACCACTTAACAATGAAGGGGGAAGGGTGCATCATCTTTTCCTACTTGCACATGTAAACAATATCGGTTCAAAATTCTCAAATTCAGCTATGTATTTTGTTCTTTCAGCCAAATATACAATGAAAAAAATGTAATAGTACTACAGCATTGCATTCAGCATCGTACGCTAGTCCTATTCCCAATGACAAGAAATTCAGCACCAGTAAAAGAAAATAATAATGATTTTAATTAAAAATCCTCCTTAGTAGCATAAGCTATCATGGAAAAGCTTGTTTTGCTAAAGAATAAAATACCGCAGTGAAGTGGTAAAGAATAAAAAATACAAATTTTTAGTTTTCAGCAGTGTAATTCATGTATTAAAAGAAAACCTAAATAATAGTATCAACCTGTTTTTAAAGAAACATTTTGGCTAAAAGAAATAAAGATTACATATTTACCAACACAACATGATCTATTACTGCTCTGGCTAATTTAAAAATATGACTAAAATGCACTTCCTGTATCTTCTTTGGAGTTATTTGTCATCTGTCACAGAAAGGGTGTGTATAATTAAAATACATTTTAACTAGTTCTCCTGTGTTTGCTCCCCTCCTCCTATACATGCACAGAACAACACTTCAACATCTGTTACTTGCATCACCTTGAAGTTTACTTCAATCACCTTCAGTATTGTCCATACTGTTCAGATACCTTAGGATGAAAAGAGGACAGTGAAGAACTAACTGCTCAGCAGTCACTGATGTAAACTGAATGACACTGGAATTTTCATTAGCTGTTTTGGGTTCTCAGCCTTTGAGGCAGGCACTAAGCTCATCTACTCGTTGTTTCACCTTGGTACTTTTACCCCATCTCTGCAGCGCATACACTTTATCTTCAAAGTGCCTTGGTAAAATAGCGAAATTTAAGCTGCTCACATTTTACACTATGTGGGGATCAGGAGCAAAGCATTATGAAGCTCAGCAATGCCGTACTCAGATATGAGGAGTAAAAATCTTAATGCTCAGAAATAATGCTTAGATCCTTTCATAGTGAATGGGAGAGAGCCTGATGTACAGATTAGGTACTGGGCAGCATGTTAAACACCAAGAAGCTTAAACTTGCCTAAAGGAGATACTCAGAGACATATTCAAAATAAATTATTTCATTTGGACTTAAATGACTCTGTGATAATGAGTTGCAGGTAGTAAAAATTTTGAAGAATTTAAGCTCTAAATTCATGCATTTAAATACAGATGACTGGCTTATGGTCAGCATTCAGAAAACATTGCCAAAGGCAGAATTTGCAGTACTGTACATCCTTTGTGTCACTATTGGTAATTAGGACATTGAATCCGGAAGTATGAAACCTGAACTGTGGGTGCCTGCTCCCAGTCTGAATCTCTACTACCTATATACCAGGAGAACAACTTAAGCTGCCAAACTGAAGAGTTCTTTTGTGGAGATAAGATACCACCTTGAGGGTGGTCCACTCTGCTGCCAGGATTACAAAAAATAGTTGGTCCAAAAAGGAAGGAATAAAGTGGGGAATGTAACTTGAGTTTTTATTAATGCACATAATTTGGGGGGAAAATAAACAAAACAAGTAAAAAACCCCCAAATCCAACACTGTAACAAAAATTTGCAGGATCCATACAAAGCAACACCGCGGGGCACTAACAAGTACATGAGATTATTTAGGCTTCTTTTTCCCCAGCAAATTTTTACTGTACCACATAATATATCTAGGACGTGACTAAACTAAGAGCAGTGACAGAAACATTCCTAACACTGTGCTTAAAATATGGTGCCGTAATAGAATGAATGGCTTTAGGTAAATCGCCAGCATAAGAGAGATTTCCAACCAAGTGTGCAGAACAGTAGAACTTTTGACAGAAGGTTATCGTTGTAGTTATACCTAAATATGATCCAAGACCAGCAGAAAAGTCTTTTAACATTACCTATGATACACAGGGAGTAAAACTTGAAATTACCTTTGAAAAACTCTTGATACAAGACAATGTAAATCTGTGCAGAGCTGGTTAATTACTCTGGAGACAGATCAGAAGAGTCACCACTGATGCACCTCAGTACAGCAAACATGGTAAAGGAGTTCTTAAAGCAATTTCCCTATGAGAAGGTGCCAGACTAGTCCTGCTGATCAAAGTGCCTTAAGAAGAAAGGAAAAAAAAAATAAAATCTAGCTAGCACTACTATGACAGAAATATAAAGAGGATTTTCATGTACAAAGGGTTTAATCACTTTCAAAAGCTAAACAAAACACTACAAAAAAAAAAAATTACAGAAAAGAGACAGCAGAAAGCACTCATGACTGTCAGTAGCATGGCTGCATGAAAGCGCCGCAGGGGGAAAGGGATCAACGGTACTCACACTGTCACACAAAAACTGAATCCAAATAAGTCATTATCTGTCATGGCACTCAGATAAACAGAACACTATAGATATACATATAGATATGGCTGCAGCGTAGCAGTAGAGTTCTTCCATAATAAACACAGCTACATCAGCTATGCTTGAAGCCTCTTTTTCTCTTCAGGCAGATCAGCAGAGGCGCAGAAGCACGGCACTGCACCTGGCTGGAGAACATGCTGGGGCCTCATCTGCATATTCAGACAAGGTTCCTTCCTACTTAGCAACAACCTGTTGCCCATCGCTTGGCACTTGGAACCCAGAGAATGGAAAGATGGAGAAAAATGTTTTTCCTGCTCTCTTGCTAGGTGACCGTCTCTGCCATAGAGCAATGGTGTCTAAATGCCCTGCCATGGCAGGGCAGGGACCCTGTCACCAAGGCACCTAGCAGTAGTGGCCCCTCATTCCACTACACTGCTGGATATACATAAATAGTTGGTGAGCGATGCACATGTTCATCCCATCTGATGTTCCCCATCTACATTGTTTCCATCCAGTAAATCCCTACCCACTCTCAGCTGTGGTTGAGAACCCTTGGGAGTCAGGAGTGGGCTGCTATCATCAAGACAATCCATTCAGTGTACTCCCAAGCCCTCTTGTTCAAGGACACTGAAGAGCCAGCTGAATGTCACTGAGGAGACAGGCTGAATGGTCACCCCTACTTCCAAGTATATTAACAACTTCTAGCTTTTGCATCACCAAGACTTTGGCACATGATCTTACAGCGACAAAGGTAAAATCTTGAAAGTGAAATACAACCCTGAAAGAGAAATTCCTGTGGCAGATCTTCTTTCCCTTACCCCTTCTCACCCTGCATTTTCATGAAAGACAAGATGCAAAAGAGGTGAAAGATTTAGAGGAACAGGTGCACATTGCAGCACCAACCTTACCAGGGTCTACAAATAAGCTAACAGAAACAGTCACAGAAACACAGAATGACAATGCAGCAGATCTATCAAAATGAACAAGTTTAGGACATCATAAGCAAGCATCTCCCCAGTTCCTTTGGTTATACAGAACCTCTACAATGGAGAGAACTTGCAAAACATCTAGCCACCATGCGCTAAGGTTGGGATTATAACAGAAGGTGAAGAAGTGGGGCTACACAAAGGAAATTGCACCCTCAGATATGTTATCTTACAGAAAAAGTACTGGATTAAAGATGGAGAAGAAATAATCAAAAATGGTTCCCTTTGTGTGAAATGCCAGGATAGAGCAGCAAAAACCCTACAATAACTTGCCATACACTTAAGCAGAGCCCAGCAGCAACTAACGGAGGTCACAAGCGCAATTACTATTTGCTCAGAGACACAAGGAAAAAAAATCAGTCGAGGAGCAGACTATCAATCTAATGCTTTTACTCCACAGAAACATCAGTATCTTTAACTGTGGCTTATTCACTGAGGGTGGAAACAGAGGTAATGTACTGTATTCATACACAATGAGGCAACTAAGGTGGTATTTGCAAGAAGGGCAGGAAGCAGCTAAGCTTCCCAGTTACCGAGGATGTGCTGAGTGCAGTTGCTGACATTGCACTGCTCCTGAAAAGTCTGTTAATAAATATTTGCTTAGTATATTGTAACTTGAGTGCAGGAGAGGAAAAGTATCCCTCCGTATTAGCACACTACAGACAGCCCTTACAAGCCTCACATGCTTTTCATAGCAAAGAAGAGAACAGTGTTCTTTCTCTTAGGAGAATAAGGTTCTTCATAGAGAATACCTCTCCCATATACTTTAAAAGAACTACCCAACTTTCCTAGCAATGCTCCCTCACAGCCCTTACAAGAAAATACCAGGAGGTTCAACCCACAACAGAAATTACTCCAAGGAAGACAATTATTTATATAACTTTGAGCTTTTCATCACAAAAGCAATGGGATTTCTTCTTGTAATTTCAGCATTAGCAGAAGCAGACAAAATATTTCAAATTAAGACAGTTTATATAAGAAAATGAAGACAAGTCACCATACATGTAGAGTAACTTAATATTCAGAAAAGTACAGATTTACACAAAGTAAACAGCCCTTGGTGTAACAGGCTATACAAGTAAACAGGCTATACACTCAGGACCTGTCACGCAGGAAATCTGGAAAGGGACTTTTTCACAAGGGCATATAGCAATGGGACAAGGGGTAATGACTTTAAACTGAAAGAGAGTGGATTAGATACTAGGAAAAAAATCTTTATTATGAAGGTGGTGAGGCCCTGCCACAGGTTGCCTGGAGAAGCTGTGGCTGCAGCACCCCTGGAAGTGTTCAAGGTCAGGTTGGATGGGGCTTTAAACAACCTGGTCTAGTGGAACGTGTCCTTGCCTGTGACAGGGGGCTGGAACTAGATGATGTTTAACACCCCTTCCAACTCAAATCACTCTATGTTTCTATGAATATATGCAGCAGGATATTTCACTTCCAGGCCTCAGGCCTAGTTACAGCAGTTGGGCACCTAGAAGAAATGCACTGGTGGCCCAAACCAGAATTTGTCTTTACAACCTGAAAACTGCATCCTCCACAAGCTTAAAAGTTCCATCAGAGACAACAGTGTGCCTGAGCAGGTGGCAAAATGTATAGAAAGAGATTTCATAGAATCATAGAATAGTTAGGGTTGGAAAGGACCTTAACATCATCTAGTTCCAACCCCTCTGCCATGGGCAGAGACACCTCACACTAAACCATGTCACCCAAGGCTCTGTCCAACCTGGCCTTGAACACTGCCAGGGGTGGCGCATTCACAGCTTCCTTGTGCAATCCAAGTTGAGGCACATTCCAGTGCCTCACCACCCTCACAGTAAAGAACTTCTTTCTTATATCTAACCTCAACTTTCCTGTTTAAGTCTGAACCCATTACCCCTTGTCCTTGTTCTACCACTACATTCCCTAATTTGTTTCCCCCCATCAGATAAAGGAATGGGAACTACAGTTTCAAAAGTATAAATCAATTTTTTAATAGATTTCAATCCAAAAGCTTTCAAACTGTTCAGTTTCAAGAAAATGAAGTCACATCTGTACATCACAAACATGCAACTGGAGTTGCAGGATGAACAGTAAACATTACAACCTGCTAAAGCAAAGTCAGAATGGATAAACTTCTATACATGTGGGACTTCATTAACTTACAATATGATACCAAAGATAAATCATAGTTAATGAACAGTAAAGTTAAAATCACCTAAGAAAAGTCTGAATTTAGAAGTCATTATAAGCATGAAATGCATAAAAGTACAGAATAAACTTTAATGAAATGCTGAAAATATAGCCTCATCATAGCAAAGTTAGTTTTTTCAGCCCCAAAATATCTCCCACAACTAACAACTGTCATTTTTTTATTATTATGGGCATCATATTCTGCCACTAGCTTTCAAATTCTAATCTGCCAAGCAGAAGAACTTGGAAGTTCTTGGAGTGTTTTAGTCCTCTAAAACACTAAAGTTAAGCTCTTTCTTTATCAGTCCTCAATGTACGCCAAACACACTTGCCATGAAATGCATTGAAAGTTGACACAGGGTAAAAATTTGTACCAAGTACAGCCTCTACCCAAGACAATGCTTTTCTTAAGCTTCAGTGCTATTGACTGAAGTTTAGGTTCTATGGTAATATACAATTAATAATATATAATGATATGGCTTGCCCAACTCTAGTTGTCATACATGAGCAGATATCCAGGTGCTACAATGTGTGTTTTGTGAATCACTGAACTGCTTCAAACTTGGTTTATGTTTTTTTTTAATGTCGTACAGCCTTCATTACAGAGTCAGTAAATTTGTGCAGTGTGACAAGATAAAACGTTTATAAAGAGTGTATCTTTAAAAAAAAACAGAAAATGTGAAATTTTAAGTCTGCATAATTAATATGGTTACAATTAAAATATTTTCAACATTTTCAGAAATTAAAAAGATAAAATTCATGAATGAAATTCCTCCAAATAAAGGATGACTGAAGAATTTTAATGGCTTTGCCCTGCTTTCCTGCATAGGCACTGCACTCAAATTCAGGACTATACAGCTTCTGCATCTCTCTGGACACATCATATTGCTTTCCAGGCACATCATGCAGGTGTATGAGAACTGCATCCAGCTCAATACCGGGAGGTTGTAGACACATTCTAGAAACTTGAGTATTTTGGGCACAGCAGAAAAGTGTCAAAAGGCAGCCTAAAATTGTCCCTAATTGCACTGCAAAAGTGCTCTTATTTTGGGGGGGTGTTAGCTATAAAGCCATGTGCAAGAGATACACACGTGGCAAACAGTCCATTACGCTGTGCATCTACTGCAAACCCTTCACACGTGCTGTAATGACAAGCATCCCAATCAGCTGCTTATTCTTTCAGTACCATTATCAGAGATTGATTCAGAGGAGAGAAAGACATCTCTGTTATGCATACTGCATACAACAATGCTACTGAATTGTGAATTCACATTAGGACATTGAAGCCAGGTTATCAAATTGAAGAAGATGGATCTCTTAACTAAAATGGCAGTTTTTTCTTTTTCTTTAAGCACTGTATTGGATATGATGAAAAGGCAATTTGAAAATAACCAGCTTTGGAAAAAGCAAATAGTGCTTGCAGGGCCCATGCATTACTTCCAACCAGGAACTGTGTATTTTATTCTTTTGTGACACTAAGTGGTGCACCAGAAATTAACACTTCCAGCAAATACCCATCTAGAGTGTACTGGGAAGCATTCTTTCCACACAAAGATGCAAGTCTCTTCTTTGTCCTGACAGGAAAGTAATTATGGAGGGAAAGAAACTTGACTCTTCATTGTAAGCTTAGGGATGAGAGAACAGGAAGAAAAAGCTAAAACCCCCCCCCCCCAAAGCCTTATTGTGTTTCTTTTCAGATATATCTCTTCTACCTGTCTACAACTGTGACTGATTCAAAGTTACCAGAAGATTCTTCCCTAAACTGCTATAGGAGTTTTAGTCTCTCTGCATCATTTTTAACAGAGCACGATGAACAACTTTTACAAAATGTGAGGCTCCCATATGACAATCTTTGAACTTTTTGAATGCTCTCTGAAAGATACGAAGCACTCTCCATTCCCCAGCCAGCCTCCTGTAGAGAAAAGGACAAGCTGCAGGTGAACACTGATGATGCTGTTGTGAGAATGGGAAGACAGTAATAGTGGGATATGGAAGAACAAATAAGCAAGATACTGACTTGCCAGAGTATTGGGTGGCAGAAAGCACATACATTGTAAGGTAAAAAGGCAGAAGTACACTGGATCTGATTTTATACACAGAAGGTCATAATGTCTGCTTTGCATTTACAGTAAAATCAGAATAGTTTTATATTTATCAAGGCTACTTTTAGTTGCATATGTCAAAAACAACTGGGGGTACACATCTGAGCTCAAGATAGATATAAAAGGATTAATATGAAAAGGCTGAAGTCAGTGCAACAAATTAAAAAGGGTCCATCCATCCCTTCCTTCCTCCCTCCCTGACTTGAGAAGGTAGCAGAGAATAACTCAGGAGGAATGAGAAATTAAATGTGTGCTACAGAGAAGTAAAAGGTATTTTTCATTGTTATTTTAAATTCCCACTTGGTGTAAAAGGTATTTATCACTTTGTGTAACAGAAACTTTAGTCAATAATTCAATATGTTTGAGCTTGCACCTTAATGACTTGAATTTGAAAGGAAAGGAATGATTCCCAAATCACTAATTTGTTTTCACAGAAAGAAATGCCAAGAAATTAAAGTCTGATATTTTTCACAAATCCCTTAAAAGAGGCCACGCATTCACAGACATTTAAATTCATTCCCAGTATAAAAAAAAAGCATATTTGACTGTTTGACGACATTCTGTAGCAGTTCAGGTGCCATCAGATCTTAAAGATTATTTATTGGCCTAGTAACTTTATCCAAACTCTTGCACAACACAGGGACAAAGTCAGAGAACCAAACTGATTTTAACAGGCAAAAACTGATACTGAAACAATGTTAATGGCATTTTACACTGGAGATTTTTCTAAAAGCACCTACCAACATGCAAGGTGTAACACTTTTCCCAGGAAGGTCACTGGGAGCGTAGCAAATCACTTGAGCAGTATCAGTCCTTTAGAGCGAGGAAGGTGACATCAGTCAAGACTTGCTTTCATGAAGTTATGGATACTTTTTACAAGCATTTACTGCACAGCAGGACCATGAGGGCACCCATACGCATGAAGTTTCTTATTTTTTATTTATACTATCAAACAATAATATAGACTATTTGGTGGGAGAAGAAACAGAAGGGATGGTTTGCCTCTTCCCTAAACTTTGAAAGCTGAGAGTTTCACATACAGTTTTTTATAAACACAAATATAAAATTTGGGTAAGTGTTTGAGCTCACTGGTATGACTTCTGCATAAAGTAACTGAAAAGGAAAAGCAGAGGGCTAAGTTCTGAACACAATCAGTAGCCGAACAGATGACAAGCATACATCTGTGCGCAGCGTAGAGAGACGATGATAGCACAGAAAAGATGGGCTACTGTATCAGCTGTTAGTGGACTATATTCCTGTCAAACGCTGATAAGCTCTACTCATGCATTGCCTTATTTAGTTAGGCTTCTCTGCTGACACACCAGCGCACAGTAACAAGTGTGTGTGATGTTTCCAGTACAAGCAGGCTTCAGCTCCTTCTTTTACTAAGAGCATAACAAATATTAAATGGCTCAGTGTCACTTCCTAAGGCATACTGAAAAAGTCTCATTTGCTGATTTAAGAGCACACTGCCAATCATGAAACTGCATTCTTAATAGTACTTAAGGTGGAAACACACTGCAGACCAAAAAA
The DNA here is from genome assembly GCF_028554395.1 of Pezoporus wallicus. NCBI lineage: Eukaryota > Metazoa > Chordata > Aves > Psittaciformes > Psittacidae > Pezoporus > Pezoporus wallicus. Next base: position 5,902,419 of record NW_026641950.1, read on the forward strand.
AACTGGTCACAAAAAAATTGCAGACTTTCATAATGGAGATATTTACCCTGTACTTCAGAGACTAAGGAATTTACTAGAACATATGAGACAAAGTTCAAGGAGCCTGTAGTTTGGGAATTACTGTTTTAAGGATGAACATATGTTAGCAGTTAAGTTCTGTAGAAGTAATTCAACCTGAAGATAAAACTTTTCAGGCAGTTTTGACCTACATATATGCCTGCATTCTACTAGTACTGTGCTAGTCAGAATGTCTAATCCCAAATACCTTTAGCTACACTTATTCTATGATAGGACACATAAGAGGAGAATATTTTTACTAATGCTAAAAAAACCAACATCTGTTACTTTCACAGCCACTTCTGTGGTCTCACACTCACACAGAACTAGATTTGTCCTGTTTCTTTGAAGAGATTTAACAATGGGCTGTCGTACTCAAGTGTCATTTCAGGAAAACATCACTGGTTTCATTAATAATACTACTATCCATTAACTCGTATACTACAAATATATTTACATCTAAACTGCTATCATCAACATAAATTAGCAGAGAACATGGTGTTAAAGTGTGCACCTCTAAAAGTTTTGTCATCATGTTTCACTTGCTAAGTTGTAAAATCAAGTAATCCGTGATGAGTCTCTTAGGTCATTAGCATGAATTAACAAGATTCTGCTGTATATAATTTCACAGTGCCTGCCAAAAGATCAGCTCTTGAATACAGGAGATCCACTGAATGTCACATATTTAGCTCCCTTTGGAACTATGATAATATAGTCATAGAATAGTTAGGGTAGGAAAGGACCTTAATATCATCTAGTTCCACTCCCACCTTCCACAACACCAGATTGCTTAAAGTCCCATACAACCTGTCCTTGAACACTGCCAGGGATGGGGCATTCACAACGTCCTTGGACAAACTGTTCCTGTGCCTCGCCACCCTCATAGTAAAGAATTTCTTTCTTATACCTAATCTGAACTTCTCCTCTTTAAGTTTGAACCCATTACCCCTTCTCCTATCACTACAGTCCCTGATGAAGAGTCCCTCTACAGCATCCTTGTAGGTCCCCTTCAGATACAGGCAGACTGCTATGAGATCTCCACACAGCCTTCTCTTCTCCAGGCTGAATAGCCCCAATTTTCTCAGCCTGTCTTCTTAATATATTCTATTAAAACTTACTCGGCATTGCAAAATGCCATTAATCATGTTAGCTAAAGCACTCAGCTCATATTCTGCTTTTTTCTAGTAGAGGCAATACGGCCTTCAATGCTCCAGATGTACAGCAGTAGTCATTGGATTTTATCCTTAGAGTACACCAGCTAGATAAGGCATTATTTTCCATTGCACATGGGACAGTCTGTGCACAAGCTTGACTGAAGAATATCTACAACATAAAATGAAACACTGAACAAGTCTGTTCCAGACCTGGAAGCAATATAGTTGCATTAGCACAGTCCTGACAGACCCAGGTCTGAGCTAGTTAGCTTGGCCATTAAGAGCCAGAATAAGTAAGGCTGTTTTTCCACAGTCCAGAGAAAGTGCAATAGGGTCACAGCCTCAGACAGAACCTAGAGCTTGTACTTTCATCACATACACTCTCCCTCTTTCATACAAACCTTCTGAAGTACTCAAAGCCAGGTCACATATCTCTAACATGGTGCCTCACCATAACTAATTTGCTGGAAGGTCACACAGAAGTTTGTGGCATGCTTGGAAATAACCATGCACGTAACCAAGCTCTCCTGTGCAACAGATCCACTGACCTGACAGTGTACGCAGCTCATGAGGCCAGTTCACCAAACCCAGGGCTGGCTTTTGGCTGGTCGAATACTTAGGGAATAGCAGCACACAGCAGACTGCTGACTTTTTGGTATCAACTACCAGAATTACTCTGAAAGTTAACAGCAGCCCACTCCTGACCATCATCTTTCCCATAGCTGCTGCATCTACCACAAGGCTCTCTGGCTGTTGTTACCAGAATTTCACAGCACATTCCATGCCTGCTCCTACAGATCCTGTAGGAAAATGCACAGCCAGGAGCCAGCTGTCTGAATGGCTCCAGCACCCTCTTTTCCTTGGAAGCCTCTGTCATACTGCTTGTGCAATAAGCCACCTATCATTCCTATCACACTGGCGAAAGAAGTTGCTAAGCCACTGTCCATTATATTTGAAAAATCATGGTAGTCAGGTGAAGCTCCTGGATGACTGGAAAAAGGGAAATATAATCCCCATTTTCAAGAAAGGGAAAATAGATGATCCAGGGAACTACAGACCAGTCAGTCCCACCTCTGTGCCTGGCAAAATCTTGGAGCAAATTCTCCTGGAAGGCATGCTAAGGCACATGATAAACAACAAGGTGGTTGGTGACAGACAGCATGGCTTCACTGAGGGGAAATCCTGCCTGACCAATTTGCTGGCCTTCTATGGTGGGGCTATGGAACTGATGGACTGGGGTAGAGCAGTAGATGTCACCTACCTGGACTTGTGCAACGCGTTCGACACTGTCCCACATGACATCCTTGTCTCTAAATTGGAGAGACATCAATTTGATGGATGGACCACTCGGTGGATAAAGAACTGGTTGGATGGCCGCACGCAAAAGGTTGTGGTCAATGGCTCAACGTCCAGTTAGAGACCAGTAACGAGTAGTGTCCCTCAGGGATTGGTGTTGGGACTGGTCTTGTTCAACATCTTTGTTGGTGACATGGACAGTGGGATTGAGTGCGCCCTCAGCAAGTTTGCCGATGACACCAAGCTGTGTGGTTCAGCTGATACCCTGGAGGGAAGGAATGCCATCCAGAGGGACCCTGATACGCTTGTGAGGGGGGCTGATGCCAACTTTACAAAGTTTAACCATGCCAAGTGCAAGATCCTACACCTGGGTTGGAGCAATCCCAGGCACAGCTACAGGTTGGGCAGAGAAGAGATTCAGAGCAGCCCTGTGGAGAAGGACTTGAGGGTGTTGGTTGATGAGAAAATGAACATGAGCTGGCTTCAGTGTGCACTCACAGCCCAGAAAGCCAACCGTATGCTGGGCTGCATCAAAAGGAGTGTGACCAGCAGGTCGAAGGAGGTGATCCTGCCCCTCTACTCTGCTCTTGTGAGACCTCACCTGGAGTATTGTGTGCAGTTCTGGTGTCCTCAACATAAAAAGGACATGGAACTGTTGGAACACGTCCAGAGAAGGGCCACGATGATGATCAGGGGACTGGAGCACCTCCTGTATGAAGACAGGCTGAGAAAGTTGGGGCTGTTCAGCCTGGAGAAGAGAAGGCTGTGTGGAGACCTCATAACAGCCTTCCAGTATCGAAAGGGGCTTAAAAGGATGCTGGGGAGGGACTCTTCATTAGGGACTGTAGTGATAGGACAAGGGGTAATGGGTTCAAACTTGAACAGGGGAAGTTTAGATTGGATATAAGGAGGAAGTTCTTTGTTGTGATGTTGGTGAGGCACTGGAATGGTTTGCCCAGGGAAGTCATGAATGCTCCATCCCTGGCAGTATTCTAGGCCAGGCTGAACAGAGCCTTGGGTGACTTGGTTTAGTGTGAGGTGTCCCTACCCATGGCAGGGGGGTTGGAACTAGATGATCTTAAGGTCCTTTCCAACCCTAACTATTTTATGATTCTATGATTCCAAGTTGTTCAATCAAAACGAAAGAGCAACTCCATCTCTTGTGATCTACAAGACATGTAACTGCAGAGATGAACCCTGAGAACGGTCTGAAAAAGGCGTGGGCTTCTCCCACTCACTTGTAAAGAACATCATGGGTGAAAGCACAGAAAAGCTTGCTGAGGAAAGTTTGAACCCTCTGTGTACATATTTCTCCAGAAACTATATGCAAACAATACTGGTTTTAGGATGATGCTATCTACCATGATAGGATTGAATAAAGGCAAAAAAAAGCCTAGTATCATACCTCTGTCTGTAGGCATTGTTTCTGAGCAACACTGAATAAGTTAATGGGATATATCAAGAGTATTTCAACAAAAGGTGCCCAATTACCTTTCAGGATGTTCTCATGCCCTTTAGCCAGCTGATTATATATTTTCCCTTACATGCAAAGTGATTGCTCTGATGGCATCATTTCCTGTATTCATGTATTCCTTTTTTTTCTTTTCAATTACAGCTTCACAATAGAAAAACAAACAGCAGGACAGGATGTCACTGCAGACTAAGGTGACACTTGGTTGACCTTAGGATATAAGCAAACTTGTCACATTTACAAAGAACAAAATCTCACAGACCTATCACAGGGAACCTGACTAGAGGCAACAGTTCCATTATAGTACATGAGATTTTTGCCATAAAGAAATAAAAAGAAAGCCAGCAGACTACAAAGTTACCTCACCACAAACATTTTTGATGACCATTTCAGTCCATTATCTACACATTGAAGTTAAGCCTTGTTTTTGATTTGTTCACCAATGCAAAAAGAATTCGAGTTACACCATAAACTTACTGCTACTCCTATTTATACAGTCAAGTACTGCAGTACTGTACTGAAAGAAATTGCTTTAAATCTTTAAGATAAATTTAGAGAGAAATCTTGACATTACAAAGCTTTAAGTAATCTATGGGAAGATTAACAATTTTCCTCTTGTTCTCTCTTACAGAGACCTCTGTATAGATTAACTCTAGAAAATCCTTTAATTCAAATGATGCAGAAAATGCAGAGAAAAAAAAGATGACACACAGCTCTACAGCCGGCCATTGTCACCAGATCTTCTCTTGCATACGTAAAGCGCTTTCTAGAAGAATTACTCATCATATTTCAGATTAATAAGGCTCTCGGCAGTGGATCTGATCTAAATTACTATTCACTATTCAACACCCCCCATCCAAAACAAACAACAAACACAAAGAAAGCATGAGACATACTGCCCCAGAGTGACCAAACAAAAGGAGGACTGTATTGTCTAAAAGCAGCAAGATTTTAAAATTTTGAAGTGACAACAGTTATCAGAAACTTTCAGTAAATCCTACTTCCAACCTCTGGAATGCAAAATGACATTCAGAAAAAAAAAAAAATTCTGAAAGAGGATCTGATGTAAATGAAAAACTTTTTTTCACTTGATGTGCTGTGAAATGCAGACTTCTAAAACGCACCACAGTATGAGACCAGCAGCCAACAGAAATCGGATGGTTATATAATTTGGTGGTTAAGTAAAGATATTTTTAGTGCTTAGCTAATCCATCTAATGCATTTCTTTCCAAGAGAAGAACATGCATTATGCTGATAGCAATAACAGGGTCAAAACCATGGGGATATTGACAAGGAATTTATATTTTCTAGAAAATAAAAAAGTATCTTAATTTATTCTTTATGGCATCCATTCTTATGCAAGGCTTATCAGTGATTGGGAACAGGTGACACTTTATAAATAATTGAATGGAGGAGCTAAAAGAAGGAAACTGTCACAAAAATGTTTCAAACAGCAGTCTCGTAATGCAAAATGTTGATGACACCTCAAGATAATCAAGTAAATAGAAAACCAAACGTGTAGGCAATTTCTGAATGGCACATGAAGTTTATGCTGCATGGGAAACGTGAAGCAACTGATACTTTTTTTCTAAACACCCCCCCCCCCCCCCAAAAAAAAAAAAAAAAAAAAACTCAACCCAAAAATCCAAAAAAAAACCACACCCCAACCCCTAAACCACAAAACACCACCAAATCCAAACAACAAAAACCAACCAAACAAGAAAAGCCAAACCAAACCTCACAGTATTATTTTTTGAGAATGGACAGTAAAGCAGCCATAAAGAGATACTAACATAATTTTCTGATAGCTCTAAAATTCAAGATTTCCATTTTTTCTCTTAGTTCCTTTTTACAGTGCTGTTGCTGCATTAATGTTAAATGCTTAATAAAGTAATAAATACTTGATATAATATCTAAAATATTTTACAGAAAACTACAACTATGAAAACTAAGAAAATGTAGGTTTGCAGTGTTTATCATTGGGGATATTACCAGAATCTTGCCGTTCATTTCCCCTTATATTCTACTTCATATTAATCTTAGAAGAAACAAAACTTACTTAAACCAAGAAGAATGGGAATAGGAGCAAAGCACATCAAAAATACTTTTATAAACAGTAAATATTCTTGAAAAAAACCAACTTGAGCTAAAATACTCCTCACTATGAACTGAAACAAACTACAGCAGTCATACTGTTAACAGGTCTTACTTAATCTACTTTAAAGTTTCATTTATAAATAGATACAAATGTGAAAGTTGCATACAAAATGTTTCCTCAGCTGATGTGCACCTAAGCAAGTTCAATTTCCATCTCCCTTGGAACTTTTACTTGCAAAATGAGACAATTCATTGCCAAAGAAAAGATGAAAAGATCAGAACATTTCAAAGATATGAATTAGTTTTGCTAAGGAAAAGACAATAAATGGTCTCAGCCAGAGAGATAATATCAAATGGTTTTAAGTTTAACAATGAGCGCATAAAAGCACATAATCCAAGAGGAAACTGTCACCGTAATTTTAAAAAGTGAATTTCTATGCAAAACCAGAACTAATTTCTTGCATGGATTTAGCAGCGCTAGGTTATACATCCACTCAAATATGCATTTTCACATACTGGCAAATTCATTTGCTTTTTCAGAGAAAAGTATCTTTTCAAGTATCAGATTACATACAGTGAAAGTAGAGAAGAATTCTTCAAATTGTTAGGGATGTTCAACAAGCAAGCAATGTTTCTGAAGACAGTTTAAGCTGACTTCTCAGACTGGCCTGTGAAGACTCAGTCAGGATGATCTTTGAACTGTCAACCAAAAATGTCCATTTTAGTAATAATAGCTGAATAAATACACTGTGAAATAGCAAATAAATGGAAGGACTTTTGTCGTGTGAAAGGTTTTGCCGGACCAATACTTCTACGACCCTTATGCAAACACCAGTGCACAATTCAACATTTCTAAGTACTTTTTTTATACTGGTCCATAATTTAATAGTGTTCTGTATCAAGAGGATTCCAGTCTTGCTTTATCGTTGCTGGAAGCAACAGTCCATGGCCAAAATTTATCATGTAATGGAATGACTGTATATGTCAGCAGTTAACTCACAACTTAACAGACCTCAAAACCACTTTTACAGCTTTTTATCACTGTAAGTGCAAGGAGCAGATGAATTCAAATCAAATATCCATCACATTTCAAAGTCAGAACTTTAGTGAACTGTTAAAAGCCACTGAGAGCATATTCTGATCAAGAATCAATTTGAAGAAAACATAAAATCAAATTTAGCACAAACACCTTGATAAACTTACTCAGAATCACAAAACATTTTGGGTAGGAAAGGAAGGACCTTAAAATAATCTAGTTTCAACCCCACTGCCATGGGCAGGGACACCTCACACTAAACCATGCACCCAAGACTCCACCCAGCCTGGCCCTGAACACTGCCAGGGATGGAGCATTCACAACTTCCTTGGGCAACTCATTCCAGTGCCTCACCACCCTTACAGTAAAGAACTTCTTCCTTATATCCAATCTAAACTTCCCCTGTTTAAGTTCGAAACCATTACCCCTTGTCCTATCACTACAGTCCATGATGAAGAATCCCTCTCCAGCATCCTTGTAGGTCACCTTGATATACTGGAAGGCTGCTATGAGGTCTCCACACAGCCTTCTCTTCTCCAGGCTGAACAACCCCAACTTTCTCAGCCTGTCTTCATACGGGAGGTGCTCAAGCCCCCTTATCATCTTTGCGGCCCTTGTCTGGACTTGTTCTAACAGCTCCTTCTTATGCTGAGGACACCAACACCTTTTGACTCACACTCTTAACTTCTGGTTATAGAATCACAGAATTGTTTATGTTGGAAAAGAAACAGAACATAAGGGGATAAATTATTATTTTTCCCAACCAAGAAGGTTCACCACTGGATATCCACAGAACTCAGGGCTGAAAACCCATGATGTTCACAAGTATTGGTTGGTTGGGCAAAGGTGTGAAGAGCTAAGAAGCAGAACTTGTGATTATCAGTGTTACAAAAAAAAAGTCAGAGAGCAACTGCAAAGAAGGGCTGCACAAAACTCACTGTTCACTCTTAAATACCAAATGAAGTTCAATTTAAGTGAGTGATGTGTAAGGCAGAACAACCCTAACTTCATAAATAGAATCACAGAATGATGTAATCATTAGGGTTGAAAAGAACCTTAAGATCATCTAGTTCCAACTCCCCTGCCATGTTTTATTATTAAATAAAATGTCCTTGAAGTTAAACCAGGACACCTCAGGAATGAGCTCTTGGGAGAACACATCTATGTAGCAGAACTGGGAAAACATCTAAAAAGGACAGGAATAATCAAGAGGTTGTTTCAGATGTTAAACATTTACATGGGCTTGAGGGGAGTCAAGCTCATAAGAGATATTTACTCTTGGACACTAGCCGTGAAAAGACTGCGCCTCTGCCTTCCCAGACAATGAGAACAGAGGATTGTAGAACAGAGTACAAAAAGAGCAGTAGTAAAAGAGGAAAATCATAGTGAGGCAGGCAAATAAAATCTAGTCAGTGCTTGAAAATATGTACCAATGTCTATTAGATGTATAAAAAAGATAAATGTATTAATTGCCAGAAAAATAAACAAAAGTCATAATACGTATCACTGATCAATTAGTATTCAAACAAACAGCAGTACTCATTTAACTACATGAGTTTTCAGAAAATTATTATTATTTGGGAAACATACATGTAGATCAATGCAGGGGGCAATAGCTAAATCATTTAAATTACTATTTTTCCTGCTGCAGTGGTTCACTGAAAAACATCCTACCCTGTAGAATACCCAGACAATGCTACAGTTAAATGACAGAAAGTTTTCTTATCTCTTTGAAGAAAGAAGCTGGGAAGGTTCTGTATTAATTGGTTTTGTCTTTAAGCAAAGCATCAAATAAATTACCCAAGCTCTGACTAGTGCTACTAGCCCTATGTACATAGCTGTACTAAGTACAGTAGAAATATATCTTTTTGGTTTTGAGAATATTTTTACAGCAACTAATAATGTAAGCCTAATGGCTTTGCACTATGGTTCATATGAAACCAACCTGTACAAGCAACCCAGATTTTGTTTTTTTAAGGGAGATTTATTTCCATCACAGAAAACCTCCTGAAAGTCAGTAGAGACAGATGCTGTTTGTGGCTTAGCTTTTGAACAACTGTAATGCAGATCAAAACTGAGATGCTGTGTAAAAACTAAGGCAAGAATCTGCATAACAGCTCATCTTTGTATGCAAAACAAAATATTAGTCTTTTGCTAGTGCATCTCACTATCATCAAAAAAACCGCAACAACATTAGTGTTTTCACATATATTTGCTGGGCTGCCACTATAAAGACTTTCAGCTCCTAAATTAAGTACTATGGAAACCAGGCAAAAAATCCTTATCCATCTCATTAAAGAAACATTTCAAAAAGGTCTGTATATTAAAAAAAGGCTTCCTTAGATGGTTGTTTTAAAAAACAGTGGTGCAGTGTTGGTTCATTTACATTTTGAAAACAGAATATTTTTAATCTTGTACTAGCAATCCCCTAAATTTAAACATGTTAGGAAAGCAACTCTAAGGTAACAATTGTGTGTCCAGTACAAACACAAAGTAAGACTGGCTACACTCCAGAACTGCCTTTTTTTTTTTAATTTCCTTAATATATCCCTATTCAGATGTCTGGCTGTAGGTAGGTGAATTAGGATATAGGTAATTTGATCAGAAAGTGAAATACTTGAGACTTTGTAAAATTTCCAGCTGAGGGATAGTACAGGAGTAATTCTGCATATTTTCAGCCATGTAATCTTACTGCATTAAATACTAAGAAAAGAAATAAAATCTGTGTAGTGATGTTTGTGTGATTTGTATATTCCAAGCAGATGTATTTCTCATTCTCCAGCAAATAACAGAGAAGCAGTCCAAGATTATATTCTGTTACCAACAAGTTGTTTCATCCGAGTGAAAATGTGCCCCACTGAAGTTAGTGCAGTAATTCCCACAGGATTCAAGGAACATATGCTTTCCTCTAAAGAATTCAGAATTAACATTAAAATTACCATCCGTAGTAGCTCAAGACTTAAAATTAAGTTCCCCACAGCATTATATTTGTTATTTTAAAATAGACTATGCATTAAAATGCTTAAAACTGATTTTGTTTTGAACCTAAGGCAGCTCTTTGTACTAAAGCAAACAGTCTTATAAATACCTTTGGTATTTGTTGGATCCTATTCCTAAACACGTTGTTCATATTTCAGCTATAATAAGCACAGCACCTCAAAGATGTGTGAGGCACTAGTCTTGCAAGTGTCCAGTTCAGTTTCTTGAGTAAATTGAGATTGGTAGTGTCAGCTAAATTCATAATGGAAAGCTGTGTGTGGTGCACATTCAGTGCCATTTGGAATGACTGGCAGCTGCCATCTAGTGTGGACACAAACTATACTACCACATCCATATAATTCCATCTCTTCCTAGAAATCACAGTTTGTTCAGGTTAAGCTGAGAGCACTGGTCACACAAGGCAATGAAAACAAGGAAGGAACTGGCTACTAAACCATTTAGTACTCTTTCCTCACAGTTAAGACACACTTCACATAAATCCACCACATGCAGCACACCATAAAGAAGCTTACTGTGAATTAAGGTTACGAAAATATATGAGCATTGTTTTCTTATTTAACCATTGTACAGTGAACACCGGTGCCCAGGGGCGGATAACTGAGCTGCACTGTTCAGAAGCAGGTGCAGCCCAGTGACGTGAAGCCAACGCTAACTGTCCAGGCCCAGACTGGGGCAGTGCCAGGCCAGGGCTCAGGATTAGGAAGAAGCTCTTTACTGTGAGAGAGGTGAGGCACTGGAAGAGGCTGCCGGAGGAAGTTGTGACTGCCCCATCCCTGGCAGTGTTCAAGGTCAGGTTGGATGGGCCTTTGAGCAACCTGGTCTAGTGGGAGGGAGGTGTCCCTGCCCATGGCAGGGGGTTGGAACTAGATAATCTAAAGGTCCTTTCCAACCCAAACCGTTCTATGATTTTATAATCCCCAGGGTCAAATATTACACAAGCCAGATACTGGCTCCAGTAGGCTGCTATGACAGCAAGTGAGAACAGGGACACAAGGAATTCCAGGCTATGGCAGCAGACTCACTCCCAAGCAAAATCAAAACTGTGATATGGGGTCTCTGCCATCAAGTCAATCCTCCTCCACCTGCCTTCTCAGGCCATGCCACCAACTCAAGGCTCAGAACAAAGCAGGCTGCTCATGACATGGGATCACAATCAGAGTTGTAGCAGTTTTCTATTAAAAAGTAAAGGCCATAGCATTTGTAGACCTGGACACAAACATGCTAAAAATAAAATTGAGCTGTCTAAAAAAGCTACTCTGAAAAAGAAATCGCTGCAGAAAAGGCACCGGTCTTTTAATCACCCTTCAGTGCTCCCCTTAAAAGGCCTTCCCAACTAGAGGCTTGCTAGGCACTGCTATCTGAGCACAGACAGCTAACTAACAAGGAGGAACTGCTCTGTGTTATTAGCTGCAATATATTAATTTTACTGTGATCTTGATCTCTGGTCCTTCCACAGTCTTCTGCCAGTTTCTGTTTGTTGGGCACTGCCACTTTCCCAGGCTTCAAGGTCTCTAAACAGCTCTAAACAGGGTCATTTGTTTGTGGGGTGCCTAACACAAAGGCACCCTTATCTTCCACCAAACCTCAGGTGCTCATGTAATGAAAACCCATTACAATACTACTTTTAAGGTGGTCAGCAGTTCTCATGGCATATTATGACAGCACACTTTACTTAAAACTCACTCAGAACTTTAATTAAAAGTATTTAGCTTCTGTAGAAAGGAGAATAAACAAGATGATAACAATTCTGTAACCTGCTTGTTTTATGACCTGAAAGACCAATGGAGTATAACGAAAATACCTACAAGGAAACATTTTTTCTTCTGATTTCTTTCTCCCTTTCCCTCCATACACTATCTGTTGATTCGTATTTCTTATAGTACTTTTATCTTGTCCCTCTCTGTCTCTGCAAAGTTTTTTTTCCTCAGAGAGTCAACACTTAAAGGAGAGTTTCATGTTGAGTATTACTGAGATAAAACCTGAGGGGAGGGAAAAAAAGCAAAAGAAAAGGCCTGGCTCTGAGAGGTAAATTCTGAAACCCTAATACTTTTTTTGAAAAAATCTGGTACATGAAGGATTGTATGTAAACAAATACCTTTCCTTCTGCTTCCAGTGCTACATGTTTACTTTACAAGACTGATACACATAAGAGCACTCACTGACATGGAGTAATTAGAAATTAAGTTTATGTTCAGACTCTGAGATTTAATTCCAAAAACCACTGAAGTTTATATCACTATAAGTACTGATGAGGGCAAAGTTAATATAATACACTAAATAGCTCCTCTGATGAGAACTTAAGTGATTTTCATACCAGGAAGAAGTGCTCTAATATAATTCCAGTTCATACTGAACAGCAGAGGGATATCTCCTTCGAATAAAACACACGACAGCAATGAAAAGAAAGTTCAGAATCCCTGCACTGAGAATCATCTGATACACTCAAACCAAGTTTCTATTTGAGTTTGCTGAGTGGACATTTGGGGCTTTTTAACTTCTGTCAAAGGGCTCTTCTAAATGTACATCTTCTAGAACTTGAACCACTTTACAGGTGCTTGAAAACACATAGGAAAGAAGTTACTAAAAATTTCTGGAAGGCAGCTTTTCCTTTTAGACACCAAGACCACAAACTGGTCTACAGAGTAAACAGTAAACCTGACTGCTTTTGGCAAAAAAGGGTTAAAGATTAATTTGAACTGATTACTGCCTATTTAAAAAAAAAAAAGAAAAAAGTAAAAAAACAAAAAAAGCCTTTTAATATTTTAAAAGGGTAAAATGTTGAGCATATGTCTGAAATTCACCATTCTGGGATTTTTATATTTGTGCCTTAATATTTTGTATTACATGTAACTAGTAGAACTATAATAAACAATCAAGACCGTTAAGCTGCATTATCATTTTTATTCGTTACAAATTTACAGTCTGTTTTGGATACAGATCTGTGTCACAGAGGCTGTTTCCCTGATAACAGCAGCTTTCTACACCTCTCCAATTTTGTGATCTGGTATCTTTCGAAAAATGCTGCTATTATATCTAAAACACCTCACTAAAAATGCCTCAAAACCCTAAAGAGTCAGGAGAGCAATGTAAATTAAGATTTAGAGAAGAACCAGAAGCACTGAGAAGTACCTCAGATTTTTCTTCGTATACCTAACTGCCATTTTAGATAAAGGAAGACTACACAGCTTATTAACAAGGACTTTAAGCATAAAAAAGACACCGGGAATACAAGGTAAAACAGTGGTTGGTCTTGTTGACAACTGTGTGGACACCTGTCACAGGTCAAACTACCGGCCAAACCTGTCATGACTAGCAGGGAGCTATGAAGAGGAGTATGGTCTGGTTTCATTTGGCTGAGCAAAGATTTTGGAAATAAACAATACAGAAAGAACAGCATATAACCCAAAGCTGCATTGAAAAGGAAGGTATCTGGCTGAGAGACAGGGTTTCTAGCTCTTCAGAATGGAAACCTGGACATTTGATGTTTTTTCGGGGTGGGAAAAGGTCTATGTAGAGTTCTTCCACTAACAAGGGAAGATTAGAGTGAGCATGCATTGCTGGTGACATCTGCCAGGTCTGAAAACATAGAAGGTTTTACAGGCCAGTGTGCCCAGGTAAGGTTATGCCAGATGGGCAGAACCACCTTTGTATTACACATTAGAGAGATTACAAAAGGCATTCCTCCTGGGCTTTTCTGTGTAGTAGTGACTGTTAGGAAACAGACAAGACCACTGTCCTCACGTTCATCTAAGACATTGCAGGAGTGCTACTGTTGGAAGAATTAATATATTATTATGCCATGGTTTAACTCCAGCCAGAACAAAGCACAACGCAGCCGCTCACTTGCTCCCCTTCCCCCGTGGTGGGATTGAAGAAGAATTGGAAAAAGGTAAAACTTGTGGGTTAAGAACAGTTTAAAAATTGAAATAAAGTAAAACTTAACACTAATACTACTAGGTGTAATGAAAAGGGAGATAACAAAGAGAAAAAGAAACAAAATTCAAGAAAAAAACCCCAAGTGATGGACAATACAATTGCTCAAAACCCACTGACTAAGATGCTCACCTCAGCCCCAAGCAGCCATCAGCCCTCCCTGGCCAACTCCCCCCAGTTCATACTGAGCATGACATCATATGGTATGGAATATCCCTTTGGCCAGTTTGTGTTAGCTGTCCCAGCTGTGTTCCCTCCCAACCTCTTGTGCTCCTCCAGCCTTCTCACTGGCAGGGAATGAGAAGTTGAAAAGACCTTGATCAGGGTCAGCACTATTTAGCAACCACTAAAAACATCACTGCGTTATCAACATTATTCTCATACTACATCCAAAACACAGCACTGTACTAGCTACTAGGAAGGAAATTAACTCTATCCGAGCCAAACCCAGGACATATTAATGTATTAGTTTGGTAAAAAAGCATTCCCAAACCAGTACTGGTCCTCAAGTTTCACTGGGACAGAAGCAAGTTCTTTCATCCTGAAACTGTATCAATCCTGTCAGATTAGAATTTAGCAACCTTTGGATGTGGAAGTTTCTTCCTCAATGCCCTTTTAGAACCTATTCCAGATGATTTGGCTCACAGTCTGTACTACTGACTGCCAGTATGACAGTCCCTTAGTTCACATAATGCCATGAACTTGCTCCCACTGCTGATACTTAAGGCAATTCTGAACACTCAAGGGGTGGAAAGTGTTGCATCATCCTTACTGGGCAACACTCAGAAGTGAAGTTAATAGAGTCTTTATGCCTGATGTTGCCTGACTAGGTGTCAGGTCTCTGCCTCTGACTATCAGTACTGTAGCGCAAAGGCGACTAACGAGTGGAAACCTGAATCTGCAATCGTGCTATTCATACAGTCCATGGGACTGTTTCAGAGAAATTCTCAGCTGAAAAACCTATGGTTACAGGTGCGCTACAACTGATGCCTTCTGTTGCTGCACTTTCAAAAACTCTTCTCAAGAAATAAACCTTGCTTTCATGGACTCTTCCAAAAGAAGCAATTTGAGCTCTGTCCTTTACCTAAAATTGAAGGGAAGGAACAGCAAACATTTCAGAGACATACCGCTTCTTAAAGGGGAAGCACAGACATTGCACATTGTAACCTCACTTACAAGGTCTCAGACTACGGCTTTTTAATAGCTTTATATGGAATCATGGTGGCAACTCTTCCCCTCCACACACCCCTCAACATCAATTTTTTCACATCTAGGGCTTACTATGTACTGACAGGACATGAATGGAATCCAGTAATTCCCTAAAGTTAGCTGTTACTGATGTGCTTTGCTAATACGGTATGCTGTCATGTAATGCCTTACATATATCTATAGAAGTAGTTGAGTATATGTTACCCTCTAGTAACTTAGGTGACCATTGCTCAGAAGGCTTTCCTAACAGTATGCCAAATTCTTCATGTTTGTGTCTTGACTACTTTTCACTAACAGCCATCCATGGTATGCAAGTTCTTCCACTTACACAGTTTTCAGTCTATTCTGTATTCTTTATGACTGTCAGAAAAAGGATAGTCACACTAGTGACCACACTAGATCAGGAATCAGTTGTCCAGCTCCAAGTGTAATGAGATATCCCCCTTCTAAAATAGCATGAAGATTTTCTTTCATGCACATTTCCTGGCTCTTTTGTGGTCCACAGCATATTTCAGGAAAAGCCTGCCTGAGGAAACAAACTAAAAACAGCAACAGAGAAACTGCTACAGAAAACTACTGGAAGGCATTAAAAATTAAACAGCTTCTTAAAGAGCTCTCAGACTTAATAGCAAAACCTATTAAATTTGTTTATACTGTTTTCATTTGTAACAATTCAATTTCAGGCAACTTTGCTTGGTTGTTGGTTAGGAGTTCAAAGTGAAAATGACATTTTTTTCCCCACTATTTATACCCATTAACACTTTTCCCATCTCAAACACTTGACAGGATTGAGGAGGGGGGAGGGAAGGGCAGAGATGACCGCTATGGTTTAAAGTGGTGGTTATAAGACCCAGATGAGTTCAGACTGCAGCAGGCATGCTCCAAAAAGAGAGCTCTCATACAGAGCTCTTTGAACGGATACTGTCGTTGGCAACCACATCAACAGCCTCTAAGCACAACAGCCTCAACCATTATTCTTACACTGTTCCTACCACAGTCTCTCGGATAAACAGATGCCATCCTAAGATGCTCGATGTCAAATGTGAAACTTCAGTGAGTCTCAGATGTTATCCAAAAAATCAACACAGTAAGCGTATGGAGCGTGCTTATGGGAAAATATTAGTCTTCGCCTCACATGCCCCAAATAATCCATTTGCTCACTAGTTTTATTTTCCAAACAGGTTTAAAGGCATAATGCAGCAGCTCTAGAGTGAAAGAAGGAATGTATGAGAATGGAAATTTACTTTCACAGTATATTATGGAACACATACAAACATCTTTGCTCAAATGAATGGAAGCTCTACGTTTCATACGTGTAATGCCTCAAAAGTCAACAGAGTTACACATGTGAAACTGAAAAGTGAGTATGTATTCATTCACTAAAGACATTTACAGCCTTGTACTTTTGAATCTTTTGTCAACAATAAGGGCTCACATACTGTAACACAATCTTGTTTCTGAAAATTCAGTGACGAACAAATATACTTTGTGATAACATACCTTGAAGTTGCAATTTCCACTTTGGTTCTTGCCATGGCAGCTGCTCGCTGTGCACCCTCTATTGCTCTATCCACCTTTTCTCTAGTTTTTGTGTTTCGTATTGGTATAAGTTGCTTTCTTATTCCACGGACTAAAACATTATTTTTGTATTTTCCCTCTTCTTTGGTGCCATCTGGAAACATGGTACATCCATATCCATGCCTCCTGTTATTTAGCCATTCTCCTTCATATTTCATACCATTTGAACGCTCACTAATACCAAAACCACTGCGCTTGTCATTCTTCCATTCACCCATATAGGTTTCCGTAGTGGTGGCATCAACATGGTCTTCCATGGGGGAATAATCACAGTCACCATCTCCAAAACTAATTGTAGAGTTGGCATCACTAGAACTAATTCTGCTCATAGCAGCATCACTCCTAACAGAGCTCCGTTTGCTAGATATCGATGATCTAGATTCAGATTTTCTAAGTTTTATACTACCAAGAAGTGATCCTCTTCTGAATAAGCCTCCTTTTTTCTTAATGCCCATTGCCTCTGCATCACTGTGGAAATTGAGCACAAAACCTCCTCTTGTTCCGGCTGGACTGTCTGAAGTGGCATCATGCAGAACAGTGCCGTTGCTCTGCTCACTTCGAAGTGAAGCAAGAGATGTTCGGAGGGGTGAACGGATCACAGTTGCCATGCCATAGGGTACACTCTGACGTACACCATAGCCATGTCGCATCCCTCCTGTCCATTGCCCCTGGTATGTACCTTTTAAAGTAATAAGAAGAAATTAAATTTAGGAAGCAGACTTAGACTTACTATACTTGTAAAAGACCTAGCATGCTACATCCAGTACACTACAAGGCAATGCTATGTTGTCAGCTCTGGTTTTGGTAAGAAGAAACGCAGAAAAATCACAGCACATGACATAGTAGATAAAATACTTCTGTTACTTGTTTTTCATACAAGTTATTTTTCTGCCTAGCAAATCCTTGTTTTCCCAGCTGACGTAATTTATTTTGTCAACTAAGATACAGTAGCTATCATCGCAAGCATTTTTTGAATAGATCTGTCCAGAGGGAAAAAAAAAAAAAAAAAAAAAAATCAAGATAACCTTCTAAAGCAGGACTCCCTATTTTTTAAGGTTGTCAAATGAGGAGGTGGTCAGCAGAAGCAGAACCATACTGCATATGGTCAGCTGGAGAGGAAGACAAGGATGGAGGGGGGGGAGGGAGCAGGACACTCATAGCTCTTTCCTCCAGCTGCTCAGAGAAAGAGCAAGGAGTAGTAGTAAAAGTCCTGTTATTCTGGGTTTAAGGTGACTACAGACCTCTCCATGTCATGACATATTTGACAAAACGCTAAATTGCCCTGTCTTGAGATGGGGCTCTGGATCCACTGCTATAAATCTCTATTGTAAAATTAAAACAGTTTAAAGGCTTGCATGTACTTGAACAGAAGAGCAAAACCTTGGTAAATCTTACTCTTTACGAACTCTTGATACCAACACTTTCTGGCATTCCTGGTATCATAAAAATGGCACTGTATTCTGCACCATGTTGTGACAGAAAGATCAGAAACATGAATCCTTTAGCACTTTTTTTCCCCCTTTCATTTGTTTTGCAGTACATAAGAAACAGAGACTTGCACAGCATTCTGCCATAAACACATTTCACTGCTGCAATCACAACTATTTTGTAAATGACCAATACAAGGAACAACATGGTATTTGATATGAGAAGTCATGATATTTATGCAAAGCTGCATTTGAGCCAACATCCAGCATTATCAGATTACTACTGCAGACTTGTATTCATAGAATCAGAGAAGTTTGGGCTGGAAGAGATCTTAAAGACTATCTCATTCCAAACCCCCTGCCATGGGCAGGGACACCTTCCACTAGATCAGGTTCCTCAAAGCCTCATCCAACCTGGCCTTGAACACTCTTGAAAGGCATTTTCATTTTGACAGGATACATACTCTAGTGTCCCGTCTTCGAAAGTCATTTGTACCGAAAATTCCAAAGAAGTTCCAAAGAACAGTGCCAGGAACCCCACAAATACAAGGTAATGCGCTTTCTAAGGTCATTTCACTCTAATTCCCATTAAACTGCTTTAAGCTTCTCAAAATGAAGTCTCTCACACACCTAGTGCTGCTTTTTTTTTTATTTAAAAAAATAAAAGCTATTTTGAGTCTGGATATTCTTACAGAGGGATGAATAAGCATCTTTAAAATACTTTGATTTTGATCTGCTTTAATTAGAGCACTTATTAAAAACTATTCTTCAGAGAACGAAATATCAAATGTCAAATTCAATGCTTGACTTCATTTTTGTGAAAATATTTGTGAAATGCCTGCAGTTTCAGATGTAGGTCAAAGCTTCATTTGCTTTGAGATTTGATCTCCTTTGTATAAGCATACTACTTTGATCATGTACATGCCAATTATCTATCAATTACTGCTTTACTATATTACCTCTTCTGCTAAGTTACATTTCAATGTTAACATGCAATTAAATTTGCCAAGTCCGCTTTCTTTATTACATCAAACTAGATAGGTTCCACAACATAACTATTTTGTGTTGGTAGAAAATTCTACAAAGTGGAAGCAGGTTTTTTTTTTATAACAGATGGCTGCTGACACAAACAAACAACTTAGTTTCTTTCTCATTCTCTGTCTCCTGGATACCTACTGCTTTGCTGGTTGTAAGGGTGCTGAATCTAGAAACATGATTATTTAAAAAACTCCTCAGCATATGGAAAAGAACAAATAGAAACATGAGCACAAAGCACTGGTATGACGTATTCTGTAAATACTGCAAAAGTACAGCCACATTGCATTATTTTTCTTTATTAAACAGACATTTATTAATATTGTATGAGTATAAACGACTACATTTTGTCCATAATTATATCTGAGATCCCCCTGGTATTGCAATGATATGCTGGAGCTAAGAATCTGACTACATATACCTACAGCTACGTACAACAACGTGTCTAACATTCTGCACCAGTTAATTTAATTTAGAAATAATGAATCCAATACTAATTTTGATTATACCCCAATATCATATTAGAGTAGCAACTTGTAATTACGGCTCTTTATGTTGCTATTTGAGTGTCAGACTAAAAGCAGAATCCACTTATTTCAGTATGGAATTTTATGAGAGTACAAAAGGGCAGCCTTTTTTCTTACTAATATCTGGGTTTAATTAATAAAAATGGAAAACTCAAAACCAATTAATTCATTTAAGACTCATATTTTTCACTACTCTGTAGAAAGAAGTGGAAGTGGTCACTGTTGCCCATAAAGGCATTAAACCAAGGATAACTGATGTGCTGCTATTTACTCGTTTGATTTTCCTTTCTACTAGGGAAATAAAATCAATGCCAGCTTCTTTTAAAGAGAAAATAGTCAATGAGGAAATGGAAGAATCATACTGAACTGGTCCTTTGAAAGTACCCAAGATACTTAGCCAGAATTCTGTGCAGTCTTGGAGGTGACAACAATCTCTTCTATCATTACAAATCCATTAAGGGAAAGGCATCTGATACTAGTGTGCTAGAAAGTGGAGTCATTTTCCTTGACTTTTCAACCTACATTTTAAATGAGAAGTCTGGAGAGCAGTGTCCAGAATGCAGATACGAGAGACACAGTAATTTGACTGATGATATCAGACTCAACTGTAATACCTTCTTCAACAATAGAAATTTTAGGAAACTTTACATGAGCAAGTTAAGGTTTGTTAATATTACAATATAATTAAATATTACAGCAAATGACATAATATGTGATAAAAAAAGCTTTTCTCTTATGTGAAGATACAATATATGTAACATTTACCTATCGATATAGATATTATGTCTATATAAATATGAATACCAACATGCACACTGTATCCTGCTTTCCCTTATAATGCTTCACTTACACATTATCTTATATGCTGACTGTTCAGAGTTCTTGTAATGGTCACCTGTGAAATTTTAATTAACACTCTAACCACCAAGCTAATCTAAAACTGTATTTGACCATAAAACAATAGCATTTTTCAGCATTAATTTTCCAAAAGCTAAATTTGGTATCCTTTTTAACTAAAGAAATGTTCAGGCACAACTTCTACCGACCATCCACCTGGTGTTCAATTGGTTCCCTTGAAAACGTATTCATATTTTGAGTTTGGGAACTATTAGAAAGTATGTTTTCCCTCTTGTTTCTATTGGCAAATTGTTGTAAGGTATAATTTCATAACCTGTCTCTTTGGAGTTGTGCCATCCTTCCCAAAAATCCCTCAGTATAAATTACAGCTGTAAATGTTATTGCCTACTTGTGGCTAAAACTTAATACTATACTGTGTGAAAAAACTGAGAGGCTGAGGACCTACTGAACTACTCCACTTGCTCCTATAGTTTACTTAAGTCTTTTGTGGTTTAACAAATTTGTTGTTAGACCAGCATTTTTATGTGCTTTTCAGACTCAAATATTAGATAAGCATCCACGTAGAAAGAAGACTGCTTAGATACCACAAATATACTATCAATGACTGTTGCTTAGGATGCATTTGCCACTGACCTCCCTCTGTGGCATGGCAGTGCACAACCTTACAGCAAGATGCCCACTATTGCTATTGTTGGCAGGACCATAAATTGCAAACTAATTTACACATACTGAAATTCCAAATTAGGCATTATTCCCTCCATAAAATATCCTCCAGCAGGCTTGCAGATTCATACAGGTTCAACAAAATCCCGTTTAGAGGCAGCACAGAAGTCCAGACTGCCACAGGGAACAACCTGACAGGCCACCTGAAGGCCCATGGAATGAGTGAAGGATCATGGTTTATAATTCATAGTGTTTTCCTCAGAGATTTGACTGAGTGACAATTTTAAGCATTTAAACACAGCGTGACATATATTACTCATGTCGTGCAAAGTGCTGTGTGCATAAACACTGAGGAACACTGTCAGTGATTGTACTCCTTTTTGCCCTCTCAACTACATCTCCTAATGCCACCAATACATTTTAAAACAACTGAGGGGAGAAAAAAACAACAACAAAGAAAAGCAGCAAAGAGGCCTGGATTTTAGCCAATCTGAAAACAAACTGGCAATTGGCATTGTCTAAACAGTTATCTCCCTATGCTGGTATTCTCAGGTCATAATAAGGAGAGAGCTTTCCTGCAAATATTTCACAGTATGTTAAAAAAAATGTATGTAAAGCTGATTTCCTTGTAAAAACACTTTATACATTCTACTGGTGTACAAATACAGCTATTGTTAACCCGAGTATGAAAACAAAAACACATCTGCAGACATCTATGACATGCTGCTTTGCTTCATTCATAAGTACTTTCATTAAAATCAATGGGACTTCACACCCTCTGTTCACATGAACTGCAACACGTGAAAGACTGGGGCCATGGTAACAGGGTACAGTTCACAGGACTAAACATCTCACAGTGTAAACTGCATGCTTCATGCGCTGATTCACACAAAGGATTTCTTGCGCATTCTAAGTCTAAAATTCAAAAAATTTAGCTCCAAAGACCAGGATTAAATTGAGATTTTAAATATTCCACAAGAATCCTAAAGAAAAAGATAAAAGGAACTTCAGATTGAGAAAATCACTCCTGGAAGATTTACTGGAATGGCAATTTACTTTTCTGTAAAGAAAAAAAAAAATTCATCTACTCTTCAGCTTGTAATTTATTAAACAAAACAAATATAATGAACCCTGAAAAGTCTATTGTGTGGTAAAATTAAAATTCAGATCTCTTTCATGCTTTGTTTTTTGTTTTTCAGTCCCCAAACACACATCTCTGCTGTCTCTCAGCATCAGAACTTTACACACCAAGGAACAATTTTCAGACAGCTACAAAAAGGTGCCACCCAAGAGATTAAAAGGCACAAAACTAACAGTACATTTAATTTTCTGAATGAATCTTACCAAACTATCTACGTTTTGCATTTTCAGAAGGAAAAGATGACCTCAACTATAAACGTGTCTTCCTCTGCTTAATACAGAGATATCTGTTCTCTGACATGATCCTGAAAGTTTGGCCGCAAATCTCTTAACAGAATTCCTTGAAAGAACCATCAACATCATCAATCAAGAGACCTGATACATGGGTTAGTCCTTGAGTTACATCATGTGAACATTATCTCCAATTTTGGTAAATTCTATTTACTTCATATTACTGAAGTATGCTGCTCAAAGGTGCAGTGAGCAGCATTTCTGGAAAAAAAACCAAACCAACCAACCAAAAACAAACAAAAAAACAGAAAAAAAAACCAACAAAACCCAAAACTCTTTAAGCCTAAAACTGGAAGCAGTGTTTCCTGTTACAATGGCATAATCCAAGTTGAAGAACAACTCTGCAGAAGCTGCAGGTGGCACTTCCGCTGATGCCAATGACATTACAGCAGCGAAGGATGAATTACAGAAATACCAGGCTTATTTGTCCTGCAGAACGTGATACAGCGGAGTTACAACTGTAATTGCCCGCTCAAATAAGCTCCAACATTAAGTGTCCTTATGGAACCCTGACTCCTTGGCTGCTCCCAACTGGAGCAGGAGGGCAGGCTGCCCAGTCCTCTCTGCACCGGGAGCTCAGCCCTCGCAACACTCGCTGAGAAGGGTGTGAGAGGCAGGCCTGTGTGATTTTCATAATGCTTCTTGTACATGGAACACTGTGCTAGAAACTGTACTGTAATTTGATAAAACATGAGTTATTGCATGAGGGTGGACTCAGGTTTACAGCTGTGTACCCACTTACCTTCACCGTCCTGTTTACAGGTATTGAGTGTATAAAGCTACCCCTGCCAGGAATGTAGCAAGGCACAAGGACTCTCTTATTAAGTCCTCGCTGTTTCACCATGAAAACGGTGCAAAACGAGGGAGGGAAAGGGGGAAGTGGCCAGCTTGCTCCCCGGCTCGCCCGGAGACAAGCACTGCCGCCCCGGGTCTAGCTATCGCGGGCGGGAAGCCCGGCGGCCGCCTCAGCAGGGCGAAAGGAAAGCAGTGCTCAGACGGTCCCAACGCGGATTGCCACCAGATGGCCAGGAGAAAGCGCCCAGCAGGGCAGCGCAACCCGCCCGAACCGGGGCGGCCAGACCCGGGCAGCCCCTCACAGAGCGAGGCGGGGCGGGCGCCGGGCACCTGTGGCGCTCCCCGGCAGCCAGCAGGGCCCCACAGACGGCGAACTGAGGCGGGGCCGCTGAAGAACGTGCTGCCCCCCGTGAGCGCTGCCCGGGCACGGGAATGAGAGACCCCACCGCCGCTGGCGGGGGACCAGCCCGAGGGCGGCGGCCCGCTGGGGGGAAGGGCCCTGCCCACAGCGCGCGCGCCCACGCAGGCGCGCCCCCTTCCCTTCCCTCCCACCGCCCCCCGGCGCCGCCACCGCGCGCGGGGCGCCCCCCGCCGGCGCCCACCTCCGTCCCCGTAGGTCTCGACGCCGTATCCGTCCTGCAGCCCGTTGCTCCAGGTGCCCTCGTAGCGGGCCGGCGTGCTGAGGCTCTGCCGCACCCCGTAGCGCCCCTTGAAGCCGTGGGACCACTCACCGCGGTACATCCACCTGCCCTTCGTCTCCACGCCCAGCCCGTGGCGCTTGCCCTGCGCCCAGTAGCCCAGGTAGGTATTGCCGCTGGGCCAGGTGTAGCCGCCCGCCACCTCGAAGCCGTGGGACCAGGAGCCGGCGTACTCGCCCTGCCCCTTGGGCCCGGTGCAGATGCCGTGCCCGTGGGCTTTCCCATCTTCCCAGCCGCCGCAGTAGGTGCCGCCATCGTCGAAGTCGAACCGGCCGCCCGTCATCCAGGGCAGCGGGGCGAGCGCGGCGCCGCCACCGCCTCCCGCCCGCCTTTCCTTTTCCTGCCTGCCCTGCCTTCCTTTCCTTTCCTTCCCGCCCGCCGACCGACCGCCCCGCCGCTCCCCGCGACTGCGACCGCTCCGCCGGCCGCCCGCCCGCGCCCAGCCCAGCCGCAGCCCCGCGGCGGCAAGCGGTGCCCGCCCCCCGCTCCTCCCCTCCCGCCCCTCCGCTCTGCTCCCCGCCCGGCACCGCCCCCGGCCGCCCGGGCCGCCTCGGCAGGGCAGGTGCGCGCTTCGCGGACTGGGCGCGCCGCCGCGGGTGGCGTGCACTCGTCCCCTAGAAGCGACCGGCTGTGTGCGGCTGCCCCGGGGACAGCTCTGCCTCTGCCCGCCCCACCCGGGGAAAGGTCCCGTCCCCCCGGGGGCTCTCGGGGCGGGGCAAGACACGGGGGCTTGCAAGACCCGGGCTGCGACTGCCCTGCCTGGCCTTACGCGCCCCTCGCCCGTCCCTCGGGTTCCCGAGCAGGTTCCTGCCGCACCTGCTGGATCGTGCAACAAGTAGGCGAAAAGAGAGTGCCTTCAAGTGGTGCCGCTGTTTGCTTTTATTCCTTATTTTCACTTTCTCTGAGCTTTAAGACTATTTTTACGCTGCGCAGCAGGGGCCAGCTATGCTTTGTCTTTACTCCAAACCACATACGGAGCCCAACGTCCTGAAGGGGCAAAGCAGCAGCAGTTCCATAGCGCACAAGGCACGTGAGTGGCATCGACAGGGCCTTCCAAGGACATTGCCGCTGGGAACTTGGTGAGGATTCTCGCATTATACCTTCAGCCCCGTGGCCCTTGGGTGACTGAATGGCTCTAAATCCTGCCAAGCTCTTTGTTGCCAGATATTTGATAATCAGATAAAAGTATAGAGGCAAATGACGAGAGAAACATGGAAGTGTAGAAACAGATGAGAGAGTAGTGGAGAAGGGATTGGAAGCTGTTGATCCATGGCTTTTTGTTCTGCCACAGCTACAGACCAGGGCTGGAAGGAAATCTGAAAGAAAATGTTCCTCTTCAGTGGGGATTTTGTTAAAAGCATGGATCGTACTTACTAATCAGGGGGAGTGGTACTGTCTGAACAGAAATGATTTGGAAAAGTGGGGAAGTAGCAATGGCTATGTTAGTAACTAAAACCAGAAACTTACTTGCAAATTAAAGTTTTGAACACAAGCCATTAGAAGCTGAAATGGTTACGCTTCAGATATTTGTGCCAAATTCAGCCCAGCCCAGTTAGAAGCAGTTTTGACTTAAGATACTGAATATGCTGAAATTACCCATTTAACTTAGATAAATTTTCAAGCTTTGTGCTTCACAAGATACTGCTCTGTGTGCATTTTTATACCACACTCACATAGTTCAGTGGCAAAGTACCTTCAGGAGGGAGTTGAGCACCACAGATGATACATGCACCTTTGGCTCCTCTCATCAGAGGAAGTGTGTGCTACAAAGCCTTGCTTGTGTTCCCAGAAGGGACTTTGGGATCTCTAGATCTGCTTGAATATGCATAGGTAGAATGTGCACCTATTTGGAGACATGCACATACAAAGAGAAAAAGGCAAGATCAAAGACTTGTGCCTTGTTCCTGAGAAGATGGGGAAGCTTTCGATGCCCCTTATGTGCCCTGAGAGTTTTGTTGTATATTTTTGTGTGTAGAAAAGCACACAATGTAGTGCAGACATTATCCATTTTTTGTGTGTCCCTGAGAAAGGCTATATAGCCTGCTGAAGTTAAGGACTAAGACCTTCATTGCAGTGTGAGCCTTTGTGGAAAGCCATTATTGAGCACAGCGGTGAAGTCTGAACAGGTTGCTGGAGATGGGATTGCTGAAGAAGACGTTGTCCAGTGTCCTCTTAGTGTTTCTTGATCTGATCAGGTTTTATCCCTCACATATCTTGCATTTCTTAGTCAAGAAAAAGATTTGGAACAGTAGTGGTGATGGGACACGTGCTTTGAGAAGCATACTATTTTCACTCTATCAAGCTCTCCTTTCTGTTTTCTTAGCACAAGGTAAAGCTCTGTCATATTTAATTTCAGAGGAGTGAAATGGTTTATATGGGTGTAACCTGTTAGAAGTCAGCATACCTATAGCTGATATTGTTATGCAATTAAACTAGTAATTGGGGGGATAAATTTTGATAGATATGAGGATAGAAGTACTTTGCGGAGAACTCTTAGCATCAGTCAGCCAGGTCTTGATGATGTAAGAGCCCTGAAGTGTCTCATTGCTGATGAGGTTGTAGATTTTTTCATTTTTATTGTTTGTACTGACGGATGTTGCATTGACGAGCCTCACCTTCAGTTCATGCCACTTTGTGTTTGCTTCTGGCCAGGGTGTAGGTGTAATGATCATATAAATGCACTGTGTATCATGTATTTCTTAAATACCTTAGATCTACAGATTTTTGTTTCCTTGGACACTTCTGCCCAGTACTAAAAATTTTTCTAAACCTCCATAGATGCAGGAAATAAGCAGTTATAGATAGATGAATGAATTTACCTATTTTGTCCAAAATAAATGTAATTGCTTCCACTGTGTTTTTAATCTAACTTACAGGAGTTCTTTTCTGAAGTCTTCGGTATGTGTAACATTCAGAAAGTACAAGGTCCAGGTGCAGTTCATTTATCACTTACCATACAGTGTGATTTTTATTGTATATTGGCCAAATAAAGAAAGTTTACCTTGCTCTGTTTCTGTGTAAGTCATCAAAGCACTAGTGTCTGATGACTCTGTGAGTGCAAAAACTGTGCTGCAAGGTTACATTAAAAAGGTCCTTGGTGCAAGAATGGTAGATGCATCAGGTGAAGATATTAAACCCCAGAGATTTAATATTAACTAGATACAAAATTGCTGAGTTTAAACTATTAGTCTATAGATATCTGATGCATGAATAAAAATTAGGCACATTTATTCTTACCCTTAAAAGCCTGATTCAGCAGGGAATTACTTTAAGTACTTTAGTAATCCCATTTACTTCAGTGGGACTACACATGAGCTTTAAATTAAATATCTGCAAGGTATCTGTACTCAAATAAAGCAAAGCTCTGAAGAATGTTCTCAAGTACTTTACAGAAAGGAGGCACGATGCTTAACTGACGAGCTCCGTGAGCTGCACACACTGTATTGGATGAGTTCATACGCAGGACTGCTGTATGGGAAGCAGAGAAGTAAAGGCAGTACAAAAGCCACACTGTAGAAATTTCAAAGCAAGTCAAACTTTCCTGGCTCCATACAAACAGCCACAATTTTTATGCCAATTTTTGTATCTAGAGTTGAAATTAACATTTATAAACATAGTCCTGTATAACTTTAACATAAATGTTTATGTTATGAAACTACTCTCCTATCTGCACTGGTCATTTCTACCTTGCACTCGAACCAGGGACCTAGCCAGTAAGATAGTATTTTTAATTCCAGATATATGCTTATTTGGTGAATACAGTTATTTTCCTTGCAGGAGTGCTGATAAAGCTTCTAAAAACAAAAAATACAGATCCTCTTCTAACTTGAAAGCAGGATGAGTATGTTCTGTATCTGGACATCTATTTTCAGTGTTGCTGTAAGCAACTGAATTAGATTTTCAATAAAAATTTTTTTTTTTTTTTTTAAGAAGTGCAGTGTTTATGATGATCATCTTTGTTTCTGAAATGATTTAAACAGCAACAGAATTCTTCATGCAAGTAAGATCAGGTGTATCAGAATTTTTTTTTAAAACCATTTTTAAAAAACGTGTAAAGATATTAGATTATCTTACAATGAAGGTGTGCAACATTTTTTTATGTTTGTAGGTACGTATGATATTGTGGAAAAAACATGAAATATTGTTTCTGGGTCTTGTCAGCATTTAGTGTTTTTGTTGTAGGTTGTTTTTTTTAATATGTCTGCAGAGCAAAAATGAGTGCATCACTTTACCTTAATCCACTAAGAAAACCCCAACCTCCAAATGTGTTAGATTTTATAATGCTTAATTTGGAGAAAAGTACAATGATTTCCCTAAATTACCACCCAAATTATATAGGTGGAAAAGATATACAAAATCAGATTTATCCCTAGCAATTTTTTCCTAAACGGCGATGATATGAGTTCTGCGACTGGTGCAGTTCAAGTCCTGCTTCCTTAGGAAGATGGATACGGTGTGTTGCTTTCCTCATTGCAGCAAAATCATAATTGTTTGAAGATGGCTCCTCATGTTTTACAGGCAATATCTTCTGTTATTATTTCCACCTAGACCTCGTGACTATCACTGTTGCTGTTGTCAGGACTTTCTCCAGTTATGTTATGCATTTGTTAAAGTTTGATTTCAAAACCAAAACACATTATTTGGCTAATACTGTGCCATTTTAAAGTAGTATAATTCTGTGTGACTCCCAAATTACACTGTTCTTTTACACCAGTGCCAGGAATCAGCAGTGTGATGATTCCTTCCCCTTCCCGACAGCAAGAATATGATGTGTAACAACTCACCTTTATTGTGTGATTCACTGTAGTCCTAATCCTTTCTCACAGAATATTTATTTAACTAGTTGCTTCCCACTTTCTACTAGTGAAGTTGAGTTTCACTTGCAGGTTTTCAACAGCACACTTTTTTTTCCTCCCTGTTTAAGATTACTTCCCCAGTGTTAAGTTAATTTTGAATTTTAATCCCATATTGCAGTTCCTCCCTGGTTTCTAACAGTTTGCACATTTGAAATGCAATAACTGAACTTTTCCAAGATGAAAGTTATTAATGAAAGTTATTCATGAATGTTAAGGGATTTGGTACAGGTATAGCATTTGATGCATCTTTCAGGCTTGAGACTTAATAACCCTTGCTTAGTAACTGTAAAGAATGTGTACTCTTCTGCCACAGCTTTAGCTAGATCACCTTTAACAAACAGCAGCAGCTTTGCTGAGGTTAAAATACAGAATATCTCTTTCGGTGAAGGCTGAAAGGAAAAAGCATTAAACATTTTGTTTCATCTTAATGGTGCATCTGAAAGCTGTCCCTCCCCACTGAGCACTGGCACAGCCCTTCCCTTCACCACCACCCTCCTCTTCTGTAGCTGAGTTGTTTCCTTTTATGTTCCTTCCTAACTAGGTCTCATTCTGTCATTTGGCCTTTCTGGTTTTGCCCCATGTGCTTGCACTCTTCCCTAATAGTCTTCCTTTAGTAATCTGACCTACTTTCTACTTGCGTATATTTTCTTCTAGTGTTTCAGGATCATTGAAGAGCTCTCAGTTTAGTCACATTTGTGTCATGATACTCATCTCTATTTTTTTTTTTTTTCCATCACATGGGGTAATTTGTGTTTATGACCTTCACATAATTTCTTTAAGAACACAGATTGCTCGTTTTGGAGTTTATAACAAAATAAAACCTAGCAGAGAGTAAATCTAAGTTTGTGTGTTTAACAAGGCAGTCTTGGCTGACACTGGCTTGAGATATTCTCATGCCCCTAGCCCTCTGTCCTGCCAGCACAACTGTTTCTTCAGTGAGCTGTGATTTGGATCAGAGAACCAATCCAGCTTAAAAATAATCCAGCAAAAAGATTTATTTTTATTTTGCTCTTAAAGCGGAATCGTTTGCTCTGTTTGCGGAGCATCTATGCAAACAATTGCCGTAATTCAATTGAAAGCATCCAGAAAAGCTGGCAGCTTTACAGTTCAGTCTTGTTTTTAATTTCTTTCTCATTTTCCTTGGAAATACATGTAATATTTTCCCATAATCTTTCACCCAAGTTGCCTGCAGTCTTGCATTTTCAGTCAGCTTATCCTGTATTGGTAAAAAATAAAAAATATTCCTGATTTGACGTAGTCACATACTGGGTAAAAAACCCTTTTCTGTGTAACGCAATACTGCAATTTGCCCTGTACTATCTTCCCAGCAGATCCCTTAGTTGTTAAAGTCCCCCATCTTCATCCTTTTCTGTGCTCTGAAAAAACAGCAGCAACACCCAAAGTCCTTGAGCCCTGCCCCTTCCTGTCCTACAGATTTTCGAGGTGCCTGGAGAGGTCCAAGACCTGATTGAAGTTTTTTATATTGTTTGGAGGGTTTGTATTAGCTGTCACGTCAGGTAATAATTGGGATTGTTTCATGTTTTTTAGTGATCTGCAAACCATCTCTCTCTCTCTCTTACCTGAGTGTGTATTTTGTGGCTTTGTTTTAGACTGTGGAAATGTCATACCTTTGAGATCTTAGTTTCTCTGGCAATTTTCATGTAAATTAACTAATGAGTAAAATAATTTTCATACATGTTGCATTAATACTGCAGGGAAAAAAAGTTCAGCAGCCTTACTGCTCACCATGCTGAATACTTCTATTGAGAGTCACTTACATCTTCTCAGAAATCTAGGCCTTTTGCCATGCTTTAGGCCACCTATTCATTAAAAATCTTCCTTCATTAGCTAGCAATTTCATCACCAGTAATTACAGACCTTCACAGAGGTTTTGGTGAAGAGAATATTTTCATCACAGTCCTAGCTATGCGATTTCCATCTCCCACAGCAGGACTCTGGTGGAGGAGACCAGAGCTTTGCAGATCATGCTGGGCCACCTCTGCGATGGAGTGCACTTCTGGAAGGGATGCATCCCAGCTTCCTTAGGGATTGCACCTCCCCAGTTGCTCCCTGGACCTTGCAGCGCCTTATGATTTGCCTTGGTTTTATCTGGCAGATTTGATCAGACATAGGGACAAAGCCATATATCTGTCTGCATTCGTACCTAATTCTATCTTAAGATGGGGTCTGTCTTGTGAACTCTGTTTCTTTTTCTTAAAAAAATTGAAATGCCTTTTTTTATTCTTTAAAGATGGTAAGTTAATGTTAAAGTATCAATTAGAGATGATATTTCTAAATTTAAATGGCATGTTGATGGCCCTGGCTATTAGCAAGCACTTCGGTTATTCTGTGCTGGAGCAGAACAAAACAGCTGTTGGTGCTTCTGATGTCTTGGATAATTTATTAGAATTATGTAAAAATCTGTTCTCTGAGGGAATCCATTTGTGAAATGGATTGAAAATCATTGTCATTCTAAATATAATTTATAGGTACAACCTTGGTGGTTCTTTTGCTTGTGTTCATTTGGATTTTTTCCAGATGATGATGGAGAAGGCAAATGCTACCAGAGATGCAAAAGCAGAGGTTTTTGCTCTTTGATGATTAATCTAATATGGATAATTTTGTGTACAGTGTAGTCTCTTTTAAAATTCATTTCTGCTAGCAAAGTCCTCAGTAAAGGAACTGAAATTCAGAGGATGCTATTATAGGGCGAAGCAGGCTGCACTGTAAAGGCCTTTAATAGAAAGCCACTCCCTCAATCTGCTTAAACTTTGGTGAGGATAATACGGCTTACTCCTGCTGATTTTTGATAAAACAGTAAAAGACAAACAGATGCTTGTTATGCCTGAGTTGATAAATGCACCCTATTGGTAAGTTTCTAGTGCTTGTTCAGGAATATTTGACCTTGGGAGCTGGGGAGAATTGATCTCATCACAGCTAGCAAGCAAGTTAAACACCTAAATGTATTTTGATGTTTAATTTTACTTGAAAAAATATAGCAAGGGTTAGTGCATCATAATTAGCCTAAGCGATGAATTAAAACTCCCAGCTGGTATGAGATTTTGTTTATTCTTAGTTTGCTTCTGTTCTGTTGGCTTTTTTAAATGCTGGTAACATAATGTCATCATATATTTGTATGATGAAGAAACCTGTTCATTTTATGTATTACGCTATTAGCCCCTTTGCTAAGAAAGCAATTTCTCAAGATGCAAAATACACTTAATATTGCATTGCTGCAAAATAGATTCTTATTGGTGCACTAAAATTTCAGCTTAAAGATTAGATGCTACTCTTGGAAAGACATAACCACTAAAGCAGAATTTGGGATGGTGCTGTGTGTGTTTCACAGTACAGTTTTATGCTCTTCTTTTGGTGAATTAAAAACATGAATTCATGTTTGCAACTCTGCATGTAAGTACATTATGTATATCTGTACTTCTGGCAAGTGCAAGATGGACATTAGATGTGTTAGTATTTGCATTCTGTTTTTTTGGTTGTTTTTTTTTCTAAAGACAGACTGTATGGAAGGGGTTTCTGCCTTAGTTTTCTTTAAAAGGAACATTGGGGATGGGGTTCAGGCGGGTTGTTTCTTTTGGTTGCTTGCTTGCTTGGTTGTTTTTTTTAAGTAGAAAACACCTCATGCTATGTGTAGAGTCTAAATCCATTTTCCTAATGTTCTTTGTCAAAGCATCATCCTTTAGTAACTACATTTGTCATGGTAAACAAAATCCTTTTATTTGTAAGTTTATGATTTTGTTGCAATAGGTCCTTTATGAAAGAGTAGCCATTACTTGAGTTTTTATAACCCCAACTATAATGTGTATTCAGCATGTAACAGTGAAATTTAATCTAAGATTCATAGAGAATATAAAAATACATCTCTAGGGATGTCTGCTCCAATTACAGAATGTGTATCTTCCTAATAATATAGTGTGCTTGAAAAACAGTTATATGATGTTCTGTTATGTGTCAATGCATAAGAAATATAGTTGACTTATAGAATAATCAATTGTATTCAGTTATTCATATTTTTGTAATTAAATCTTTCACTTGTAGGTATGCCTAAGCCCAGTTGTGCTGTGAAGTCCATGGTAGAGATCACATTAGTTCATGCTTTAGGTTCTAAATTTTAAAATTTGGCAACATCATTAACCTGCATGACATTTGGGTATGTTAGTTACAAAGGTCATTTCAGCTGACTGGAGAACTAAATTTTAAAATTCACTTGTTTCATATGACACATTGCAAAATTTTTGTTAATTTACCTATGGTAACTCTGTGGTATTTTTGCTTATATGTGGTTCTGCTATGAATTCCAAAAAGTGTAATAGAGCTGGAGGACTGTAGTTCTTTGCCACAACATGCTGCACTAGGGGGCTGCAGGGTTTTTTTTCTCATGTATTAAGGCTTTGTATATGGGTTTCCTATAAGTTTGAGATTACAGTGTTTGTCTAACATTTGAAACTTCTAATGAGATGCTTGCTCATCATATCTAGAAAATTGAGCCCAATGAAATATCTTAAAAAAGTCAGCCATTTTTGAAAATTTGTAATATCTGGATTTGCCTACCCAAAATTTCAGAGAATGAATTAATTGGACAATATGCAACTTTTATTCTCCAGTTTTATTGTTGAAAATGTATTTGCATAAGCTTAAAAGAAGAAAAAAAATGTGATGTTTTGTGATTTGTGATGTTTTCTATGCCTTTCTATGTCAGTGGCATGTTTCTAGTTTTTTGTTTAAACATATTCATGTTGGCAAAATGGTAATATTTGAAGTGTGCAAAGTATGCATGTCATCTTTATCTGAAGTTTTGTTGCTGGCCTTTTTTCCTCCTTTCTATTACGCAGTGTAGTACAGGTCTTGTGCTAGCTTGGGTTTAATCAATCACTGGAAGTACCTATCTTGTTCTGCTGGCTTCTGATTGAGTTTTGGTTTGTATACCTAAGCTACTTGCCTGATTTTGGAAGAGGCAATTCTATGTACATGCTTGCTTCAAGAAATGCAGTATTTCTTCCTCCCCATTTTCATAGTGATTGGGAGTCACAGCTGCTCTCCACATTTAAAGGTATTGTGCAGAGCTGGAGATACTGCGTTGCCACCTATCTGCCTTAAGATCTAGTTCATTTATGGAAACCAATAGGCTTGTGCCTCCATACTAATTTGAATTATTTTATATTGGAGCACCTCAAGTATGAAGACAGGCTGAGGAAGTTGGGGCTGTTCAGCCTGGAGAAGAGAAGGCTGCGTGGAGACCTCATAGCAGCCTTCCAGTATCTGAAGGGGGCCTATAGGGATGCTGGGGATGGACTATTCATTAGAGACTGTAGTGACAGGACAAGGGGTAACAGGTTAAAACTTAAACAGGGGAAGTTTAGGTTGGATATAAGAAGGAAATTCTTTCCTGTTAGGGTGGTGAGGCACTGGAATGGGTTGCCCAGGGAGGTTGTGAATGGTCCATCCCTGGCAGTGTTCAAGACCAGGTTGGACGAGTCCTTGGGTGATATGATTTAGCGTAAGGTGTCTCTGCCCACTGCAGGGGGGTTGGAACTAGATGATCTTAAGGTCCTTTCCAACCCTAACGATTCTATGATTCTATATCGAATAGGTTTTTTTAGGGTTTTGATTTTTTTTCAAAATGTAACCTGTCTATCTAGACTATAAAAAATTTAACATTATTATTGAAATAAGCATATGTGTGTATACATGATGAAGTTGTTAAAATGGAAGTCTTCAATATGCAAGTAAGCTTGCAACCAGTAAATTTAGTTTTATTTCATCCTGTCATGCTTGGAGTGAGTGCTGAAAGACAAACGGGCAAGCATTGCTCAGCCAGAGGGGAGAAGCACGTCATACAGCCCCCAGAATAGCATCGGCAGTAAATATGGTCATGCTGTTCTTCCCCAAGATAGACCCAGATCACATTTGTAGCACCCACCATGTCTGCTGGTTACCGGACATTTAGGGCCTTTGATGAAACATTTACAAATGCAGCTGCAGTTTAGAGGGACCTTCTGCCCACAGCAAAGAAGCTGACATCAAGAAAACAGGAGGAAATGGGATCACAAGCCAGGGAGTTCAAACAAAACACAATTTAGGGGGAATACAAGTTTAGTCACAAAATTAAAAAACTGTTCCAAGATATGAACCGTCTTCTTGTTAAACTCCCTTTTCATGTTAACTTGATTGTGTTTTCCACAGACTTAGAATCACTAAAGGGTGAAGCTTTCGTAGAGAATAAAAGGTGGACTGAAAAATAGCTCTTTGTTCAACTGCCTTAGGTCACACACAGTTTCAGAGCTGGAATTAGAATGTTACTAAGAAGTGAAGTTAGAGACTGAAATTAAAAATTTTTTTTTTCCAGTTCCAGTTATTTCTCACTTTGTGCAATATATTGAAATACAGTAAGATAGCCCTGAAGGTCTGTGGTAATGGCCTATCTAGCATGTTAGAGGGAAAGAATTAATTATTCAAGGTCAAGAAAAAGCCCTGCTAATTTCTTCATCTTGAAATGATAGATTATCCCCTCTGGGCCAAAAGGGTGTTCTCACTTCCTTGCCTCCTTGTACCTAAGCTCTGCTCAAATGGACTCTTCTATTAACAGTTTCTATGTTTTTTTTAACGTTTGTATGTTGCTCTGAGGACTGTAACACACAAGTTAAAGTCTGCCTTTGTGTTTTGGCCACTGGACTTCATAGGACACTAAGGGAATTCAGGGAATTTGCGTCTTCTTCCAGCCCCTTCCCCCCCACCGGCTTATGCGTCTCTGTAAAATCTGAAAAGCTCGCTTCAGCTTCTGCAGCTTCTCTCCTCTGGCTTTGCCTCTGCACCCGATGCATTAGCTGGGGTGTTAGTGGAAAGGGTTTGTTATTTCAGACACATACCATTGCCTGCTGCCCTCGCTTCTCCCCTGCACTTGCACAGGGCATGGAGACAGCTTCATACTTTCATTTGTATCAGTTACACACAAGATTTAAATTCATCCCTTTCTCTGTACAGCCTTTCTTTTTTCTTTTTCTTTTTTTTTTTTGTCAGATAACTCAGTAAATGCTGCATAGCAAGTATTACTGCCTTCAGCTGGTGCTAATGTACTGTATTTTTCTTAAGAAAATCTCATTGAGCTAAATCTGACAAGGGAAGTGTGTTTTCAGAGCAGTAGCTCTGGTATTTGTTCTGTAATAGTGAGTGACGTTACATAGTTGAGAAAAAATCATGCCAGCATGTTTCAGTTAGTGCCAAAAGAACATAGACAGCAATTCAGTGCCCAGATCTATTGCTGTCCAAAACTGTATCTAGTCCTATTTATACTTTCGCAAATGAGGGTCTTGCTTACAAGAGGAGGTAGGTGAATGTTGTGTTCATTTGCTGTTTGATAATGAATTTATCCAGCTGTTTTACATTCTGCTGTTCTTTTATTTCAAGCATTGAAAAGTTGAGGTATTAAGTGGTATAGATAGTTTGTAACAATCAAGCCAAAGAAGTCTGGTTTCTTAAATCATCCTTACTTCACTGAAAATACCTGGGTGCCACAAAGTATTTTTGTCTACAAAGCAAGAGTTTACAGTTTCTTGCTGTTTAGTACACCTAAACCATAAATATTGATTACTAAACTCTTAAACAGTTAAACTATGTTTAAGAAAGAAGACTCATTTACAGACTTAAAGAATAATTTAAAGTGGCATCTCTGTGGATCCGGATGTGAACTAGGGGTTTACTAATTGGTATCGATTAACAGGCTAATTCTTTTGTGGCTTTTTCATCAACACATGCCAAGAGGCTGAAAAGCTCAAAGAACAATGAAAAACACAATAGCAGTTTTTTTAGTTTGAAGAAAAACAGGAGAAGTAGTTTAAATCTTTCTGAAGACCTAACAAAACGGTATCCTGATGTCTGGCTGGAGAGGATGGAAGTTGTGTAACAGGAACTCTGAGTCTCCCCTTGTCAAAGCACAGAAATGAGAGCTGGTACCGCAAGTCATGCACACTGAGAGCCCTCCACTGGGAAACATCAGGAACAAAAATTCTGGTTGGCTAATAGAGATGTACTGAGAAGTGGAACTTAATGAAAAGTTCTGCAGCTTTCAAAATTCAGTAAATACAGTAAATAGATGTATTGTAATTGACCATTACAGTTTTCTCTTTGTTTCTACAGTACTATAATTTGATGACACTGCACTACTGGTGTGTAATTTATGGAATTTATATTGGGGGGAAAAATGCTAGTAAGAGAAGATATTCACACTTAATGGCCTCATCCCCTCCATGAGCAATAACAAGCTGGGTTACTAAGACAGCCTGATGATTTTCATGTGGTGGCATGGAGCCTGCAGATGGCACAGGGCAGAAGAGCCTTCATCCCTGTTGCTGTGCTGGCACAGGGTGCTCTGGAACAGAGGATGACCTAAGCTTTTGAAAGCACTTTTTTGTACTTCCATCTAACATGGCTGTCTGACTGTGTCATGAAGTAGGATTTCAAAGAGGCTAATTGAAATACGTTGCATATTACTGTTTGTTATTTAGTCCAGCTTGCACAAAGGTAATGAGCAAACATCAAGAATTAAGGCTGCAGTAATAAGAATTTCCAAGAAGAAATATATTTCAATGTTACTTCAGTGATTATTATTAAAAGTAATGGCTGTTCCTCTGTGGCAGCTATTTTTTTACTTTTCAATGAAAATGTTTGGAAGTACACAATAATGCTTTAAAGTACTGTAACACTATTTTTATGAGCAGTTGTCTGAAAAAGATCAAATGATTAGTTTAAATTAATTTACAAATTAACTTATGAAAGTTTTCAGAACGTTTTCAATATAAAGTGTAACTAGGACTTTTAAAAATTTTTGAAAATTTGTTAAACTTTGGGTTTATTTTAGGGATGGAAAGAATCTGATTTCAGGCTTTTTTTAGGAGAAATCTTCTAAAATTATTTTCCACTCAAATAAAATACTGCATGAGACTTCAAAGGACATTTCACAAAATTGTGTTTAACCCCTTAGATTTCCTTAAGACTTTCTGTGCCTGGTTGTTATCCCAGTAACTAGATCTTTATATTTTGCAGTGTGATTGTAGTAGAATTTGAACAGGCCTGAGACCTAATATATCAGCCATTGAAGTCATATGAATCACCCCACGAACTCTGGTGGACTTCATTTCAACATCTAAATAATCTATTGTACTAGGTTAAAGTTGCATGATCTGGTTTTGTCCATAGGCAATAGGTGGAAGATACTATTTTTTACATTCATAGTTTGTGCTGTGGTTAATTTTAGTCATGAATTTTAATGGACAACCAAATCCCAATATGCAAGACAGTGCTGTGCAAGCATGTGACGTGATAAAAATCTAACTTTTAAATAGAATTTTTACTCATGTGAGTCACACAACTAAGTTAATGTGAGGGAAGGATAAGCATGTGAATTGTTCCTAAAAGCTCAGTAATGATCAGGTTCCTGAGCCAGCATATTACATAAATGCACAGAGACAACAAACATGGGCAAGGAACTGAAAACGTGGTTTACATCTTTTGAATTTGGCTGATACGTTAGATTTTATAATTTGAAGATGCTGTTTGCATAAAAGCTTGAGGAGTGATAGACTGGATAAAGCTGTAATGATAATACCCAGATTTTAAGATTTATAGCTAAGAAATTGCCCTTTTTGCACCTTATATAAATATAATGCATTTATTTCTGTACTTGATTAAAAGCACTGATATTTCAGGAAAGTTTATTCCAATCATCAAAACTGTTGAAATTTTTATATGATTGGAACATTTAATATTTTTGTTACAGCTCAAGAACTGGAAATGTAGGAAATTTTGAATTAGACTTGCTATAAAACTACTAAGAATAGTTTTATATAAAAAATTAACTATTAAGCAGTGTTTCTGAAGTACTGACATATTAAACTCCTTTTGCATGAAACAGGTTGGACTATGGCATTTAGGGAAAACTTTGCCAGAGTTTTGTGGTGAAAGCCCTGAAGATATGCTCAAGTAACTTTGAAAGTGACTAAATAAGTTCTATTAATACATAGACTTTGTTGGATGTAAAATGGTAACTCGATAATTATATTGCTTGAGAATATGCATCACCTATCTAGAATTACTTAAGTTGGCATCCCAGTTAAATTAGGGCACAAATAGTCTCAACTGTGACTGTTGAGATGTAACTTTGCTCTCTCCATTTCTAAAGAGTTGCTTACGTAATTCATCTGTCATATTAAAGGCAGTTCTTGTGTCAGTATTAAATCTCACCTGCATGTCTGAATTCAATGCTGTGTCCTTTTGACTCATGTCACCACCAGTAATGCAGCATCTGCAACAGGAATTTAGCCAATAACAGCTGATGACAGAAGGTTCAGAATAAAACCCGTCTTACTTTCCCAACAAGTATTAACTCCTGCACTGTCAGGCCAGTTCTGCACTTGGAACTGAACCAGTGCATCTGTTCATGATGCATACACAGAATCCAGCTAATTTTCAGCTATAATGGCTATGGCTGCATAGAAAATAAGAAAAGGGTGAGGTTTTTTTTTGTTTTGGTCCTCCTTGCTCCCTCTTTCCCCCTTCCCCATAATATAATCAAACTTGGGATTTTGTTTTCTTGTCTGTTTTTCACAAATAATTGATCTGTCAAGAAAGATACTGGTTTGCTTTTTTTTTTTTTTTTCTTTTTTTACTTGCATCCATCACTTTAATGACACATCTGGCCTAGATGTTTCCTGACAATATCATGGAGTAAATGGTGAAGTAAGAAAACCAATTACCAGAATACTAATTTCCAGATCTTTGAACTAATTTCTGCATCTCCTTATTAAGCTGATTTTAGTACTGCTTATCTATTAGTATTACCTGTAAAGGTTATTTTCTTCCCCTTATGTAAAAAAGACCCCAGACTTGTAGAGGGGTGTATATATATTATTCATAAGCATGTACAGGATGCTAAAAAAGGCCAAAGAGAGGCCATATAGAGAAACACATCAGGAATATTGACATGGTCAGAAAAGTGATTTGGCACACAGTGCTAGCGGTCTGCTTGTGATGACAACATGCCAAGATGCTGGCCAGATTTACAGCTGGTGGCTCTGTGCCTTGTGCTGCTTTTGTAATCATGACATTTATACATTAAAAAGTAAGTTTAGAGAGGCTAACTTTCATTTCAGTCATGTAAAGCTTTGTGTAAATGCAAGTGGAAAAAGCTTTTACAGGATGCTGTGAGCTTTTTTATAACCTGGCCCTTTTGCTTGCTTTTATTCGTGTATGAGAAGGCAGAGGGGCTTGGAAGCAGACACTGGTGGACGGACAGGAACTCATCCTGAAGAAAAAGGCATTAGCTCCTTTCCTCCCTCAGCGTCTCTTGAAGGAGAAGGTACTTTGCACCGTATTTTTGGAAAAGGGAGGCCTCGTGTGGTGAGTCGTGAGAACAGCTGTTAAGCAAGCCAGGACTGTAAACACGGGCATTGTGGTGGTATTTCATAGAAATACTGATGGCTGAAGCACCCGAGTATGATTGCAACTGTTCTGTTACTGAACAGCTATCAGCTGGGATTAGTGAGCAGTCTCTCATCATGCCTCTCAGATTATTTTGGTTTGTGACTCTGGCTGGAATTAGTCTCTGGAGAAGGCACAGGGCTGCTTGTGTGAATAGTGCAGGGCTGGAAGCTGTCTCTTTGTTTCTTCTCATTTGATTTACATGATTTGTCCATTACCTTGTCTCTTTCTTAGTGACTTAAATCCACTCCCTTGCTTAATTAGACAAAATTTCCCCTAAAATTAAATGTACTTGTTATTGGATGTAGCTCTTGATATACGAGGTTCAGGTCTTAAGGCTTTTAATGGTGGGATCTATCTGGTATTATAGAAGTTGCCTGTGGGAGTGGGTTGCCAGGTTCACCTGAAGTAGCTGCCTTTATTGTGAACTAAGCAGTCAGGATGAAGGGAACAATATTGTGGACTCTGTAATCTGACCATGGTTTTAGTTTCCTCCTCTCCCCAGTACAGCAATAGTGTGTGACAGAGGTACTATCAGTGATTGCATCCTCTAAACTATTGACCCCACCTGGAGTACTGTGTTCAGCTCTGGGGCCCCAGCATAACGAAGACATGGACCTGCTCAAGTGGGTCCAGAGTATGGCCAAGAAGAGAGAGGGCTGGAGCACCTGTCCTATGGGGACAGGCTGAGAGAGATGGGTTTGTTCAGCCTGGAGAAGAGAAGGCTCTGGAAATACCTTGTAGTGGCATTTCAGTACTTAAAGGGGAGCTACAGAAAAGATGGGGGAAGGCTCCTTGGCAGAGAGTGTGGTAATAGGATGAGGGGTTATGGCTTTAAACTGAAACAGCGTAGATATAGATATTAGGAAAAAATTCTTCACTGTGAGGGTGGTGAGACACTGGCACAGGTTGCCCAGAGAAGCTATGGCTGCCCCATTCCTGGCAGTGTTCAAGGCCAGGTTCAATGGGGCTTTGAGTAACCTGATGTAGTGGAAGGTGTCTCTGCCCGTGGCAGGGGGTTGAAACTATACATGATCTTTAAGGTTCCTTCCAACCCAAACCATTGTGTGATTCTCTAATCTCCTGGGTGAGATATAAAGGAAGCTTTTTCTGACAAGGGAAGCTAGTGTGTGTTACCAGATGCTTCTAGGACTTTATGTTACACAGAAAAAAAAATAAAAAAAATCCCCCAAACAACAGCAAACAAACAAATGACACTCCTCTGCCCTGGAAAAAACAACAACAACAAACAACAAACAAAACAAACAAACAAAAAAAAAACAAAACCAAAACCCAAACCCAAACCCTGGTTGCAGAACTGTTCAAATTTCTATTTTTGTCTAGAAAAAAAATAATTAAGAAGCCTTGTCTCTTGAGATTGAAAGAACACAGGGGGCTAAAGAGCTGTATTTCTTATTGCAATAACTTAAAGGTATTTTGCAGGAGACTGTTCCCATAAGGCCCAATTCAGGATGTCTTCTGGTAATTCTGGTATTTTTCCCCAAGTGCGTGATGCCAGTGTCCCTGAAATTCACAGTGGAAATACTTGTTCGAGAGAGAGGCAAAAAAAAAAAAAAAAAGGAAAGATAAACCCAATACAGAGGAAATGCTGCAATGTGACCTTTTTACCGGCGCATCCACACTTCCGCGCTGCCTAAGGGGATGCTGTGGATGGTTTTGCAGGCGGCTGCCCCTTAGAAAGGGCCGTCCTCCGAGCAGCGCGGGGAAAAAACGGGATTCCCCCCACCCCCCGGCCATACCCGCTTGTTTTCATAGCCAAAAGCCAGCCGAGGCGGGGCAGACGCAGGCCTCCTGCTCCGCCCGGCGCAGCGCAGAGAAGCGCATCTCACCGTGTCGCGCCGCGCCGCCGGCCATGGCGCCGCTAGTGCTCTACCACTGGACGCAGTCCTTCTCCTCGCAAAAGGTGAGGGGGGAGCCGGGGTTGGGGGGCGCGGCCTGCAGGGCCCGGGTTGTGTGGCCGCGGAAGAGGGGGTACCTGGGGCAGGGCCGCGCCCGTCGTCTCCATAGGCTAGGGACGGCTGCCCGGGCAGTGCCTCTGCTGTGGTAACCCGTTGGTACCGCTGCAGGTGCGGTTGGCAATAGCTGAAAAAGCCCTCAAGTGTGAAGAACGCGATGTAAACCTGCCGCTGAGCGAGCACAACGAACCGTGGTTCATGCGTTTGAATTCCTCTGGAGAAGTACCTGTCCTGATCCATGGGGAAAACATCGTTTGTGAAGCAACGCAGATCATTGATTACCTGGAAGCAACCTTTGTCGATGGTAATACCATGCGCGTTCTCGGTGTGAATCATAGAATCACAGAATACCAGGTCGGAAGGGACCTTGATACCTGGTCCAGCCTTTCTAGGCAAAGCATGACTTAGAGACTAGATGTCCCAGCATCCTGTCCAGCCAAAATGAAATCCTTCCCTGCATACCCATAGCATGCAGCTGTGTTGGTGTCAGCTGTTACGTGTTAGTTTGTTCAGGACCAGAAAACGTTTATAGTCTCTCAAGGGGCTTTCCTAGTGGTAGTATGGGATAGACCTGCATCCTTTTAATATGAACTGAAGGCCTTCCAGCACCTTTACAAGCAGCTGTAAGTAAAAACCTACCACTGTCCTCCTTCCCCTTGGTGAAGGATGGTGAAGTCTGTAAGGGTGGTGCTGCACTGTGCTAAGCCAGTGGTGAGACTGCAGTGAAAAATAATGGTTGAACAGAACTGCACAGCTGGTGTGGCGGGGGAGGTCCTGCTTTTCTGTGAGAAGAAAAGAAAGATGCTCAGTTTCAGAATAATGGGTGGAAAAATAGAATATTTTTTGAGCCAAAATGGAGTGAAGAGGGAAGAAAGTAGGAAGAAATACTCAGAAGTGATCACATGAAGGCCTTTAAAAGTCTGTAGTGACAGAAAACAGCCTGCCTCAATTTTTGAAGGAAATGCAGAACTGTAATTTTTTTAGGTGTGAAGAGGCAGTGCTTTGTGTTTCAGGGGTTTAGCACTGCAATTTCTAAGGCACGAAGAAAATTTCATTGTTGGGTGAAAAT
Source organism: Pezoporus wallicus (assembly GCF_028554395.1). NCBI lineage: Eukaryota > Metazoa > Chordata > Aves > Psittaciformes > Psittacidae > Pezoporus > Pezoporus wallicus. The sequence goes on from NW_026641950.1 coordinate 5,946,075, forward strand.
TATTTGTATTTAATGCTGGTGTCCTCATCAGATGAGGAGTCTGGGCCCAAGCAGATTGAGGCCAGAGTAGAACTCAGTGGTGGGCGGAATATTCTAGTCTACTGTGAGAGGGATAAAGGGTTGTGTGCCACAGTCACTTATTCCTAGAAGTACAGAATAGATGCTGAATCTGTTTTTCTGTTTTGAAAGCCTCTTAAATATGTGTATATGTGGATTGCTGCATAGGAATTGGAATTATTAAAACATTTCAAAATGATGTATGTGTATACACATTTCCCTGACCTCTGATAACTATTGAATTACGGCAGGGAACAATTGAAGCTTCCTTAGCTATGACTATGTCATCTGTGCTGGTTGGACATAACTGAAGCAAGTTCAGAAATACTGCTTTTAGTCATTTACATGGTTCTTCTGTTCTTAACTTCACTCTTAACTTTGTATTGCAGAGGGAGTACCAAGATTAATGCCAGAAGAAGGGAGCATGTATTATCCGAGGGTGCAGCACTATAGAGAGCTTTTAGACTCCTTGCCTATGGATGCCTACACACATGGCTGCATCCTGCACCCTGAGTTAACAGTGGACTCCATGATTCCGGCCTATGCTACCAGCAGAATTCGTAGTATGTACTGGTATAGCTCTGAATGCCTATCACTTAGTAGGTTGTTGCACTGTGCTCATCTTGCATCTTCAGTGCACCTTAAGCAGAATATGTGGAGCACATATATTTCCAGTTCTGGTTGCAGTTCTTGGTAAATTGTGCATATACTTTTTATTAATACTGCAGTCTGTTATGCCTTGAAAACTGGAAGAGCAAGTGTCATTTTTGAGGTGTCTGTGGAATTAATTTCCCTAATGACTGAAAATGTGTATTGTGCATAACAGAAAATGGCAGCTGTGACTGCTGTATTTTATTTTCTGATCTTGCTGTTTATGCTTATAAAGCCATTTCTAGGGATCAGCTCTACTACTGCTTACATCCAACCACTACACTGAAGGAAACACTTCTTTTTTGTGTTTGTAAACTTGTAATAAGTTTACCTGTTAAATTAAAGCAGTTGCTTTTCTCTCAAAGTGATGCAAATGCAAATTTGACTCAGTGAAACAGAGCCTGTTTATCTAATATATAATAGACGAATCATCAGGCCCTTTTTGTCTGAGGAATGTACTAGTGTCAGCTTGGTGCCAGGAGTAGGGAGGAGAAAAAAAGTGTGAAGAATTAAGTAGCATGGGCTCATCAGACCAGTGGAAATTGTTAAAGCACAATTTAAACTAAAATCCTGGGTGAAAATAATGCAGCAATATAAAATCAGGATGAGGGATGAACCAGTGGTCTGGTGGAATCAATGGTGAAATGTTCTTTGACTTCCTTGGGATGGGTATTTTACCTGATGGACTTCTAAATACATACCAGTTTCCCATGAAAAAAATATGCGAAGGGCAGATAACCGTAGAGGAATTATGTTGCCCAGTCCTCATTATAACAGAGAACCTCCTGAAATGTACTCTAGTATGAAATCCAGTAATTTGCCGAAATGCATAGTTCAGTGGTATTCAGAAAAATCCTTGGCAAATAATCTTTCAGTTATTATAGCTATTTTTTTGTTGTTGCTTTGTTTTTGTCCTGGGTTTGGACAGCAGATGCTGTTCACATAGCCTGCTTTCTTAATTTGAGGCATTTTTTTAATAGCTCTTGATGTTCATAAACAATTCCTTTGCTGGTTCAAACCCAGATGGTTTAGTTTCCAGCTTTGAAAAGCTGATCTTTTTGAGAGTGTTAGATATAATAAGCCACCAGCCAGTTATAGGTTACGTTAATGTATACCAAATACCATTAAGTAATTAATTGCATATATAAGATTTTAGTTGTGTGATTACATCCTTCAATTTCTTCATATACTGTGTTGAAAGATGGCTTTCACAGTCATGTCAGGCTGAAACAAAGAATATATAAGTGAGTTCATTATTCTCTAGCAAGAATTTTTTAATCAGTTTAATTTATAAAACTTAATTGGAACTAATCTTAATTATCAAGTACAAGTGAGAGTATTCTAGGTCTGTAAGTATGGCATTTTCAAACAAAGACCCATTTTAAGAAGAGCAAAGGCTATATACATGTAGTAGAAATAAGTGAAATTATTTTAAATTTTTCACATAATTATTTCTTTAAATTGTGTAATGAATGTTTTTCTAGAACAACCTTGTACTGCATAATGAACATTTCCAAAAGGGATCACAGGTGTTGGTGTCACATTTTTAGCTAACTGAAAATACCTTGGTTCTATGTTCAGTGGTATTTAGGCTTTTGCTGTGGAATTATGCATGTGACCTACACTGATGTGCAGAAGATCTCAGTATGGGCCTGTCTGCATTTTCACAGCATGAAAAGTGTGTTAGGAACCCAGGAAATGTGGTGCAAAACCAGCAGAGGCCAGAGGTGCTTTAGTAGAATTTCACGGACAGATTTTGGTAGAGAAATCTGAGTAGGAGAAAAATATTAACAAGAATTTCTCATTCTTGCCTGGCAGATAATCACTTCATATGACTCATTGCAAACTGATGACCAGGTGTGGTGAGGTCAATTTATGCAGCAGTTAAGTTTTCCAAAACATGATGCTTTTGAATCCCAAGTTGGTGGTGGTGCTTCATTGAAGTACCAGTTCCCATTTCTTTGGTGTGATATTTGTACACAAGCTATTGATCTGTTTCTGTGGATTGCATTATGGGTACATTTGGGTATCTGATGTCATTCCTTTGTTTTTCTGTGTCAGGCCAAATCAGTAACACAGAATCAGAGTTGAAGAAACTTGCGGAAGAAAATCCAGACCTTCAAGATGCCTACATAGCAAAACAGAAGCGCCTTAAAGTAAGAAAACTCTTTATATTCCCCCCCTTTACTATGAGCTTGTTATTGTCAGGCTCCTTCTGTCACAATGTAAGTATTTGTTTTGCCTGTCATTACCAGTAATGCCATGCAGTGGTTTAACCCTACAAGGCATGAAGCAGTTATCCCCTAGGATCAGCTACACACTTCAGTGTGTACTGAAGTACTGGACTGATCCCACTGATTTCACATGTAAGTATATATCTGGTATTGGGCTGTTGAGTACTATCCAAATGATATCCAACTGACTGTGTGTGGAGAAAATAGTCATGTTTTGTAAATAAGCACTGTAGTATTAAAGTAAAAATTTCTCTGATGAAAGTATAGACTCTGTATGATGATTAAAACACTAAACTGTATATATGTTTAGTCTAAGCTCCTGGATCATGATAATATAAAATACCTAAAGAAAATACTGGATGAACTGGAAAAAGTTTTGGATCAGGTTGAGACTGAATTGCAGCGGCGAAATGAGGAAACACCAGGTGAGTAATTATTCTTCCTAAGTCCTGTTGGTGCTTATGTTTGGCAAGACAGAATAAACTTATTGACAGCACCATTACAGAACTGGTTTCAATGCATCCGATTTGATACCCTTAGCATATACTGATCTAACATTACAGGAGGGATTAATACTGTTCTGAATACTATTTTAGTTTACTGCTGCAGTGAGTTCTCACTATCTTATGAGAGTGCTTGATCACACTTTCAGCATAGTGAGTGTAATCAGCTGCACAATTTTGCAGTATTTTAACAACAAAATAAGGAAAAAGCTTAACTATATAATGTTATTCTTGATGTAGTTGCAGGCCTCAGTTCACTCAAATGATTGCAACCTTAGTGTTTAACACAGGTTTATTACAATCTTGTGTAAATACTGTGCTGATGTTTGTAGTATATGCAGAATTAGCAATTTGGATAAGTGTTCTAATCATTAAGCAACTCCTCTCCCCCACCCTCTTGAAAAGCAGTTGTGTTTTCCTGCCACCCACCCAAATGGAAGTCAAATTTTGTGTAAATGGCATTAGTCTTCTGCTTCTTCAGAGTCTGATCCAACTTCCAGTAGTGCAGATAGGAATCCTTCCTCTGACTTCACTGGGAGCTGCATGAAGCATTAGTCAATATCACCTACATCTGCTTGAGTCACTAACTATTTGCATTTGGCTCTATAAATAGCTGTTGTGTAATTATCAGTTATTATCAAGACAGTGGATTTGAACCAGCAATTGAAAATCTAGGTTAAATTTTCTACTGGCAAAACCGTGAGTTGTAGAAAATGTTCCAACCACAAAGAATGGTATGACTTTGTTCAGCAAACTAAGTCTGTCACCATTTCCAGCAGCCCATTTGCTTTTTATGCTAAATAGCCTTTCCAAGGAGTCAATTGATACAATATCGATGAGCTTATGGAAACCACCAGGATCACAGGCTATTACCTGCCTCTTGGAATTTTGTCTGAGGTACTCACATTTTTGAGGTTTGTGAACAATGTTTCTTCAAGTCCTGGCCAACCTCTGAGCTTCTGCTTCTCTCACTACCACTCCAATCACTCGTTCACTTACTGCTGCTGCCACAGCAGGCATCTTTCTTTCGCACAGGTTAGATTCTTTGATCTTCCTTTCCATCATCTTACTTACTTAATGCACTGGATGAATCCTCAGGTATCATTTCAGCAATAGGATACACACTTTCTTTGCAGAGGTCTTTCTTCCAGACCTGCATAACTGATCGAAATAAACTAGTACCAGCAGTGTGCCAGACTGTCACTTTCCTCTGGTGGCAAATGAGTTCAAAGGGACATTGCAAAATTTCACTGTTTCCACAGAGGTGCTGCTGAATGTTCATACTAGTGTTTTTTGTTCCAGTTGTGTGGGAAGAACTGCAAAAAGTTGCAAATAGAGAGGAAATGGCATAGACCTGTTTGAGATGTAGGTTATCATGCTGGCAGCTATGCTAGCTACCAAATTTCATATCCTGGGTTTCAAAACCTCTTGGTGTAGCCAGCATGGGTCAGCCCTTTCATGGGGTGATGGTTCAGATCACTGAGGTGTGATGCTGCCTGGCAGTGCCTTCTGTGAACCATCCCAGGAAAATTCACCTTTTTTCCTTTGACTGGAGAGGGAGCCTGGGTTCTCCATCTGTGCTCTTGACTAACGGTGGGCAGGGTGAATATCCACAGAATCACAGAATGGTTTGGGTTGGAAGGGACCTTAAGGATCATCTGCTTCCAACCCAGGGATACCTCCCACTAGACCAGGTTGCTCAAACACCCATCCAACCTGTGCTTGAACACTGCCAAGGATGGGGCATTCACATCTTCTCAGTGTAAAAAAAGCCCATGGAAGGACAGGTGGACAGAACTCTGTCTTCTCACTGAGCAAGTGTGTTTGGTGCTGGTCAGTCATCTGATCCATTTATTTTTGACTTAAAAGTCTCCAACAAATTAACAGTGTTTGAGTGAATGCCATAGAGCTGAGTGGGACCGGCAAGATGATGAATTCTTCAGGCAAGTGGTAGCTTTTCAATAAAAGCTAAACTGCCAGCTTCCTTTCCACTCCTGTTTAATTTAATCCAGATTTGAGAAATGTAGTTGAGGAAAATAAGTGTTTACTGTGGGTTTTAATTTTTGGACCTAAAATGCATCTCTTTTTCCCTCAACAAATGTAGGCCAGGCTGCTGAGCCTAAGACTTTAGAATATTGTGTGAAGAATATACAGGGTTTAGGGAAATGTTCATTGATTATAGCCTTATTTTAGCTGAAGTGTTGATGGTGTTTATTAGACAGCATTTTAAAATAGCACTAAACTAAGTGCTGGCACATGGGGGCTTCTTTGTGTCTTGTATTCCATTTGCTCCTAATTCTTTATGTTTTATCTCTGCTTAGAAGATGGAAATCAGCCTTGGCTCTGTGGTGATTTCTTCAGTCTGGCAGATGTATCACTTGCTGTCACATTACATCGCCTGAAGTTTCTGGGATTAGCAAGAAGAAACTGGGGAAATGGAAGGCGGCCCAACTTGGAAGCCTACTATGAGCGTGTCCTGAAGAGAAAAGCATTTTGCAAAGTTTTAGGACACGTCAACAATATATTAATCTCAGCTGTGCTGCCAACAGCATTCCGTGTGGCCAAGAAAAGAGCTCCCAGGGTTCTCGGCACCACCCTGCTGGTCAGCATGCTGGCAGGAATGGGTTATCTTGCTTTCATGTGTCTCCGAAAGAGGTTTACCAATGTGATACTACCATTTAGAACCAGGCAAAGTTATTTTTAGACCCATCTGTCCCTGGTGGTGAGTGGAGGGCATCTCTGCCTGCCCCTGGAAAACTTCCCCAATAAAATATAAACATAGAAGAAAGATTATGTCTGTGAATTAGAACATTGTCACACAGTAATCATCTCCTGCTATTGTAGAATTGGACTAGCAATGCTGAGATATTTGGAAAACACACGTAGGAGGGACAACAAAGGAAAGAAGAGACTTTCTCCTCAGACAAGGACCTGTAAGGGCTTTGACAGTGCTTTGTTAAAGTGGTGATTGTCTCTTTTATGCAGTAGCTGACCTAATTATAATGCTTTTATTTAATAGATATGCAGCAATGTGACAGCTTTTCAGTGCAGGTAAAATGTATTACTGTGCAGAAACCAGCATTGTTGAAATACAGAAAATAGCACTTACTCTTAAGTAGCTGGAGTAGGATTTAAGTGGAACATAGGCTCTGTGCCTGGTGTTTGCTGGAGTGAGTGTCTCTGTACTGATGAATGTCTACTGATTTGCAGCTGGACCTTTAGGAATTTTTTAAGAAGTAGTGTTGTGGAGCCACTTTTGTCACTGTATGTTCATACGCCAGTGCAGGAAGAGACCTGAAACAGATATTATAGAATCGTAGAACACCAAGTTGGAAGGTACCTCAAGGATCATCTGGCTTTCTTGGCAAAAGCATAGTCTAGACAAGATGGCCCAGCACTCTGTCCAGCGAATCTTAAAGTGTCCAGTGTTGGGGAATCCAACACTTCCTGGGTAGATTATTCCAATGACTGTTCTCATTGTGAAAAATTTTCCTCTTGTGTCCAGTCAGAATCTCCCTAGGAGTAACTTGTACCCATTACCCCTGATTTTTATCATATGACTCCTTCTAAAAAGGGAGTCTCCATCTTTGTGGCCACCCTTTAAATACTCACATACAGTGATAAGGTCTCTCCTGAGCCTTCTTTTCTCCAGGCTGAACAAGCCCAGCTCTCTCAAACTTTCCTCATAGAACAGCCTTCCCAGTCCTTTGATCATCATTGCATCCATTCTCTCCAGCTTGTCACATCTTTTTTGTATTGCAGGAACATGGTATTCCAGGTGTGACTTGAAGCACTGAGTGGGACAACATCTTTATCTCTACTGGGGATACCCTTGTTGATGTAACCCAGCATCCTGTTGACTTTCTTTGCTGCAGCTGCACGTGGTTCACTCATATTGAGCTTGCTGTCCACCAGGATCCTCAGGTCTCTTTCCACAGAGCTGCTCCCCAGATGGATAGATTCCAGCCTGTGCTGCACTGTTAGAGATTGTGTTTACCAAGGGGCAAGACCTTACAGTTGTCATTGTTGAAATTCAAAAGGTTCTTGTTAGCCCACTCTTCCTGCTTATCCAGGTCTTCTTGCAGGGTAGCTCTTCCTTCCACAGTGTCCACTTCCTCACTCAGTTTGGTACCATTGGCAAACTTAATAATGGTACATTTGATCCCATCATCCAGATAACTTATGAAGACACTGAACAGTGTTGGGCCCAGTATTGATCCCTGAGGGTCCCCACTAGTGACAAGTGCCAGTTCGAAAAGGAGCTCTTTGCCACCACCCTCAGGGTGTGATCAGCTAGCTCCCCACCCACTGCACAGACCACTTGTCAAGACAATAATATAACAGTTTCTCTAGGAGGCTTTGGGAAACCATATTGAAAGCCTTGGAGAAATCCAGGTAGGCAGAGTCCGCAGTTTAGTTTGCCCCTGTTGAATTCGTGCTGGCTTTTCCCAGTTGTGTGCTTGGTTTGACTTGTGATAGGCTACAGGAGGATTTGTTCCATAATCTTCCCAGGGATTAATGTAAGATTGATGGACCTGTAATTTCCAGGATCCTCCTCTGGGCCCTTCCTGTAGATGGGGTGACACGAGCCTTCTTCCAGTCTTCTGGGATGTCTCCCAGTCTCCATGACTTTTCAGAGATAATTGACAGCGGCCTTGCAATGAAATCATCCAGCTGTCTTGACACCATCAGGTGGCAGTGACATCACCCAGCTCTCTTGACACCCTCAGGTGGATATTGTCAGTGCCCATCAATCTGTAGGGGTCAGACTTCTGTAACAGTTCATACAATAACTCATCCTTCACTGGTGGTGGATCTGTGTCTGTGTCAGCCTGGATTTCAGATCCCCAGACCTGGGGCCCAACAGTGCTGGTAAAGACAGAGGTGAAGAAAGTGTTGAGAATCTCTGTGTATTCAGTCTTGGTAACTAATTCCCCTTTCTTGCTTAACAGCAGGCCAGTATTTTCCTTGTATTTATGCTTCTTAATGTACCTGAAGAACCCTTTCTTGTAGTTCTTGACACCTCTGTCAAGTTTCAGTTCAAGCTGAGCTTTTGCTTTTCTAACTGAGTCACTGCACACCCTGGAAATGCCCTTGTATTTCTCAGTAGTTATTTGTCCACTTCTCCATCTCTATTATGTCTTCTGGTTTTGAACAGACATCAGTGATTTGTGGACCACATGAGTGAGATTCTCCAGAGACATCAGCAGTCAACAGATGCTAGGCTTCTGCTGAAATGCAAATGGGAGTGAAAAACCTGAAACCTGTCTTTTGAAAGCTTTTTGGGTAGGCTTTGGCTCAGCCAGGTACCCAGCTCAGCTCGAGCCCTGACTGAGTCAACCTAATCTCGGTGCACATTTACTGCTTTCATTGGGGTGGCTTGATAGAGTTGCTGCCGTATCAGTGTCCCATGTACCCTTTCTTGTTTCCACTCCGAGCACTAGCTATATCTTGCACACTACTTGGCTATGTTAGCAATGGCACATGCCTCTATAAAAAAATGATTGCCCACAATGTGCCACAGCCAACTAGAAAATGTATGCACAACAATGCATTTTGTAGAAGTAGTTTAAAATAGTTCACTATCTTTCAGTCTGGTTAGGTAGCCTAGATAGAAGGTGGAACTGTAGTTTAGCAATTTGTTTACTTATGGAGAGGTGTCATATTGGTGGTAAGTGAAAACAGATGTCAGTTTGGAGACAGATTATTTGTACTGCAGATTTTTCACAAAGCTGCACTCTTGCAGCACTTAGGAAAGGTGTAGAAAAACACTTTGATTACTTCCTGCTATTCAGCAGATGCTGAGAGTTTTATTAGGTTTGAAATGATCTCCCAGTTCAATGAGAAGTGCATAATTACCTGGAATAGACTTTGAAACATTTTTCAGCAAGAAATCAGTTGGGAAGGGCTGAAAATTCTCTGACAGTTTAGTAAGATTTTTATATTCTTGATGAATGTCTGAAAGCCTCAGAATTTTGTTTACAAGCTGTAGATAACTGCGACAAGCAAAACTTAGCTTTAAATAGCCTAAGAACATTTTAGATCCAGTGCTGGTGGCATTTTTATTTCTGCACACAGCAGAAAGAAGATTCACTCTCAAGTTTGCTGAAGAGAACTGAGGCAGTTTCTGCCTGGCCAGTCTCACCATCTAGCACATATCAAAATGGATAAAATTGTTGAATACTTCTACTCATAATTTAATATTGTGCTAGTTGTCTAGCAAAAGAAGACCTAAATCTCATTGCTCCTTTTCAGTAACAAGAAACATCTTACCTAAGAAACAATGCTGTATTTCATTTGTTAAAAGGACAGTTTTATATAATTCTTTTTCATAACCCAGTTGTCCTCAAGAACTTGTTGAATTAAATATGCTCTATTTATAAAAGCTTTAGAGTAAGCTTAATCTATTAATGTGCCGGCAGCTTCAACTGAGTTTGTTGTTTGTATATTGCAGTTCATCTGCATTTACTTGTTAACAAGCAAATTCCACTAAGTTTGACACAGAGTAAGGCGGCCTGTAACTTAATGCTTCCCTGGCATGTGTTCCTGTCAGGCCACCTGTAGAACATAATCTGATCAAGTCAGGGTAAAATTCAATATATATGGTTTAGCTTTCTTTAGAATTGATTTATATTTTACTTTTTCTTTCCTCTTTTTTTAATGCATTATTTATAAATAAGAACATTATATTCCCAGAGGTGTGCCGGTTTAGTTCACACTAACAGTCCTGTGGTCTGTGATACAAATTATCAATGTAACAGTTCTACTTCCCCCCAGACCTCAGGGATCTCTGCCACTCCTTCCATGGGAAGGACTGAAGTGACCACCAGATGTCAGTAGTCCTCCAGGGCTACATTTTGGCATTCCTCTGAGATGTGCAGGAAAACACTACAGTTTTCACAAAGATAATGTGATCTCAGCATAAGATGGATGTGAGCATCCCCTTCAGACTGCTAGTCTCTCAAGAGCCTTGAAACCACTGCTTTGGTCTATCACAGGTTGGTTCTCTGATGCCTGTCAATTATACTTGTGTGTAGTTTTGACACTGGATAAATAAGAGGGCAAAGTTGAAATAATATTTCACATTAAAATGAATGTAACTGAACAGCAATTAAACCTGTCTGCAGGAATGAATGTGGATAAAACTTGTACTGTGGGTAAGTTTGGATCTCTGGTTTAATTCATGTTTATTACTTCAACTATTTGAAGCCTCCTTATTTTCACTGCCCTGAACTACTCTGTGCAACATCGATTTCTGTACAGGTGGCAGGGAAAGGCTTATCCACGATTAAATTCCTCAAAATAGGATGAGATTTAGAAGCATGTGTGTTGTATTTCGCTCTTTGCACAGGACAGCTTTTGTGTGGTGCTTGTAAAGTTTCTTTACAGCCTGTCTTATTTTCCTTGCTGTGGTACCTCTCTTTACTATTTAGATTGGATACACAAGCCATCTTCCGGTTTTCATTTCCTGTTTGTTCTCCTATCATGCATCACATACATTTCATATCTTTTTATGTGGGACCTGCACAATAAACACTGATTCAAGACCACTTTTTCGACTGGTTTATGTCTTCTGTATCAGTAAACCAAAGTACATTTGAAGATCACACAGTGTTGCTGAAAGGAGTCTGATTCTGTTCAAGGAGAAAAGCCTCTGCTATTTCAGTTGAAAAGGTGTTCAGCAGGTTACCTTGCATGTATTTTGGAACAACAGTTAAAATGATGGTTTTCTTTGGTTGTCTGTCTGAGCTGTATATGCATGATGCTCAACAGAAGACATTTAATAATGCAAAAAACCCCAAACAACCACATTTAAAGAAGGAAGGCAAGCACTTCTTGTGTTTTCAATTAATTCTTACTAAAGAAACCCCCACTTCTCTTCTGAATGTGACCCCAATTCTTGGCTTACGTTGTAGAGCTGCAGAAGCTGGGGCTCCTGTCAGATGCGTGACAAGCATGTAAGCTGCGTCCACACTGATGTTATCCTTAAAGGGACCAAGCGGTGTGTCCTGACCTGTGTTAGTGTCTCCATAAATGTTTAGTTTTGTGCTTTTTTTGGCCTTGCAGTGTAGCAGAAGAACAGACAACAGTCCTTGAGGCTTGCATGCAGTTCCTCTTGCTATTTGAAAGTTGTGAGAGCTGCTAGGATCAGGTAGACAGCTGGTCAGGTTTGAGTTCAGGGAGATTATGACCCCTGTGGTCTATGACCAACCTCGAGGTATCCTTGATGTTAGCATTAATCAGAAGTATACACAGAGCCATTGCTGTGAAAGGCTTATGTCTAAACAGGGAAGAGGAGCAAGAGTGAATGGGAAGCTAAGTACAGCAAATAGAAATACCTTGTCCAGGTTCACACAGCATACGTCCCCTTCTGTATATCACATTTTTAATGGCATTTTTTACTTAAGTCTTAATTTTTTGAGAGCTGCTAATGTTTAGAGAGCAGATTGGCATGCCCTAATTCCTGGGGATTAGAGATAGAAATAGAAAGTAGGAGAGAAGTAGTGGAGCTAGCTGAGGCCCAGTGTACTCTGCCATAAAATATATGACAGATAATTCTTTCCTGAGTTCTCATTATTGTTTACCTCTCTGTTTAGCTGATGTTAGACAAAGAGGTGTAAGGTTATGCTTAGGCAATTTATAAGATGTACTAAGGAAGTCAAAAGCATGTAGAAAAATCCCAAACAAAACATGTTTTGTTTCTACTTTCTTTAAAAATGAATTTTTAGTTTTGGTGCAGTATCAAGTCACAAAGTCAGGCACTGACTTTCGGCAGAAAATTCCAGAAGCCAGAGTTCTTATAGTACTGTTAACTCACTCATACAGTACTTCAGTAGCGTTTTTATTTCTGTTTTTCTTTCTAAGTTACAATCATAGTGCTTTATTTAATGTGAAGTTAAAAAATGTTCCACCATGAAATAGTTAAGCTGTGGATAAATTTAGTGTTGTGGGAAGAATCTGCTGGAATTTGCAGAATTTAAATTCTAGCTGTTTCCATCTTAGCTTTAGATCAGTATTTTTTTTTTTTAACCAAAGTTTAAAATACTTGTAATGGTATAAAAGCGTATTGTGTAAACTAATGTATAATAGCATAACTAAATACAAATATCTTTATTAATAGATATTAATTTCCTTTATATATTATATACAGCATCCCTATTTATCCCTTCCATTTCTTCTGCTAAAAATGGGTAATTGACAGTTATGTATATTGCTACGTTGTTTATAAAAAACAGCTCTAAAGCCAAAATGATTGAAAGTTGGTTGATTTATTTACAATTAACACAGTTAAATTAACACAAGACAGTTTTTGTTCAAACTCAGTTCTTTACTATGTGCAATTTTGGAGACCTTTTGTTTAGACATTGTCTAAATCCTGTTGTGAGGTCAGGTATGCTCCCCACCAGCAGCCTGAAAGGGAGTGAAGGACAGGTTCTGTACCTGACTGTGGCTGAAGACCCAAAAAGAAACAGCTTTTCTACAGTACTTTGTTCAGCTCAGGGGGTCCCAACACACGAGGGATGTGGACCTGTTGGAACAAGTCCAGAGGAGGCCACGAAGATGCTCTCCTGTGAAGACAGCCTGAGAGAGTAGTCTTGTTCAGCCTGGAGAAGAGAAGGCTCTGGAGAAACCTTAGCGCAGCCTTCCCGTATCTAAAGAGGGCTGACAAGAAAGCTGGAGAGGGGCTTTTTACAACTGCGTGTAGTAATCGGACCACGGGTAATAGCTTTAAACTGAAAGAGGGTAGATTTAGATTAGATATTACGAAGAAATTCTTCACTGCGAGGGTGTGAGGCCCTGGCACAGGTTGCCCAGAGAAGCTGTGGCTGCCCCATCCCTGGCAATGTTCAAGGCCAGGTCCAACGGGGCTTTAAGCAACCTGGTCTAGTGGAAGGTGTCCCAGCCCATGGCAGGGGGGTTGGAACTGGTTGATCTTTAAGGTCCCTCCAACCCAAACCATTCTATGATTCCAAAGGTATTTGCTTTTCAGGCAGAACTGGGGAGCACAGGGAGAGGGAGTGAGTCAGACTGCTTGTGTCACTGCATGTTTTTGTGTGGCATGTGTTCCTCTTCACTGTTCCTACATGAAACAGGTTCAGCTGCTGTCTGCCCTTATTTACTTCAGTCTCATTATGGTAGTATTTGATAACATTGGTAACATCATGAATATAGGTAATTGAGAATATAAATTAATGTATTTGGTGCTTCCTATTAGTTGTTTGTCCACATCAGAAGCTGAATGCTACTGCATTTAGACTGGACAAAAAGCTAGCTGTTGAGAAACAATTGCCATCCTGAAAACGGCTCATTTAGGGCTTGTTTCAGAAAGGTTACCTAACTTCAAGTGTTCAAGCAGGTAATACCATTGTTTCCCTACACAGCAGAATATAGAACATTCATGGGGCCAGCCCTGGTGTGAGGAGACCACTGTTTCTGTCACCTACTGAGGCATTCACCTTACAGAAAGTGAACTTTGTACCGAAGTTGGTAAAACCCAGTAGAGAGGAAAAACTCCCCCCTCGTGGTTACTTGCCCTATGCTGTAGATTGCAGAGTAAGGCTTCTTTACCAGCACAAAACATGTCTGTCTGTAGAAATCAGAGACTACCAATCACTGAGCAATTTTATGGAGATCAGGGCTTACACACAGCCTCCTCTGCCAGTTATGTTTAAAAGCCAGCAGTTAGCAAATGCTGACCTCTTGGAAAGAGTGTTTTTAGGTGCATAACACAGGTTTGGTGAAGCAGAGGGAATTCCAGGCCCAAATGAACCAGAGAAGAAACTGTCCAGAGAAGCTCCATCACCATTTCTTCTGATCCAGTTCTGGGTGACTCTTCTGCAGATGGAGGGAGGCATTTGTATTGCCATTTCATGGGAGGTATTTGTCCTGTCTACTTCAACTATTTAATTGAAATCAATGGAGGTAAATGCTATCAAGGAGCATTTGTCTTGGTTGAATACATGGTAAAGCCAACTTCCTAATACAGATATTTAAGTTGGACCGCTGTTCAGAAACGTACTGTGAAAGCATATGCTTTGAACTGCATAACTCTTCCCAGACACCTTGTCACAGCCAACTAGACTTGTGGATTGTACCCCAGAGCCAGAGCAGTAAAAGCAGAAGGACCTATTGCTTAGATTGTCAGGTCTTTTAATAGAATAGCACCAGAAACAAAGATCTCACAGGAAGTGTGTACCAGATGCTCTTTGTCTAAATATGGTGCCTTAAAAAGTTGTGTGCTCTTCCATTGTGCTGAGTTTTAGAAAGTTTTAACACACGGAGGCACAAGCCACTAAAAGTTGTAGAGGAAACAAGATTGGCTGATGTTGCAGTAATGGAGGCATCAAGATTTCAGTTTCTAACAAAAACCCAGATTCAGATCTGGTATGAGTCATTGTTACAAAAAAATTTGTGGTGCATTTTCTTACATCAGATATGAATTTGATTTTAAAGTCATTATGCCGTCAATCACATTTTAAGATTTTGCCTCAACAAGTTTTGTTTTAATCAACCTATTTGTTACAAAGACAATGAAAGCTGCACAATACCTTTTCGAAACAAAGGTTATATGCAGAGCTGAAGCTTTTAAAAGCTGTTTAAGCTTGTAATATGGGCAGCATGTACTGAATCATAAATTTTGGAATATTTTTGGAGTTATTTCTGGAATAAAGAATTCTTTTAAAACAAGTCCAAGAATGTATGTTTAGGACTCATTCCAGAACTGCATCATAAAATTTTTATTCTTTGGATTTGAAAGAGAACCAAAAAGCTATAGCTGACTTCATTTTAGTGTTGTTAACAGCATATTGTGGCTGAGATACAAGGAATCTCTAGCAAATAAAAAGATAACAGTTTTCTATGTGTGTGTGTATATATATTACAGACCTATATAGAGTGAAAATAACTGCTTAGTTAATTTTCATAGGAATATCATGCTGGATAAGCATTCTGCCAATTCATGAGTGTTACAAGAAATTCTCAGGATTCTTTTGTGCAAAGGAAAAGATGCAAATACGCCCGAAATGGCTGGCATCAATAGCAGCACATGGAGGTGAAGTCCAGCAGCAGCTGAAAGAAGTTTAGTGAAATCCACCAGCCTTGCATGACATGTGGGAGGAGAAGCAAATCAAGCTTCGAACCCAATGCAAGAAGTGTCAGTGCTTAGCTGGTTGCCCAGCTAGATGCCTAACGTGTCCCTGACACCTCTGTCTAATTTGGAATGAGTGTTTACACAGGCTGTATTGCCAATGGCTCTATCAGGTGTCAGTCTTTGCTTTGGAGAAGGCCTATGTATGGAGATCTGGAATCAAGCAAAAGTTTATACTTGTGTTTGTGTAGAGAATATCTTGAAGATGTATTTATGAAGAAAAACATATTCATATTTTGTTATAAAAGACATTGGGAGAAAAAAAGGATGCTCACAATTTACAGTGAGTATTGTAAGTTTATGTTAGAAATTCTCAAGGCAGCCCAAAGCAGAGCAGAGACAATACAGACAAGATCCCAGTCAGGTCAACCATGAAGTTTCCTTCATGCATCTTTAAGTAAAGAGGGAGATCCTGTATTTAAAGACTGGAGATCTCTCCCTCCTCAGAATGTCTTGAGGGAAGATTCAAAACCTTTCCTTGGTCTTCCAAACTGTGAATGGTCTTTTAGTTCTTACAGAAGATTATGCTGCATAAAAGAGCACTGAAAGAGCTTTCTCTGGAGGAAGGGCTGTAAAAGATTAAAACTCTTACCTTAGCAAGAATAAGTTCTGAAATTCAGGCATAGTTTAACATTTCAAACTGACACATGTCAACACCATAATGTTATGGGAGAGGGGTTGGACTTAGATGACTTTTGAAGGTCCCTTTCAACCCAAACTGTTCAGTGGTTCTATGAAAAGAAATTGGGAAGACAGTAATGGAGACAGAAAGAGGACCTGAAATGGTAAGTTTCATTACACATTAGCAGGCTGATAACCTTAAGGTTTATGCTTTACTTGGTTTTGTTGTTTTGTTGGGGTTTGTTTGTTTGATTGGGTTTTGTTTGTTTTTAATAAAGAATAAATCCACACCTGATAGACTGCTACACTGCAATGTGTGCAATACTGTCATGAGGGAGATGCAATCACAGCATATTATCTGTTGATAAGCAGATAGAGACTTTGCTTACTGTGTGTGAGAGTTCCTCTGAACATCTCTGTTGGGGAGTCGACGTGCAAGGAAACAAGCATTATTATTATGTGGTTCATTGAGTCATTCAATACTGATTCTGTTTAATTAGTTGCTCTGTATTTCAGCCACAGCTTAAAACTCAGATTTAAGATAGCAGTAATTTCCCTGCTTATTCCATTAATGATTTATTAGGTAATAACAAATTTTATGGTTTTCTATGTATTATAATTAATCTCACCACAGGACCTTGCCTCAAAAGTAGTTTTGTTCTGCTACACTGCAGTCCTTCATCTCATGTTTGTTTGAACAGGACTGGTTCTAATCTGGGCTGTTTGCCCTATAACCTGCAGTTCCCTAGGCTCCTGCTAGCTGTGGACACTTTGTGTAATGTTGCATCTTAGAATCATAGAATTGTTTAGGTTGGAAAACACCTTTAAGAGCATTAAGTTCCACCTTTGCCCAGAACTGCCAAATCCACCACTAAACCATGTCCCTAAATGCCACATCTACGTGTCTTTCAAATACCTCAAGGGACGGGCACTACCACCCTGGGCAGTCCATTCTTGTGCCTGACAACCCTTTCAGGGAAGAAAATTTTCCAGTCTAACCTTCCCTGGTGCAGCCTGAGGCCATTTCCTCCTGTCCTATCACTTGCTCCTTGGGAGTAGAGACTACCTGCTTTCAGGTAGTTGTAGAGAGCAATAATGTCTCCCTGAGCCTCCTTTTCTCCAGGCTAAACAATCCCAGTTCCCTCAGCAGTTCCTCGTAAGATTTATTCTCTAGACCCTTTTTCATCAGCTTCTTTGCCATTTTCTGGACATGCTCTAATGTCTTTCTTGTAGTGAAGGGCCCAGAACTGAATACGGTATTTGAAGTGCAGTCTCACCAGTGCTGAATACAGGTGGATGATCACTTCTCTTGTCCTGCTGACCACACTTTCCGATACTAGCCATGATGCCCTACCTCTGAGACTATTTCATCTCTGCTCTACTGTATTTTCAGCAGGCACCTGGTAGGTTGAAGTCCCCCAAAAGAACAACGGCGAGTGTGTGTGAGACCTCTCCCAGCTGCTTGTAGAATATTTTAGCTGTCTCTTCATCCTGGTTGTATGGCCTGTAACAGACTCCCTTCATGATATCTTCCTTGTTGGCCTTCCCCCGGATTCTTACCCATAAACACTCAACCCTATCATCATTAAGTTCTAGACAACAAAAATACTCCTGAAGATACTGGGCTAGCCATTGCTTCTCCTTTCTTGCTTATGCCTTCTGAAGAGTTTATAGCCATCCATTGCAGCACTCCAGTTCTGTGAGCCATCCCACCACTTTTCTCTGACAGCAACAGTGCCAGTTTTCCAGCTGTACCATGGCTTCCAGCTCCTCCTGTTTGTTGCCTGTGCTGCGTGCATTGGTGTAGATGCACTTCAGTTAGGGTATTGATCCCGCCACCTTTTTGGGAAGAGGAGCCCTAAGTCTTGTATGACATTCAACCACGGAACTAGATTTTGGAGCAGGAGGCTGATGTCTAATTACTGTGTCATGATTCTCTGTTGTACTTCTGTAGGCCTGGGTATTTGGCAGCCTGATGGTGCTTAACAAGAGTAAGAAATTCACTAACAGCAATACTGGAACATTACAATAGCATTGTGTTAATAACTAGTGATTTAGTAACCCACGGTGTTTTCTTATGTAAACGATTTCAACAGAGCTGGTGGAGTCCCAGCTTTGGCTATGGGAATAGGGAAACTGGGATGGGATTGGTGTCCCTTTAAGAATAAAATAAAGGGCAAAAACTTAGGCAGATGTTACTTTAATGTTACCTGTTGTATTAGTGCTGCCACAAATTGTATTTACAGTGCTTTGTGCGAGGAGTTGTACATACTGACTCTGCTTGCAAGAATGATTTAATTTAAAGGAATTGCTTGCTGAGGTTAAGAAAAGCAAGGGATTTATCAAGCTTTATATGCTCTGAGGCATGGTTCTTGGTAATAACAGCTTGGCATTAGCTGTAATTGATATGTCAGTTACTTTTGGTATTGCTTAGCTTTCCATGAGGAAAATTCATGCATATTTCTAGCTTGACCTATCTTTAACACTGTGCTCCAATTGTACCATTTAGAAATATAACTGCAAGTTTTGTGCAGTAATCTGTGAAAGATAACGCCAGTTCTCCAAACCTTAAATGGCAGAAATACATTTAGTATCATGAATACTTCATCTTTAAGACAATGGTCTTTTTGTGACTGCCTGTTAGAACACATAGCTCCCACCTAACTCAGTAAGACTGTGGGCAGTTAGGACCTCTGAATCAGTCTCACAGTTGATGTCCTTATTATTACATATAATGCAGTTCATTTGGGAGAAACATACATAAGTCAGGTTGAGAAATGGGACCTTTTCACATGTAAAATTCCTTAAGCCGTTTGCATATAGCGAGCATATCTGGGAAAGCATGGTGTGACAGTGATCAGTGTGGTAGATTGGCAATTGATCCAAAAGCAGAAGTTTCACTTTACAAAAATCTGTGGAAACCTTTCTTTTATAGCTGTGCTAACACTTTCTGTGTTTTATCTTTTGAGACTCATATTCAGACAATCTAAAAATCAGATTGAACCTTTACCAGGTAATTTACTGGGTACCAATTATAAATCTTTTATTATAGAATCACAGAATGGTTTGGGTTGGAAAGGTCCTTATGATCTAGTTCCAAGCCCCCTGCCATGGCAGGGATGCCTCACATTAGACCATGTCACCCAAGGCTCTGTCCAACCTGCCCTTGAACACCGCCAGGGATGGAGCATTCACAACTTCCTTGGGCAACCCATTCCAGTGCCTCACCACCCTTACAGTAAAGAATTTCTTCCTTATATCTAATCTAAACTTCCCCTGTTTAAGTTTGAACCCATTACCCCTTGTCCTATCACTAAATCCCTGATGAAGAATCCCTCTTCAGCATCCTTATTCACTGAACTTACTTGTGGGAGTGGTCTGATTAGGTTCAATGAGACATCTGAAGAAGTATTTAAAAATACTTAGTAAGAGCTTTTCAATCAGGCTGCCACTGTTCCAGAGCATCACCAGGTGGAAACCTCAGCAGAAATGAGGTTCATAGAATCATAGAATCATAGAATAGTTAGGGTTGGAAAGGACCTTAAGATCATCAAGTTCCAACCCCCCTGCCATGGGTAGGGACACCTCACAGTAAACCATATCACCCAAGGCTTTGTCCAACCTGGCCTTGAACACTGCCAGGGATGGAACATTCACAAATGCCTTGGGCAACCCATTCCAGTGCCTCACCACCCTCACAGTAAAGAATTTCCTCCTTATATCCAATCTAAACTTCCCCTGTTTAAGTTTTAATCCTTTACCCCTTGTCCTATCACTATAGTCCCTAATTAAGAGTTCCTCCCCAGCAACCCTATAGGCCCCTTCAGACACTGGAAGGCTGCCATGAGGTCTCCACACACCCTTCTCTTCTCCAGACTTTTTGCATCTGTACTTGCAAAAAAACAGTAGAAAGAAAAACCCCCCCCCCAAAAAAAAAAAAAAAAACAAACAGTTATCTGTTCGGGAACATGAATTGGCTCATTCCTCAAGCTGGAGAAAAGGCCAGTAAGTACTTACATGTATTATTCTAGCAACTGCCCTGTTCTTTGTGCTACATGACAGACAGCTAAATTTCAGATGAATGCAAATGGTGGAATTTTCCTTTCTAGCCCAGCCATGCCAAATGTTTATGGGGTTTACATGCCTACACTTGAAGTTTTGCTTATGAAGTGTAGTCACTGTGCTTCGTCGAAAGGAGCTCAGTACAAGTACGTGGTTTATGGTCAGCAGTGTTTGGGTAAGACATTTGCATAATTTCCTCAAGAGGCAATGACTCCACGCTGTCTGCTCAAGTAGCTGTAAGAAAACACTAGTTAGTTTTCCAAATTGTAGTACCTCTGTCTGAATATGAACCTTGATGGCCGTGTTCAAAACAGGGAGTTATTATATGTGATAAATTATTTTCTCTTTAGCCTCTGAAGTCTGGCTGATACAGTGTATATAAGAAGTCTGAGGAGGCATGATTTCTTAAAAACTCTTTTCCAAACCTAGAAGAGAAGCAATAGCAATGCAACAGAGAATGATCAATGAATAGTCTCTGCTTCATATTTCAGTAACACTACTTTCTGATAACCTTTGACATAACAAGAGCAAGCGACATTTTATTCTTTGAATTGAGCCTGTATCCTTAAGCTATTAGTTGGTACTAATTTGGCCTTATTTGGATGCTTCCTTGCTATTTTGAGGATGCTACAGAGCCTTTAAGCTGCCTAAAGAGATCTTGATGCATTTTCTCAATTTTCTTCTTCCTCATTGCAACAGTTGATACGCTTACCATAGACTGTTTAAGAAATTGTCAACTCTTTTGAACTCCACTTTTTCCTACATTATTTTCCAGAAAAAATGTAACATGCATATAAATAAATATAATCCTTAAATTACCATCTTTGTTTTCCTTTCCTCTTTTCCTAAGAAACATGAACCTTAGTTGTTATTGTTTAGTCTTACTGAAATTACTAATTCATGCTCACCATTTAATGGTTGATTATAACAAAGTGTAGGAGAGTGTCCTATTATTTGCTTACTACACTTTCTGGAATAAAAACTACATCCTGAAAACTTGCCTAAATTTTTCCTGCTTTGAGAGGCATCTGAGAAGCCTCTCCTCAGCTTTGTGCCACAGTCAATTTGCAAAAAGGGTAGTCTTTTTGATGTTCTGGATTTGATGATTTATAAAGAGACCCCCAGTTTCAGAGCACTGTTGCCCCTGCTTATCATTGCTATAAAAATTTCAGCCTTGCCTGATACAAAGTGCAGAGAGGACACAATTAACAGCAGTTTTTTTCACTAAAAAGGCACCATTTTATCAAGTACTTTTTGCAGCTTTTCCAGTTTTTAAGCATATTTTTCATGTCTGCCTCTATTTCCCCCTCCTTTTCACAAGTCTGTTAATCAGTGCTTTTAAAATGTCTGTTTCAAGGTCATCCCCAAGTCCTCATTTGGGTGTGGAGATCAAAGGGCTTGAAGATAAAACCTAATTTACACTCAGAACAGTCCTGGCCCTTTTCATGTTGTACTTTTTATTGCAAACTACTACCATGGAAAAACCCCGTTTCATTCATCACCTAAATTCATGCCTCCTCCTAAAAGACACCTCTTCTCTTTGTCGAGCTTTACCATCAGTTTGTGTCTTAAAATAAGTTTGTTCTTTTGCCCACCCCCCATCATCTATTGCAAAGCTAGAGCAGAATCTCAGTTCTCAGATAGTTTAAATTTTTACACTAAGCTTATTTCCAGCTTTCATAGCTCAGTCATACCCAATTGTACTTGTACCAGTAACGTCTTTACAGCTTAAGCAGGCTTTCTTTCTTCCTGGTGTATATCCCCATAATGCATTGATGTGCAATAATCAGTCTATAAAAATAGCATAACACAATAGTAGAGTAAAACTATTAAACTGGTGTATTTTACAGAGGGAGAAAAGAAAATTTCCACAGGATGCCCTACCCCATAAATATATTCCCAAAGGTAAGATTATAAGCAAATGTCAGTACTTGGAACCCTTACTTTCAAAGTGTATTTGTTAATCAAAAGTCCATTAGAGAGAAGGACACAACAAATGAGAGCAGTATTCAGTGCAAAGCCAGCATTTTCAACAACACAGTAATAAAGTTAAAATGCTTGCAGAAAATCAAAAAAAACAAACCAAAAAACAACCCAACAGAAAACAAAATAAACCCAACCTACAACCCCTTAAAAACCCTTTTAGAAAATCAGTTCAGTTCCAATTAATTCTGTTAGTGCTGATAAATAAATAGTGATTTCATGTCACTGTTTATTTACTGTCATTGAGATTTTATCTTGGAGCAAAATATGAAACAAACGGTTTTGGAATTAAATACAAGACTAGTATTAAAATTCTAATTCTCATTGATACAGACTACAATCCAGCTAGAAACTTAAATTAAGGTTGAATCACAAGTCATCTGTACTGTTATAAACACCCTTTGTGTATGCAGAAACCCACTCACAAAAGAATACTCCTTGTTCAGTGCTGATTTCTGTAAGAAAAACACATTTATTCATCCCACTTTTTTTATATTGTTTTAATTATCCCAACAATGTGAACATTCAGAAAAGATGTTCTTGACCATGAAGAAAACTATGGTGAATTATTAAAGTAAAAATTTTCAGAGTCTACTTTTGAGAGCTTCCTTCTTGCCAAGAAGTTGATATCATATGTGACATTGGCAGCTTCAGAGTATTGTACACCAGCCATGACAAACAGTTTCTGTCCTAGTTTAAGAACAAATACCAATAACATGTAATTAATTACTGCATTTCCAGATTAGAAAAAAACATTAACAAGTCCTCATAGCAATCCCTCCTGAGGTTGTGGGGACCACTGAGTGAGCCTGAGCGGCTCAGGGGACTTGGAGCACAGGCTATGGAGATTCCCTCCAAGAGCACAGCAAGAGCTGTGGCTGATCTGGGGGTGCTGGCTCATGAGTCAGCCCTGGCTCGTGTCTCTTTGCTTGATCCCTCTGTTGAGAAAAGTGAGATTTTTGTTCTGCTCTTCAATTCAGCCATCTCACAGAACTTCACTGGCCATGAGTGGCGGGGCATGGGCAGTGCTAGGCTGTGAAGGTGATGCGAACAAAAGGAGGTCATGGACCACACTGTGCCAACCACAGCCAGTTCAAACAGCTCTGGCACTGGTATGAGCACCCTAGTGTGCACCAGAACTTTAGGGAGTTGTAGGAGCCCATGGGACCCTCGGCAGATGGAAACAGCTTTGGATGCTGCTGAGTGGGTCATACATACACCCCTACAAGACTGCAGCCTCAGGCCACCCATGCTGAGAGACAGACACTCCTGAAGTACTGCTGTCAGCACAACAGAGCTCTACAGGAGGTAGCCATAGCTGTGTTTCTCTCTGACAAGGGACTTTCTGTTCCCCCAGCTCTGCAGATACTGTCCCAGTGTTCCCCTGTCCTGGTTTCAGCTGGAATAGAGTTAATTTTCTTTCTATTAGCTGGTGCAGTGCTGTGTTTTGCATTTAGTCTGGGAATAATGCTGATAACATGCTGATGTTTTAGTTGTTGCTAAGTAGTGTTTACCCTGATCAAAGACTTTTCAGTCTTTCATGCTCTTCCAGTGAGGAGGGGCACAAGAAACCAGGAGGTAGAAGAGACCTCACCAGAACTAGCCAAAGGGATATTCCATACCATAGGATGTCATGCTTAGTATGTAAACCAGGGGGTTGGCTGGGACCCACTGATTGCTGCTTGGGGAATGGCTAGGCATTGGTCAATAGGTGGTGAGTATTGTTCATCTCTTGTGTTTTTCTTCTTCCTTTTTCCTATTATTATTATTACTACTGTTATTATTATTATTGACTTTATTTCAATTAATAAACTGTTCTTAACCTATAGTTTCTGCCTTTTTCTTATTCTTTTCCCTATCCAGCTAGAGATGGGAGGGAGGGAGGGAGGGAGCAAAAGAGGAAGGAAGGGAGTAGCGGCTGTGATGTACTTAGTTGACTTTTGGGGTTAAACCATGACACTCCCATAATCAGCAGCATGGCAGCTCTGGTAACACACTAGTTGAGGATCACCTCTTCCCAGTTTCCACTGGCCTGGCACTGTGTGTGCTGACAGGGGAACTAGCCATGGCACAAAGGTTGAGTTGCTCTCTTCGAGGGAGAGGAATATTTAGGCCAATGGGTCAGAAACACTGCCTTTGGAGCAAACAAATCAAATCACAACATGTCAGTGCGTATGCCCATGAGCTTTGCTGAGGATTTAATTTATTGCAGTGGGTTAAAAAATACAGGTCAGACTCGCAGATTTGGCTTCTAAAATTCTGGTGGATATAAGATAGTTATTGGGATCTATTACTTCTTCTGAGGGCGTTATAAATTTTGAGATGAGATATAAATCGCAACTTAAAGATGAAAGTTACCTGAGATATTTGCAGTCTGCACATAATGCTTTACTGTAAGTCAGAAAAGAGTGGTGTGAAGGTTTAGTTTCAGCATAAATAATCCAGTTAAGAAAATCCAACCAAAAGTCATTGATATTTGAAGGTGAATTCGGAGTTTATAGAAGGTTCTGCAAAGTATTAGGACTGAAGTCTTTGGCTTGACCTCAGTAGTTTACAGCAGGTAAAAAATATTTTATTCTCTGTTCATTGACAAGCTTCCTCCTATTCTAAATGGTACAACACAGTGCTCCTGTTTTACTGCAGCTGAACTATTAGTTTTGTAAACTGGTTTATAGGCAACCCCTTGAGGTGAATTCATCCACCAGCCAAAGAACTGCCAAGTTGTATGGTCTTCCATTCACCTTTTACCAGTAGGCTGAACACATATAGGAAGGAAAAGGTAAGCAAAGAGGGTAAGAAAAGACACAGTACTTCCCCGTGGAATCTACAGATAAAAAGGTTTTTACCCCCTGTGATTTTTAACACTCTATACTTTTGTACTTGTCAGGACATGACTTGCCTTCTCATGCAAAAAAATAAGAGAAAGTAGTGAAGAGTTGCAGCTGCAAAATCACTCACAGTAAAAATAAGAAAATGTGGCTTTTCACCGTGTTTCAAAACTGCATTTGACAACAGCAATTACAGACAACTCCACAAAGCAAGGAAAATATAAACTGTTGGAAATCTCCGGCCATTACTTGAGGAATTATGCCCAGCATTGCAGTTGTTTTATTAAACTTGACAGGTAGTGAAGAGGGATTTTGTTGTAAAAAAGAAATGCATTTATGATAAGAATTACTGTTTCTGAGATCAAGTATGGCTACAGCTGCTGCTTGAAAATGCATAATGCTGAAGTGTTTGAATCAAGAACTGTAGGGCAAGTAAATGTCACATCGCTAGAAAATATTTTAAAACATCATTATGGCAGCTGAAAAAGAAAAATCTTTGGGGTCATGTATAAATGGTAGATAAGACACTGCTTTGTAAATAATGAATCTATTGTCAGATCATTTATTGAACAGGAACTGTGAAGAGGTAAGTAAAAAGAACTGCAAAGGAGGTAAGTAAAAGTAAAATGGATCTAGAGGAAGACAATCATATCCTGTCTCTATTTCAGATTTGGTTTTACCAGTTTATATAATCTGATGGGATATTTGATAAGCTTTATGAATGATCTGAGCCATTATGTTTAATATGGAATCACTAGAGGGATTAATGCTCCACTAGAATATGGCTTTGAAATCAGAGCGTCTTTTATAGGCCAGAATGGATAATTTTAATGTCACCTGCAGTATAACATAAAGCTTCAGTTTTCGTACTTCCCTCATCCCTTTCCTCCTAGTCACCACTTGGATCTCACTGAATAACTAAACCATACCCATTTATCTTGGCATTAAGTTTCCAGGAAACAGACAGTCCCATACTTCCTTTGTTAGTCTGTTTCAGTAGCTAATTGCACTCCTGGTTAAAAATGAAGACCTGAATCTATGTATTTGAAGTGTGGTTTAGATTATATCCTTCCTCATTTAAAAAAGCCCAGCTGTGCTTATCATCACTTTGAACTAACTCAGTTGAATGAAGTTTAAGCCAAACAGAACACTTGTCCTTAAAGACAATGCCTTCTGTGTCCAGGTCAGGCTCTAATATCCAGAGTGATGGATTAGGAGCTGCTAAAATAGTTAATGAATACATTATGTTGACATGATCATTGGGATGACTGTTGGGCTGTTTGTTTAGTTAAACACTGGGCTGTAAGAAAAGCAAACCAGGAGAAAACCAGTCAGAGATAAGCCATATCTTGGTAAACATTTAAAGACAGTTACACAACCAAGGCAGAACCAGGGCTTGACCTCCCACTTTGCTCCTTCTAAGGAAGGAAAGCCCAGAAACTGAAAGGCTTGGGCTCAGAGGGTATCTCGCTTGATCTGCTGAACTGATAAGTCTTGAGGAAGGGGAAGAACCAGTCCATGACACATGCATCTGTTCCAGTCTTTGTTGTTTTAAAGCCCGCTTTTTACTTTGCACAGGAAAACAAGCCAATGAGCATCACAGAAGAGAGGCTGTATTAGGTCATTCTTTTGTCCTGAACAATGGCCCAAAGCAAAAGCACAGGGGAGAAGATAATGTCAGAGGAATCATAAAATGGCAGTTGCTTTGAGAAGTCTCTCAGATGACAATGGTTTGTGGCACAGGTACTTCCTGAGGTAGAAATGATTCTGTGTGTTTAATACTCTCCCCCACCCCAGGTATTTCTTTTCAATGCACTTGTCAGTGTTTTCTTAAATATATATACACTTTTAGGAGTCACTATCCTTTGTCAAGGAGTTTCGTGACTTAACCATTTTGTGTAAAAACTCTCTTTTTATTTGTTTTGAATGTCCCATTTGCTAGATTTATTTGAATGCCCTTCACACTTGCATGGGAAAAAGCTGTGAAAAATGTTTCAACATCTATTGACAGCCACTTCAAATACTGAAAACAACTTCAAATGAGTGTTTCTGTCCTGAGGGCCTCCAGGCACTATACAGGTACCAGCCAAAAGACAGAGCTGCAGGTTTTGTATCAAGTGAGACCTGCTGATTAAACTTAATTGATGTATAAAATAATGTAATATTGACCTACTCATCACTGAACTTCAAGTTCCTTTTCCAGGAGCAGTAGAGACCTGAGGCCTGGTAAATAAAGAGATACTTGCTGAGACATCCTCAAGAGACAGAAGCTTTCAGATCCATTTTGAGAACTAATCTTTAAGAAGCATTTGGATTGGAGAAAGTTGAAGATGAGTTCTTTAATGAACCCCCGTAATGATATCATCACCTGTAGGTAAAACTCAAATCCGTGATTAAAATTAGTAAAGGAGAGAGAAAATTCTCACTGTTTGCTATTTGTTTGTATCAGTAAAGTGAAATTTTAAGATAGTACAAAAGTGTACTTCAGTCAGCTGGTGAACTGGCTTGTACTCTGTGCCCATTCCCCTCCTGCTAGCTCATACCCACACAGCATCCCACCCCATGAGCTTTCACCTGTCACATGCTCTCCAAGGAGGCTGGAGAAGATGCAGTGGTGGTGGGGGAAGAGAAAAGGTGGGAGAAAACAATTCAGGGGTGGAGGAAGCAGTGTAGCTGTGGGAACACCATCCCTTCTGCCTCTGTCTTCTTTCAACTCCCATAATGCTCCCTTGTGATGCCCAGGGTACTTTCTGAATCCCTCCTCAAGCCTGACAGAAAAAAACCCACCTGAAACCAGAGAACTAGCAACTGTTCTTTGTTTTGTTACTCATTTCAGACAGTTTAAGCTTTTCCGGCTTTTGGTTTCATCAGAGGGTCGCAGTTTGCTGCAGCCAGGGAGCCAGCGTACTGAATTTGACATGAAGTGTAGTAATTTTTGCTGCTGGAAATGGTTGAAAGATAGAAAGCAGAGTTGAAAACATTTATATTAAGAAGGTTTATGCCCTGATAAATATTTTGAGACTTTTCAAAAAGCGGTGTCTTCATTTATACAGGCTTTTCAGTACCTATTTTGACAGGACTTTGGACATTTGTATTTGACAGTGTTTCTGCCTTAAAAATCAGGCAGACTTTGCTGAATTGCAAGCTGTTAGTCGAAATGGCAGATGTCTTACACTTAATGAAAGATGTTATGCAGTCTCACTTAAGTATCTGAGAAGTCAGCTAATAAATAAAGATTAATTTAGCAAGAAATAGTCTATTGAAATCTTTTCCTATTGGCTTCACTGGGTCTAGATCTTGGTCTTCTTTTGTACTTTCTCCAGTTAAATTCCAGTTTGTTCCATATAACTGATGGGATGATTTGGGGGTTATCCAGCTCCAAATAGGCTGACTCACACCAGCTACAGATATGCAATCTGTACTATTTCTCAATTTTCTCCAAGTAAGGGCAAAGATTGCACAGCAGGTCAGTGATGGGACTGGGAGCGAGCACTTGGAGACTTGGTTCTCCACACTCTCTAGTCTCTAACTCTGTTATCTGTTAAGAGGAAGCACCTTTTTCTATTCAAAGCTCAAATGTATTGTCACTAGTTCAGCATAACTTAACAGATCATCAGTAACAGATAAAAGTCTCCTAGGAGGAAATACAATCTCGATGTAGCATCACTGCAATTGCATCAGTTTTTTTGTGGTCCATGCATTTGGATGGTACTAAAGAACACGATTTTACAGAACAGATGTAAACATTCATCTGAGATTGCCTATAACATGGCTATTGTGCATTTTCTGAAAGGAGGTTGTAAGTGAGGTGGGTGTCAGTGTGTTTTCCCAAGTAACAAACAGTAGCAGGAGATAAAACAGCCTCAAGTTGTACCAGGGGAGGTCTAGATTGGATATCAGGAAAAATTTCTTCCCTGAAAGGGTTGCCAAGCATTGGAACAGGATGTCCAGGGGAGTGTCTGAGTCCCTGTCCCTGGAGGTATCTAAAAGATGTGTAGATGTGGCATTTGGCCGTGTTAATCATGAACTGTGCCCAGTGGCACTAACTGGGCCAGATGTTGCCATTTTCACAGATGGCTCCAGAGCAAGCTTCGGTATTTCTCCACTGAACTCTGAAAAATTAACTTATTTGTAGTTGTGAAAATATCTCTTATGCTGAAATAAATGAGTAACTCTAGAAAATTATTTAGGGGGCCTATAAGGATGCTGGAGAGGGATTCTTCATTAGGGACTGTAGTGATAGGACAAGGGGTAATGGGTTCAGACTTAAACAGGGGAAGTTTAGATTGGATATAAGGAAGAAGTTCTTTACTGTGAGGGTGGTGAGGCACTGGAATGGGTTGTCCAAGGAAGCTGTTAATGCTCCATCCCCGGTGGTGTTCAAGGCCAGGTTGGACGGAGCCTTGGGTGACATGGTTCAGTGTGAGGTGTCCTTGCCTATGGCAGGGGGTTGGAACTTAATGATCTTAAGGTCCTTTCCAACCCTAACTATTCTATGATTCTATGATTATTGTATATATTTGAAACATGTATTATAGAAAAAAAACCAAATCCTGAAGGCTTGAGAGTGAATCTCAGTAAAAAGGTTATGCTATTGATACTTGTATTCCAGGAGTGTGAAAACTAGAATCATTGATGTAAGCAGTGCAGCTACTACCTACTGATGACCTGTCCCTTATCACTGCAGAACAGTGTTAAGCTTCACGTTACGTTTCAAATCTAATTAAATATTAAGATATCCAAATTTCTTTTTTATGCTAGTGTCTCATTGATTTGTTTTGCTTCATTCTATTTTTAGCTCCTCATGTGTAAAGTAATTCCAGATAGAAGTGGAAGAAACTGCCATTTGTGCCAAAGATAATAGAAGCCCAACTAATGCTGACAATCCTGGCCAGGCTAGGATAGGATTTGGCGCATGGTAGTTGATTTTAATTCAGCAAAGTCCATCTTGCACTAGTGTACTCGCTTCTGCTAAGAAATACATATTTATGTCACACCCATTTACATGTGTGAGATGTGAGAAACACCATCATCCCCATTCACAGTAAGGGAATCAGTGAGCAAAACAACTTAGAATGGGAGCCTAGATCTCTCAAATGTTAACCCTTTGAGAATGATTCCTGAGCTTTGAGTTGCATATTCAAAGTCAGAAGCCATAGTTATCTAATATGAAAGTCAAAACATTTCCTTGAGTGCCTTTTTGTGGCCTGTACTACAAGGAAACACAGATCTTTTCTAGCAAACCTTTATTCTCAATCTGTTCTTTCTCCAGAAGTTTAGGTGCTCATCAGCATGGTGAGTCAAAAGTTTAATCATATGGCCTGTAGCTGGATCTGCATACAAAATTGATATTCATACTGATACTGAACATGTATACAGGGTTCTAATATTTTGTTTTGTTTTTTAATGTGGATACTCTAGTGCTTCATAGGGCTGCCTGGAAAAGAAGAAAACTTCCTGGGAAAATAGTGCAATATAAAAGAAAAACAAAGTTTAGGTGTGGTATTAAACAGATATTTAAAATTTATTCTTGAAAAGAATAGAGACCTTTTTCTCTTCTCAGGACTAGGCAGGAGTTCAGGTGCACTCTGAGAGGTCTCTCCTGAAAACCTATTCTGATCTGAACTAAGTCAGACTTGGACTTGTTCAGTTGAAGACTGTGATTAGCTCACAGTTGGAGTACATTGAAGTGGATCTCTCACATTAGAAATGCCATCACAGACATTCAGGGTCTTTGTGATCCTTCCCTCACTCCCTCCCTGCCTCCCTCCCTCCATTCCTTCCTCCCTCCCTCCCTCCATTCCTTCCTCCCTCCCTTCCTCCATTCCTCCCTCCCTCCATTCCTCCCTCCCTGCCTCCTTCCCTCCCTCCATTCCTTCCTCCCTCCCTTCCTCCATTCCTCCCTCCCTCCATTCCTCCCTCCCTGCCTCCCTCCATTCCTCCCTCCCTCCATTCCTTCCTCCTCCCTTCCTCCCTCCATTCCTCCCTCCCTCCGTTTCTCCCTCCTTTCCTCCCTCACTCCATTACTCCCTCCCGCCCTTCCTTCTTTCCTTCCTCTTTCTTGACCTCCTTCTTTTTTTCACTATTCAAATAGATAATTTGAAACCACTGTGTCTCACCAACATCTTTTATTTTTATGCAATTTTTGTTTTATGACTCTCCTTCACCAAAGAAACTCCATTCAACAACAAAAAAGTAATGTTTCCTAAGCTGCCTAGAAGTGAGTGCATACACAGCTCTGTTTTCTGATTTCTCCACAACAGTGTGCTGACTTCCAAGGCAATGCTGATGGAGTAATTCTTCTTCTTGGGTGGTTCAAGTTCACTGACTCTAAGTTTTATAATACCACCTGAGGTGTGTAGTAATCATACCAACATGCACCGTCTGGAGTGTATTATTACTTGATTGCTCTATTTTTGCTGTACAAATGGAAAATCAACAGATCAGAATCTGTTCCAAGGAATTCTAACTCATCTTGAAATGTTTTATTTTTAGTTATTTTTAATTTGAAGGTAATGAGATCCTGGGTCTTACTATTGAGAACACTTTCGTTATGAAAAATAAGTTATTTTTTTATTCTTGGTCCCTGCAAAGACTCGTAACATCCAAATACATACAATAACAGCAACAGTCATTTGGGAGTTGCAAACCCCAACATGATACTTGGAATAAAATCCACAAATTAAATGTAGAATAATAGAGTTCTTTTATAAGTGTTGGTTGTCTGACGGGAAACAGTGACACTTTTAAACTTCATCGGAGCTCTGAGACAGACAATATTTTATGAGTGTAAAGTGGTTTTAATGAAGAAGGTGGTATTGGAATGCACATTATGTTTCTGTAGCATGGGTATTCCTATACAGCCCTATAGACCAGCAGTCATCCCTAGTGAGACCTGGGTGGAGGCTGGGCTGATAGGATCATGCTACGCTTCCTACAGTAAATGACAAACAAATGAAGCAGTGTAGAGGAGAATTTCGTGGTGTGCCTGCAGAGGCGCAGAGAGTAGGAAAAACAGTAACACCACCTGGGAGAGATTATAAGAGGGGGAAAACAGCTCATTTAGGTGGGAGGTCTGTCTAGTTGTGAATATAATTGTATTTTGAAGGTACAATTTCAAGTGGAAACTTTGAATTTGGAGAAGGCATCCGATTATGTGGTAAGGGCTTGGTTGAAAGTGTTTTTCATAAAACTGGAAGTGTGTCATCATCCAGGAAGTGGCTGTCCCAGAGCAACAAACTTTTACACAGAAGCTGAGATGAGGAGGCACTTCTCAGGCTGAACACTTAGTGAAAAGAGCAGAGGAAAATTAGAAAGACAAGTTTCTTCTCTGAGGAACAGTCTAAAAACCTGGATAAAAATAAGAGAGAGGCAGGCATTATTAAAATCTTGTTCAGATCTTTGTCTCTGAAGGCTGCAAGAGTAAATGTGGAACTGTTAAATTTCAGAGGCAGAGCCACTAGAAGGCAGAATGGTGAATGTGTGTTTCTCCTATGTTCTCCTTGTTGACTTTTAAGTGTTTTTTTCCCCCAATATTTTTCTAACAGAACTGAAAGACAATTGGTTGAAAATTCAAAATAATGAGAAAAGCTTCCTCCCACCCCCCTGCTGTTAGTAAATTTCTGTTGATATGAAATATCCAGAAAGAATATAAGATTCATTAATGCCAGTTTATGCGCTCAGTGCTGAGCTAAAATTCTGTAGGTCAAGGACTATAGATCCTCAAGTTTTAGAGAAGCAACTGCCAATTTTTGGGGAAAAAAAAGTATCTCCAGAGAAAGCTTATGTCATGAATATCTTATAGGAGCCTTTACATTGCAGTATATAGTACTGAACACCGACAGATAAGTTGGAGTGAAGTAGTTCCTTCTGTGAGCTGTGTCAGTCTCACCCCAAGGCTTCTAAGGCTACTCATGATAATTCTCTTTGCCTTAAAAATTTGTTAGCTGCCACTTCCCTGCAAAATCATGTCATTTGATCCAGTAGTCTCTAAGGATGAACTTACGCAGATATTACATCTGCAGGTGAGTTATGTCTTTCAATTTGCTGTAGAGCATCTCATAGGCTCCAACTGCTATTACATTTTTATTTGCAGTAAAAATGAGATGAACTCTTTGTACAAAAAACCTCATAGAGCACAACAACAACAAAAAAAAAATCTATCCTGATTCTACATCCCAAAAGCTCCTGGGAGGACCTCCAAAGAGGCTGAATTCTAAAGATGTGGCTTTACATTCCTGCATTGCAACTCATAATATTCACAGCAACCAAACCAAGCCTTTTTGTTGACCTGCTTACTTTCTTCAGGTGATACATTTGTGAAACAGCCCAGTTGTTTCTACTGTTTTTTCAGTATCTCTTCTGGTCATTCAATATGTACCATGGCCTACAAAATGCCTGCTCATTTTCTAAAATGAAATAATATAACATACTCTTTTGGTTACAATGAAGTTTTTCATCTAGAAAGTTAAATCAGTAACTTAACATTGCAGAATCATGCCTTTTGAAATGTATTTTAAAAAGAAAGAAAAAGGAAAAAAGAGTGAATTAAAACTTTTTTTTTCAGCCTTAATTCAGATCTTAAGCATATGCACAAAATAATCTTTAATAATTTAATCATGCAAGCTCCCGTCCAGGAAGCCCTATCCTGAGTCCACAGCAGCTTTCAGCTCTCTGCCAAAGTACCAAAGGCAGCACACGGTAGAAAATCTGGTAGCTTTTGAAAAGCAGAGTATTACCAACTTCACAGGAATAAAACGGTGATAAGCATGAGAGACGGCAGTGAAGACAAATACAACCCTCGCAGATATACAGGTTTGTGCTCACAGTTAGGCCCAACCTAAGCCTCCCATTTTTGGGTAGAGCTGGCTTTGAGTCTGTCTCGGAGCTCCCTCTAGTGCTTTACTGGTCTAGAGCAACTAATATTTAGCAAGAGGAGGTATGCAGAGGAAAGGGTTATTTCTGAGTGTCTCAGTATAATGAGACACTCTATCCTAGTAGATAGAGACAAAAAAAAGTCTTTGTATCCTCAGATTTCAATTATTGTTCCTGGAAGTTATGTGCTGAATTCCTATGTTAAAAATATAAAAATTTAAAAAAACTCCTTTTGCTTGACATCCGTTATTTTCAGGTGAAACAAGGAAATGCTTTTATCTCAAACTATAACATAAACCAGTTGCAACTTGGAGCTATCTGAGAGTTATGGAAACTGAAGACATGCATTCATCTCCTCAGCTGTGCTCAGTTTTAGGCCCCTCACTACAAGAAAGACACTGAGGTGCTGGAACAGGTCCAGAGAAGAACAACAAAGCTGGGGAAATGTCCAAAGAACAAGTCTTATGAAAAGCAGCTGAGGGAACTGGGGTTGTTTAGCCCAGAGCAAAGGAGGCTTATGGGAGACTTTACTGCTATCTACAACTCCCTGAAAGGATGTACAACTGAAAGGAGGTTGTAGTGAGGTGGGAACTGGTCTCTTCTCCCAAGGAACAATCAATAGGACAAGAGGAAATGGCCTCAAGCTGCTCCAGGGGAGTTTAGGTTGGATATTAGGAAAAATTTCTTCACTGAAAGTGTTGTCAAGCACAGGAATAGACTGCCCAGGGTGACAGTGCCCGTCCCCTGAGGTATTTAAAAAACGCATAGATGTAGTAGCACTTAGGGACATGGTTTAGTGGTGGACTTGGCAGTTCTGGGGTAATAGTTCTGGGACTCATTTGGCTTCACTGACAGATAAGAACAGGCTTCTCTGAAGACTGAAGCAGCTTGCTTTCTATTTGCTTTTTGTCTATTGGAAACTGTCCAGTTTCTCCAGTGTGGTATTAAAGAAAGAGAAATCATTTGCAACCACTGCAGCCAAATATGCTGCCATTTGGTGGGTGAAAGAGAGAATTTTGCTGCATGTGATGGGACCAAATAATTTACGCGAGTATACACTGACTCAAACCAATAGTGGTGAATGATATTTGGAGCAAAACTCATTTGTAGTTATTTGTTTATTTTGTTTGGGAACATAAAGCACAAAGTATCTTGGTTGCTTTGCCTGCACGTGTTACTTGGAGGATGAAGAGGAGATGGAAGTGGACTAACCAGAGGTAAGATGGCAGTGAGGGTGGCTCGGCTGTGCCGCTGTGCTGCGGCTGACCATGCTGCAGGGCCACAGTGCCCGGTGCCCTTGTCCTGGGGGAGACCACAGCGCTGCCCTGCGCTGCCTCTGGGCCATGTAAGCCAAGTCTCATCGTGAGGAGCCTGGCTCCCAGCCCCAGCCAGAGCTGAGCACCGCGGCACAGCCACGCTCTCCCCAGCGTGTCTCAGGCTGTGGCAGACACTGTGACCATCAGTAGCCTCACTGAAATGACCTTGTGCTGCTCGCTTCCAGGGCCGATCAAGATAGAGAAGGAAGATATTTCAGGAAGAAGAGTTGCTTATTTTGAAGATTTGTAGTCTGTAGAAGACATGTTTTTTTTGTAGAAAATTTCAAGTTTGCAGTAGAGTTGTTGTTTGCAGATTGTAGTTTAAGATAGGATAGGGTAGCTTGTGTAAGAATTGTAGCTTGTTCTGTTGTGGTTTTGTTTTGTTGTTTGTTGTTCTGTAAATACATTTCTTGATCTTCTTGTGACCCAAGACCTCTTTGTGTTTGCTGTGAGCACACATGGCATTGGCAGACAAGTGGTTTCCACTTGCTCCCGGCTCCTGGGGCTGGAGGAGGCTGGGGCTGCTGGCACTGGGTGCTGGGGCACCACAGGTGCCCCGCATGGGCTCGCTGCCTTGGCAGAGCGGCTCTTTAAGGCTCTCTGCAGCTGTGAGCAGGGCTGGGCACGGGCAAGGGACCAAAGGTCTGGATGATCACACCAACCCCTCGGTGGCTGCAGAACACCTGGCCTGGTGCTGCCATCAGGCACAGCCTGCGCCAGCGCTGACCAAGGCTTCTAGGGCTGCTCTTCAAGCTTGGGGAAACAGGAGGAATCAGTCATGGCATCACAGCACCACAGTGTGCCCAGACCCAGGTCGCTGTGGGGAGCAGCCTGCACAAGGCCTGCGGTTGGATCCTGCTGTCCAAACCAAGCCTTTACCTCCTGCCATCTCTCTTTGCTGAGACCCTTCGTCCTGAGCCTGCAGGGCGGAAGAGGGTTTGGGCCTGGAGGTGGTTGGGGCCACCAGAGGCTGGGGGACTGCAGCTGGGTCTAGGGTCACCTGCTGGTGGTGTCGTGCTGGGACCTGGCAAGCCAGGAGGGAAGGGGTGCTTCCAAGAGGGAGCTGGCAGTGGAGTGCAGGGGGAGCTGCTGTGTGCAGGAGCTGTGTGTGCAAATGCAGACAGGGACATACAAGTCCAAGGTCCAGAGCTGCTGTAGAGCCTTCCTGAAGCAGGCAGCCCTCACCACGAGTTGCTGGCAGCACACCTTGTCCTGTCCTCGCAGCCTTCACTGTGCATGGGGTGCAGGTTCTGGCACAGGCTCAATGTGACGGGTGGGCCTGGCTGGAGGACATTGCCACGTGGCTGTGTCCTGCTGCAGCCTGCATTCCAAGGCCGGGCAGGGCTAATTTCCACCCCATGGACTCATCCCGGCTGCAGCACATCAGTACTGCTCAACTTGCTCTCGGGCTGATCATGGGACAGTGAAAGAGCAGTGGAGATGGTCCTGGCCCCATGGAGCTTACCAGCACAGTGTTCAACCAGTTTATTGTCTATTTAAGTACAAGAGTGGATAAAAAAATGCCTGGATGGCTGCACGCAAAGAGTTGTGGTCAATGGCTCCATGTCCAGCTGGAGACCAGTAACGAGTGGTGTCCCTCAGGGATTGGCATTGGGACCAGTCTTGTTCAACATTTTTGTCAGTGACACAGACAGTGGGATTGAGTGCGCCCTCAGCAAGTTTGCTGATGACACCAAGCTGTGTGGTTTGGTTGATACGCTGGAGGGAAGGAATGCCATCCAGAGGGACCTTGACATGCTTGTGAGATGGGCTGATGCCAACCTTATGAAGTTCAACCAAGCCAAGAGCAAAGTCCTACACCTGGGTTGGGGCAATCCCAGGCACAGCCACAGGCTGGGCAGAGAAGAGATTCAGAGCAGCCCTGTGGAGAAGGACTTGGGGGTGTTGGTTAATGAGGAACTTGGTATGCTGTTTTTTCCAACACAGGTTTGTAGTGGGTTTTGGGCAGGAGGTGGTTTGGGACACCAGAGGTTGGAGTGCTGTAGCCGCTGCTCAGGCCACCTGCTGGTGTGCTGGTGTTGTCGTGCTGGGACCTGGCAAGCATGGAAGGAGGGGGCTTTTACAGGAGGCAACTGGTGGTGGCATACAGGGGGAGCTGCTGCGTGCATGAGGTGTAAGCACAAATGCAGACAGGGATGTGTGAGTTTATCTTAGTTCCTAATAATGAAGATATAAAGTAACATGTCTCAAGCTGAAGTCTGGCAGAAATCTTGAACCCCTCTGCTAGATCTGGAATGGAACAAGACTTCTCTGGAAGGGAATTATGAATTCTTGGTTTGAGTCTAAAGCTGTATGTTTCTGAGGACCCTTGCTTGAAACATAGAGGTAAATCTCTTTCTGCTGGGAGAACAGCAGTCTTATCTGCAAGGTGCAATATCTGGGAATGATCAGGTTGCAAATCCATTCAGGGGCTTGCCAGTCATTTTCTTTATATGCAGGACTTTTTGCTTGTGACTTCCTCAACAGATCTCTGCTTCACAGTTAGTGAAGCATTCAAGTTACTAATAAAGGCAAGTCTTGACTTGCAGTAACTTTTCAACCTGACATTTTTAATTATATTCAGTAAAGTTATATTAGTAAAATCTTTTTCTCATGTCTTGGCTTTTATGTTGACCATAAGCTAGTAAGAACTATGTTGTTTGTCCTGGACCACTGTTTCAGATTTTATTTATCTGTAAAGCAAAAACTGTAACTTGGTAAAGTTCTTTACAGGGAGCTTTGAGTATTGCTCCCATTTGATGCCTACTGCCTGTGCAAGTAGTGGCACAAGGGACATCTGAATCTATTGCCAGCGACGTGCCCCTGCAGGAAAGGCAGCCAACAACCCTTACAACCTCAATGATTCTGTGATTCATTCAGATCATCTGTAAACAGGTATCTTTTTATATACAGCATTTACCTTTTAGCACAAATACAATGGCAAATGTATACAACTCTATGCATATGAATGAAGAAATAATCACACCGATGTATACAAGCTGGTCAGATTTACTTCAGGAAATTATTTTGGAATAGGAGAACAGCTTTTAAATCATAAAACATCTCTCAAAACTCAGCAACTCCAAAAGGAAAGTATAAAGTGATTCTTTCCAAAGTGACCTAAATCTCAGATTTAAAAACAAATTATCCATATTGAAAACTTATAAATGAATAAATGCTAAGGAAGAAGTTTAACTGGGGGTAAAAGGTACAGTCAGTGGGGGGTGATTCAGTGTCTCAGGGTAACAGACCATCAGTCACCTTTTCTGTGTGCGAGATATGAGGAAAGATAATTATAATACCCCAGTCTACTTACTGGCCAAGCTGTTTATTATTACTTATCCTAAACTTCTGATTCTGAGATTTCCTTAACCTATATTAGCAAATATAATCCAGAATTAAACATTTGTACCTCATTTTCTTAGAGGATGTCTCAGGAAAGTTATCAAGTGTCTGTAATCACAGCAAGGGCGGATGGGGCTGTGTGTACACTCACCAAGTAGTCTCTGCAGTTGTGTATTTCTTTTCCTGGGGCTGGCACTGTGATAGATTTTTAATCCCATAATAGACTGATGTGTAGTTAAATGCCAACTAATCATTAAGCACAGTATGTGCTTCCTTCTCGATTGCCAAGCTGTGCATTTCCTTTGAAACACACCCTCATGATGCACATATTATTCATGCACAGTGGTGCAGAAAGGAGCAAGTCAAAAACTGGAAGTAAGAAGAAATCTATAGCAGCAGACTTAGCAGAGCTGAATCAAAATCTTAAGGGTTTCCACACCATGGTAACTGTCCCACTATTTCTGGTCTAAGATGTATGGAAGTAGGGAGTTGCAGGTTAGCAAAGGTTCTTGCAAGCCAGTAATTGTCACTTGTTACCACAGAAAACACTAGCACATAAATCCTTTCATAATCTCAAGAAAAATGAAGACTTGTCATAGAACTAGGAAATGAAAGAGCTTTGTCAAGTTTGTGGGCTTTAAATCTGCAAAAATATTTTTGCTGCTTTCCACTCACACAGATTTTAATATGAGATTTTGTGGACAAAGGTGTATATAACCTATAGGAACCTTTTCTCCAAAGCAAACTAATGTACTTTAAACCAGTTATCCCATGGCTTAAATGCCAAGGAACTAGAATTTCTGGAATGCAATGCCTGAATAAATAAAGTCAGAAAACTGGAAATAATTTGCAGTGAGATATTTGAAATGCAGCCATAGTTCCTGAGCAAAAGGTCACCAAGGTGGTGAGAATTCTTCCCAAGACCATGAAACTGCCTGATCTTATCCATA
The DNA here is from genome assembly GCF_028554395.1 of Pezoporus wallicus. NCBI lineage: Eukaryota > Metazoa > Chordata > Aves > Psittaciformes > Psittacidae > Pezoporus > Pezoporus wallicus. The sequence continues at coordinate 5,985,647 of NW_026641950.1, forward strand.
AAGCTGATCCTGCTTGCTTAGCATATTAAATTACTTGAAACGAACCAGCCCATCAACCTAGATTGACTATGACCAACACGGATTGAACTAAGTTTTCAATTTGAGAAAAATTAATAATGCATGTGATAGGATATCCCCTCAGAGTACTTCACTGCAGCCCGCTGTATCTGTTACAGCATTCAACGCCAGGCAGTTCAGCCAAGGTACCTGCATGATAGCCCTGCTTAGGGGAATGCGTACAGCAGATGGTTGAATGGCATTACCAAATGGAGGGCTAGCCACTTTCTCCTCTTTAACAAATGCTGTGAGGGTGCTATTAATCAATATTTAAGCAGTACTAGCTTTGAGCTTTCCTTCTCATCTATCCATTCCTCATCTATGGGCCAGATATCTCTAGACCTGGTTTATGTGAAAGATGAAACCTCCTGGGACTCCTAAATGCTACCCTTAGTCTTGACTAAAATTGCCAGCTTTCTAATAATCCCTAAAGAACAGTCAATTAATTACTGAATTCCATTAAATTTCAGTTGTGTCCGGTCAAAACATTAGATATAGCCACATAAGGAGTATGGAAGACTTTGGAATCTGCAGAACATAGATTTGGAAAGAGGGAAAAAATGCAAGGTGTGAAACCATCCCTCTGAAATATATGTAAAGTCTAGTTGAATCTCAGGTTCAGTTTTAGGAAGCCTGTTGCTTGCCAGTTTCTTCCTGCCTTGTGCTTTGCTGTTTAAAATTCTTATGAAAGAAAAATACCTGCCTCAGTATTAAAATGCTTCCTGTTAGAAGGGAGCTAAGGGGACTTTAACAGAAATACCTGAAAATAAGACAACAGCTCTTGAACTGTATTGGAGCTAGTCCATCTGCAGTTGGATGCAATATGCTGTTTTACGGATGCCAAAAAAGGCAAAAATTCCCTACATCAACCAGAGATGAGTGCCAGTATTCCAAAATGAAGTAATCTGCATGAAACATTTAAAGTGCAATTTTTGGAGACATGGTGTCAAAAGGCAGATCTCATTTCAAACAAATGAGGATAAGCAAACAAAAGAAGCTCAGTTTTATTCTGTAAAAGCAAAATATTTACAAGCAAATGCTCTGACATTGTGAAATGTGGAGCCCATAATGATTTCAATATCTTTCTGCTTTAGTTTCCCTTAAAAAATTCTAGATTGAAAAACTGAACGCTTATGGGAAAATATCTGATTCACCAAAGGCTTGTATCACAAAAAATTCATCCTGTGTGGTAGGCCAGTTGCTGGAACAGATGATGGGTGTAGTCAGGAAAACTGGAGAAGACATCAAGACTGGGAAAATCACAGGAAAACAAATGGATCAATGACCTGTCTGTCTAACATTTACGGTGTTACAGGACTCTGTCTAACATTAGACAGTGTTACAGGACTCTTTTACCCTTAACACAGTAGGAGATCTGGTACATTTCCAGGGGACACAGATACCAATGGGACTTCCCTGTCATTCATTGTACTCTGTTAATTTTCTTAATACATACAGAATCTCGGATGCTACTGTTTGAGCAAGGAATACCATCTTACAGACCAGTCTCACTTCTGTGCCTGGCAAAATCTTGGAGCAGATTCTCCTAGAAAGCATGCTAGGGCACATGAAAATCAACAAGGTGCTTGGTGACAGCCAGCATGGCTTCACTAGGGGGAAATCCTGTCTGACCGATTTGGTGGCCTTCTATGATGGGGCTACAGAACTGATGGACAGGGGTAGAGCAGTCGACGTCATCTACCTGGGGTTTTGCAAAGCATTCGTTACTGTCCTGCATGACATCCTTGTCTCTAAATTGGAGACATCAATTTGATAGACGGACCACTCGCTGGATAAAGAACTGGCAGGATGGCAGCACGCAAAGAGTTGTGTTCAATGGCTCAATGTCCAACTGGAGATCAGTAACGAGTGGTGTCCCTCAGGGACTGGTGTTGGGACGAATCTTGTTCAACATCTTTGTCGGTAACATAGACACTGTCATGGTTTAAGCACAGCTGGTAACTCAGAATGACACAGCCGCTCGCTTACTCCCCCCTGCCCCTTCCTCCCCCCACTCCCAGAGGGATGGGGATGAGAATCGAAAGAATGTAACTCCCACAGGCTGAGATAAGAAAAGTCCAGTAACTAAGGTATAACACAAACCACAACTGCTACCACCAGTACTAATAACGATAAGGGAAATAACAAGGGAAGAGAACACAACCGCTCACCACCTGCTGACCAATACCCAGCCTGACATGAGCAGCGATCTAGCCCTTCCGGGTAACTGCCCCCAGTTTAAATATTGCGCATGATGTGGTGTGGTATGGAATACCTCTTTGGCTAGATTGGGTCAGGGGTCCTGTCTCTGCTCCCTTCCAACTTCCCCTCCTCCCTGGCAGAGCATGAGACTCAGAAAGTCTTTGGTCAGACTAAACATTTAAGCAGCAACTAAAAACATCCGTGTTGTCAGTGTTGTTCCCAGGCTGAAAGTCAAAAGCACAGCACTGCACCAGCTACTAATAAGGAGAAAAATGACTGCTACTGCTGAACCCAGGACAGACAGCGGGATTAGAATGCACCCTCAGCAAGTTTTCTGACAACATCAAGCTGTGTGCTTCGGTTGATATGCTGGAGTGAAGGAATGCCATCCAGAGGGAACTTGACACGCTTGTCAGGTGGGCTAATGACAACCTTATGAAGTTCAATCAAGCCAAGAGCAAAGTCCTACACCTAGGTCGGAGCAATCCCAGGCACAGCTACAGGTTGGCTGAAGAATTGGTTCAGAGCAGTCCTGTGGATAAGGATTTGGGAGTGGTGGTCAATGAGAAAATGAACATGAGCTGGCAGTGTGCACTCGCAGCCCAGAAAGCCAACTCTGTCCTGGGCTGCATCAAAAGGAGTGTGACCAGCAGGTCGAAGGAGGTGATCCTGCCCCTCTACTCTGCTCTTGTGAGACCTCACCTGGAGTATTATGTGCAGTTCTGTGTCCTCAACATAAAAAGGACATGGAACTGTTGGAACAAGTCCAGAGGAGGGCCACGAGGATGATCAGGGGACTGGAGCACCTCCCGTATGAAGATAGACTGAGAAAGTTGGGGCTGTTCAGCCTGGAGAAGAGAAGGCTGCATGGAGACCTCATAGCAGCCTTCCAGTATCTGAAGGGGGGCTATAAGGGTGCTGGGTGTAGACTCTTCATTAGGGACTGTAGTGATGGGACAAGGGGTAACGGGTTAAAACTTAAACAGGGGAAGTTTAGATTGGATATAAGGAAGAAGTTTTTTCCTGTGAGGGTGGTGAGGCACTGGAATGGGTTGCCCAAGGAAGCTGTGAATGCTCCATCCCTGGCAGTGTTCAAGGCCAGGCTGGACAGAGCCTTGCGTGACATGGTTTAGTGTGAGGTGTCCTTGCCCATGGCAGTGGGGTTGGAACTTGATGATCTTAAGGTCCTTTCCAACCCTAACTATTCTATGATTCTATGATCCTGAACAGCATTTTAAGATCTTGAAAGACAAATGGCAAACAGTAATCCTTAACATAGGGAAGTACAAGATTACAACAAACAGTGTCTAAAGCATGTTTCAGCTGTCCAAACACCGTCTCCGCAATGCATGGTAGAATCTGTGAAAAGATATTTTGATAACTGCAAGTGAAACAGACAGGGGCAAGGTAAATTTGCCGAAGAATTAAAAAGCAATCTATACATTAGACAACAAGATGGGTTACAATATGTATAAGCAATTTTACTTTTTTTTTTTTAATTTATTCTGAAAAGAAAGGAAGGGACAACGTTACAAACCGTAAAGTGTGGTAAGACTAGATTGGATCACTATTTGCAAGTTAAGAACCAGGGCTGTGAGAAAGGGAGAATAGCATGAAAAATATGTGGCGTAATGTTGTTGATTACTAGATCACAGAGGTTCCACCAATAAGCATCAGTGGATTGGCCTTTGGAAAAGAAACCGTCCATGATCAATACTTGATAATATAGTGTAGGTAGGTATCAGTGCTAGATAGGATTGGGGAACGTAAAAATTTTACAGCAGAATAATTTATATATCCTTGTTGGTTTTATGAGCTTCTAACTTTGTTTAGTAAGAAGGCTCAGTGAGTCAAAGTTAAATTTTCAAGACCCTTGCAGGTCTCCAAAATCATATTCTACTCCCAGTCCACTAACATTTTTTTCTGAGTTTGATTGTTCAAACAGAATCATCTACTGCAACTGGAGTATGTTGTCTGGCACTCAGCTGCTGATTTGGGTCTCCTGTGTCTTCTATGTATTATAATTTGCCTATTTTGTGAAGGAGTCCTAGACACCTCAGGGGGTCTCAAATGGCTGTGGACAGCTGTTTAGGCAACCTAACTGAACTGTTCTTTCACGCCTTTCTTTGGTGTCTCCTTTTCATTCTGCACCGTGATGCCACTGTTCTGCGGCAGTGCCTGTTTTTCAGGTCTCATTTACCCCCATCTCAACCTTATGGTACATTCCTAAATGTCATATTTCTTTAAAATTTGTCTTCATTCACTGCTGTCTTCTGTCTTGAAAATCCTCTCGCTCTGTGGGCATCAGCATGTTGCACTGTTAGTGTCCAACCATGAATAATGCTTCTTCCACAAAATCTGCAGTTGACAATGCTGCAGAAATCCCCAGAGACAGGTTTTTTTTCTGAGTTTTTAAGACTCTTTATATATGAGAGGTATATCAAGAGAATTATACTGCTTTGTTTATACAATGGATATACGCTAGAACAGCTCAGGTACGTTTGTATTGACAGTGTCCTGATACCTTACCAGTCACTAGTAAGGACTCTTAAATTTCGTAACTATAAAAGTGACATATAATAGTTACAGCTCTGATACATGGATGTGTTATGAGTTTCTAGGGAAATGATAGACAGCCTGCAGAAACAAGTCATGCATGCACATCATCCCTGTAATGTATGAATATTTTGCTCACATTTGGTGTACGACTATAGTCTGCATTTTGTACACATTTTGTATACAGGTTGCCGTAATTTCTGCATAGAACTGAATCTAGCCATCACTGTAACTGCCCTGTTCTGGAAAAAATACATACAGGATATGGTAACAGCTATAACTGCCATAGAATTATTCAAAATTTCAAAGTGCATTTAAAATGGGAAATGAAGCTTACCAAATCCTTTTTAATACACACAGTTTTACTGTCAAGTAGGAAGAGAAGTGAATAAGCGTGTCTGAGGAGTGGACAACAGCTTCCCAGATCCTTGCTAAACTCTCCCTGTTTATAAAATGATCTTATGGAGAGAAAAAAATCTAAATTTTTAACATCTTACCCAAAAGGCAGCACAGGTACAGGTGTAGTGCCCCTATCCAATTGATGTGTAGTGGGCATTTTATCTAAATGGGAATTTACCACTTCCAGAATCATCCAAGTTACCTCTGACAAGTTTAGGCTTTTCTCCAGAAATTTACTTCCCATCATTTGCCAAGCTAATATAATGCCAGCTTAAGGAGACTGTTGACTTACCATGCATATTCCTAGACTATTTCCTGTATATTTGTTTTATTTCTACATTTCAAAGTGAAAAAATGGGCCAATAAATCATTCTAATGTACACAGATTGACTAAGATTACATCCCCTTCTTTACTATTTCTTTGTATGCGCTGATCTGGATTTATCTTGACTGGAATTTTTACTTATTGCAAGTGATTTAGGGAAAATCAGTGCCCTCACATGTGTTTGCAGGATTCCTACAACAACATAACTCTAAATGCGAGTACAGCCTTAGGGCACTTCTGCTGACTAAATATGGATTTTTACAGTCGAACTAATGCACTTTGGAAAAGTGGGTAAGCAACTACATTGTAACTTATTGAAGAAGAGATTAGTGTCTGGGTGCTAATTTAAAAAGAATACTAAACAACAAAAGTCCTGTCCCCCCAGTAAAAGAAGACACCAAAATGAGGATTTTTCTCTGTGTAAGCAAGTCCCTTGGATACAATTCTGCCTGGACTGTTCTGTGGAGAAATTAGGTCACATTTGGCTAATATCACTTTATTGTCAGGGTAACCTGCCCCTTTGGCCCCTCCTGCTTAGATGTGTGTGTGTGTTTGTGTTTGCGTGCACTTTCTCACAAAGGCTAACTAACAGCCTATGCTGGGAATCCTGCAAAAGAACCTATTTTTATTCTTTTCTTCCTATGTTACTGCAGGTGCTTTAGAAAGATATAGGCCAAAAGGTTACTAAATGTTTAGGCTTCTTTGATCTTGGCATTCATTTTGGTTTCTTTTTCAAGAAAACCTATTTCCAGTGTAAAAGGTTGAGAACTATGAGGCTGTTTTGCAAACTCTGAAGCCTGTGTTGTAGAAAACAGACTTCCAATAATAATAACTGTACGAAGTAATTTCAAAGTAACCTATTATCTAGTCAATAAGGAACAAAGGATAAGAACATTTGTTTTGGTTTTTGTTTCTTAATCTGAAAGAAATCCAGAATTTAAAAGCTCTTTGGCCTTTTCAAGAACAACAAGTTCACATGTGACTGTCATATGGTTGCCATAAAGTTGTGGCACTGTGTTTTCTTAAGAGCTTCGTTATCAGTCTGATATTTAAAATAACAAAATTAATGTTGCAGTATTTTATATTATTCCAAGAGCTACACACAGCTTCAGGGGATGTCAACTTTTCCTATGTGATCACAGTTTTGTGAGTGCAGACAACTAAATTATTTGTGATTTTTAAATAGTGAGAAATATAATGCTCTCAACCAATGTGTATTACATGCCAGAGGTGTACAATGCTCTGAATAAACAATCTCAGTAACACAAGTATAAACAGCAAGTAAACTGACACTGAGATGCATAACCTCACAGAACAAAATCCCTCTAAACTGGAGATGTTTTAAGATGGCTCTGTGGTATGGCTCCGTGGTTGCACAGTCCCAGGGCTAGCAGGGACTGGTCCAGACTCCACTACAGTTTGAGAAACAAGGAGTCTCTCTTTTAATAAAGGCAGTGATGTGGAACATGGGTCCAAATGCAGCATGGCTAGTAAGTCTGAAAGGGCACAATTAAGGCACTTGAGATGGAGGCAGAATTCACTGAGCTTAAGTTTTAGCCTGAACTGTGAAAGTACTGGCATTGCAAAACCAATTAAGAAGGGTATTTAATAAGTTAATTGTTGTATTGTGCAAATGGAGACAGAAAAGAGGGGGAAAAAAGTTCTGGGTAATGTCAAACATATTAGCATAGCTTGAACTGTATTAAAAGACTGAGGACTAATTTTAAAGGAAAAATAATTAAGCACATGGAGGCAAAAGGAGAATAGGATAAAATGCAATATTAGGTTACCAGAGACTGATCTTGAAGTTTAGCCCAATATTTTTCTTTAATAAAAATGGATTTTTAGACTAGAGAAATACAGTTGATCTATCTGGATTTCAGTAAAGTTTTTGATATGCTGCCACATAGGAAATTACTAGTTAAACTGAAATAAATGGGAATTAGAAGAAAAATTGCAAGGTGAGTAAGGCACTGGCTGAAAAGAAAACTTCATGAGTTTTGCTTAGAAGGGAACTCCGAGGCTAATAGGAAGTTACATGATCTATTTTGGGCCAATCTTAATAGTTTTGGTAGAAAGCATTGACTGAGAAAGATAATGTTTTAAGAGCATCTTAAAACATTATTCCAATTGTCCATGCTTGAGGGCCACATACTGTCTTTCAGGAACATCAGTCTGTCTTGCAGCCAGGTTTTACTAGACTACCTTTCCAAGGGGAAGTCTGGCATGTGCAAGATGGCTGGCCGTGGAGGCAGCAGCCACCTCCCATCTGACTGGGATGTGCAGTTTCCTCCCCTCATCATCGCTGGGTACATGCTTAACAGGTCTGAAGCTACTGGCAAGGCATCATCTGAGGTAGCTTCATCACAAATCTCTCCAGCAACATTCATCAGAGACATAAAGCAGGATTAGCATAGAGCTGTGTCCAAGACAACATGACCAGCCTTTCTGCAGGGCATATTAACTCTGGCACAGTGCTGTGTGAAAGCTTTTACATGGCCCCTGGGTCAGACCTGGCTTGCAGCTGCCCAGCTTGGCACTGCGACTCAGATGTAGACAAACTCTAAGGTAGCTTGGCTTGTTTAGTCTACCAAAATGAATGGAGAGAAGAAACTGGATTATATGGTAATTGCAGGAATAGTATTATAGTAAATTGTTTCCTTAAGGGGAACTGGATTTGATGCTCCTTCCAGTCTTATGTCCTAGGCTTCTAAGTCATGCCTAACTGCGTGGCTCTTCTGGCAGCAAAGTCTTGCCAGGATGGTCTATGGCGAAAGACTGTACACTTAAGTATAGTTGGATTTGGAGCTTTCTACCATCTTTGTGCAACTGTGCTGCTGGAGGAGTCCCCAGGAGGACAATTAAACTATTTGCTGTCTAGACAGAATAGGCAATAAGAAACAATGTTGCCAAAACTTAAGCACAGCTCACTGAAAGCAGTACAAGAAACAGCAAGGAAGTAGAATCTTTGCCTGAAAGTGGGTGCAGACTTTTTAAAGGAGTCAGGGTATCAGCAGTTTGGTAAAGTCCATGTGCCTTTTTTTTACAGAAATAAAGACATGTATTTGGTTTGCATGGCAAAACCAAATGGTAGTGGATGAGGTACAGTGGTGGCTTCTATGAGAAGCTGCTGGAAGCTTCCCCTGTGTCCAGTGGAGCCAATGCCAGAGAGCTCCAAGACAGCCCCACTGCTGGCCAAGGCTGAGCCCAACAGCAACACTGATAGTGTTTCTGTGATAACGTAGTTAAGAAATGGGGGAAAAAAAACATGGCAATTGCATCCAGAGAGAGGAGTGAGAATACGTGAGAGAAACAGCCCTGTAGACACCAGAGTCAGTGCAGGAGGGGAGGAGGTGCTCCAGGTGCCAGAGCAGAGGTTCCCTTGCAGCCTGCAGTGCAGCCCATGGTGAGGCAGGCTGTGCCCCTGCAGCCCATGGAGGCCCATGGCAGAGTAGATCTCCAGCTTCAGGAAGACAACTTCCATCTTATCCTGGCACATGATAATGGACCTGACACATGTTATTTCCTCCGTCTTTTCATAAAAGGTGGGCTTGTTTGAAATGACCAGTCAGATTTTAGGTTCAGCAGTGAGTCTGTCCTTTTCACAGAATTCGAAAAAGAAAAGCAAGCAGATTGGAACTGACTGATACACAGTTACCAAAGAGTAATAAAGGATCCATGAGCACTGTTTTCTTGTGCTTTGTGAGATGTTACAGGCAGTGGTAAGGCTATCATCTTGGCAGAGGACAAAGAATGGCATAAAGGTCAGCCAAGCCATTGATCGAGTGAGTTAAAAATTAAAAAAAAAAAGAGAAACCAGAATAGATTCTTTGGTAAAAATAGAATTTGTTGTTGCTTATTTTGTAAAATAAGATGTATGATGTTTCTCAGGCTTTATAGAATCATAGAATTATAGGTTGTTGATGTATAACGGTTTTTGGGTTTCATGTTGTAGACTTCAAAGTATTTGGCTTACATAAGGTTTTATTTCTGCGGAGCAGCGTTGCATCAATGAGTGCTCTAAAGAAACATCCTTTGCAAAGCAGCTGGAGCAGGCTGCCAGAGTAGGACTGCACAGAGCCATGGTACAGCGCTTCCTACATTTCTAATAGGGAATGTGGCAAAGAATGTGGAGAAGCAGCTGTCAGGCCTTTCCTACACACTGATGGATGACAGGTAGGATCTGAACTTTAGGTGCTGGACAGGCTTCAGATAGAAATTTATCAGTTTTCCTAGGCAGCCCTTTTCCTACCTCCTTGGAAAAGGAGGGTAGGCTGAAGGGCAGGCTGAGGACTGGGGAGCCCCAGGGTTCCCAGGTAGCTGGAGAAACTGTCCATCCTGACAGCAGGGATCTCTGTGTCTGGGGATGGGAACTCTGTGATGAGTTTCCAAATGCATTTCTCTGTATAACCTCAGGTTGAAGGTCCTAGGCCCTCCAAGTCTAACAGCTCTGTTACTGTTTGAGCTGCTCTGAGGCTGGGGCTGGAGGAATCTCAGCCATTGCAGACTGCAGTTGGAACACTAATAATATGATTATGCAGAAGTCCACCACTAACTGGTTTTAGACTGGTGCGCAGTAATGCACATCTGTTACTGTTACCATTTACAATAACTGTATTCGAGTCCGTGACTGCCAGGGATCTTGGGAAACACATTTCATTTTGGAAACACCTTGTGTTTAAGAGTTTCTGAAACTAAATATGGCTGGACTTCAGTCCCATGAAAATTTTCCAGTGTTCGGGTTTTCTTCCCAAAGCAGGATGAAAAATATTCTGGTAATTTGGAAATTAACACAGAATGGAAATTTATTTTCCTGGCCAGTTCTATTTATGAACACATTAATTAGAGTACTCATCTACCAACAAAAGGCTTCCTAGATTCTAATTAAATTGGAAATCTGTGCCTTCGTGTCGTCCCTCTAGTTTTCTTTCCACAACCTATTTGATATTCTTCTTACCTTCCCTGACTGTTGGCTATGATAGCACTTGGAACCCATTAAGGAACTGTAAGAATGCCAGAGAGTTTTTCTTGTGACATTATATATGATACTTGAAGAATAACGCTTCAGCTAGCAAAACTTCTCTCTTCTAGTGAGACCCCTTACTTGTGACTGAATTATTAAAAAAAAAAAAAAAAAGGAAAGAAAGTATAAATAATAAAATTGAATTCCTTTTTTTTCGATCTTCTTCATGAACATGGTCTTACTCTTAGAATGTCTGATATGGTGATGCAGACCAGGGCCACTCTTCATTCAGTGCTTAATTTTAGGCCTTCAGATTTGAAAAGCTTGGCCTGCAGTCATGAGTATTCATTCTTTGTGCACCTTTCAAAAGACAAGTCTGATTGTCTTACTTTGGTTTTGAGTCATTATTCTCTGTACTTTGTTTTTGCCAAGTGTAAAAGTATAGCTGTTTTGCTGCTTCAGGGATATATTACACTAAGTGCACTGAAAAAAAAAAAAAAGGCAAATGATATAATGCTCTGGAAAAGGGAAAGAGATTTGGATGGTGCTGGAAAAAAAAAAAAAAAAAAAGAGTGACCTTGCATCATATAACTGGCAAATTTTGCCAAGCCAACAGCCAGCCAGAGTTAATATGGCTTTACTCTCAACAAACCTGCAGCAATGCTATTATGGTTTCACTACACTGTTTATGAAAAGCTGAGCTAGTCTGGAAAGCATTACATGAAGGACAATTCTAGGAAAAAGGGAAAAAACTCTGTAATCATTGACAGTGCTCGTGTCTGAAAGCTGGGTTTTAACATTAGAATCCATAAAAGTAAATACAAAAGAATGGACAGAATGTGTTACTTCCTGATTTTAAAACAATAATACACTTTCTACTATAGCAACTGCTAAATTTAGAGACTATCTCATCTATGCATCTATACAGAAGGAGAGAGCAAGGAGTGTCCCTTTGCACATGTTCCATTTCAAAGGCTGCTCAGGGCTGGCATGCATAGTCTGAAGTAATCGGTTATTCTCTGTGCCAGAATAAGATTATTAAGGCAGCCTGCTTCAGTACTGCAGCGACACTGCAGCCATACATGCTCTTTGCAGCTATGAATACATCATCCCTGCCACCATCATGCGTAGGGTTTAGGTGGAGAAGTAGCAGTTTTCAAGATGAGATCCTTGCTTAAATTTACACACACACTTTCACTGAGGATATACTTGCCCTTTTATGCCTAGGGTTTGCACATGTGGATGAGAGTATTTTGGCCTCACTTTTTCCTCTCTTGCTGCATATTCTGTCCTCTCCTGGTGTGGTACCAGCATAGTTTTGCAGGGCAGTGGACCCACTAGGCATACCTAGACTTTGTTATGAAGCAGATTTCAGGACAACATAGTCACTGAGCCTGCTGTGAGCTAGAAACAAGTTTGGTACCTCTGGGGTTACTAAGTACCTGTTGTCCCTGTAGTGCTTCTGACACACATGATTGTCTTTACAGAGGGCTTGTGAGCTCAGGTGCCTTTGCACTGTATACACCTATCTCAGAATAAATTGAGAGCTTTGTGTCTCAGAGCTGTTCTTCAGAGCTTACAACTCTAAATGTCTAGACGTCATCAGGCCTGTAAGCACCCTCTTGCAGCTGTGTGTAATAAAAATGTACTGTTGCATGTTCCCATTGAAGTGGGAGTGAAGGGGATGACATAGAAAATTATTTCCAAAATAGAGATCTGCCATCCAGCACAGATTGACACTTGGAAAAAGAAGATGCTCCTTGGGGTGTCTTCCAGGTGTATTTCTGCCATTATCTCTCATGATCAAACTCAAAGCCTTTTGAGATCCTTAAATTCAGGGTGAAGTAAACCCTTTTTTTTGTTTGACTGAGAACTGGAACTTCCCATCTCCTTATGACATTTAAATGCAAAGCATTTAAAATGAAATAAGCAGTAACACAGCCTCTTTGGGGTTTTGCCATTTTTCTGCCAGTTGATTTTTTGTGATTTAAATTCATGAAAGACTAATGTTTTTATAATCTTTAATCTGTCTACACTGCATGTTTGGAAGTTCCTAATAATAGGGAAGCTTAAGGTTCACTGCTTTTCAGTTAAATGTGGATGCCTAAAGTGGGGGTTTAGACTCTTAAATCTCACAACTGCTCTTCAGACTAGAACTCTAGCCCTGGGCTTGCTCATGCCCTTGAGAAACACACCATGTCATTGCTGGTTGTCCCAGCTTGAGCTCTTGAAATCACTGGGCTTGCAGAAATGCAAAAGGACTTTAATAATTACATGTTTTCAAAGGCTGAAGTGTGAGCTCTTTTGTTGGCTTATGAGGTAACGGAAGGAGTTCATTAGATCTTCCCTGTGCTGGCTGAGCTGAGCTGCCACATCATAATATTGATGTGGAATTATCATGTAAGCATACAGTCAACCAAAGCTGGGTTTACTTAAAGACACATGAGTACATCTGGGGTTTTGTTCAAGCCCTACCTCATTGTCCTAGTTGTAACAATTGCTTGTTAAATGTTCTAAAGCATCACAGTTGCTTCTTCCTGTTCTATAGGATGCTTAAGTCTTTTGCTGGACAGAAGGACAAGTCACAGAAAATCAGGACTGTCCCAGCTGTATTTGTCTGGCAACCATCAAGGGCTCTAGAGGAAAAGCAGTTCAAACACATGGGCAACTGCCTTCAGGACATAAAAAAACAAGCAAAAAAAGTTAGTGTGAATTTAGACCATTAGTGTCTTTGAAAATCTGTTCCTCTTCGCTGCAGGATATTCTGCAAGACTCGTGAACAATTTTGTCCAGCTGTTATTTACAAGCATGCACTCTGTAAATAAAAGGAACTCCCATGCCATCTTGTATGATGTGCTCCAGCCAGGCCTGTGCTCTGAGGCAGGTCTGGGTTGTAAGGTAAGATGTCAGTGAGGAAATCTGTCCTGCTTAACTTTTATGGAAATATTTGTATCACGGAATTTGTATTAGTGGAAGGAGAAACACCCATTAGGTTATGCATTTGGCCTAAAGCAGACACTGTATTTTATGACACCTGGTTTGGCCACTGGAGGTCAGTGTTTTCGAGCGGAATGGACATAATTTCCTCCGTCTGTTTGGTAATCCTCTGTTATGGCCATAAAGACGGGAAGTACTGTACCAGACCTTTCCATGCGTCATTGTGGTGCTTAGTATGTGTCATCTTGGCTTGACATAGGAATATGAGTACATTCAGCACCAGTCAAAGGGTTATATTTTTTAATAGTGTGAGAACAGCTGCAGAGGACATAGTTATTACAAACAGGTTATGTAATAAAGTTGCATGTTGCAGAGTGCAGTCATGGTTTAGTATGCTTGATATATTTTGCTGGCGTCACTCTAAAATGTGATACTAGGGTGAGACATTAGGAAAGACAATAGGAGTAACTGCCTAATAGTACATCACAATCTAAAGCAGCTTTGGCTCTTTTGCTTGCCTGGCTGTCACTGTCTTCCTTCTGGTCCTGAGAGTATGGGGTAAGTGGGAAAGGAGGTGCATGTACATATTCTTTTCATGTTACTTTGTTTTCTTCTGTGTTGCTGGGAGTGTGGTGTTCTCCAAATAAAAGTAAGTAAGTAACTCGCCACCAAGGGCCACCAAAGGCCAGTAGGTATCAGCCACTATGGTATATCCAAGGGGCTAATACTGTATGTTTAACATCTTAATTTAATGATCTGGATGATGAAGTAGAATAAACTTCAAAAAATCTGCAGATTATACAAATCTGGGATGCATGGCTAATATGTGAGAGGGTCATGTTGCCATTCAGAGGCACCTTGACAGGCTGGAGAAATGAGGTGAAAGGAACCTCCTGAAGTTCAACAAGAGGAGTT